>NC_067405.1:95791565-96415731 GCF_009764475.1 Pristis pectinata | reverse complement strand
TAGACTGGGACAGTACCTGGGAAGTTTGGGTTTGCCTCGCCTTTTGTTGGCACGGCGTACACATTTCCCACATTGCCAATGATTCAGCTTACCAGACAGCTTGGCTGTTGGAATTCTGGTCATGATAATCTGATTCTGAAAAGAGGCTACACCTTTTCTTTTGCTCCCCCACTGTCCTGTGTTAAGTAAAGATAAAAGGAATAAATATCGAGTTCTAACAATGGTATTTGGACAGTTGAACTTAAAAGTCGATTGAAATCAGCTACCTTGGGCAGTGCAATGTTAAATCTTCCTTAACTATCTTCTACAACTTGGATTTCATTTCAATGTTGAAGAAGGGATAAACTGGATTGTAGCCTGTGCTGAGAATTTTTTTGAATGTTTTGTAAATAATTGGAATTGATTCTTGCAAGGAAAAAAGCAGTGGACTCCCAGACATGAATAAGATTGTAGAGGGTTTGGTGGGGAGGGAAGAAGCTTAAAACCCAAACTACAAGTGTGATATTAGGGACTTATGACCTTAAATAATGTCACTTCTGAGTCAATCTGATTAAAGTAACTTGGAATGTTGCCAATACTAAATATTGTCAAAGCATACTGAAATCCATTGAACTTTGGTTTATACTTTTTTGAAAATCAAATCATGAATGTCGCTTAGCTGAATAAAATTGCAATAGTGAAAGATATTTTGAGATTGATTACATTAAGGTATACTTTAAAGAATGAAAATTGTCTTTCAGGCGGACAAACGAGCACACCACAATGCATTGGAGCGCAAACGCAGAGATCACATTAAAGACAGCTTTCACAGTTTACGTGACTCCGTACCATCACTCCAGGGTGAAAAGGTTGGTGTTCTGCAGCTTTTTATTTCACCACGTGTTCATATTAAGCAAAATAATTTTGGGGCAAGCTGTTATAAGAAATACTTAAAGTAGTTAATGTTTGTGTTGAAATTGGTGGTGAACATCTGAGTGAGGAGAGAGAATATTTTTTACTTAATATTCCCATTCTTTTATCATTGTTTTGCTGCACATTGTCCAAGCTTTTGAATCACCTCAGTACAGTTGTTTGTCTGACAGTCTGTTGAAAGTATTTGTTACGGTTTTTGTAAATGTCTTCTGATTAGGTGCTTTAAAACATAATGTTGTTTGTGATATATTTGTGTCATTCATCAGTCACCTTCTCTGTTCTGACTTTTTGTACTCATCCACATAATTTCACTGAGTTGGAAACATAATGTAGAATAAACCAAACTTGTATTGTAAATTTATAGTAACATTACAATTATTAATACCTCAATTATTTTTTTATCTCTGCTCATCAGCTATAATGTAATGCCTTCCCATTGGTTTTCTTTACCATGTGGAGGTCTCGTTTGGGCACTATGTTGAGAAGTAAATATTGGCTTTGGGGAGGGTTGTGGTGGTGTGGTACAGATTTGTGAGAATCATACCAGGGCAAAGAGAGGTTAAATTATCAACTAGGTTTTAATAGGATACAATTGTCTGCTGTCAAAAATAGAAGGTTAGTGGGGGGGGGGGGGGGGGGGGGTATCTAATTTGGCTGTGGAAAATGCTCAGAAGATTTGAAAGGGTACAAAATAGTTCCTCTGAATCTAGAACATGGATGTATATCCTCAAGAAATAGCTTGTCAGTTCAGAATTGATATCAGGAACTACTTTTCAGAAAGAGTTGTGAAACTCTTACCAAGAGTATAGGTCTATTATCGTCACTTGTACCGAGGTACAGTGAAAAACTTGTCTTACATACTGTTCGTACAGATCAATTTATTACATAGTGCATTGAGGTAGCACAGAGTAAAAAAAATAACAGAAAACAGTAAAGTGTCACAGCTACAGGGAAGTGTATTGCAGGTGGACAATAAGGTGTAAGGTCATAACAAGGTAGATTGTGAGGTCAAGAGTCTTTCTCATCTTTCAAAGGAACCATTCAATAGTCTTATCACAATGAGATAGAAGCTGTCCATGAGCCTGGTGGTATGTGCCCTTAGGCTCCTGTATCTTCTACCTGATGGGAGAGGAGAGAAGAGAGAGTGACTCGGGTTGGGTGGGGTTTCTGAGACAATTGAAATGTTTTAAAATGGAGATGGGCATCTTCTTAGGTAAAGGTCTTCAAGGCTGTGGAATGGAGGTAAAACCATTGCAATCAATTGATATAGGATGAGGCCATTCAGCTGATCATGCCTTTGCTAGTCATGTGGAGTCAATTATCCCATATCTATGGCCCAGTTGATGTTGCACGCAAATGAAGCATGAGATTGCTGTGGACTAGCAAATAAAAGGCAAATGTCCTGTCTGCCTCCTTAACCACCTTGCCCAGGGAACTATGAACATGAACTCTGAGATTTCTCCACTTGGCCCAATATCCTATCATTGAGCATGTATTCCCATTGTCCCTTTTGTTCAGCCAAAATTAATCACCTTGCACCTCTGGACAGAATTCCACCCAATCTGTCCACCAGTGTCTTCCTCCAGCCAGGAACCACTATCTCCTGCCAGTTTTGGTGTCATCAGAAATTCGCTAATTATGACTCCTACTTTGTTATCAAAATCACTTCCATACATCATGAGAAGCAAGGAAACCATTAGTGAGTCCTACAGAAGCCCCAGGGTCACTAAAATTCCCATTGACCACAATCTCCAATCCTCTGGCACCAAGCCAACCTCTAATACAACCTACTACTTCCCTCCAGATCCTTTGAGCTTTCACCCTCACAATCAATCTGCCATGTCTAACTCTGTGAAATATACTGTTGCATATCAAGCACATCAAATGAGATGGGTAAATGGAACTAATGGACAGTCAGCCATAATCTTTTATCAGACTTGATTGACTGACCCAGTGTTGTAATGTTTCTTTGTTCCTTGTTAACATAAGAGTTCAAGGAATAGGCTTGCTTTGCCATTTCAAAAGATCATGGCTGACCTTTTGACTTGATGCCACTTTCCTGCATTGACTTTCCAGTCCATAATTTCCTTTATAGCAAAATGCCTCTCTATCCATCTTCAATATGTTTAGTGATTAAGCCCCCACAGCTCTCTTGGCAGAGAATTCCGAAGATTTGCAGCCCTCTGGGAGAAGAAAAATCTTCTCATCTCTGCCCAAATGGTTCTGTGACTTGCGATTCTGAACACCCCAGCCAGGGGAAGCATCATCAGTTGAGCACTGTAAGGGTTTTGCATGTTTCAATGAGATTGTCTCTCGCTCTTACATAGTTTGCATAATCTTTCTTTGTATGACAAACCTGCCATCTCGGGAATCTGGTGAACTTTTGCTGCACTCCCTCTATCACAAGTACATCCTTCCTTGGGTAAGGCCATCAGACCTGTGCATAGTTTTCTGGATACAGTCCAGCCAGGGCACTAAATAATTGGAACAAGATGTCTCTGATGTTTGTCTCATAATGTCCTCGTGTACATTAACACATGAAATGAATCACAAGATGCACATATCATCTTTGTTATGCAAGTATAACACTGATAAGTAAACCTAGTTTTTACTACTTTTTATTTAGTGATATCTATTCAGGAATTAAATAATCGTGCAGGGTATTAGAACCAACTTGCTATAAGGGGCTTTGAGGGTTGCAGAAATAAGGCAGGCTGATGGCATTAAGGTACTGATCAGCTGTGAAACAGCCGCCAAAATGCAGGAGATAATTTTTGCTGAAAAAAATGGCTTAAAAGATGGATAATTTCAAAAATAAGATAGCAATGATATCATTGGTCAACATCATATTTTCCCCCATTTCTTTGAGAAAAGGGGTAAATTAGTGTAGTTTACAGTTTTATAAAATTACCGTAATGATTCGTATCACAGCTTCTTCATTTTGGACTGCCTGTAGATGGCTTGGATACTTATGAGGGCAAGTAAGAAGATACCTTGTTTAGGTTGATTGGAAATCCTTTTGAACCTATGGTGACGATGTATTCTAACCCTTGAAAAACAATATTATACAAGATTGTTTTGTTTCTTGATTATGATTAGAGCCACACTATCTTTGTGAGAAATTCTTTTGTGGCATTTCCATAAATTTTTAAGGTCTTTAATGGATTGTAAATGAAAATTGTGAAATTGTAAATCAGGGTCTTCAACCTGAAATGGTAACGCTTTCCATCGATGCTGCCAAACCTGCCGAGTGCTTCCAGAATTTACTATTTTAAAGTTGTTTTGTAATTCACATTTTAATAATCAAATATTAGAGCTGCATGGGCTTTCTTCCCACATGCAGCAAACTTGGTTAGTTAGAGTGAGAGGCCTGTGTTTCTGTCAGCAAGAATGCAAACGAGAATTCACATGGGTACTGTCATTATTTCCACCCCTGCCCAGCACCCCCTCAACCTCCCATTCAGTTTATTTGCAAAATGTACCTATATTTTTAAAATGAAAGTGGTAAAAGAAGCTCAGAGAGGAGAAACTGTTGAAAGCTCTTCAGCTGCAAGACTTTTTTTCTTTTGCAAAAGTGGCAGTGGGGGGACCTTTTGTTCGAATTCAAAGTCATGTTTATTTTATTGCTTGTAAGGGATTAGTGTCATTATGGAAGTCCATTGTTCAGATTGATTGTGGATGGGACACAGTGAAAAATCAAGAAAGATGTATTTTTTTGTAATAGCTTAGATTTCCTGCTGAGTGTATCAGTCACAGCCTGCTAAACCCACTGTTCCTGGTGGAGGTTGCTGAACACCAAACTGGTTCCGAGCTGATTGGCAAGGCTTGAGGCAGTGTGGAGCTCCACTGATAGTAAGTAGCAAGCTACACCCTGGCTGGATGCAGGGTAGATGTTTCACCTGGCTGAGTGTGAGATCTAGAACCAGGAGTCACAGTCTCAGTTTACAGAACAAGATGTTTAGAACTGAGTTGGGGAGAAGTTTGTGAAATTCTCACACTCAGGAGTTCAGAGGCCACGCCATTGAATGTATATTGGCAGCAGATTTCTTGACACAAGGCATCAAGCGGGATGAGAAGAGAATGGGAAAATGGTCTTAAGAGAATGGGAAAATGGTCTTAGGAGAATCAGCCATGATTTCTTTGAATCATGGATCAGACTCAAAGGGTCATATGACCTAGAGCTGTTATTTTTTTACGTTTCTATAAATTGCAATGGCTGCACAGCACACGACCAGACTTGGTAGCTGTCAAAGATTGAGTGTTTGTGAATGTCTGGCATTTTGTTTTTATTGTATTAGTTGCCAGCAATACTCGGTGTATTAGGCAGCATCTATGGAAGAAAGAAATGGAGTTAACATATCAAGTCATTTCCAGTATCCGTAGTTTGTTTGCTTTTGGATCATCTAAGACATGCATTTCAATTAATTCAAGTTAATTCAAATTTGTAGATGCAAGGCATGCTTAACTTTCTGTTTTTGCTGTTCTTCTCTGTTCAAATGAATTGGTTTGCTGGAGTTGAACTAGATCTAAACCAGCTCAGTGTTTGTATGGCTGTCCTGAACTTCTGCACAATTACGTAGATACAGTAAATGTCTGCAGTTCCGTGCAGCACTGCCAGTTTCTGTGGAAAACTGACATTTGGTTAAATGTAAATTTTTTCTCGTATTTTGTTTAATAAAATAGTGTTTTGTAACTGGTGTTTTTTGATGTAGAAGTTCTTTTGGTTAAAATGAGAATTATTCTTGGTTTCTGATTTTAACGATTGGTTGCTTTCAAATATTGCAAAGATCATTTGGCTACTGTTTTGATCGGATAGATTTAGTCTAATTTGATGTTGTACAGCTCTGAAAGGATACAAGTGAATATACAGTGAGGTATCATTTTCATTATAGAATTTGTTAACATACGGTATGTGATAAATTTTGCAGACATTTGACCAGGCAGAAAGCTTGAATTTTGATTTGCTTGTGCAATTGCATTTTACCTGTCAGTTGCATTTCTTGGTTATTCCTAAATTGCATAATGGTCTAATGCAGCATTCATAAAATTTAATTACAAAAGCACCAGAAGTATCTGGTGGAAGGGAAGTATCTGCAAATAAAGGCAAAGTGATTGTTGTTCTCTGTTACCCAGGCAGGATGCTTATAGCTAGGCGGCAGCAGCAGTACAATTAGCACTGATGTGATTAGGAGGGAAAATGATCTTGACCTGTGACCTTCAGAAAAGGTACTAATTTTTAATGATCCTGGGACGCGGGCAACACTGCAAATCTGACATTTATCATTCATACCAAATTGCCCCTGAAGAGGGTGGCTAAGTGTCAATCAAATTGGTGAGTTGCAGTTGTTTCTTGGTGAGATTGGATAAGCATGGCAGATTTTGATTTCCTTAAGGATATTAGTGAACCAGCTGGGTTTTTCAACAATCCAGCAGTTACATGCTCACCATTGCTGCGAATAACTTTTTAATTCCTGGTTTGTTTAATTGAATTTAAGTTTCTCAGTTGCCATGTTGAGATTTGAATTTGTGACTGAATGAGCTCTGGCTTCTGGTGCGGCAATTTAACCTCTATGCTGCTGCGTCTTAAATTAATATTTAAGGCCCTTGGTTATGTGGGCAGCATCACGTGGACCATCAAGAATTCTGCGTGGCATATCCTGTGCAAAGTTTTTGAGTACATTCAGCACTGAGATTCATTGTTTTTTGGCTTATAAAGTGATCAATCAATATTGGAATTGTATGAGAAAGCGAACTTGAGTTGGAATGATGAGCTGTGGTTTTAATGAATGGTGCAGCAAGCTTGAGTGGCTGCAAGGCCGACTATTTGTTAATTGTACATTTTTAAGCTTTATTCTAGTACTTCGATTACAGATGCTCATAACTGAGTAAAATCTATAAGATGCTTCATTTAGGATTCTTCATATTTTTTCTTTACCATGTTTACTCCTTTTCCTTCCTGGGAAGGCTAAGTTGGTTTATTATTGTCACATGTACTGAGTTGCGTGAAAAACTTTGTTTTGGATGCCCTGCATAGTCATTTCATTTCATCACATCAGTGCATTGAGGTAGTACAAGGGAAAAACAGTAACTGATTGCAGAATAAAATATTGCATTTGCAGAGAAAATGCAGTGCAGGCAGACAAAGTGCAAGACCATAACGAGGTAGATTGTGAGGTAGAGTCCATCTTATTGTAGTAGAGGACCATTCAACTGTCTTATAACAAGATAGAACCTGTCCTTGAGCTGGTATTACATGCTTCCAGACTTTTCTCTCTCCTCCCATTGGGCAGAAGATACAAGAGACGCTTTTTGACTTAAACCAAGTAGCCATTGTGTGAGCCATTACGGACTATAGCCATCTGTTAGGCCTGGACCATGGGAACTTTGTGTACTTCTCAAATAACAAAAATTGATTCTTTTAATATTTGAGACCAAAAAATTGTTGTTTGGTAATTGCATTGTCTTTAACTTCCCTGTGATTTTTTTTGCCTCTTTGAGAAAATGAAGATGATAGCGCACAACAGTTCAATAATTTTAATTTGTACTTCTACGAAAACTTATTTCAATAGGCATCCCGTGCCCAAATCTTAGATAAAGCTACAGAGTATATTCAGTATATGAGGCGGAAAAACCACACACATCAGCAGGACATTGATGACCTGAAGCGACAGAATACTCTGCTTGAGCAGCAAGGTAAGGGTGTATTATATTGAGAGTTTTGTTTTGAGCAAAGGGATTTTTTTGTTACAGTTTGATCACTCAGGATGGAAACTCTATCTTTCCATTTATCTTGTAATGGATTATCTGTTTAATGTGCTCAGTCTTCTGTAGACATAAGTTCATAAAGATTACAGTTAATACCAGTCTTCATATAAAAGACTTACCAAAGACTAAATGGAAGACTATTTTAAAAGTTAAAAATAATGATTAGCATTTCTGCAACAGCAGTAAAAGATAGGACTAGTTTTATCTATTGCTCATTACTAGAATGAACAAGGCTACCGAAGATTTTTATCAATCCTACTTTGTACAGTTCAAAGGTACCAATTGCAGGATTGAAGGGAGATTGGATGGAAAAAAAACAGCATTTAGAATTTGAAGGTCATTAGTGGAAATTTCGTCCATGTTAAAGAAAACAGAGAAAAGAGATTGTGGGCTCCCCAGTGAGGATTTAATTGTCTGAGTTCATGTGGACCAGTAAATGTTCACTTTGAATGCAGTATGTAGAAAAATATTGGACTGGTCTCTGAATAATGGGTATTTCCAATCATTAAAGGTTGAAGCAGAGGCTTTGAACTTTGTATTGCTACAGTTTAAACAAAAAAGGAAAGGAAATGGTTGCCTCACTAAAGAACTGGCTTAAGTTTTTATTTACATACATGGACAGTTATTTGCACTAATCCTTAATACGGAGATGAAGAACTAGGATATTATTTAATCAATTATACAGGAAAATAAAGCAAAATATTTGCTAATTGTCTATTGTACATCAAACCATGTGATGGCTGTAACTGAAATAACATTTGCATAGCTTCATAAAACAAGATGCCATTCAGCTGCTTAACTGCTCACTGCGTCTTGTGTAGCCAGAACTCTCAAAGCCAGATACTGAATTAGGGAATATATTTGCCAACTTCGTGTTTGAAAATAATTTCCTGCAGTCAAGTGTTGTTATTATTGTGGGCAAATAATCATTTAAAGTACAAACAAGCAAATAAAAAATGTTACAATAATATTTATCAGAAAACACATCAGCTATTCTTATGGACATTAAAATAATACTTACAGAAAAGTATCCTCAAGTGCCAAGTAAATAAATTGGCTTGTGATTTCTGGCCACAGATGAGGCACACTGAGCACATGGTATCCTCCCTCCCTCCCTCCAAAATCTGCAGTTGAATTTGGCATTTTGTTTCAGTACGCAGGATATTCTCAACTGAAAACTAAATGAGGTTTTGAATGTTCTGGTTTGTCTTCCATCCATGAGAATGGAAAACATGGTTCTTCATTGGTGGCCTCCTTGTATATCTGCACATTTAATTGCATTTTAGCTGCAGACACAATTTAAGTCCCATAGAATAATTAGTGAAACCTGCAGCTGTAATTTATCAGGCATTAACTGTATTATGGCTGTGGATTTACACTGTAAATTTACAATGGTATTTACCCAACTGTATCAGAATGTCAACTGAATCAGATGAATATTCTTGTCATCCATTGCCCTAATCTTGCCGTATAAAGATGTGTGGTGCAAAATTCAAAGACATATTCAAAACCCAAAAGCTTTTTCAGCCTTTGTTTATTGATCCACCAATTGAAGTGCTCCAAGGTGTGAAATGAATATTCATTACATTTCTCACTTATTTCCTGCCTTTTCATATTCCCTTCAGAGTTATTTCCTTGTCTTAAAAAGCCGTACGTCTTTCCTTGAAATCATCTTAAGCTGTTCTTCCCTACATTTCTGCTGTAGCTGCATGTGCAGATGTCATTGAGAGTCTGGAGTAATGTCACTCAAATTTGTGAGAGCACGTTGAGCCTATAGTGGATGTGGTACACACAAATACTTGTCACTGAAATGTATATGGAATTCACACAAAAAATAGTTGCAAGCTATGTTGGAAATGAGTGAAACAAGTATGAGGCTATTGTCTAATTTGTTGGATGCGAGTGATTTTAAAAACTTAAGCCTCCCTTGGTTTCACTCCACATCATCAAGGAAATTGCCAGTCTGGAGAAGATAGAGCTTTCCTGCAATACACTGGGAATTTACTTCAGAGGGTACAGAATCAGTATAGCAAATGAACCATCAATTTTAAATTGTATGGTGAAAATACTTGTTTACTGTGGTTGTCATGGAAGTGTTATTTAGTGTGAAGATTTTGCAGTTTGGAGCTGGGACATTTAACAGCCTGTTCACAGTATAGTGCAAAAGGACTTTGAATTCCAAATTTTAAAAGTATTGTTGATTTGGATTATCAAAATGAAGATTTAAGTATAGAATCAAAGTCAAAAGTTGTAAATTCAGATTAAGGTTTGACTCTTGAAGAATACTTCATTCCATTTTCATAATATGTTTAACTAAAGCAAAAAAATGACTGAAGTTATGCTGTTTGAGGAGAGAAACTGGTCAGTGCCTTGATGTACAATGCACATGGATGCTGCAGCTGTTGGATTTGAGCACTTTTTGATTAGTTATTACAAATACCATACTGACCAACTGATTGCTTTCTGAATATGGATTCCCAGATCAGGTGGCCAGCAGGTATTAAATGATGTGAGCTGATTTTCACAGGTCATAAAGTTATCTTCCACTGCTGCTTATGGCATTGCTCAGCTGTGTTTTGAAAACTGTATAACTCCACTTTGATGGGTTTATACTGTAGGCCTCCTAATAATCAGCAGGAATAAGAAATGATATGTGAGAAGAGTGTTAAAGCAATAAGGATGGAGTAGATTTTAGCTTGTCGAGTATTGACAGGGATTGCCTAAGTGAAAAGGGCTTAGATGGGGTGGAATTTGTAAAATGAATTCAAGAGTGCTTATTTGTGAAGCAGTATGTCAAGAGTCCTTTGAGGGAGGGGGCTGTACTTGACCTTAGGGAATGAGGTTGGCCAAATAGTTGAAGTTCCTGCTGAGGAACCCTTTGGGAACAGTGACCATAGTTCAGTCAACTTCAGGGTGGTCAATGGAGGAAGATAAGGTTGGCCCTAAACTTGGAGGGAGATTTCAATCGTGTGAGTCATTAGCTGGCAGAAATAGATTGGGAGCAGTTCTTGGAGGGGAAAACAACAACTGATGAGTGGGAGGTTTTTAAAAGTGAGATACTAAAAGTTCAGAGTCAACATATCCTTGTGAGGGTAATAAGCAAAGATGGTAAATTTGGGGAACCATGGTTAAAGGCTATTCGAGGTTTGATTAGGGAAAAGGAAGCATATCATGAATTGGATAGTGGTATTGAACAAGTCCTTTGCTTATAGAGTTTACAGGAGAGAATGACAAAATTAGGAGTGCAAAAAGTGACCACGAAGTAGGATTAGGGAGAATCCTAAAACCTTTAAGTGAAGGCAGCCCCTACATTGTTTCTCAGAATAGTCCAAGTCCAATGTCCATTTTTTTTTAAATAGCATCTTGTTGTCCTGCATACACTTCCTAATAGTCTTTCATTTTATCCAATATTCACCCTAACATGACCCATCATTAAATGAATACAACATGCATTGTATCTGTTAATGAATACCACAAAACATTTCATTAATATTACTATCTTGAAAAATTCTTTTTATGGGAGAATTTGTGTAAAGTCAGATATCCATAAGCCAGGTCTTCCATAACCCAAGGAGCCCCTGGCAAGAGGGCAGCTGAGGAAAGAATAAGTTCCCTTAGGGACCAAAAGGATAATCTGTGTGTGAAGCCAGAGGATATGAATGAGGTCCTAAATGAACACTTCTCATCAGTATTCACTAGGGACAAGAATGTGGAGGCTGGAAAGTGAAGGGAGGGGTACACTGATAATTTGGAGCATGTCTGTATCAGGAAGTGTAAGAAATATTGATGCATGTTAGGGTGGATAAATCTTAAGGGCCTGACTGGACTCACTACAACCTGGTAAACAGAGGGTTGAGTGTATAGAAGTTTGTAAAAATTCATCCGAGAAGTGTGAGGTGGTACACTTTGGAAGGACAAACTCCAAGGCGGAGTACAAGGGTAATGGCAGGATTCTGGGGAGTGTGGAGGAGCAGAGGGATCTGGGGGTTCATATCCACAGATCCCTGAAAGTTGCCTCACAGGTGGATAGGGTAGTTAAGAAAGCTTATGGGATGTTAGCATTCATAAGTCGTGGGATTGAGTTTAAGAGCCGCAAGGTCATGATGCAGCTTTACAAAACTCTGGTTAGACCACACTTGGAGTACTGTGTCCAGTTCTGGTCACCTCATTATGGGAAGGATGTGGAAGCATTGGAAAGGGTGCAGAGGAGATTTACCAGGATGCTGCCTGGTTTAGAGAGTATGCATTATGAGGAGAGACTAAGGGAGCTAGGGCTTTATTTGGAGAGGAGGAGGATGAGAGGAGACAATGATAGAGGTGTACAAAATATTAAGAGGAGTAGAGAGTAGACAGCCCGTGCCTCTCTCCCAGGGCACCAATGCTCAATACAAGAGGGCATGGCTTTAAAGTAATGGGTGGGAAGTTCAAGGGAGAGATCAGAGGTAGGTTTTTTACCCAGGGAGTGGTTGGGGCATGGAATGTGCTGCCTGGGGTGGTGGTGGAGGCAGGGACATTGGTCAAATTCAAGAGATTACTAGGTAATCATATGGAGGAATTTAAAATAGAGGGATATGTAGGAGGAAGGGGTTAGATAGTCTTAGGAGTGGTTTAAAGGTTGGCACAACATTGTGGGCTGAAGGGCCTGTATTGTGCTGTACTGATCTATGATTCTTTGAAAATTGAGGGACATAGTCCTTTTTTCCCAGGGCAGGGGAGTCTGGAACTAAAGGGCACAAGTTTAATGTGAGGGGCAAAATTTAAAGATCTGAGGAGAAGGTTTCTCCACAGAGTAATGGTTATCTGAAATAAGCTGCCAGAGGAGATCGTGGAGGCAAATAGAACCACAATGTTGAAAAGGCATTTGGATAGGTACTCGGATGGAAAAGGCATAGGAGGTGGGCCTAATGCAAGTAAATGAGATTTGTCTCATTTGCATAGATAAGCTGTGGGCCCTTTTCTGTGCTGTATGATTCTTTGAAATTGTCAGCTGATTGCCTGGAAGGATTTTCCATAGCACGTGCTCAGTGTTGTAACAATGCTCATTGTGTTTTGATTTCCTGCAGTGGATACGAGCATATGTATATAGATACAAATTAGGAGTAGATGTAGGCTATTTGGCTTTGGATGTGCTCCGCCATTCAGTAAGATCAAGTCTGATCCGATCGTAATCTAAACTCCACATTTATTTTGCAAAACCTTCAAAGACTTAAACTAAGTCTGTCCTAACTTGTAGGAAAAAAGTCCGTAATCTAATTGAAGAGTAACCAACAGTGTAATAGATGTTATCCTTTAGATTATCTGCTAGATAGATTGAGTAAAAAAAAATTAATCTAATTTTATTATAGAACTCCTGTTAGAAGAATTTCCATCTCATCTTTGTGAATCATAATGAAAGCTAAACCTAATGCTTGTTTGTACATGAGAAGTTATAGACTTTCTTAAATCCATTTTTTTCTATTTGGCATTATTATTATAATAGCAGATTCCAAGAATGTGCATGAGATCATTTCAATTGTGTGGAGTAGAAGTTGACTGCAGCAGAGGGTTTCACTCTGCAGTTAATGAGTTCTTTTGTTATCTCACTGGCTTACCTTTCTCTTACAGTACGTGCATTGGAAAAGGCACGAGCAGCTGCTCAGCTACAAGCAAACTTTTCATCCTCTGACAGCAGTTTGTACACCAATCCCAAGGGCAGTGCAGTTTCTGCCTTTGATGGGGGTTCTGACTCAACTTCAGAGTCAGAAACTGAAGAACCCCAGACCAGAAAGAAACTGCGAATGGAGGCAAGCTGAGCCTGTTCAGGCAATAAACTGGCTGGCTTTTACTAGGGATTCTTGTGTATAGCTTTACTTTTCAGTTTGTCTTCTGTCAGACCCCTTTGCGTTGTAAGGATTATAAATGATGCTGTTAAATGGATAGCATCTTGTTTCATCAGTAGAAGGACTCCCTGCTCTTCCTCGAAGTTACAAAATGGCAGCTGTCAAACTATTATGGACTCCATCTGCTGTTGAAGGAACTTTGCAGCAGTTCTTAAGACTTATTCATTAATGGCACCCAGTGGAAAAGGACTAGTCTTGAAATTGTATGCTATTGAAAGAATAAGGAAGCAAGGCACATGTTATTTGATACATTGTTAATCTGTTTGGTTGTGTATTTCAAACTTTTCTGATATGACTAGTTTTTAAATTTTGCTTTGAGAGCCTTTTGCCTTTATTCAATTATGAAACAAGTTCAGTAAAACTTGACTAAAGTTTGACCTTAAAGTCAAGTTGCATTTCATTTTTCCAATGTCTCGCAGATTAAAAGTATTCAAATATTCTGTGCCTTGAATTGCTTTTATGTGACTCTACAAAAAAAAATGATGGAACAGCTTAAGTGCCCCTAAAGGAAAGTTTAATACTGAAATGTCAACTGTCAGTACATCCAAAAAGGGTATGTTAAGTTCATGTTTTAGCAGGAACTGAAATAATTGTATTTAAGCCTCAGTTTGCATAATACAATGTACAAAATTAAATTGATTTGCAAAACTTCTAATTATTGATGTTTGAACAATCAACTGGCTGCCAGGCACCATTCAGGCTGTGTCAGGGGTGTGTGTACATTTGTCTGTCTCTGCCTTTTCAATTACTGGTCTAAGCTTAAACTAGGTTGTAGTATTATGTAGATTTGTCTTTGTTGTTATTTGATTCCATTCCATGGAAATTACAGGTATGTTGTACATACTGCCAAGAATTGTCTTGCAAGTTGAGGCTGACCTTTACTATAAGACGATAAATAAAAACTATTTTATCCTTGTTATTTTGCCTACAGGTCTTAATTTTCTTTTAATTAAACTAAATTAGGCTATATTTTAACAATTTAGATGCAGGATAGGGTACAGGAGTGTGTGGGTTGCCTTTGATGCTTAAAATTGGTTTCATACTAAATTAGTTTCATACTAAATTATCAGCGCAGCAGCTATTTTGTTGAGTAATATAAAATAAAACAGAAGGGTGATACCAGTTGTGTTGGAATCCTTTACCTGCAAGTGTGAAGTGGGTCAATAACTTAGTTGGTGGGCAGTGGAGGAAAACTAATTCAAGGGCAAGTAAAACACATTCTTCTGAAGGACTTTGTGTTAGTGAAAAATCTGACCAGGCCACCCCAGTAATGCAAATGCACTGTAGGGAAGTATCTAATGATCCAATTATGACACAAGGAAATTTTGCTAGTTTAGCCTTGTCAAACTAGATGTACTAATTTATTGCAGTCTTTAGCTAGTAGTAACTAGTCAATGATTTTTATTTAGGGTGGAGATTCTAATGTGCAAGATGCCTTCAGCCCATAATGTTACATTAAATAGGAAAGTCCTTAAAGGGTTAATTTCAACAGCCATTGAGAGCAGTTGATATTTAATCATTAATCTCTGCAGTGAATACCATGCAGACTTCTAGAAGTTAGTCTTGTCATTGGTTGGAAAAGTTGTGAATATTTAGGATGGTGGTGTTAAAATAGCTGTGTGTAAATAGTACAATACATTTCAAACCCCAGCAGGATAACATTCTGCTAATATCTTTCCCTTTTGGGTTGAAGGAGGAGTACCAATAAGCATACTCTGGATTACAGAAAGAAATTTAAGATTCTTTCAAGGAATAGAAAAGCAGACTGCAAAAGCTACAGAAAGGAAAAAGAGTAAAGGAAAATATGGGTACTTTTAGAACTGAGAATTTGTAATGGGGATCGAGTACTGCAAACAATCAACTCCAAAGGAGCAATTCAAGTAAATTAGTTTTGGTGATTATAGTGCTAGAGAAATTAATGGGACTGAAATCTGAAATAACCAAGGCCTGCTGATCTGCATTACAGAATACTTATTTAAAAATTAATCCTGCATTGGCGGTTATATTCTAAAATCCTGTAGATTCTGGAATGATACCTGAAAATGCAAAGGTGGCAAATGTAACCCCTTTACTTGAGGAAGAGAGAAAATGGAACTGTCGATTGTTCTATCTTGTATCAGTTGCAAAATGCTGGAGTCTGTTACAAGATATGACCATTAGAAAATATCAGCAAGATTACACAAAGTCAACATAGATCTTTGAAAGTATTTGATTGTGTTCTTGGACTCAATTCATTGAAAGTGAACTTGCAAATGCAGTAAGCAGTTAAGAAGGCAAATTGTACATTGGTCTTAATTGCCTAAGATTTTGGTGATCAATTGCATAAGGTAAGAGCATGGATGTCTGACTTATATTACACAGGACCTTTGGAACAAACTTGGAGTACTGTTTGCAGTTTTGGTGGTCTTACCTGGAAAAAAAATAAATATACCCACCACAGAGGTGCAACAAAGGTTCCTAGGATAGCAGGACTTGTCACAAGGAGAGATTGGCTGATGAGGTATATTTGCAAGAGTTCAAAGAATGAGGAGATCTCATTGAGATGTACATAATTTTGATAGGACTTGACAATCTAGAACAATGGACCAGTGGTGGGAAATTAAGTCAGATATTAGGTCTGGGATGAGGAGAAATTTCTCCACTGAGAGGGTAGTAAACCTGTGGAATTCTGTACAGGAGAAGATAGAAACAGTTGCTGAAAATAGTTAAGTTAGATTTATAGATAAGAGAAAGGGAAGATGGTTTTAAGATAAAGGCTCAGCCATGATTCTGTTGAAGAGCTGACTATTTTACTTTTTTTTAATGTTGATATTTTCTGTTCTCCCTGATGAAGATCCAAATGAGTTCAGTTGCCACAAAATGAATCCCCTTGAGCTTTAAGAAATTATGTAAGATTTTACTTCTGACCCAAGAAGCTAACCCATTTGGCAGTTGGGAAAGATGGTACACATTAAGCTTCCCCAAAGTATTCACAGCAAAAAGACATTTGGCAAAATCATGAATTAATTCTTCCACCAACCAATATTGTAGTTAGCTGCACTTTGAAGTAATCCATTGGTTGCAGTGTATTTTGAGAAATCCTGTAAAAGGCATAAGGTGCTACACTTAAATTCAGAAGCACCTTTAAATTTAGATTATTAGATTTACTTCTGATAGCCTTAATTGCAGCTCTGTCTCCCTAATACCAACAAATCTGCCTTGGCAGATGCCTTCATAATCTTTGAAGAACTCTATTAGAATTTACTTGCAAGGTAGTGCACTTTGGGTTATACCACCGCTGAGAAATTATTCCAATGAAGTGAACTTTATATTGATCAAAAAGACCCCTACGGGTACTTTTTCAGATACACCATTGTTGATTCAGATTTTGTGGTTTAGACATGGAAATAATTTGCATGAAGTCTGAACACCACGGCTAGTGGCAAGATTACTTTTAGGCCATCAATGATCAGGAATGCTACACAGAATGTTCTATCCTGACCTGCAAAGGGTATTGCACAACAACACTCAAGTGGCAGAGAAATTACTCATGAAAGGATCCAAGATATTTCATAACATTGCCAAAAATCTCCTGGTTTTTAAACAACTGGATTGTAGATTTGCAGTACTATCATCAAACACCATTGTTTGATAAATCAGCACATAATAGATTCCAGCACTAGCTTAGAGTAAACCATTCATATCAGACAGAGTCACAGACAATGGAAACTAGTCCTTTGACCCACTGAATACATACCGACCATCAACCACCCATTTTACACTATCCCATATTCATCCCATCTTTTATTCTCTCCATATTCCTTCATTCTACCAGTCACACTAGGGGCAACTTAAAGTAGCCACTTAACCTACTAACATGCATCTTTGCATGGAAGGAACCAGAGCACGCACAGGAAACCCACACAGTCACAGGGAGAATGTGCAAACTACAGAAATCACACTCAAAGTCAATATTCTGTTCCTACAGATCTCAGACTGAAAAATTACTATTTTCCTCCCAAAGCAGATGATGTGTCTAACTCAACTTCAAACAGGTAAAGCAACACGGAGATCCAATAATCTGATGATACTGTTGGTGTGCAAATTCCAGTAGCAAACTAACACATCGGGAGGTGATGTATAGAATAACAAAACATTTTCAGTTGTCGATCTGAGGTACTACTTTAAAAACAGGCTAGTGGATATCATGTAACCTGCATGGAATGAAAGGGCCAGGGTAAAGTTAGCTGGCCAAATACTAAAATGTGGCTCAAAACAAATGATCCTTTGAAGATATTCACAACTTCCATGTTCAACGAGAAAATGCCAGCAGCAGCTCATAAGTCACTTTCAATTGTCAAGGGCTATCCAAATTGCTTTCCACACCACACCTCCCCCCCCCCCCCCCCCCACCCCCATTTCTTTCCATAAAGCTCTGCAAATGTTTTCTTGCAGTTCTTTTCTGAAAATGACTTTTGGATCTGTTTTCATGAACCTTGCCATGTAATGTACTATAGTGCACAACAAATGGCTCTGTAAAAACACCTTTCTTCAGAGGGCCTCTGATTCACTAATCATTAACCTTTCACGCTCATTTCTTTATTTGCTGTATCAAATTAATCACAAATTTAAATAAAGCTCCTCTTAACAATCTCTAATCTGAGAACAGCAGTTGGTCATTTTGTGATTCAAATCCAGTTAAATCCAAATGGCTCTCTGCTAAAATGTTGGTTAAATGACACAAGTGATGGGCTTGAATGCTATGTATCCAAGTTTGCTGATGTCATATCCCAGCCATTCATAAGATCGTGCCTAATCTATGTATACTACATATCAAACTTTGCATCTTAAAAACCTTCCTAACACAAGTCTACCAACCTCAGATTTGAAATTCACAGTCTGCAAAAGAGATTAAGCATCCCTTTGCACATAGAAGTGTTTTTAAACTCCACTCCTGAAAGCCCGGGCTCGAATGTTTAGCGACTAAGCCAGACGCGCCAGCTAGCAGAAATGGTTTCTATCATGCCTGTATTCCACTTAATAAAAGTCATTGAGTCCTAAAGCATGGAAACAGGCCCTCTGGCCAAACTCGTCCATGTTGACTGTGTTGCCCAGCAAGTATGTTCCATCTGCCCACATTTGACCCATAGCCCTCTGAACCTCTCCTATCCATGTACTTATCTAAATGGCTTTTAAATGTTGCTGACGTGCCCACTTCAACCACTATCTCTAGCAGCTCATTCCAAATACCACCCTTTGCATGAAGAAACTGTCGCTGTTGTCCCTTTAAATCTCGCCTCTGATCTTTGATGAAGCTGATGAAACCGCTGAAACCATGATCACAGCACTGATGAAATTCTGCACCCTTTTTTCTCCAAACATACCTTTGCTCATTGCAGCCAAAAAGTTCTATTTTAACTTCATTAATCCAGAGGACTTGTTTCCAAAATGCATCAGGCTTGTTTAGATGTTCCTTTGCAAACTTCTGATGCTGAATTTTGTGGTGAGGACGTAGGCAAGTTTGGAGAAAAAAGGGTGCAGAATTTCATGAAAAGAACACCTCTCCAATTTTAAGCATGGGGGTGGATCGATCATGCTTTGGGCTTGTGTTGCAGCCAGTGGCACAGGGAACATTTCACTGGTAGAGGGAACAATGAATTCAATTAAATACCAGCAAATTCTGGAAGCAAACATCACACCGTCTGTAAAAAAAAGCTGAAGATGAAAAGAAGATGGCTTCTACAGCAGGATAACGATCCTAAACACACCTCAAAATCCACAATGGACTACCTCAAGAGGCACAAGCTGAAGGTTTTGCCATGGTCCTCACAGTCCCCCGACCTAAACATCATCGAAAATCTGTAGATAGACCTCAAAAGAGCTGTGCATACAAGATGGCCCAAGAATCTCACAGAACTAGAGGCCTTTTGCAAGGAAGAATGGGCAAAAATCCCCCAAATAACAATTGAAAGACTCTTAGCTGGCTACAGAAAGTGTTTACAAGCTGTGATACTTGCCAAAGGGGATGTTACTAAGTGCTGACCATGCAGGGTGCCCAAACTTTTGCTTTGGGCCCTCTTCCTTTTTTGTTATTTTGAAACTGTAAAAGATGGAAATAAAAAAGTAATCTTGCTTAAAATATTAAAGAAATGTGTCATCTTTGACTTTATGCCTTTTGGAAATCAGGTCATCTTTTACTCACTTAGCTACTCACAGTAACAGAAATTTTGATCAGGGGTGCCCAAACTTTTGCATGCCACTGTATTTTAAAACTAATGGAATTATGGTCACTGAACCCAAAGTGCTCACCGACAGACACTTCCGCCACTTGCCCTACCTCATTCCCCAGGAGGATGACCAGTGTTGCACCCTCTCTAATAGGTCCCTCTATATATTGAGAGAGGAAGCTTTCTTGGACACATTTCACAAACTCCATTCTGTTCAAGCCTTTTACACTATGGTTGGGGATATTAGAATCAATATTAGGGAAGTTAAAATCTCCCACTAATACTACCTTATTATGTTTACAACTTGCTGTAATCTCTTTACATATCCGCTCCTCCAATTCCCACTGACTATTGGGGGGCCGATAATACAATCTCAGAGTGACCATCCCCTTCTTATTTTTAAGTTCTACCCATGTGGCCTCACTGGATGATCCCCCAAGAATATCCTCTCCAAGAACCGTTGTTATATCCTCTATCATCAAGAAAGGCAACACCCCCTCCTCTCTTACCTGCACCTCTGTGATGCCTGTAGCACCTGTATTCTGGAACATTGAGCTGCTAGTCCTGCCCTTCTTTCAGCTATGTTTCTGTTATGGCTGTGATATTCCAGTTCCCAGAGCCAATCCATGCCCTGAGTTCATCCGCCTTACCTGTCAAGCCTCTGACATTGAAATAAATGCAGTTTAAACCAATGGTTTTTCTTCTCCTTTTACTGTGCTCCTGTCTATCCAGATGACTAAACTTGATCTCATTGGCTACAGTATTATCCCAAGTCATTGGGTTCTATAGCATGGAAACAGGCCCTTCGGTCCAACTTGTCCATGCCGACCAAGTTGCCTACCTGAGCTCATCCCATTTGTCCGCATTTGGCCCATATCCCTCTAAACCATTCCTATCTATGTACCTGTCTGAGTGTCTTTTAAACGTTGTAATTGTACCTGCCACTACCGCGTCCTCTGGCAGCTCATTCCATATACCTAATACCCTGTGTGACAAACCTGCCCCTCTGGTCCTCTTTAACTTTATCCCCTCACCTTAAACTTATGCGCTTTGGTCCCCTACACTGGGAAAAAGACTTGATCTTATCTATGCCCCTCGTGATTTTATAAACCTTTATAAAATCATCCCTCAGCCTTCAGGGCAAAAAGACCTAGTTTCTCCTTACAACTCAAGATCTCCAGTCCCAGTAAACATCCTCAAATCTTTTCTGCACTCTTTCCAGCTTAAGGACATTCTTCATAGAACAAGGTGACCAGAATTTCACACAATACTCCAAGTGCAGCCTTACCAGCATCTTGTACAGCCGTAGCTTGACAACCAAATTCTTGTATTCAATGCCCCGACTGATGAATGTAAGCGTGCCAAACGCCTTATTTACCACCCTGTTTACGCGTGTTGCCACTATCATGGAACCATTTCCTTGTACCCTTTGGTCTCTGTTCAGCAACAATCTCCAGGGCCCTGCCTGTCACTGTGCAAGTCCTGCATTGGTTTGCAACACTTCACACTTGTCCCAGTTAAATTCTATCTGCCATTCCTTGGCCACCTTCCCAGTTGATCTTGACCCTGTTGTCACCTCAGATAAACTTCTTCACTGTCCACTCTACCATTTTTTTCAGTGTTATACACAAATTACCAACCGTGACACCTGCATTCTCATATAAACCATTGATATAGATGACAAACGACAGGGGACCCAAGTCATCCCTGCGGCACACCGCTGATCATGTGCCTCCAATCTGAAAAACAAACCTCCACTACCACCCTCCGACTCCTTCCACCAAGCCAATTTTGAATCCAATTGGCTAGCTCAGTCTGGACCCCATGTGATCTAACCTTCTGGACCAACCTACCATGGGGGACTTCGTCAAAGGCCTTGCTGAAGTTTGTGTAGACAACATCTACTGCCCTGCCCTTGTCAACCCTCTTGGCCACCTGCACTGCACTCTCTGTAGCTGCTATACTATATTCTGTATTCTGTTTTCCTTTCACTACCTCGATGTATTTATGTATGGCATGATCTACCTGGATAGCACACAAACTAAAGCTTTTTCACTGTATCTCGGTACACGTGACAATAATAAACCGATAAATAAAAGATCAAATTCTTGAGATGATTTCCCATGCAGAAAGCCATGCTGACTATACCCGATCAATCCTTGCCTTTCCAAATGCACGTAGATCCTGTTTCTCAGAATCCCCTTCTGTAGCTTTACCACCATTGATGTCAGGCTCACCAGCCTCTAGTTCTCCGGCTTGTTCTTGCAGTCCTTTTTCATCCTTAAGGCTTTGATGAAATTTCCTATTAGCCATGAAATTTTTGGAATATAGCCCTAGTTTGTGTAATCTTTCCTCAAATCTTGGGATTCTGGTATCGTTCTGGTAAATCAATGCTACATTGCATCTGAGGCCAATGCATACCTCCTTTGGAGCACTGCTGTTAAAAGTTGTTCAATAGTACTCTCAGTATAATCTAAGCAAAGCTTTGTATACCTGTACAATAACTTACTAACACTTTGGCATCTTACAATACTCCAACATACACTTAACGAAATTAATCTCAGATTGAATGTTACAATTTCAAGAAAGTTTTTTCTCTTTTTGCACAGACATGGTCGTACCTTTCTGCTTCAATTTATTTCTTTTTTTCCTCTTGTAACTGCTGCTTTTTAAAGTAATCATTACTCTGACAACTTTGGTCTGCACTCTATCGCAGACATTGCCCCTGTTCTCTCTACTCCATCTCTCTGTGACTTAAAACATGCTTGTTTTTACTTTTCCAGTTCTGATGAAGATACCTTGACTCTCATCATACCTCAGAACAACCATGACTTTATTGAATGGCAGAACAGGCTCGATGGGCCAGATCGCCTACTTCTGCTCCTATTTTCTTATGTTCTTTCTTATGTTCTTATGAAACATTAACATTGTTTTATCCTCATGGATGCCACTTGACTTGCTGACTCCTCCAGCATTTTCTGTATTTGCATCGAATTACCAGCATCAGCAGTTTTTTTGCTCTGATAACTTCCAACCCCTCATATTCTCATTCCTAAGAGTTAAAAGCTCCATTAGTCTTAGACTATTTTCAACATTTTAATGATCTGTACACGTTGGCACTCAAGGCTCTTTGATGTTCCATATTTCTAGCTTTTTACTATTTTGGAAGTTCTTGGTTTTATCTTTCTTCTATCAAGAGTGGTTGAGCTCACATCTGGTACATTAGGAGTGTGGTAGCATAGTGGTTGTTACTGCAGCAGTAGCCAGAGTTCTGGTCCACTGATCCAGAGACAATGAGGTTGAATTCCACAGCTGGAGAATTTAAATTCAAGTAAATTTGCACATTTGAAATACAGCTAATGTCAGTAACTAAAGTGAAATTAAAATGTCTGGACAGGAAATCTGGCCTGTACGTGACTCCAGACCAAGCAATGTGGTTGACTTTGAACTGCTTCCTCAGTTCAGGAGCTATTAAGAATGGGAAATAAAAACCAGCATCATCCATGCCCCACAAACAAATAATTTATTATTAATAAATAAGCAACTTAAATGTATGGCCTTGTTTATGTCTGTTCATCTGTTATTCTCCTTGTAAATTAATACTCCTTAAAATGCCACCTATTTTTGTCTCTTCGCCAAACTTGACCATGTACCTTTCTATCTCATCATCCAAGGCATTTAACCAAAGAATAATAAGACACATTAATTAATATCGAGCCAAATTTAGTTATAAGTCAAGAGAAGCATCAACTTTTATGATGTAATGGAAAGATTATGATTGTGTAGCATTTTTAAAGAAGTGTGATTGAGAACCACATTATTCTCAAGAGACAAAATTAAACAGCCATGAAATACCTCAGAAATATTTGGATTCAGGAGAGAAAATGAGAGCAAGACAGATTTTCTAAGGAAATTACATATTTAGGTTCAGGTTTCATTATTAACTCATGCAAAATAACAGTAATGAAGAAAATTTCCACCAAATAGTGACCAGTCCACAAGACTAGATTGTTTCCATCCCGGGGTTTGAAAGAGACGAGAACAGTGCAAGGTTAATCAACATGCTCTCATTTTGCTTATGATTGGAAAATTGTGCTCGTAACTATCTTTCAGTGAAGTTGAGAAATATCAACTAGGTAAATAAAGACCAGTTAGCCCTGCACCTATTGTCAGGAAATTAAAGCTACCTTTACAAATTCGTGGTGTTCTCTAATTGACTGAAAATTATCCAAGTGTTCAATTGCTCTGTCCTTAATTACAGACTCCAGTAATTTTCTGGCAGCAGATGTTAGGTTAATAAGCCAATAATTCCTGGTTTCCTACAATCCTCTCTTGCTCAATTCTAATTGAAAACTTGTTGTAAACTTCACAAAATCACTCTTCAGTCCCATGATGACATAGATCCATATCACCATAAAGACCCTTTAAATTCCTTCCCTATTTTCTCTCAATGTTCTGAAGTTAAAACAGTGGTTTGGAAAGCCCTTACCATTAACTTTGAAGGAAGTTTCCTGCAAAGGTTCGGCTAGTTCTCTGTCAACATCAGTTGCTGATCCAGAAGATCTTCAGTACCCAGTAACAGCGACATTATGAGCAGGATGGGTTCTTGAGAAAACTAACCAAAAAGTAAAAAAGACTTTTCACTAACATTTTACACTGCAAACTAGTTGGATAATCGTTCAAGATTAATAACTTTCTATAATCAAGTTATCCCAAATTGCATACCATACTCTCATGTTCAAAACAATATCTTGAAAGAACTGTCACAAGTTGTTTACTCCTGCACCATCTTTTTGTGCCCTTTAAAATGTCCAAAGTTGTGTTGGCTCTGCTTGCAACCAGAAGAAGAAATTCCCAATAAAGGCAAAATATCATTCAGTTCCTTATTCAATTACACCACATCTTTGACAATGGATTCCTCAGTCATCCTCCTCTTACCCCACCCGCTTTAAATTAAAATCAACTCTACCTTAATAGCCCATAGTAACACATTTTCATGTTATCTTCTCAGGCAATCTGTCAGAATCCAGGATAACTTGCATCCACTCCAATTCTGGGAACCACACAGTCTTAACGCAAATGGGACAGGGGATGTTTGACAGGGGTGGGCAGTTTATAATGCCATACACTCCTCCCATTTACGTTGGGCTTCTGTGTACTTCCCCTGCAAAGACCCAAGTTTCTCAATATTATTCTGAATGCTCTTCCTATTATAACATTCGAATTGGAAGCTGGTCTTCTAATTGCCAGTTTCACTCTTGCTCTTCATTAATAGTAAAAACTTTCTCTACTTACCTTCAAATCCTGCACCAAGTGAGGGCAACAAATCAAACTCCAGAGTCAGTGGTGCTGAGAATGCAACCAAACCTTCCTTACAGCACTGGACCTGAAGATAGTGGAAAAGATAGCCAAAAACTTGTCCATTAAATCCAACTTTTTCTTTCTTCACAGCTGAAAATGCAACCATTCCACATTTGATTAGAAGAGGATTTTTAAGCTTGCTTCTGGGGCAAAATGAAATAAACAGTTTAATTAAATCTGTGCATGTTTGAATAAGGGACCTCTTGTTCTGAGAACATGCTGCATTTTAGTTCCCAGTGATTACATTTTAAAATGAGTAAATAACTTAAACTTTTGCTTTGTCTATAAAGGCAATTTTCTCACATTGATTAAATACTTAGAGAATGCTCTTATTTGTTCACCCACAATTGCTATGTATTTTTTAAAAAAGCCCCTGCAATCTGCAAGTGCCCAATTTAAGGCATATATTGAGAAAAGGCTGCAAAAGGCCTCTTTGTTTAACTTTAATCCAGAACACCTGAGTAATGATCCGGAGACCTTGATTCAAATCCCACTCTGACAGCTGGGAACAATAAAGTCAGTTAATTCATTGAATGTTACATAATTAAAAATATGACAAGAATCAATGAGTACTAAAGCACTGAATTGTTTCATAAAACATTCTGATTCATTAATGGTCTTCAGGGAGGGAAATCTGCCATTTCCTGGTTCAGTTCACATTTGATTCCCTATTGATAGCAATTCAGTTATTACCTAACTGCCCTCTGAAAATGGCAATAAATGCTGTTTTCTAGAGACAACCAGATCCCATAAATGACTAAAATAAAATTAAAAATCAACCACAATGCACAGAAGAATTTTTAATTGTTTATTCAACAGAGTAGCATTTCCAAATTAATTCCAAGTAAAAATCATTATCTTACACAGTAATAATTTGGACAAATACAATTTATTAAGCTTGTTAACAGCAGTTCAAACAATTTTTTTTGCTGAAAATTGAAAGAATTTAATGATGTATTATTGAACTGCACAAACTATAAATCTAAAAAAAAACAAAAAGTGCAATGCTGCAGATGTTGGTAATCTGAGATGGAAAATGCTGGACACACACAGCAGGTCAGGTAGCACCCATGGAGGTAAACGGCCAACTTTTCAGGCTGGTGACCTTTCATGAGAACTATTCAGAACTAAAAAAAAACATGATTGGCCTGAAACACATCCACTCTGCTTCTTCCTCCATAGATGTGGCCTGATTTGCTGAGAGTTTCCAGCGTTTTCTGTTTTTAATCATAGATCCCCATGTTACATTTCCGACATCAGAAAAAAAAATTCATCTTAACTACAGGACAGTGCAGAGCAGAAGATGACATAATAAAGTTTTACCAAAATAATCCAGGGTTAGCAGCGGGTGAAACTTTGCGTTTAAATGTACACCTTGCATTAATTATCTCTGGATTAACTAGAAAAAAGGGGTTTGTAAAACATATTGGAGAAATTAATAGGCCAAACTGTCCTATCACAATTGCTGCATTGGCATCCATCTGACAGTGTGGAAAACTGCTCACATATCTCCAGTCACAGTAAGCAGGAGAAATACAATTGGGCTAAAAACAACCCAATCTGCTCTCAGCCATTGGGCAAAGTGATGGAAGATATCAACATCAAGTGATGGATGCTGTGCTGTGTTATCAAACAGTACTTACTCATGCCCAGTTTGGGTTTTGCCAGGCACACTCAATTTCAGTCTCAACCCCAAGGTGAGGTGGGTGCTTCTGTCCATGACATCAATACAGCAGTTAATTGAAGGTGGCATTTAGAAGCATTGGTCAATGGGTATCAAAGGGTTGGAGTGATCCCTTGCACAAAACAAGCTGGTCATAGTTAACAGTCAAACATCCCAAGCTTCAGAACTTTGCTGCAAGGGTTCCTCAGTGTAGGATCCTATAGGCCCAATCATCTTCAGCAGCTTCAACAGTTGCCTCCCTCCCATTGCAAGGTCAAAAGGTGGCGATGTTTACTGATGAGAACGTTCAATTCCATTCACAGTTCTGCAGCAACTGAGACATCCCACGCCTGCATACAGCAAGACTCAGACAACATTCAGGCACGGGCTGATGAATAGCAAAAAAAAGTCATGCTACAGAAGTGTCAGACAATGATCATCTCCAACAATAGAGTCCATCCAATTATATCTGACATTCAATGGCATGATCTCTGCAGAGACCCCCACTAACAATGGGTTCACTATTGACCAGACTTCAACTGGATCGTCCAAATAAATACCACGTCCATAAGTGCAGGTCATCGATCTGTAGTAAATTACTCATCTCCTGACAACCCCAAAGCCTTTCCACCATCTACACAGCACAAGCCAAAAGTACGATGGCAAATTATAGCAAAGTGTGGGAATCCCTTCACCAGTACGACTGCAGCATGTCAAGATGATAGCTCACCCCCATCAAGGGCAATCAGGGATGGTCAGAAATAATGACCAGTGATGCCCAAAACCTGAAAAGTTAACAAAAAATAGAGTTGATAAATCCCCAGGACCTGATGAACTATATCCCAAGGTCTGAAAGAAATGGTGATGGAAATGATGGATGCACTGGCTGTCATCTTCCAGTTCTACAGATTCTATAGAGGTTCCCACAGGTGGAAATGCAGCAAATGTGGTCCCATTATTTAAGAAAGGAAACAGAGAGAAAAGTAGTGAACATACATCAGTTAGCTTTGCATCAATAAAAGAAAAAAAAAATGGAATCTATTATTAAGGAAGTGATAACAGGGTACTAAGAAAATGAAACATTGGGTAGAGTCAACATAGTTTTTATGCAGGAGAAATTATGTTTGACAAATCTGATACAGTTCGAGTTTGTAACTTGCAGCGTAGAGAAGGGGAGACCAGTGAATGTGATGTATTTGAACTTTGTGGACTTCAGTAAGGTATCATAGAAAAGATTACGAAATAAAACTAAAGTGTATGGGATTGCAAGTATATTATGACATGGACTGAGGATTATTTGACAGATAGAAAACAATAGGAATACACTGATAGCTTTTCTCAGGCCGACAAGCTATGGCCAGCAGGCTGTTGCAGAGATCAGTGCTGGGATCCCAGCTCTTAGCTATCTATATCAATGATATGGATGAAGGGATCAGGTGCAATATATCTATGTTTGCTGATAACAAAAACCTGGGTGGCAGGGTGAATTGTTAAGAGGATGCAGGGGGACTTCATGTGGATGTAGACATTGTAAGTGAGTGGGCAAGGAAACATGCTAGCAATTAGGAGGGCAAATAGTTAAAAAGAAATCTCTTTACCCAGAAGCAGATGAACACATGGAATTCTCCACCCAATAGGACTTTGGAGGCTCAGTCACTTAGTATATACACAGATCTATAGATTTTTGTATATTACGGGAATCAAGGAAAGCAGGGATAGTACTGGGAAGTTGTGCTGAGGGAAAATACCCTCCATGATCTTAATGGATGGTGGGGTTGGTATGAAGGGCTGAATGGTCTACTCCTGCTTCTATTCCGTACTTTCATCCAGTGCACAAAGTTTTGGTGATCACATACAAATATCGAATTGTGATTTATGTTATTTTGACACTGCAGGTTCAACCTTGATAATTATCAAGACATAAACCCTTTGCAAACATAATTAGAAATTCAAAATAAAAAAAGGTACATTTTCTTTTAAGTAACCAAGGTATAAAAGTTACAACTTTGTGCTCCAACAAACAAGTTCACAAGATGGGTTTGAAAGAAAGCCACAGCATTCACAGATAAACACTTGTTCAAAATAATCCATTTAAAAATTCAATTTCCATAGTTAAACAATCTCAGTTCTAATCCCTTTTTAAAAAAAATACATAGATCACTTATTGTTTGCAGGAAGTTTAATTTTGATGGCAAGCTAACCAAGCATGATTTTGCATTTCTCAATTTTCAGACACATTTCAGAGAGCACTTGCTCATTTTTAAAGTCAACTTAATATCCAGTTAAAGTTGTCATATGGCCACAGTGATAAAGGGAGTTTAATACTTATACCTGCAATCAAACTGTTCGAAATAAATTTAATAGACAGAAGACCTGAGTGTTGTAATTACTACATCTGCCAAAAGAGAAGATGCAGTGATGATGTACAGGTTAATGCGATTTCACAATCAGTAATGAAGAGGGGGAAATATTATAATTGTAAAAACATAGCCCTCACAATGAATTTCCTTTCCATGGGACAACAGAGATTATTCCAGCCATAATTGGAATGGTTTGTTTTTCCCACTGACTGAGTTATACCTACATCTTTATATCTACATCATTATATTTACATCTACATCCAGTAACTACAGCTGCTTCAAAATTAGGACTGTTGATCGCTCTTCTCTGAAGCCTTTAGACTTCCTGTTTTACAGTTCTTTTTATATGAGGAGTTACATGAACCATGCCAGACAATACAATCAAGCAGTCAGCAAGCTTCCATCTCATCTTTGTCCCACAAATAGCCTCGCATGCTTTAACTCCTAAATAGTGCTAGGTCACCCCCACAACATGGAAAGGTTTTGAAAAAAGCTTTTTTGATGGTGGAGAACTTATGTAATTTGTTTGCTTTGCCGTTCCTGGCATGATTTCTGTATATGATAAACGTCTTGTTACTGATTATTCTCTCAATTAAACCCATCCAAAAATTATGTTGCTATAACATACTGCTCAACATAACATTATTTTCTTGTTATTCTGCATATAATACGAGCCATTTTTAAAACAAAGCAAGCACAAAGGACTGTTCCAAAATAGTGAAAATTCAGACAAAGTGGAAAGCTTGAAAAACTTTATTGCAACAGTGATAAATTATTTCTGAAGCCAGTGAAAAGCACAGTGCTGTAAGTTGCACTTATACTATTCACTTTTCTGAGAGATGCCCTCATGAAAATAGGATCATTTACAGATAACAGTCTCTGACATTTCAGTTCTCAGGAGCAAGTTGCCTGAATGTAAACTGGACTAGTTAGCCATACTATATGCAGTTCCAATGGCTTTTATCCCTGTTGTTGCAAGAAGCGAGAAGCTTCGTATTAGAATGTGCTCCAAGTTGAACATTTTACTTTGAAAAACATAATTCTTTGGATTTGGGATACACAATTAGTATTTGGAAATTTAATTATTTTTAATGCATAGTGAATTTATTTAGAATTATTCTTCATCTGTGGAATTGGTAACTTGAGGAAGTGCATTATAGCTTGTGCTACTTTTTCAGGACCAATGTTGTACACAGGATGCGTTGGTTCCTGGAAGAGAGAAGACAATTCACAATGTGTATAAATAATACTGTAACTGAGATGATTCATATTGCTTTATGATCAAAAAATTATTCTGTATCTGAATGACATCCAGTCTACGTAGAATGGGATTAAGCATTACTTGCAAATGAAAACTTAACAGTATTATAAAAGCTGATGATAAAACAACTCAAATGCATCCATGAAGCTATCCACAAGGCAAACAAGAGCATTAATCAACTCTGAGCACAACTATATTGCTAAAATGAAGGATCTAAAGGCAAAATTATTAAATAGATGTCATTAAGGAAAATTATCTGAACTACAAATTATTCCAGTAAATTATTGATGAATTCCTGTAATTTCCATTGCTAATCTGCAAGTGTCACACAAACTTTTCAGAAGATGTATCCTCTTAATGAACTAGTGCTCACCTCAAACACAGGAACTGTACTAGATGGCTAACTGTGTGAGTAGACACAAACTACACAAAAGAATTTGGGGAGATTCAGTATGTTGCTCAGGTTTGTCATTCTTAATTCAATTTCAAACTTTAAACATAACCGCAACACCAAAATTACAATGAAAACTGTAAAAGGCTTGATCATACCCTCTAACAAATGATTAAATATTTCACAATAAACCCTCAAAGGATGGTTGCTTAGTTCTCCCACATTTCTTGTTGCTTACCAGCCGATTGTTTTTGTCACCCACAATAACTTCATGCAGAAGTTCTCCACCACCAAAGTGCTGTGCCACTGAAAGTCCACTTAGACAATAGCAGGTATGATAAAAATCCCTTGATCTATCATAAGAAAAAATATGACAAGCTTTAATAAAGAGCAGTCATGCGTGAAATAATATCATTTGGTCTGTGAAATCCAGTAAGAGGAACAGACAACATTCAACAGCCGTAATCATGGAATCTCCTTTGGTCGAGTCTAGTTCGAAAGCTGCAACTAGAGATTAGTTACAAAGGGAAAGAAAAATTACCAAAAAAATAATGAGTTTGATTTTATCATTACAGAAAACTGCTTGACCAGATGTGATAGTGATCTATGTCCAGATCTTGCAATCTGAAGCAAATGCATAATCTGATTGAACTTACTTTTTTACTGCAGCATTATTCTATGTTATAGTTATTTGGGTTCACCAATTCGTCATTGAAATACTTAAATATCTTGGAAGCTGTCAAAACGTGCAATCAACCTAAAATGGTGTGATACACTAGCATCATGAAAGCATGTTTACATTTAAGGGTAGTCAGTCCATTTTATCAACAGTCAAACACTGCTTCATAAAGCCCTTAGGGTCTTTTGTTTGCCAGAAGGTAAATGACTCCAGTTCAAAAATAATGCTAAGGTACACAGTGCTAAGGCAGCTATGAATGGCACAAAACATCAAACCACTCTTCCCTCACACATAATTTTAGGTCTCTTATAGATTTGTTAATTCCATGACCAGGTCAAATTTTCTGCCTCTATAAGAATTACTCCTTTTGAAAGCATTCCCCATTTTATTATTTTCTTTCAATAGTAAAAAACCAGCAAGGATAAACCGCTAACCCCAAAAAGTTGAGTTGCAATGTACTGTATGAAATGACCACTCACTTGCCAGGTTTATCCAACAATCCTCCAGTGGAATTCTGACAACAGAGTAGGATGTACTCTTGAAGTGCTTCTTGATGAAACATCCAGTGTGTCATACTGAGAGCATCTTTTCCTACAAAAACATTACAGCCGAGTAGAATTAGCACACAAGATAATAATTAAAATAATAAAGGAGTACATTCTAAATCTGAGAGATCAATGGAACAGAATTTCAGAAAAAGAACTACTGAACATCAAGTTCTACTCTGTAATCTTTAGCCACCACCAAAACTCTGCACTTCTGCTCGATTCCATTCAATTCTCCAGTGTGAAAACAAATGTTCTCAACACTGAGGTCCAATCAGCTTGTTACTTGAGTTTTCAAATATTTCAAAGCCTCCTTTTCACCAAGCTGACATCCACTTCTGGAACAAAGCTTCCTTTAGCTCCAGTCACCATTAAAACCAAGTATGACTAGGCTGACACTGGTTCATGCTCCCGTCCTTCAAGTTCCATGAACCTCAGATCATCGAAAACATTAATGCCTACATTCTGCCTCAAAGTCACATTCATCCTCAGGTTCTGCTCCTCAGGTGTCTCAAATTCTTAATCTTTGTTTTTCAAACCCTTAGTGGCCTTGTATTATCCATTCACTCATCTCAAGTCCAGCAGTGTCCAAGCACCTTCTCTGCAGTTTCTTCCCAAAGCTCACCCAACTCTTTAAAAGCACTTCTTTGATTACCCTCAACAGCTTTGTATCAACCGCATGCTTCCAGGGAATGTCTTGGAACTGCAAGACTTACTGCTTACTTTCACAAATTAAGGAGCAAATTTAAAAAATGGTCAACTTAGAAAAGCAATGGATGCCCTCATATGATAATTCTATTTCCAGCAAACATCAAAACAATGATTCAAGTTTTTATTTAACTCAACGGACAAAACTAATGCTAGTGCTCAATTACTTAGGCAGTAAAACTTATTTTTTCCAGATGGCAGTTTACCGTATCAAATTGCCAAAGATTGATCAGGCAGATAATAATTTACGACAAGCCTGCTCCATATATTCAATAAATAGTGTCTATATTCTCTTTTTTGATGTTTTAAAAACCGATAATTGCCCATTCATTCATCAGTTGATATAAGAATTAACTGCAATAAGTGGAAGCAAGTGCATAATATTATTTAACTGATGCTTTTGTACACACCCTCTGCATGTAGTGCACGGTGCAGAAGTGGCAAGAGTCCAGCCTGCCAGAATGAGTAACAACCATCCACCAACTTGTTGCACCGACCTTGAAATCCACCCTCAAAGCGCATTTGCCGACTTGTCACCCAGCGCTGTATGAATGAGAATGACACAGCTTAGAACATGAAAGTAGCATCATTCACATCACATCATTTTAATCACATTCACATTTTGAAATTGATTCTCATTCTTGTCAGTCTATGAATTATCACATAAAAGAAACTTGAAGCATTTGCACACCTGTTCTTCCATTACTACCTTCTCAGTTCCCTATAAAAGGTATTGGTTTTGGTTTATTATTGTCAGGCTTGTACTGAGGTACAGTGAAAAACTTGTCTTGCATACCATTTGTACAGATCAATTCATTACACAGTGCATTGAGGTAGTACAGGGTAAAAACAATAACAGAATACAGAGTAAAGTGTCACAGCTACAGGGAAGTGCAGTGCAGGTAGACAATAAGGTGCAAAGTCATAATGAGGGAGATTGTGAGGTCAAGAGTCCATCTCATCACGTAAGGGAACTGTTCAATAGTCTTATCACTGTGACTCAAGCCTGGTGGTATGTGCCCTCAGGCTCCTGTACCTTCTGCCTGATGGGAGAGGAGAGAAGAGAGAATGACCCAGGTGGGTGAGATCTTTGATTATGCTGGCTGCTTCACCAATGCAGCGAGAGGTATAGACAGAGTCCATGGAGGGGAGGCTGGTTTCCATGATGCGCTGGGCTGTGTCCACAACTCTCTGCAGTTTCTTGCGGGCCTGGGCAGAGCAGTTGCCATACCAAGCTGTGATGCATATCAAGCATCTTCATCGTCAGAATGTCACAGAATTAGTTTGACTTCACCAAACAAAGTTAAAATTCAGAGACAATTTTCAACCTAATAGCCCTTTTCCTCACTTTCACACAAATTAACACAAAGCTATTGCATATATTAACAGCTCTTATTATGAGAATACACAAGAATATTATACATATATTATGTACATTACCTAGCAAACCAAAAATACACAATTATCTTGGATTTTTAAATCTGCTTGGTTCTCTCTTTTCCCCTTTCTGCATTTAAGTCCAACCAAATTAGAGTTCCAGATGAAATGCATTAAAGAGTTGGAAAAAGTTCAGAGACACTGTTACAGATGTACATACTTCACAAGAAAATGCCCCTTCATTTAAAAAAGTACATAACAATGGAACTGCAGACCAATTATCTCAATGTGAGCAGCAGAAGAACAGAAAAAAATTACATCAAAAGATGCAATGGGAAAACATCTAAACTACAAACTTATTGGAAAGGATTTCAACACAGATTTTGGAAGCAAAGATCGTATGTTTAGCAAGCTTAATGAACTGTTTGGAGAAGTAACAGAATAAGAAATGGAGTACAATAGTTTCACTATATTTGGATTTCTAACAGCTGGTCCATAAGTCATAGAATTCAAAGCAGGCCAGTCAAAAGATGAATAAGTATTTGGAGACAGAAATGAGAGAATTTGGATTAGGCAAAAGGATATTCAGGTTGGCAATGGTAAGACAAGGAGCACCAATTAACTCACAACTTTGCAAAATTTACAATCACACCAATTTAGCAAGTGTAGTCATTACTGTGGAATACCATGCAAACTACAAGGAGACATTAGTATGCCTGCTAAGTAGCAAATTAATTATAATCTCAACAAATGTGGGGTGTAAGAAGAAGAATGAGGCCACATTGTCCCTGGAAATAGTCAAAAGGGGTAGATAAGCAAGGGATACAGCTGTAAAAAATGTCTGTTAATAAAAGCACAAATGAAAACTGGAGTTCCATTCTAGAGGGTCAGAACTGAAAAGCACATGCACACTTTGTAACAGAATCAGCTCCTTCTCTCCATTACAAAAGAACGTAGGGGCGCCAGAGAAGTCGAAAAAAAATTTATGATGATATCAGAAGTGAGTGGTTATATCCATCAACAAAGAAATGAATAGACAGCTTTTTGTTTTGGAAAAGAGAAACTGATGCGTAACCCAATAGAGATCTTGATGGACGTGCAGATTTGATGGACGTGAAGATTTGATGGAGTGCTGGACTGAGAGAAGGATGCAGAAAAGCTTCAGGAAGACATGGAGTGAGTGAATGGGTAATGACAGAGCACTTGAAATCATGCACAAAAATGTGTGCTCATCCAATCTGGTGGATAAAATAGAAAAAAGTCGATTGCTTTCTTAAAAAAAAGGTCAGAGACTGATGTTGGTGCTCAGAGGGTCCCAGGAGTCCTTGTGTGCAAATGACTGAAAGTTAACATGCAGGTATAGCAGGCAATTATGAAAGCAAACATTCTGTTGCTTTTTACTGTATGAGAATTTGAGGACAAGAGTTGGATTTCTTCTCCAATTATGTAGAGCCTGAGTGAGACTGCATCAAGGACACCATGTGCAAATCTGCTCTTCTGCCAAAGGAAGCACACGTGTAATAGAGGGAGTGCATTGAAGGCTCAGCTGATTGATTACTAAAATGACAGGTTTGTCATGGGAGGAGAAATAAAACTACTAAGACTATAATCTCAAATTTAGAAGAACAAGAGCCAATCGCATTGGTGACAGGGTAAAATGCAGGGATAAAGTTTCTGCTTTCCAGGGAGTCCAGAACCACTTGTCACAGTCTTAAAGTAAAGAATCAGCCATTCTGGACCACATTGAGAAGAAATTTCTGCATCCGCGTATGTGAAGTGGCATACCCCAATGCCTATCACATCGCGGCGGGAGACTTTAATCAGGCTAGCTTGAAGAAGTCTCTGCCTATTTTGAACACATCACCTGCAACACTAGAGGACTCAACACACTCGACTGTTGTTGAGCTTACCACGAACACACACTGCTATACCACCATCAGGAACGCGTACCACTGCATCCCTCACCCACACTTTGGTAAATCCAACCACCTGGCTGTGCTTCTTCTGCCTGCGGGCGGACAGACAGACTGAAGAGCGCAGCACCGGTGAAGAGGACTACGAAGAGTGGGACGGCAGAGGCAGAGGAGTGAATTCAAGATTTGCTTCGAGTTGATGGATTGGACCGTGTTCAATTATTCATCAGCAGACCTAAATGAATATGCCACAATCGCCACCGACTTCATAAGGACATGCCTGGATGAGTCTTTCCCAACCAGAAACCCCGGATGATCCAGGAGATTCAAAATCTGCTAAGGGCCAGATATGTGGTGCTTAGAGCTGGCAATCCTGAGTCATACAAGAAGTCCAGATACGACCTCCAGATAAGTCAACAGAGCTGATTGTTGACTTCAGGATGGGGTAAGTAGGTGAACATGCATGTCTACTTTGGGGGGGAAACTGGTGGTGGAGAGAGTCAGCAGCTTTAAATTTCTGAGGGTCAACATATCAGATGACCTGACTTGTGCCCTGCACATAGATGCAATCACAATGAAACCCTGCCAGCATCTTTACTTTCTCAGGAGGTTAAGCTTGTCACCGAACACTCTCACAAACTTCTACAGATGCACTATTGAAAGTGTTCTGACTGGTTGTATCATGGTCTGGTACGGCAATTCAAATGCGCAGGAACACAAGAAGCTGCAGAGAGTAGTGGACTCTGCACAATACATCACAGGCACATCATTTGCCACCATCGATAGTATCTACATGAGGTGCAGCCTCAAGAAGACAAAATTCATCATCAAAGATCCCAAGCATCTGGTCCATGCCATCTTCTCGCAGCTACCATCAGGCAGGAGGTACAGAAGCCTGAAGTCCCACTGCACTGGGTTCAAGAACAACTGCTTCCCTTCAACCACTCAGTCCTTGAACCAACCGGCACATTAATCACTGGTTTAGCAAAACTATGACCACTCTGATCACTTCGCATGAAAATGGTCTGTTTTTTTTTGTTCTAATTGTGTTGTCTTGTAAGAATTGCACTTTATGTTTAATTTATGTTTTTATTGTGAATACTGCTTATATGATGCTATGTGCCTGTAATGCTGCTGCAAGTAAGTTGTTCACTGCACCTGAGCATACATGTACTTGTGCATAAGGTAATAAATGCAACTTTGAGTTTGAACTTTTGGAATTGCCAACTGACTCAGTTGCCAATGACACTCAAGATAGATTGATAAATTTTAGATAAAAGGGAATAATGGGATAAAGATTCATGCAGGAAAGTGGTGCTGAGGTAAAATATCAGCCATGATCTGCTGAATGGTTAAAACAATATTGATATATATAAAGTGGAGGAATGACCAAATATTTATTGGTTAGGGGGCATCGCACCCTTCACATTCTTTTTTAATTAAATTTTTTTCAAAACCTTAACTCTGTTACTTCTGGAAGTGAAAGGTCATTGACCTGAAATGTTAAATTGTTTCTCCCTTAACAGATGTATTCCAGTATTCTGTTATTCAGCTTTCCTGCATCAGAATTTTTAGAAATTCCCTGCCAATCACTTAAAAGTCAGCTCCCTTTTAAATTCTTCATCTGTTGACACTAAAGCCACATTTGAAAAAGTCAGTCTTCCTGGATCTCCTCTTGCCCTTCTCAGCTTCAATGGAAATAGACCGTTTCTCATGCCTTTCTTCCCATGCCTTGACTTATCCAAATGAACCTGCAAGCTACTCCAGCTGTGGCCCAAATGGTTTTTATTTAACTATTTTCATCAATAATGAAAAACAAAACATTTTCCAGACAAGTTTCTGAGCAAGCACTCAGAAAGATATCAGTGTCAATGATACCCAGCTAACCTGCTAACAGGTTGTAGAGAAGCAACTTGTGTGCAGGCTGCTGAGTGTTAGAATGGTACCATTTCCTTTACAACTAAACGTCCAAGGCAATTTGAATTTCATGAATAAACTTGAATGTTGAAGGTTGCAATTTAGACGTAAAGGCTAGGTGGTGCTATACTTCTGTTGAATGCCAATAATTCAAATTTGCTACAAGGCAACACCAAAATACATTTGGTAACTTGCATTTTGCATATTTTAAAAATTGAATTTATGATTGAACAAGTTATCTTTAATTCCATAACTAAATTATTTGGAAATAAAATCAATCTTTCAAAAGAGGTTTTCGCAATTCAAATTTAATTCACAATTAAAATGAATGATTCAACATTGCTAGAAAAAGTGCTTAGAAAAACAAAAATTGCTTTGAAAAATCAAATACTTATCATGATTTCATAAATAACTATAGAGCAACAAGCTAGAGTAAAAACACATTTTTGCTATTTTGGGTTCCCCAAAAGATGAAAAAAATCCTGAGGGACTGTTACTACACAAATGTTCTTTCTTCGAGCCTACTTTGGAGTATCTGAACTGGTCAGCATTTGTGGAAAGAGAAGTTAAAGTTTTGGGTCTAAGACCCTTCATCTAAGCTGGGAAAAAAGGGGGAAACAAGTTAATTTTCAGCAGTGGAGAGTGTGAGGTAGGGTTGGGTACAATAAATGGACTGATTTGGGACTCCCCCAATTAACATTTCAGGTCTGAGACCCTTCACTATTTCTCTTTCCACAGATGTAGTCGAGTGTTTCCAACATTTTTCATTTTTATTTCAGATTTCCAGCATTTGCAGTTTTTTGTTTTTCATTTACTAGATTAAAGTAATTGATCAAATCTGCCAATATTTGGCTATATGTTAGTTTAATTGTATAATTTTAAAGATTCAGTCATTCTCAGTCTGAAATGATTCCAGGACTAGGTAACAATATTTGATGCCAGCATAAGAATCTGGGCCAATTCTCAATTATTACTTAATTCAAATATTCTGATGTCAAAATTGCAATACCAAAATCTCTTCGCGTTACTATTCATCCTACATGCGGGTTGTTGTCCTAATCCTGTATATTCAACTTGCTCTATTTTCTCAGTTATTATTACTTAACTACATGTGCTTCAGCTGCCAAAGGCCCAAAGCTCTTGAGTTTTCTGCATCAACTTTCTTCACTTCCCCTTTCTTTCCTCCAAGATGCTCCTTAAAATCCACCTCTTTCATCTTTGCTCATCTGCCCCAATTTCCTTTTTAGGGCTCAATGTAAAAATTTGCTTGCCAACACACCTTTGAAATTTAACTTTATCACTTTCAAGGTTCCATATAAATGCAGACTATTGTTGTTAATGTTAATTTCCTGTGCAGAAGAAAGCTGGAGAGCTTTAAGGCATCTGGGTAAATCACAATAAATCAGATTTGAAACTGAGAATTCAGGGAGAGCAGGAATTGAGGAGAGAAAAAGGGGTTCCTCGTATCGGGCAGACATGATAGTGTAGTGGTTAGCGTAACGCTATTACAGCGCCAGTGACCCAGGTTCAATTCCAGCCACTGTCTGTAAGGATTTTGCACATTCTCCCCATGTCTGCGTGGGTTTCCTCTGGGTGCTCCACTTTCCTCCCACATTCCAAGGACGTACAGGTTAGGAAGCTGTGGGTATGCTACGTTGGTGCCGGAAACGTGGCGACACTTGTGGGCTGCCTCCTGAACACATGATGCTAAAGATGCAATTCATTGTGTGTTTCAATGTACATGTGACTAATAAAGATATCCTGTATCTAATTTATATGAGCCAAGGTGTGGTTTCCAAGTACCTAGTTTACTGACTTTCACTGGTTCAAATTTAAAATTGGTCTCCTTTCTTTCAAATCCCCACATGTAGCAGATCTTCTGATGATTAACAAGCTGAAGGAATTTGCCAGCCATGTTACTGGGGAAATGACTCTTCTTCTGCACGTTAGCAAGTGAAGTTTCCCACCAGCTGGCAGGACCTCAGCTGATCAGTGATGCTCCGTGGAGCCCCAACCCTGAATTTCATTACAATTTCACTGGAGCCAGGAGGCGGAAGCTGTGGAGAGGCATGATAGTAATTGGTCTGGGGAAGCTACAACTTTATACTTCACAATACACTTACCATTCAGCAAAAAAGAGATACAACCAGCCCACTGAGCTCCATGGGGAGTTCTGTGACCTTGCAGGATTGCTGGGCAAAGGTGCAAGGTGAATTGACAGATTGCTGCAGACATCAGTCTCTGGTCCACAGGAATGTTTATGCTAAGTTATAAATGTTTTGTTATCAAATACTTACATATCCACAGGTAAGTATTTGTCCTTAGTTGGTAGCACTGAAGGCGTAATAGAGTATTGACTACATATTTCCAAACCTTGGTTTCATTGATTTCAGCAAAACTAAATTTAAGGCAGAATTTAACCTGCAGCTGCTACTATTTTGTATATTTAATGTAATTGACCAAGGTCAAATTCCGGGTGCTAATAGATTCCTCACAGTATATCAGTGCTTCTTAATGATCAATTCAGTCTTTGGTTTGTTCAGTTTGAGAATGTAGAAGCCTACATGGTATATTAGACTAAGTCAATATTAATTACGTTTAAATAAGAACTTGTTGAGATTTTATTGATCGTTTTAATTAGAATGAAAGGATGCAGCCTGCTATTCTGATGCCACATGGGAACTTCAGAACTCATGTATCCTGATGGCTCACGTAGGAAGTGCCTGCAGCTACTCAAACTCATTCTCTGTTTTCTTTCCAGCCAGATGAAGCTCAAAACAATAAGGGAGTGGTAACTGGGAACGAGAATCCTTTGGGAGTGTGAGTCGCAAACTAGTGTTCAACAATAAATACCAGTAAGACATTCAAAGAAATGTCAACTTGGAAAAGAGCTGTATGGTTGCTGGCAATAGTGTATGGTCGCAAGGTGGAGAAGTGACATGACACAGCTGCACAGCAAGGTATTGGAATCTGTTAAGATTCAACACCAAGGGACAGACAAGCAGTTCTAAGAAATAGTCAAAGACCAGGTGGCCCTTCAGGCCTGTTCTGCCACTTGGTAAGATGACGGCTGATCCAAATCAGTTCTGTTACGCTTAATACGAAGCCGATAATGACACATTGCCTACAAGGTGCCAAGGTAAGGAACACTTGAAGGTACAGAAAATTCTGCAGGGGAAAAGGGAAGAGCCACACATTTTAGTGAATGTCAAAACCAATGTCAAGAAAAACAGTGATGATTATTTTGTTAGAACTTAAGCAGCTGTGAAGTTAAAAAATGAACATGCAAGGGTTATATATTCTCCACACTACACAATGGAAAACACTGGTGAGTGCTGAAATAAGAAAATATCGAAGGTCGAGACACTGGGGACAATGCAGCAGGGAAAGGTTCAGATTTCTGAACATAAAGACTTGTCATGGAAGGAGGATACTGCACAAGGTACAGGGTTTGCATCTGAACAGAGCTCGGATCGATAACCTGAAGAGCAAGTTAACCAAGAGCTGTGGGAAGTGCTTGAAATAATGCCGGGTGTTAGCCATCAAATGCAGTATTAAGAATTGGGAATGAGGTAGACATTGGACTGGAAAATACAAATACAGTTGGAAATAATACAGAATTGGGTAGGATCACTGTAAATGCAGATCAGGGTTGCTTTGTAGCTCGAAGACCCAGCATATATCCCACTTTGTTTGCTAATTTAGCAAATGGTAAAGCTAAGACAGGAAACGTTTTTGTTTGCACAATAGTAACATGCTCCAAATTTATCAGTTCAAGTTTCTACTCTATTCACCTTAAATCCCAGGTTTTAAAGTAGCTTTTTATATTTGTTTACTTCTGATGCAATAAATTCAACACCTGCAATCTTACAGCTCTTCTCTAGCACAATTACTGACATCAAATTCCATTTACCACTTTAATGGCCATTTCACCACAGAAGTATTTTTCTTAAAGCTCTTTTGTAGGATACAATTGTTCATGGTTACAGTCAGCATTTCTTGTACACCCCTAGTTGCCCTCAAGCTGGTAATAATGAGCCCAATCCTTTGATTGTGGCAGTTAGTGTGATGGAGAGACACTGGTTCCCCACTTAGCACTAACTCACAGAGCATCAATACACTATAGCACTTTAGGTCTCCCATTCCAAACACACACAAACCTGTACTTTCAAAAGATATTTACTTGGGCTGTGCAAGTTGTCAGCTACAAGTTGTGAACCTCTGTGCTACCTGTCACTGTGTGCTGTTGTGCAGTTCTGTGATGCAAATCCCTGCCCTCCCTATTGCTGCACTGCAGCTCAGTGTAGAGAGGCTCCCAGTGAGGGCTGGTGTTGGCCCAGCTGGGCACCTGGTATGGCTGCTCTGTACCAAGATGTGGGGTTCAGGGCTGTACCCCGGGTGACATGCAAGGGTGGGCCTTCACTGGGGAAGCGCAACATGGGCTCTCTGTTTTGACAGACTGCCCACCCAGATCCTAGTCTCCCTCATCACCTCCTGTTCTATGTGTTGGAAGCTGCTGTCACCCTTCCCTTTGTTTGGCTGCATAGCTCTTCCCTACCCAGAGATATTTCTCTCTGGAACAAGCTCACTGGGCTCCACTAGGGTGCTCAGGATGGCAGATGTGATGAAACTTCATGAATGTTGTTGAATTAGACGAATTCAGGCTGAATGGGGAATAATCCTGATAATGGAAAGATGGCAGAGTCAGAACATGAAATCATTTGCTGCAAAGAGAATGGCATTTTGAATTGAAGATTCCAAAACTTTCCCTCCAAAAAATATTTGGGCATTGGCTCTCATGCTTGTAAGCTTGTAGTTTTGGTTTAAAGAAAAATGTCTGGGCAGGGGAGAGCTATTCTGCCAAACAAAGGGAAGGTGAGACAGCAACCTCCTTCATATCCAGTAGGAGGTGATGAGGGAGACTGTAGGATCGGGGTGGTCTGTCGACCATGGAGCACACAGTCCCTAGCAATGGCCCACCCACACCTTATCAGGTTTCACACCTTAGAGAAATCCAGATCCAAGAATGGATAAGGAGCTAACTGAAACAGTTCAAATTTGAACTGTGTTGAAGAATCACGAGGCAAACTGTGCCAGTAAGACAAATCTGTTGACATTGAGGTTGAAACAGGTTTTTGATTCTAGTGTTGGGAAAACCAGTCGAATCCCACCCATTCCATGAACTTGTCATCATTTACAGTAAAAGAAACAAAAATCTTTGTCAATGCTGAGAAGAACTGAGTCGTAGAAGTGTGGTGTAGAAGTGTGGTGAAGATCAAAAACAAGCTGTAATGATTACAATTTGTCCTCTGCAAGCAGGTAAAGTTGTTTACAAGCAAGTTGAAAACACTCCAATAAGAACAGCAGAGAAGATGACCAGTGATCAGAATAAGAATGCCACCAGAGGTTACCAGAATCCATGGCCAAACACTGTCATTTTCATGGAGGGCCTCTGTACCTCCCTCTGCAACTAGATGCTTGACTTCCTCATCAGTAGACCTCAGTCAGTGAGGACTGGTAACATCTCCTCCTCGCTGACCATCAATGCATGCTTAGCCCCCTGCTCTACTCTCTACATACACATGACTGTGTGGCGAAGCACAGCTCCAATGCCAGATATAAATTCTACTGTTGTTGGACGAATCACAGGTGGTGAAGAGTCAGCATACAGGAGTGTAAGAGGACACCAGGTTGAGTGGTGCCACAACAACAACCTCTCACTCAACGTCATCAAAACTAAAGAGCTGATTGTTGACTTCAGGAAGGGGAAGGAGGGCAAACGTGCCCCAGTCTACATTGGGGGATTGGTGGTGGAGAGAGTCAGCAGCTTTAAATTTTTGGGCATTAACATATCGGATGACCTGTCCTGGGCCCAGCACATAGATGCAATCACAAGGAAGGTGCACCAGCGTCTTTACTTTATTTGGAGGTTAAGGAGGTTCAGCTTGTCACCGAACACTAACAAACTTTTACAGATGTACTGTTGGAAGTATCCTGACTCCCTGCATCATGATCTGGTGTGGCAATTTGAATGGACAGGAATGCAAAAGGCTGCAGAGAGTAGTGGACTCAGCCCAATACATCACGTGCACATCCCTCCCTACCATCGGTAGTACCTACAGTAGGCGCTGCCTCGAGAACGTAACATCCATCATAGATCCCCACCATCCGGACCATGCCATCATCTTACAGCTACCATCGGGCAGGAGGTACAAAAGCCTGAAGTCCTGCACCACCAGGTTCAAGAACAGCTACTTCCCTTCAACCACTTGGTTCTTGAACCAACTGGCAAAATCCTAATCACTACAATTTAACAACACTCTAAACACTTTGATCACTTTGCACTACAATGAACTGTTTTTTTGCACTAATTGGGTTCTTTCTTGTAAGAATTGTGTATAGTTAATGTCTAACTTATGTTTTTCTTGTGACTGTTGCTTACATGATGCCATGTGCCTGTGATGCTGCTGCAAATAAGTTTTCCATTGCACCGGTGCATATGACAATAAATTTTACTTTGAGATGTACAAAATCTCTCAAGTGTTATATTTAAGAACTTTGGAATAAATACAAGTGTAATCAAATACAGGCAAGTGAAGATCAAATATTGTTAAGTGAGGTATTTGGGTCATGACTAATGGGTAATGTCTATTTTTTTTTCCAAACCATCACAGCAGTCTCCAAATTTGGAATTTGTAGCTGGGAGCCATAATTAATTTGCACAAGATAGATTTGACTTACCAACAAAGCTCTGAGATCCAACATCCATTCCTTTTTAAGGATGACCATGGCAGCCATACCACAGAATGTGTACCCTCCATGGGCTTCCATTCCAGGGACACCACCTATCCCACCCTCCCAGTTCTGACACCTGCAAAGGAAGCAAATATTGTCACCATGCTGTAAAAAAGTAGGTAAAAGTGAATTACAATAGTTCCATATCCTACTACTTCAGATATATAATAATGGGATATCTTGCAATGCAATGCCTAATGTTCTGTGTTGGTGCATCATTCTTATTTACCAGTGTCTTTTTCCAACCTTTTGCTTTGATATGAAGTGATCAATTTTAAGCACAAAAACAGGAAATTGGTTGAAATGGGCAAAATATACACTTTTTCACTCTTACTAAATTTCCCCTCGCTTTTCTTTTACTTCAGTTGTAGTTCAGTTATCACACAAAGATGAACAGATTTCAAGACTAGATCTAAAAATGCTTGTGCCTTTCAGAAGCCTAACAGAACATCACGATTGTCTGAAGACCCATTAGGAAGTTCTTGCCTTTCCAATAGTGACTCCCATATTTTCTAAGCAATTGTGGAGGGACCAGCTGACTGGGGGCAGGCACGGTAGTGTAGCGGTTAGTGTAATGCTATTACAGCACCAGCGACCCGGGTTCAGTTCCGGCTACTGTCTGTAAGGAGTTTGTACGTTCTCCCAGTGTCTGCGTGGGTTTCCTCCGGGTTCCTCCCGCATTCCAAAAATGTACAGGTTAGGAAGTTGTCGGCATGCTATGTTGGCGCTGGAAGCGTGGCGACACTTGCGGGCTGCCCCCAGAACACTCTATGCAAAAGATGCATTTCACTGTGTGTTTCAATGTACATGTGACTAATAAAAGATATCTTAATCTCATGTGCTAAAGGCTGCAGAGGGAAAATACACATGAAAAGGTGCCACGTACCTACTATAGGGATTTCTCTAACTAACTAGCGCATTCTAACGTGCTCAATGACAAAGGCAGCAGTTTTGATTAATGGAGGACTTAAATTCCAATTGTATTCTGAACTATTGAGAAAATCCCTACACCTTTGTCAGCTTATTTGGGAAATGAATAAAAGAACAGTGTACAAAAGTGGCTTCTGGTGGGCTCCACTAGTCATGGGATGTATTTCTGCAGAACATCTATCTTCCCAAGCAATTGGCTGTCTGGCAAACAGTGCAACTAAGTGGATGTTCTAAACATCTCTCATCAATTTAAATATAGTCTTTTCATTACTCTTGATTATTTATAAGCAGCCTAATATGGAAACTGTATGCAAATCTTGTTATCTGTTGATCTTTATCTCCTATAATGTACTTACCTTATAATCCACTCAGGTGTCCCCTCAAACAATGTAGGCGTGATTATGTTTGTTAAGGATGCAACAGATGCCGCACAGTAGGCACTCCTGAAAAAATTGGAGGAAAGGAATTTTGCTTCATGCATTATTTAATCAACAATGCTCAAAATCAGTTGCGAAATAACAGATATAATGAATTTGTACTTTTGTTTACATATCACTGTCATTAATAATGTATGATATCATAAAAACAATTTATTCTTTAAGTGCTGAATTCCCCTTCCTTAGAAGCTGTAGTTTTAATCGGAAGGAAAACCATTAAAGTAAGCACCTTGATCATCAGTATGCTTCCTTTGCAATGTTAGAATCTAGTCCATGGACTACAGTCCAGATATGACTCACAGCAATATCATAAACAAAAACTTGCTTCCACTAAAAGTTAATTATTTAGAACATTATGATTACAATGGAGCTATGATGAAGATACAGTTCCCATTTTAGATGAATTTTTGCATTCATGTAATGGGTTTTTAAAAATCCTTCATTCTCTGCCCTCAGCAATAGCATCAGTAATTCCCAAACAAATAATAAATGAGCAATCTTTGCAGTAAATCCTGCTCTATCCTCTTCCATTGAAGCATATACCAAACTCCAAGACCATAAGATCAATGGCAATTCAACAATTATCCTCAGTACAAAAAAAGAGCAGCTTTATGATGTGATCTGACTGCTTACTCTGGGTTCCATCAAATGCATTATATTTAAAACAGGTGTAATTAATTTCATCTGTGTCTCTGGTCCTCTTGGAATATGCATGATCTAGTACATTGGATTCAGAATGTTTTACAGAACTAAGTAAGAGAGTTCAGCACAGATATAGGTCATTTAATGCAACTAGTTTGTGGTAGTCTTTATACTCTGCATACATCCATCACTTACTTCTTTCTCGCATGTATGAATCTACTTACCTACAGTAAGCATTAAAACCATTTCCCTCAACAATTCCTGTGGCAAGTTCCATTATGTAACTATACTTGGGGGAAAAATAAATACTAATTTCCCACCTGGAGTTTTTTGTTGGGAAATTTGTACCTATAATCCCTAGTTTGGATTATCTCATCACATACTTAGTAGAACTCAACCATAATTTTAAAATGCCTCTACAAGGTATTCTCTAAATCTCTGATTTATTGGAGATTTTCCCCAATAAGAATCTTTTAGTTCTGCCATCATCCTCATTTTTTTTTTGTTTAAAATACTTTTTGCAATGCTTTTATAGTTTGGATGGCAGGACTACATCTGGTTGCTACGGTCTCATAAATTCAACACATATCTGAATTTGTGGAATTCTACATCTTGAGGAACCTAGCAATGTTTTATTTATCGACCTGCAAAGGTGTTTTCTCCCCATCTTATTCATCCACGATCCTGGAGTGTCATAATTTCCAAGTGGGTGGGTTATGTTTCTATTTTCCCTTCTTAAGTGAATCACCTCACCTTTATCTATGGTGAGACTAATTTGCCAGTTAACTACCCAGTCTGCAGTTTTCTAAATTTCTCATTGTGTTGCATTTTCTCTCATTGCTATGATCAAACCGCACTCTCAGACCAACTCCCACACCACTGTACACATCATGAGCTAATGCTGTTATTAAGTTACTTATTCCTGTTTAAAAATAAATTATGAATAACCATGGTTTTACCACTGGTAATGTGATATTAGTGACTGTTATGCCCAAAGGGAACAATAGCCTTCTTACAGGACTGATGTTTTGCAATGTGGAGAGATATCTGGTGCAGCCTGTTGATGAATTATGAAACACAAAGTAGGTCAAGATAAAAGGGAAGCAAACATTAAGTGAGACAGGAATGTGACTTGCTACTCAAACAAATCAGCTTTGCATCTCTAAGATGCTTTCAGAGGAAAAGCAAAAACTCCGAAGTGTCATCCAAAAGGAACTAAAGGGTTCAAGCAGATGCAGACTCTCTATGAATCATAAATGAAAGTTAGCTGCTGTAGAAGTGGACAATGATATACATTGTTGGTCCACAAGAATCAAATGCAGATTCCTTTCACTGATTCTCCAGCTCTGTCACTTTTGACTTCACTGTAGAAAAGTGAGTGGAAGCCAGAACATAGCACATGAATACATAAGAGTTGGTGGAGGGAAAAAGAACAATTGTTTCTTGGTATACAAGGGGGGGGGGGGTGGGCACAAATAAGGTCAGGTTCATTAATTAGGATTACATCTTCATGTAAGAACTGTCAGTGGGGACCCCATCAATTCATCCAAATGGTGAAACTTCCATTCACATAAAGTTTCAATCAACTTTCTATCAAATTCAGAAAATACAGGTTCTTCTTGAATGTTCCTGGATTGAAATCCTCGAGTCCTTCACCGCCAGTCCCAAGTATATCCTATTGAACTGTAAGGACTAACCACTGGAAAGAATGGTAGTGGCATATAATTGGGAGGCAGTACCAGAGGAATACTCAACACTGATGCCAGGCTCCTTGAAGTATCAGGACACCAGGTCAAACATGCCAAAGCAACTTGCTGCTGATCGTGATTTCCCTGGGCAGAATAGTTCAAGTGTTCCATTACTGACTGAATCGGCAGAATCCAAAAGGAAAAGCAGCGATACTGGTTATGTTACCAGCGATCCTATGTTCAACGCAAAGGAAGAACTAAATTGACATTATCCACAACAACTTGTCAGTCATAAATGTATCTGCCCATGATAAAATATGTTGGAGTGAGCACTGCAATGTGTTGGAAAGGCAAAATCCTGCCTTCACACAGATGACACATTATGTTGTATCACTGTGCCAAGGAGGAAAGATTCATAATAGATCTAACAACAAAAGAAAGAAAACATGAGGTGAGCTGGCCATCAAATACAGGACAGGCGTACAGTGGCACGCAAAAGTTTGGGCACCCCGGTCAAAATTTCTGTTACTGTGAATAGTTAAGTGAGTAGAAGATGAACTGATCTCCAAAAGTCATAAAGTTAAAGACGAAACATTCTTTTCAACATTTTAAGCAAGATTAGTGTATTATTTTTGTTTTGTATAATCTTAGAGTGGAAAAAAAAGGAAAGGTGCACCATTCAAAAGTTTGGGCACCCCAAGAGATTTGAGCTCTCAGATAACTTTTACCAAGGTCTCAGACCTTCATTAGCTTGTTAGGGCTATGGCTTGTTCACAGCCCTTGTTAGGAAAGGCCAGGTGATGCAAATTTCAAAGCTTTATAAATACCCTGACTCCTCAAACTTTGTCCCAACAATCAGCAGCCATGGGCTCCTCTAAGCAGCTGCCTAGCACTCTGAAAATGAAAATAAATGATACCCACAAAGCAGGAGAAGATTATAAGAAGATAGCAAAGCATTTTCAGGTAGCCGTTTCCTCAGTTTGTAATGTAATTAAGAAATGGCAGTTAACAGGAATGGTGGAGGTCAAGTTGAGGTCTGGAAGACCAATGAAACTTTCCGAGAGAACTGCTCATAGCATTGCTAGAAAGGCAAATCAAAACCCCCGTTTGAATGCAAAAGACCTTCAGGAACATTTAACAGACTCTGGAGTGGTGGTGCACTGTTCTACCGTGCAGCAACACCTGCACAAATATGACCTTCATGGAAGAGTCATCAGAAGAAAACTTTTCCTGCGTCCTCACCACAAAATTCAGCATCAGAAGTTTGCAAAGGAACATCTAAACAAGCCTGATGCATTTTGGAAACCAGTCCTGAGGACTGATGAAGTTAAAGTAGAACTTTTTGGCCGCAATGAGCAAAGGTATGTTTGGGGAAAAAAGGGTGCAGAATTTCATGAAAAGAACAACTCTCCAACTGTTAAGCATGGGGGTGGATCGATCATGCTTTGGGCTTGTGTTGCAGCCAGTGGCACTGGGAACATTTCACTGGTAGAGGGAACAATGAATTCAATTAAATACCAGCAAATTCTGGAAGCAAACATCACGCAGTCTGTAAAAAAGCTGAAGATGAAAACAGGATGGCTTCTACAACGGGATAATGATCCTAAACACACCTCAAAATCCACAATGGACTACCTCAAGAGGCACAAGCTGAAGGTTTTGCCATGGCCCTCACAGTCCCCTGACCTAAACATCATCGAAAATCTGTGGATAGACCTCAAAAGAGCATTGGATGCAAGACGGCCCAGGAATCTCACAGAACTAGAAGCCTTTTGCAAGGAAGAATGGGCAAAAATCTCTCAAACAAGAATTGAAAGACTCTTAGCTGGCTACAGAAAGCATTTGATGATACTTGCCAAAGGGGCTGTTACTAAGTGCTGACCATGCAGGGTGCCCAAACTTTTGCTTCGGGCCCTTTTCCTCTTTTGTTATTTTGAAACTGTAAAAGATGGAAATAAAAAAGTAATCTTGCTTAAAATATTAAAGAAATGTGTCATCTTTAACTTTATGCCTTTTGGAAATCAGGTCATTTTTTACTCGCTTAGTTATTCACAGTAACAGAAATTTTGACCAGGGGTGCCCAAACTTTTGCATGCCACTGTATTCCATCACATTCTGCAGCCATTTCCGTCTCATTACCAAAGTACCAAAGTACAGAAGAGGATGCTCTGAGCCACACAAAATGTATCCGAAAACAAGATGCCGGCATTGTGATGCTGGACCATCGGCTCTGATGTGCATGCTATTCAGCAGAAGCAGCAGGCTGCAGGCAGAGATAGGTGACCCTACAAGCAAAAGATCAGATCAAAGCAACTGAGCCCCACAGCCCTCTTAGGTGGAGAACTCTAAAGATGCACTACTCTCTTCCTGAGAAAACTCCTTATCTCAGTCCAGAATTGCCGACCTCAAATTTTGTGAATATGATCAGTTTCTTGACACATCAGCAAGGAAAGACATAATCCCTGCATCTCACCATCAAGCCCTGTAACAATTTGGTAGTAAAATACAAGGAATTTTGAATGATGACATTATGTACATCCATCATCTCCAGAACCACCTCTGTCAAAACCTTGAGATTCAGGTCATCGGGTCTTGGGGATTCTTCATTTGTCACTCCCAATCATTTCTCCAATAGAATTGAAAAACAGATGATCATATTTTCAGCTCCTCATTCCCCTTTATAGACAATTATTTGTTGCACTGAAGACTTGTACACCAGAACTAACTGTGCCACTAGTTAAGCTGTTCAAGTACTGCCATATAGGGGCACCTACCCAACAAAACTGTAAGCTGTCACGGTCTGCTTTGCCAGGGTCCACGTGTTATTGCAGCCTTGGTTCAAATATAGGAAAAGTTTAGCTCGGTCGAGGTTAGTTTGGAACAAATGAGATCTGGGGCAGCTTTCATGGAAGTAAATTATGCAAGGCTAAGGAAGGGTGAAACAGGAGGTTGAAAACTTGGTGGACATGGATCAAAGTAATTGGAACAAGGATGAGAAGGAAGTCGAGGATTGTATTTCTTCATTCCACAAAGTGTTGAGGGATAAGAAAGGTGGGGGGGGGGGGGGGGGGGGGAGGTGTGGAGGCAGAGAGCCTCAACGCTGAAATTGCTTGATGAGAACTTTTTTGGTATAACTGATAAAGTGCCTCAGCCAGAATATGGGAATAACCTAATAGATTATTTTTCACCTTGCAAAGACATGATAGGCTGAAATGTCTCCTTCTGTGTCACAATTTTTTTTGAAGATATATAATTCTCAACTTCTTTCTCATCCTTGTACCAATTACTTTGATCCATGTTCATTGGATTAGCTGATTTTCAAAAGGCTTTCCACTACAGCAGCATGCAAAAGTTTGAGCACCCCTGGTCAAAATTTCTGTTACTGTGAATAGTTAAGCGAGTAAAAGATGACCTGATTTCCAAAAGGCATAAAGTTAAAGATTTCTTTTCTTTAATATTTTAAGCAAGATTACTTTTTTATTTCCATCTTTTACAGTTTCAAAATAACAAAAAAGGAAAAGGGCCCGAAGCAAAAGTTTGGGCACCCTGCATGGTCAGTACTTAGTAACACCCCCTTTGGAAAGTATCACAGCTTTTAAACGCTTTCTGTAGCCAGCTAAGAGTCTTTCAATTTTTGTTTGGGGGATCTTCACCCATTCTTCCTTGCAAAAGGCTTCTAGTTCTGCGAGATTCTTGGGCCGTCTTGCATGCACTGCTCTTGAGGTCTATCCACAGATTTTCGATGATGTTTAGGTCGGGGGACTGTGAGGACCATGGCAAAACCTTCAGTTTGTGCCCCTTGAGGTAGTCCATTGTGGATTTTAAGGTGTGTTTAGGATCATTATCCTGTTGTAGAAGCCATCCTCTTTTCATCTTCAGCTTTTTTTTATATATAGATGGTGTGATGTTTGCTTCCGGAATTTGCTGGTATTTATTTGAATTCATTGTTCCCTCTACCAGAGGAATGTTCCCTGTACCACTGGCTGCAACACAAGCCCAAAGCATGATCGATCCACCCCCATGCTTAAAATTGGAGAGGTGTTCTTTTCATGAAATTCTGCACCCTTTTTTCTCCAAACTTGCCTGCGTCCTCACCACAAAATTCAGCATCAGAAGTTTGCAAAGGAACATCTAAACAAGCCTGATGCATTTTGGAAACAAGTCCTGTGGACTGATGGAGTTAAAATAGAACTTTTTGGTTGCAACGAGCAAAGATATGTTTGGAGAAAAAAGGGTGCAGAATTTCATGAAAAGAACACCTCTCCAACTGTTAGGCACGGGGGTGGATCGATCATGCTTTGGGCTTGTGTTGCAGCCAGTGGCATGGGGAACATTTCACTGGTAGAGGGAAGAATGAATTCAATTATATACCAGCAAATTCTGGAAGCAAACATCACACTGTCTGTAAAAAAGCTGAAAATGAAAAGAGGATGGCTTCTACAACAGGATAACGATCCTAATCACACCTCAAAATCCACAATGGACTGCACAAGCTGAAGGTTTTGCCATGGCCCTCACAGTCCCCCGACCTAAACATCATCAAAAATCTGTGGATAGACCTCAAAAGAGCAGTGCATGCAAGGCGGCCCAAGAATCTCTCAGAATTGGAAGCCTTTTGCAAGGAAGAATGGGCAAAAATCCCCCAAACAAGAATTGAAAGACTCTTAGCTGGCTACAGAAAGTGTTTACAAGCTGTGATACTTGCCAAAGGGGGTGTTACTAAGGACTGACCATGCAGGGTGCCCAAACTTTTGCTTCGGGCCCTTTTCCTTTTTTGTTATTTTGAAACTGTAAAAGATGGAAATAAAAAAGTAATCTTGCTTAAAATATTAAAGAAATGTGTCATCTTTAACTTTATGCCTTTTGGAAATCAGGTCATCTTTTACTCGCTTAGCTATTCACAGTAACAGAAATTTTGACCAGGGGTGCCCAAACTTTTGCATGCCACTGTATGTCCACAGCATCAGTGCTCATCATGCAAACAGAAATACCCATTTAACACCCAAGATACTCTTCAATATAAAACTCTCCTTTTGCCCAAACATACCTGCTTCTGAAATCCTCAGTTATGCTTATTTCATTATTCCAACCCACTTCAAACCAGCTTCTTCCATTCAAATCCCTGAAAATTTAAGCTCATCCAACCTCCACAGCTTTCCTTATTCATACCATGCTCCATTACTTCTTGTTAAGCAAGATCTTGAAATCTTCATCCTTATTTTCAAAGCTTTCCATGGTATTGCCTATAAACTCTTCAAGTCCCCCAACTGTCCAAGATATATCCTCTCCAATTATCTACAGATTTATTCTCTTTACCAGTGCCAGCTGAGACTTCAATTTCCAAGGCAGTAAGTGCCAGATATGACTCTTCCCCAACCAAATCCAACTCTTGATCAAGCTTTTGGTTATCTTCCTTGATATTTCTGTAGCTCAGTGCCAAATCTTGTTGGTAAACACTCCTGTTAAGCACTTTTGGGACTTTTTGTTATACAATATAAATATATCTGCCTGTTCTCTTAACTTCTCACTTGTCTGCATTTTACCTGAAATTTTGCTCTGAGTAGAAATAATGGCAAGGCTTACTATCAATGACAGAAATTATCCAAACAAATAAAACACAAATTTACGATTATATTACGTTCAAAAAGCTCAAATTCAAGTCCAAGTTTATTGTCATGGGGCACACATACCCAGGGTATAAATGCCATGAAAATTAGCTTTTTGCAGCAGCAGCACAGTATGTTAAAAAATGACAAACATAAATTACATAAATGTAAACTTACATAAATTGTACCTAACTTACACAACAACAAAAAACTATTATTATATTAGTGCAAGCTGAGGGAAATATAGTCCAAGGTAGAATTAGGACTTTTCGGGTTGGGATTAGAGTTTTTCAGGTTGAAAACAAACTGAGTAAACAGAATAAAAAGAAATAGTGAAAAGGAAAAAGCAAAGCTGTTTTTACCTAAAAATGAAAAATACATTCCTTACGAGTGAAAACATTAGTACTCAGTTACTGCTGCGTCCAACTCACTACAAACTTGTTAAAGTATTTGAAGCAATGTTTAAACATTTACTTACTGCCTCCAGTAAGTAACAATTCAAAACTCAAACATACCTGACATCAACTTCTCCACTCACATGCATAGTAAAGGATCCATTTGGCTGCTTCACAGAGTACAGAAATTCTAGTAACTTTTCCCTAAAATAAGAAAAAGACATCACTCAGACCTAGTCTGGGTGGGCCGAAGGGCCTGTTTTGTGCTGTATGGTTCTATGGACATGAAATACATGATGCCTGAAATTCAAGTTGTTCTTTTACTTAAATTCTCAGTTAGCTTGTTTAGATTTTTGGTCAGGATCAAAGTTTACATTTGAAGTCATATTCTTCTTCTGAAAGTGCAGATAAAAACAAGAATATATGAACACCTTGACGCAAATGTTCAGTCATTTAAAGATTATTGCATTATTTAGAGCAGACCAAGCCTGGCACTTGTACTCAGCTACAAGTGGTAGTCAAAGCCAGAAGTACATAAAGTTAACACTTAAATGAAAGGAATTAATCCATTTCTCTTGCAAAGGACAGGACACTGGAAGTCTGTTTGCTTGACTTAGTTGTACTCAAGTATTCAAATAATAAAATATCAGGTTGGAAAAAAAGAATATTACATTTAAAAAAAAACTTGATTCCTGTTATGCTCTAATCCCTTTAACACCACACACCAAATGCATAAACTGGAACATGTTCTTCCACTACCTCTCTCTCGTTATTGCTAGGTAGTGAGGAAATGGTGGCAGCAGGGGGCAGTGGAGGAGAAAGAAAAGGTGAGTGATTTTGATTCCACGCAGAACAAGGGTTCAGAGCTCAATGCAAACTTTTATTCCATCAACTCGACATGGCATACAATAATTTGGAGAGTTTGACAGATTTGTTAGCCATGATCACAGTGCAAAGGGGCGTTGGTAGGAATGTTCATTCAAATTACAAATGATAATACCTGAAGATTCTATCTCTAAAATATCATTGATTTCATATAGAGGGCATACAGAGTGCAAATAGGAAGGGTGATGCACAAAGTCCACAACAATTCTTATGCAGTGCCAATATCACAGAGATCACAGAGCCAAAGTAGATGAAGATGTTTTGCTTCCCCCTAATTGTTATGGGCTTTGGCTTCAACATGTTGGATAGCATTTTGGAATCAAACTGAAACGTGATCAAACAGGACAAGCTAGTATTTTTCTCCTAATGTTTTTAATTTGTTCATGCAATAAAGACTTCATAATCCTGGTGTGTGCCAAGTAACATCAAGGACAGGTCAAATATAGCAAAAAAAAATCTACCTCCAACTTTGTTTGAAATAAAGCTGGCTTGGGTACGACTGAATTAGTACTTGTGCTTCAAAACAAAACACATTTGAATCTTCAGATTGTCCGTACATAATTATGTTATTCAGAATTACTGGCATTAATATTCTTACAATGGATCAAGCATTGAGCTGTCTACATTCATTTACCCACTAAGTCTGCACTAATCATTGGTGGATCTGCTCATGACAACTTCCACAAAGCAGCTCCAACTTCATCAATGAGGCTTTTGCAGCAGAGGCCTTTCCTGACTTTAATGGCATTGCATAACAAGACCAGAACAAGCACTACCCAAAAAGCTGCTGAAAAATAAACTGAATAGTTCAGTGTCTGACATTCAGAGACATTAAAAAATATGATCAATTAAACAAACAAATGCCTCAAAATTTGCTTTGCACAGCTATTTCTCTCCATTGAAATGAATGGAGTCACTGAACCTGCATCTGGTCTAACCTGGCACAGGTGTATTACACTAATTCCTTAGCAAAAGTGTTGGGTGAGCAGCAACAGGTTAGTGCTCCATGACACATCCTGCATGAAGCATATTCCACAAAATCTTAGGAAACATCACTGGGATGCTCAGAACTTGTGCCCATGTGGAACTGCCCCCATTTCTCATGAAAGTCTTGCCCATTGTATCACAAAACTACTTTTCCTCCATTTCTCTTTTCTGTGCTGCTTTTCAGCTCAAATCATTGACATACCTAGACATGTCAAGGTGTCTGGACATACAGGTAGTTTAAAGGAATTGGCAGCAATGATGATCAGTGCTGGACTTTGGAGGAATGAATGTGCTACATTGTAATCTCAATGGTTCATTCAGCGTCTACGGGTGTTCACTCATCTATTATTGTGAATGATTTTGCCAAGTCACACAACAAAGTTTGTATTTCCTGTCTGTAGATTTGGGAACAAGGAGTGGCAGACAATATATTCATATATTTTGCGCACACAGTTATTTAGTGATGCCAGAGGGGCAGATTTTCTGAACTATTTAATTTTATTTCCAGTAATACCACAACTCTCTTTCAATTCATGTATTTAAAGATATTACACAGGATGATAAAAACTTTTCCAATAACCCCAGTGAGTGGACAGGAAGGTCACTGGTGGGTGGAAATGGAGTACACGAATTAAGGCCTTGGAGTTCGAGAGAGCATGGCAAACATTACCTGGGTGAGGCAAAGACCAAACAATTGACATTTCCAAAGAGTCAGATAGTGGATTAACACAAGTTGCAGTGGAGCCTTCATATACCTATAAAAGGACGGGCATTTATAGATACATTTTCATTTTAAGGCCTTATTTGACCTTGTTTTATTGTTACCAGTCATGCCTTTTATTAGAAAGACACATTTTCAATTCACAAAGTGTGGCGACTCACCGTCTAGTCGGGCGAACCGGCTCGGCAGTCGGGTCGCGCGGTGTCGGAGCGACGAGGCCCAAGATGGCGGCGGGCCTCGTCTTTCCGAGCGACGGGGAGAACCCGTGCGCGGGAAAGTCCTGATGACGTAGGACTTACGTCATTGCCGGTTTTTTGGGCGGGAGTTTTCTCCCTTAAAGGGCCCGCGCAAGGCGGGAAAATAAACCAGTTCTGTTTGGCAATCCTCCGAGTGAGTCTTGTTTTATTCCGCGGTAGCAACCGCTACATTGGTGACCCCGACGGTCCAAACGGCTTTTGGACCCGCGAAATGGATGACAGCGCAGCAGCCAACGCAGTGGCCCTCAAGCTGCCCACCTTTTGGACACTTCGGCCCAGCGTCTGGTTTGACCAGGCCGAAGCGCAATTCCACCTTCGGCAGATCACCTCCGACTCCACGAAGTACTACCATGTGGTTAGCTCTCTGGACCAAGAGACAGCTGCCCAGGTTGGAGACTTCATCCAGTTGCCTCCGGAGGAAGATAAGTACCCGGCTTTCAAAGACCTTTTGATCCGGACCTTCGGCCTCTCCCGTCGTGAGCGCGCCGCCCGCCTGCTTCATCTGGATGGCCTGGGGGACAGATCCCCATCCGCCCTAATGACTGAGATGCTGGCATTGGCTGAGGGACACAAGCCATGCCTGATGTTCGAACAGGCCTTCCTCCAACAGCTCCCCGATGACATCCACTTGTTGTTAGCTGACGCCGACTTCAGCAACCCCCATGAGGTGGCCGCCCGGGCAGATGTCCTGTGGAGGGCCAAGCGCGAGAGCGGTTCGTCCATCAGTCAAATCACCAGGCCGCGAGCCCAACGCCCGCCTCGCCCGGCCCCAGCAACCGAGCAGCCACGCCCCAGGAACGCAGACGACGACATGGGTGACCAGCTGTGCTTCTACCATCAGAGGTGGGGTGCGGAGGCCCGTCGATGCCGCCCACCCTGCAAGTTTCAGGGAAACGCCAGGGCCAGCCGCCGCTGATGGCTATGGCGGCTGGCCGCCGACAGAGCCTCCTCTTCATTCAGGACAAGAAATCTGGACGGCATTTCCTCGTTGATACTGGAGCGGAGGTCAGTATTTTGCCCCTGACAGGCCGCGACACTCGTGACAGGCCACCAGGTCCTCTACTCAATGCCGCCAACGGTACAACGATACGGTCTTTCAGCACCCGTACCCTTCAATTACACTTTGGCGGCAACCGTTTTACCTGGACCTTTACCCTTGCCACCATCGCCCGACCACTCCTAGGAGCCGATTTCCTTCGGGCCCACAACCTGTTAGTCGACCTGCGAAGGAAGCGGTTAGTCCACTCTAGCACTCTCCGGACCTATCCCCTGGGAGAAATCAGCCCACCAGCCCCGCGCCTGGACTCCATTTCCCTTTCTGGCGACGATTTCGCCAATCTCCTAGCCGAATTCCCATCGATTTTGGCACCTTCGTTTACAAATTCTAGGCCCACACATGGGGTACGACACCACATCATTACCACAGGGCCACCCCTTCATGCCCGAGCACGGCGATTACCTCCAGACAAGCTCCGCCTGGCAAAGGAAGAGTTCCGTCACATGGAGGAGCTGGGGATTGTTCGCAGGTCAGACAGCCCCTGGGCCTCCCCCCTGCACATGGTCCCCAAAGCCACCGGAGGGTGGAGGCCCTGCGGCGACTACCGCAGGCTGAATGACGCCACCACCCCAGACCGCTATCCCATCCCTCACATCCAGGACTTCGCAGCGAACTTACACGGGGCCCGCATCTTTTCCAAAGTGGACCTCGTTAGGGGATACCACCAAATCGCGGTCCATCCGGATGACGTCCCCAAAACTGCGATTATCACCCCATTCGGCCTGTTCGAATTCCTTCGGATGCCGTTCAGCCTTAAGAACGCCGCGCAGACCTTCCAGCGGCTGATGGACGCGGTAGGCCGAGACCTGGACTTCGTGTTCATTTACTTGGACGACATACTGATCGCCAGCCGTAACCGCCAGGAACACCTTTCCCACCTCCGCCAGCTGTATTCCCGCCTCCGCGATTTCGGCCTCACGATTAACCCGTCCAAGTGCCAATTCGGACTTGACTCTATCGATTTCCTCGGCCACAAAATCACCAGCGACGGGGCAACACCCCTACCCGCCAAGGTGGATGCTATCCGCCATTTTGCCCGCCCCGACACAGTCAAAGGCCTACAGGAATTCCTTGGGATGGTCAACTTTTACCATCGTTTCATCCCTGCAGCAGCCCGTATCATGCGCCCTCTGTTCTCGCTGCTGGCTGGTAAGGGCAAGGACATCATCTGGACTGACGAGGCTGCGGCTGCTTTCGTTAAGGCCAAAGACGCCCTGGCAGACGCCACGATGCTGGTACACCCCAGGACTGACGTCCCGACTGCCCTCACGGTAGACGCGTCCAACACCGTGGTGGGTGGGGTACTGGAACAGCTACTCGAAGGCCGCTGGCAACCCTTGGCGTTTTTCAGCAAACACCTTAGACCGCCCGAACTGAAGTACAGCGCTTTTGATCGGGAACTTCTAGCGCTGTATCTGGCGGTCCGGCATTTCCGATACTTTCTAGAAGGCAGGCCTTTCACCGCTTTCACCCATCATAAGCCTCTGTCCTTTGCCTTCTCCAAAGTCTCCGATCCCTGGTCAGCTCGTCAGCAGAGACAATTATCCTACATTTCCGAGTTCACAACTGACATCCAACATGTCTCCGGAAAGGATAATGTTGTTGCTGATGCACTTTCCAGACCAACCATCCACAACCTATCCTTGGGTGTCGACTACACGGCCCTGGCTGACGCACAGCAAGCCGACGACGAACTGCCCAGCTACAGAACTGCAGTCTCGGGTCTACAGCTCCAAGATTTCTTGGTTGGTCCAGGTCAGCGGACCCTACTTTGCGACGTTGCGACCGGTCAGCCCCGCCCTATAGTCCCTGCAGCCTGGCGGAGACGCGTTTTTGACTCGGTACATGGGTTGGCGCACCCGTCCATCAGATCTACTGTCCGACTGGTCGCCAGCAAGTTTGTCTGGCATGGCCTGCGCAAACAGGTCAGTGAGTGGGCCAGGACTTGTCCGCACTGCCAGACGTCAAAAATCCAGCGACACACCAAGGTCCCACCACAGCAGTTCGAGCCTACCCGTAGGAGGTTCGACCACATACACGTCGACCTCGTGGGCCCTCTGCCGGTTTCAAGAGGAGCCCGGTACCTCCTTACTATCGTGGACCGGTTCACGAGGTGGCCTGAGGCAACCCCCCTGACTGACATCACAACTGATTCCTGCGCCCGAGCGCTGCTCACAACTTGGGTCTCACGTTTTGGCGTTCCGGCCCACATCACTTCAGACAGAGGCACCCAATTCACTTCCAGTCTCTGGGCTGCATTAGCGAACCTGCTAGGGACGCAGCTGCACACCACCACGGCCTACCATCCTCAATCAAACGGGTTGGTGGAACGTTTTCACCGCCATCTAAAATCGGCCTTGATGGCCCGCCTGAAGGGTCCTAACTGGGTTGACGAGCTGCCTTGGGTCCTGCTCGGCATACGCACTGCCCCCAAAGAAGACCTCCGCACTTCGTCAGCTGAGCTTGTATACGGGGCGCCACTAGTTGTCCCCGGGGATTTCATACCTGCCCTTCGGGACCAAGGGGAACAACCCCCAGCAGTCCTACAAAGACTGCGCGAGAAGCTTGGCGCCTTGGCCCCGATTCCCACCTCACGGCACGGTCAAGCCCCATCCTGCCAGCCCAAGGAACTACGGGACTGTAAGTTTGTTTTCGTTCGCAGGGGCACACCTCGGGCGCCATTGCAACGACCATATGAGGGACCGTTCCGAGTCATACGGAATAACGGATCCACTTTTATTTTGGACATTGGAGGCAGGGAACAGGTTTTCACGGCGGACCGCCTCAAACCGGCCCATTTGGATCTGCAACAGCCTGTTGAGGTTGCCACGCCGCGACGCAGAGGCCGCCCCCCTAAGCGGCAGCTGGCACAGCCCACGAACCTTGGGGACTGTCTCGCCGGTTCTGGGGGGGGTTGTGTGGCGACTCACCGTCTAGTCGGGTGAACCGGCTCGGCAGTCGGGTCGCGCGGCGTCGGAGCGACGAGGCCCAAGATGGCGGCGGGCCTCGTCTTTCTGAGCGACGGGGAGAACCCACACGCGGGAAAGTCCTGATGACGTTTTTTGGGTGGGAGTTTTCTCCCTTAAAGGGCCCGCGCAAGGCGGGAAAATAAACCAGTTCTGTTTGGCAATCCTCCAAGTGAGTCTTGTTTTATTCCGCGGTAGCAACCGCTACAAAAGCTTAACAAGAAGGCACATTGTCCATGAAGTTTTATAATGCATTAGTCCTCTCCGTGGGATGTCAGCTTTATAAAATCAAATGCAAGTGCTCCACAACTGATTGACAAATACTTTTTTTCTGGCACAGTGTCAACTGTAGCACTTGCCTTTTAAGTATTCGGCAGAATATTTTCAATACTAAGTGGCAAATTTTAATTTTGCAAGAGAAGCAATCCAAGCGAGTGAAAATGTTTTGGAAAGCTCTTCCTCAACGGGCATTGGAAGCAGAAACTTAGAATATTTTAAACACAGAGGTAGATATATATATGATAAGTAAGGGAGTTGAAGGTTACCAGGAGCAGACAGAAATGTGAAGTTAGGTTACAGTGAAGTTAGGTTACAATCAATCAGATCAGCCAAGGTTTTATTAAATGGCTGGGTGGGATTGAGGGACCAAGTGGCCTAATCCTACTGCTGATTCATTTGCTTGTTGGACACATCTAAATAAAAGCAATGATAAAGAGGTTTGCTGGAAGGCATTAATAATAAGGTACATTATTTCGTTTCATGGCTTATTCCTTTCCTATTTTAACTCATTATTAATACAAATTCTTTCATAAATACCATCCTCAGAAAAGCTGCACGTGTTCAAAACAGATAAACTGTAAGTATGGAAATAGCAACTTGCACCCATATAGAATCATTAATTCAATAAAGTAACTCTAGGGTGCATTTAAAATTGTAAAGTGGGACAGAAGCAGTCCAAGTGAGCAGTAGGCATCAGAAAATTCTTCCACTGATAATGGGACAAAGTGAGTGGATAACGCACAAGGTGGTGGTGTCATAAGGATTATAAATCTTGATGGAGACAGCAATTATAATAACAAGGAAAAAAAAATCTACTTAGCACCCTGAAGGAAAATAGTCAAATGTAATTCACAGGAGCATTTTCAATCTTAAAATGACATCATACAAAAGAGATTATAACTGGGTGACATATAACTCAGTGAATGAGGTTTGTTTCAAGGAGTGTCAGAGAGAAGTGGCCAGGTGGAGATTTGGGGAAGAAATTCTGGAATTCAGGTCCTCATGGCTAAAGGCACAGCCAGTAAAAGTGGTGAGTGCATGAAGCCAGAGTTGGAGAGAGAGTGATAAAAATCTGGTAGAACTGGTGAAATTTGCCAAGAATGGGAGTGATAAGGCCAAAGAGATTTAAACACAAAAATGCATAAATTTTCAAATTGTAGGAGATTGCAGATAAGAGGGAATGTATCATTGAATAATTTAGACATGGGCGATGATTTCAATTTTAGTATATTGAGGAGCTTTGTATTACTTGCACCACAACCCTTCTTCTAACTTCATTGATAACAGTGTTTTGAATCTGGCAGACAGGATAGGTTGTAACTGTCTGATCAGTTTATAGTTACTATATTTGTCATTGAATTAGAAACAGGCCCTTTGGCCTGACTCATCCATTCTGACTGAGATGCCCATCCATGCTAATCCCATTTTCCTCTATTCCTTTCCTATCCATATATCTGTCCAAACACATTTTAAATATATTGATTGCACCTCCTCTACCACCTCCTCAGACAGCTTGTTCCATACACCCACCGCCCTCTCTGTGGAAAAACTTGCCCCTCAGATCTCCTTTAAACCTATTCCATCTCACCTTAAACCCATCCTCTCATTTTAGACTCCCCAACCCTTGGAAAAACTGACTACCTTATTCATGCCCCTCAAAACTTTATAAACCTCGCAAAGGTCATCCCTCAGCTTCCTGCACTCCAGTGAGAACAATCCCAGCCGATCCCATCTCTCCTTGTAACCGAAGCCCTCCATTCCAGGCAATACCCTGGTGAACCTCTTCTGCATTCTTTCAGTTGCAATCACATTCTATCTATTGTGTGGTGACCGGGACTGCACGCAATATTCTAAGTGTGACCTAACCAATGTCTTGGACAGCTGCAACATGATGTCCCAACTCTTATACACAATATCCCTACCTATGAAGGCAGGCAAGCAAGCTAAATGCCTTCTTCACTACCCTATCCACCTGTTGCCATTTTCAGGGATCTGAACATCAACACTTCTAAGATCCCTGCCATTTACAGTAGATGTCCAGCCAGTATTAGATGACTCAAAATGCATTACCTCATACTTGTCTGGATTAAATTCCATTTGCCACTGCTCCACCCAAATTTTCAACTGATCGATGGCCATCTGTATCCTTAGGCAACCTCCCTCACTATCTGCAACTCCTCCAATCTTCGTGTCATCAACAAAATTACTTTGTAAGGCCACAGACATTGACGTCCCAGCACCAATCACTGCAGTACACCACTGGTTACAGATATCCAGTCAGAATAACACCCCTCGATTCCAACCCTTTGCCTAAAGCCAAGCCAATTTGGGATCCAGTTTACTAAAGCACCTTGGACTCCATGTTCCCTAACTTTCTGGACCAGCCAACTGTGCAGCACCTTGTCAAAAGCCTTGCTCAGGTCCACTTATACCATGTCTACCGCCTTGCCAATATCAATTTTCTTAGTAACTGCCTCAAAAAACTCAGGTTTAAGAGGCAGGATTTGCTGTACACAAAACCATGTTGACTCACCCTAACCAGATCCTACCATTTCACGTGATCATAAATCCTATCCCTCAGAATATTGTCCAATCGTTTCCTGACTACTGATGCAAGGCTCACCAGCCTGTAGTTTTTTGTTCTATTCCTACTGCCCTTCTTGAATATGGGAACATTAGCTACCCTTCAGTACCTCACCTGTGGTTGAAGATGATGTAAAAATCTCCGTCATAATCCCAGCAATCTCCTCCATTGGTTCCCATTACAATCTGGAGTAGATTTCATCAGGTCCTGGGGATTTGTCCACCTTAATGTGCCCCAATATCTCTAACACGTCCTTTCTCCTGAAACATGTGCTCCAGACTATCAGTGCACACCCACCCCCACCAAACTCTCCACCCCATCCTTCTCTCTGGTGAACAACTTTTTGAAAATCTCATCAGAATGTGTGTTGTACAGAAAAAGAACAAAATATTGCATAAGAAATGCAGGTTTTACTTGAGTTTGGTTGTCATCTCGCTGCAGTACCATAGAGGTTCAGTGAGTGATTTCACAAATAGCAACCCTCCAAAAAGCTTTACATCCCAGACGTCAGAGCAGGGTATAAATGTCTCAGTTCAGGCACAGTACGTTGAGGAATAGCTTTCCAAAACATTTTCACTTTCTGGAATTGCGTCAAAATCCTTCTGGTCTCATCTCTCCCATTCTTACCAAACTGCACTAGTTCCACAAGACTTTTAGCATCGTCTCCTTCTTGAATCAACATAAAGCTTGATGTGAAGCTTTTGCATTCTGGTGAAATTTGATACATTTTCCAAGGTTGAGTTTGGTTGTCATCTCGCTGCAGTACCATAGAGGTTCAGTGAGTGATTTCACAAATAGCAACCCTCCAAAAAGCTTTACATCCCAGACGTCAGAGCAGGGTATAAATGTCTCAGTTCAGGCACAGTACTTTGAGGAATAGCTTTCCAAAACATTTTCACTTTCTGGAATTGCGTCAAAATCCTTCTGGTCTCATCTCTCCCATTCTTACCAAACTGCACTAGTTCCACAAGACTTTTAGCATCGTCTCCTTCTTGAATCAACATAAAGCTTGATGTGAAGCTTTTGCATTCTGGTGAAATTTGATACATTTTCCAAGGTTGCTGCTAGTTTTTAAAAAAAAAGAAACCAATTCCTAGTTCAGTCTCCAGAATACAAGATTTATCGGAATGATAGTTGAACAGACTGGAAGAGTGTTTAATGATAGAACAATAGGATTTATTGTTCACCCTTTACTAGCAACTTCTGTGTCAAGTCACATGCTAGTCTATCAGAAACAGGGAAGTAATTATCAGAGAAATAATTCATCTCTGACCAAAGAGCAGTAATGAAAGCACTTCCAAATCCTCGTATTGTGTTTGAAGAAAAATCAAATCCAAAAGTTACAAACTGCAAATATGATTCCACTAACAATCCTAAATATTGTAGTCAATAATCTCACAAATACTAACTTTAGTAAGAATTACAGTGCCTCTGGTTGCATACAGGATCAGCTTGGTTAGTTAAGTGATCAAGTTACAAGATATTGTAAGTGATGTGAAACTTAGTTACGGCATACTGCATTACCAATGTTGAGAAGCTTTACCTTGGAAGGACAGATACAAAGCATTTTGAATTTAGATTTGTTCTTTCCTACAAAAATAGAACTTTGCCAAAAAGCATAGTGGGTCCCTCTGAACATAATACCTAATTCTCAATTTAGCTTGTGATTTTGCACAGCCATTTTTGCACGTCCTGTCAACAAGATCATCTTCAACCTGTAGCTATTGATCCAACAAGTGATCAATCAACTTCTTACTTCTAATCCATGCATTCAAATTCAAGTTGCTGTCAACCTTGGGCGTGAATTTGCTTGGATCATCCAAGTCGTCAAAAATGCAGATTACTGTTTGGGATTATGGCAGTGAGGAATATGTTACAAGTATGCTTACCAGATTATGGCACACATAATTGGTCACCACTGGACTGTTTTTATACCAACTAATCCTCATAAGGATTAGACTTGCTTCTATCTTTCGGTGTACTAACTTGTGCAATATTCAAAGCACTTTTTAAAAAATTGATTGGGATACCATAAAAATAAACATTTCAAAACAATGCTCCAGTTAATGACATACTCTATAATATTGTTTTAATAATTCTTACCTGTTAATAACGCCATATGACTCTTCTGTGCCTATTATACAGAGTGCATTCACAGCAGCATATGTTGGAGCAAGATGTGGCTCTTGGCCTGGTCCACCACCAAATCCACCATTTGGACTTTGACATCGTGCCAAGAATTGACAAATGCTATTTATAAAGGGAGGTAAAATGCAATTGATTTAATCCATCAATTTTTTTCATCATGTGGCATCAAACTGTGCTACACCATATATGAATTTTAACATATTATCCAGAGTACGTTACTGACTGATCAACATGAACAACCACTTCAAACGCATAAGCACATTACATATGCACACACATATATGCCTTCTTGCCAAAATGGAACCTTAGTCTGAAACTTCCTTTGTGAGTATAATTGGAAGTTACATCAGAAAATTCACTCAATGAAAAATCATTATGCCCATGTCAAGTCAGACCAATTATACTCCAATCACATCAGAAAACATCCAAACTTAATAAGGCGTAAATCAGTGAAAACAATTGGGGCCCCAAATGTCAAACACACACCAATAATATTTTATTAAAGATTAGTAATATAATTTTCATCTCATTTATCAGCAAAATGCTCGTACTTCACAAAATACAATATAGATATGCACTGAAATTGAAAAGGAGTGATTTAAGCACCATAACTATTTGTTCTTAACAATTTACTACATTAATAACTGACAAAACAGTCATATGCCAAAGTTGGCCATTGGCAAAGATTGGTGGCACAAGTACTGTAGATGGAAACACAAAAAATTACTTAGAGATATTGGTAGATTAAGTGAGTGGCCAAAACTGAGACACAAAATTTCAAAGCAGCCAAATATGTCATTCACTTTGGGCCAAAAAAACTTCAAGTATCTTTTAAATGATTAAACCATTTGAAAATATTTCAGGGATATCATAAACAGATCACAAAACGTACAGTTGCCTCTGATTATAGAGGGACAGAATTCAAAAGAGTACATTTTTACTACAGTTTTCTAAAAGCTATGGAGTAGCATATCTAGATTTTGGGATCACACCTGAGGAAGGATACAGTGACAATGAAAGGAGTGCTGTGCAAATTTACCTCATTAACTGGTTACCAGGGTTAGGTGACAAGATTAAATAAACCAGATTTTCTACACCCCAAGGTTATGGGGAAATAACACATTTTTAGGTTTTTGCAAGGGATAACAGAATTTTTTTTTTGCTGCCAAGGGAGTCCAGGATATTACCCAAAAATTAGATCCAGGTAATTCAGAAAAAAAATTAAGAAAGAGAGACACGAGACTACAGATGCTGGAAATCTGGAGGAACTCAGCAGGTCAGGCAGCATCTATGGAGCAAAATGGACAGTTGATGTTTTAGGTTGAGACCCTTCATCAGTACTAATCAGGACTAATTAAGAAATCTCTTTTTCAGCAAAGGATGACAATGCTCCACCATAAAGTGCAATAGATGCCAGCTGAATTAATTTACATCCGCCATCAATAAATATTTGCAAGCCAAGGAATATGAAGCCAATATGGGTTGATAGAATTAGAGAAAGCCATGATAAGATTGAATGCTGGAGCAGGCTCAAGGGAATACTCCAGTCCCTGTGGATGATTTAAACATGGAAGAGAACTACTCACATCACTACTAACACTTTCCACCATTCCATTTCTTGCATATGAAATCACTGCATGAATGCAATTTACACTACAGAAGTGGTATAGGATTACCCACTTTATGCAACAGTATTTCATTTCTCTAAATAAAAATAATGGGTATGTTGGGAGACTTAAATCCATTTTTAAGGTTAGAAGATATTTGAACCACAAATTTGTAAATTGAACATTAATAAAGCATCAAAGAATTGCTTTCTTTCTAAATTATATGTCTTTATTCCAAATTTCAAAGGAGTCTTCTTACAAACAAGGTGAAATCCTGTTCATGAATAGCTAAGAAAATACAAGATTCTTCATAAATAGTCAAGTATTAAGCATATAAGGGCAGGTGGAAGTATAATCGTCTTTACTCAGCCTGCAGTAATGAAGGACATGGTGTGTTATAAGACAAAACTCAAAATTTGAGGAGCAAACAGAAGCTCCAAACTCTAACCTTCAGAAGGCTTACTGAGAAGGAAACATGTGCCAGAAAAAAACACAAGGAAATGGGGATCAGAGCCTGCAGCAGAAACCAAGGCAACAAATGTATCCATGACTGAAAAGATACCAACTTAATACAACAATGATTGGGAGACCATTCCAAAGTTATTTCAAAGTATCAGTGCAAATTACTGTTCCTATACTGAGGAATGAAATGGGATTGATTATAAAGGCAAAAATCAGTGAAGTTATTCTTATCTGCTTTGAATTTCAAATCATACAACATGTTAACAGGCACCATTAGTAAGGAATTCCAGCAATAAAGAAAAAGAATTGTGATGATTAGCTGGGATAGAAGAGCCAAACAAAGCAAAATCAGGCAGGAAAGAGACAACACGTGTTACTGTTCTGAAAAACAGACATGAAGAGACACTTCTGAGTGCAGTTAAGAAGAGCAGAACATTTAGAGTTTTTGAAAACTTTAAGCCTGCCTAATGCATGTTCAAACATACAAATTTTGGAGTTTAGGTTGAATGGCATGTCTCTATTCTGGGCATCTTGATGTGACTTCAATTCAACATTACTCCAGTCACAAGACATACAAGAATGTCAGGGTAACTGAGGATTTGCCTATCAGATACAGGGCCAACTGCAGATGCTAACTTCTGCCAAGAAAAATTGATGCATTAACTGGAGCCATGGCAATTCTTGCATTCTTGTGTCTAGCAATTTTTATTTGCTTTTTAAATTTAACAGTAAATGCTTGGAAAAATTTTTTAAAATGCTTTTAAGTTTCATGGACATTTATGTCAAAATATTAATTCAGTTTTCCAATGCTGCAAACCTCACCATCTTCCTGAAGTCAGTACCCGCAAATATCAGCATCTACGATGCAAACCAAAACAAATATTTCATGGTTCTTTTGCTTAAAAGAATACAGAGAAATGGATTGCAAGGTTTAAGCCCCCTCCAAAAAAAAAGTGCATGCTCCAACATGCAAACTACAAAAGACAAATCTTAATCTGATGAATAATCACAATTTTTTTGTTTATAATGGCATTTGAGTAACAGGTTTTCATTTTTCAAGTTTAGCATGTACTCACTGGGAAGCTGTGCCTTCATCAAGTGGCTCACTCAGAAGCTCCAAGCTGTGCAAGATCCAGTAACAGAGCCAAGGTCGGCTGGCATCCAAACACTGAATCAAACCAGAAACATACTATATAGAAACCAAAGAAACAAGTGAAGCAAAAATATAAAATATCTGATACATATAGTACACAGATGATGGATTACATGGGTTTTTATGTCACATTCCCTCAAAGTTATGAAACAAATATGCTAATTTAGAATATTAAAAGCAAAACGAATCCTCACACCTAACATAGTAACTTTAGATTTAAAAAAACGAATGTAACAAATATTTTTTCCCAAAACACTAAGAAAGCAAAATGCTTGATGCTGGTTATATACTGCGATTTGATACAATGTTAGTTTTGGGATATTCCCTCACCTCAATCTGCACATCCTTGCTCATTGCTAGCTCTCCCAGTGTAAGTTTTTCCAGTGCCCTCATCACCTTCTCCTGACTGAGACCCCACGTTCATATACCACAGATTATATCATTCCTCCTTTTCTTTGGTAAGGGTGGGGTGGGGTGCGGGGGGCAAGGAAGAAAATACAACTCCTTAACAGAGTCATAGCCTCACTTATCTCATTTAAATCAAACCATCAGTGTCAAGTACCTGAATGACACTGGGGCAGTATCAATTGAATAGTCTTTGCAATCCTATATCATCCATCTGTTAAGGCTCTTATCCAAGTCCCATGTCATGCAATTATCCCTTCTTTCACTTCCCTTTGGTCACTCCCCCATCTAGTCCTTACTCCACTACATCCTACATCACCCATCTTCGCCGTATTCATGACCGTTCTTGAAACATTTCACTCAAGGCTTCACAATCTCAAAAAGGTCAACTCCGATCACAACTTAAATTTCCCCTCACCATTAACACCACAGCTCAACAACTGAATTCTGCACTTATGGGACAAGATGACCACCTTTACACTCTTGCTCCTTGTCACTATTTCTGCCATCTTTTTTATTCAATCATGTCTCACCTTTGACAGTCACAAATAGAAACAAAGTTTGCAAGGATTTTGTGGTTTAAAAGAAACTTAAAGAGCACGCAAAATTATTTAAAGACTTCAAACAGACATAAAAGTGAGTATTGGGAATCAACTGCAAATGATGCAAATGGCTATATGGTTGACGGTGCAGATGAAAGCTTTAAACTGCAGGAAGATGTAGATGATCTGATCACTTGAGCACAAAAATTGCAAAAGGATTTTAATCCCAAAAAATAAGGTTATGTATTTGGAGAGGGGCAATGAGCAAGGGAATAGACAACAAATGGCAGGATATCAAGTGATGTTGAGGAACAAAGGGACCTCGGCATGTATGTCCACAGATCCTTGAAAGGTAGCAGTTAAGTTCCATGTGGTGATTAAGTTGGCATATGGGATGCTTTCCTTTGTTAGATGAAGTACAAGAACAGGGAGTTTATGCTAGTACTGCACACTACATTAGTCAAGCCACAGCGTGAATACTATTTACAGATCTGGTCATTATATTATAGAAAAATATGATTGCAGATTCAGAGGACATTTATGAAAACATTGCCAGCATCAGAAAATATGTATGACAGTTTTCTTCAGAGCAAACGAGGCTTAAGCAGATGTAATAATGGTACAAAAAAATTATGCGGAACATACAAAGATTAAATAGGAGAGACCCATTTCCCTTAGTTGAGAAGTTAAAAACAGGAGATATAGATTTAAGAAAATAAGATTACAGGGAAGATGAGGCAAGATTTTTTTTGAAAACCAGAGAATGGTAGATGTCTGGAACTGACAGCCTGAAAGAGTGGTAGAGGCAGAAACCCTTATTGCTTCTAAACAGTATTTGGATGCATACTTGAAGTACCACGACCTGCAGAGGTACAAACGTAATGGTAAAGGGTGATATTACGTAGGGTAGCTCTCTTTTTGGACTGGTACAGACACAAAAAGCCACATGGCCTCCTCTTGCACTGTTTGTTTTCTACCCTTCTGTAAATAAAACTGGTAAAGTAGCTAAAATCACTACCAGCTAAAATCATTAATACAGGGATAAATCTTCGTAATACCCAAATATGTGCCAGTTATATCATTGGATGGAAGAATTAAGACTAGGTGAAAATACAATTTGGGTTAAATATCTATTCAATATACATTACAAATGAATCCTTTAAGTCAGATTTCAAACATAAAGAACACATGAAAATGAAAAATAAAACTGCAGGAACTGGAAATCTAAAACTCAAACAGAAAATGCTCGAAACACTCAGGTGAGACAGCATCTGTGGAAAGAGAAACCAGTGTTGACGTTTCAGGTCAAAGACCCTTCATGTAAAGGGTCAGTGTGTTAGTGATGAATGCAACACAGGGATGGCTGAGAAGTTCATGATGCAATAATCAACAAGAACTCTATGTAATGGACCAAGGGATATAGGGAGAACTAAGGAACAAGATGATGAAGTGGGTCATCAGCTATAATCGTGCTGAATAGTGGTCAAAGACCTCATTTCCTCTTTCCAGAGATGCTGCCTGGCCCGCTGAGAGTTTCTGCCATTTCCTCGGTTTTTTGACCATATTTATTTCTGGTCATCATTGAGCCATAATCACAAAATAAATGGTTGAAGAATGCACTGCAAAAAAAAGGAATGATAAATTATCCATTAGATTCTTCAGTTGATTCCTTTCAGAGCTCCAACTTGCTTTAGTGCTAAAGCAACTCCAACATCATCCCAAGGCATGAACCTTGCAACACAAGGCGAGTTAGCCTGCTAAAGACCTACCAGTTGGAAGTTTCTGGAACATACAATTCCAGGAAGGTTCAAGCAATTATTGCTTGCTAGGGACAGATAAAACAGGGTTAGCTATGACATAGACCTTGTAAAATAAGCTTCTGATAATCTTTGGGAAAAAAAACTTAATTAGAAATTTAGGAGACCTCAAGTAATATTGTACAGATTGAAATAAAGACAGAATGAGTTTGTGGACCCGTGACTTCTCCCACATAAAGCAGAATTGGGGCATACTGAAACATGATTTGGAAGGTACAGTCAATACTTCATGAGACGTTTGAGAGCTAAAGAGATATTAATATTTTGCATGTAACCCGCAAGGAAACAAGGAAAGAACATTGTACCCTTTAAGAACGTCAACAGATGGCAATCAAAGGCATTAGTGATGAAAGCAGCACAGGGATGGCTAAGTCTGTGATCAACAAGAACTCCACATAATGGACCAAGGGATATGAGGAGAAGGTAGGAAGAGGGTAATGAAATGGATATGAGATATAATCATGCTGAATGGTGGAACAGGCCTGAAGGCAGAATGGGTTAGTCTTGCTCCTTTTTTCTGTGTTTTATGGACTAAAAAGCCTTTCCTCATCTTGCACTGAATGCTTACAACTAACCTATCTGCTCAATCTTCACAATACGTTTCAAAAAAATAAAAAGACACACACAATGTCCTCAGCCACTTTTAGTCAATTTCTGCTCTCATCTGACTCCCTCAGTGCTGGTACGGCACAATGGTAAAATAAGGCACTGCGTCAAAAGAAATTTTTGTCCACCAACATGCATAACTGGTTGAAGATTAAATATTTTAGGAGGCTTCAGCCTATTATTTTGACCTTCATCAATTTTGGGAAAATGGACTATCTTGAGACTACGAATCTCCATTTCTGAACACATACCCTTTGCAAATGAGATACCTTTGCTTTTTAAAAAGGATTATTTCACAAGCTGGCGCCACATCATACTTGGCATCCTCACTATAGCAACAAATTATTTAAAATCAGAAAGTTCCTGCTGCAGTTCAATAATGATATTCTGCGAATTAAGAAAGCTTAAATTGTGGCCAACATAACTCAACCTTGCCTGTCATTTCTGCAGTAAACTACAAATCACTCTACTAATTATGTGTTTGTTTTAAATGAATTCATAATAATGCATATTTATGCATGAATTATATTCCACAGTTGTGTCAAAGACAGAATGTACAGGACTAGATTGATAAAAGATATGTTTGCTATTTATCCTCAAAACCACTTGCATACCTAAACCTGGTCTTGCTCCTCTTTGGTGACCTTGTGAGACCTCTATTCTGATCACTAGTCTAATAATGTCCCTCAGGCACCTTCATGCTGTAACTCTTTTTCAAAGAAATGCCCTGTTGAAAAAGATAAATATTTCTTCAACAAAGATGATGAGCAGGACAAACAAAATTTTAAACAAATTCCCAATCTTTTGAAATTTTCTGCAGTTTTATTTCTTCACTTTCCAAAAATCCAAATGTAACAGCTATTACTTAGCATAATCTATATACAGATGAGGACGGCAGAGAGGGTCAGACCAAGCAAAAGTTTGCCTAATATCTACACCCTTGAACCAGCTAGTTAACAAATCACTGGGTGCACGTGTGCCTAGGTTAACAAAAGAATCCTAGGGGCATTAACAAATAAAATGGAAATGTCTCAAGTAGTCCTGTTTTCCAAGGATAAAGTGGTATTAGCACTTCCTTTCAAACTGGAACTGAGAAACAGCAAATCATATTTGTTCACCTTCTGTCACCCACAGACAGAGACCAGAACATGAAGTCACCATCTTGGAAGGTTGTTGAGAAAATGTTTTCCATTGTTGTGGCATAATAATATTGCATAGACACTATTTTTAGAAAATAATTTTTTATTGCATTGCAAACGAGAACATGTTAATCATGACTGTTCACCAGGGATATCATCAGATCGACTTATCAAAAATTTCAAATTGTTGGCTACCTCGTGCTCCAGTGCTCCCTTAGCTGTGTTACCTTTTAGTTGACAGGTGCTCAATGGAAGTATTCCCTGTTTGTAATCCTTGTGGTGGCACATTTTTTTTATATAATTGAGTCATATTCCATCAAATGTGTGCATAAAATAATGAAATTTAAACTACTTAGATTCAGCAACCATGGAAATCAATTGCTTCACAAATGAATTAAAATATATAATGAAGGCAATAACTGAAAACTGTACAGAAAACATATTTCCTGAATGCTTCCAATAGTGCCAAGGGTATGATATTTGACCTACCCACCTTGGTATTTTCACACTTTAAAATGTAAAACAATACATTTCAGACAGAAGATCTTCAGGTACCTATGCCAAACGGAAGAAATGGTGCCGACAGAACTTAATGATGAAAGGAGGAGAAATGTTCAAGGACAGAAATTGGTTTAATTTAAGCACCCCTATGCTTTATTAAGCTGCTGTCAACTGAAGTTAGGTCAGGCTAACTAGCCAATAATTTCCTGTCTTTTGCCTCCCTCCCTTCTTAAAGAGTGGAGTGACATTTGTGATTTTCCAGTCCTCTAGGACCATTCTGACTCCAGTGATTCTTGAAAAATCACTACTAATGCCTCCAAAATCTCTTCAGCTATCTCTTTCAGAGCCCTGGGGTGTAGTCCATCGGTCCAGGTGACTTATCTACCTTCAGACCTTTCAGCTTCCCAAGCACCTTCTCCTTAGTAATAGCGACTACACTGACTCTCCCAAATTTCTGGCATGTTGCTGGTGTCTTCCACAGTGAAGACTGATGCAAAATGCTGAATTAGTTCGTCTGCCATTCCTTTGTTCCCCATTACTATCTCTCCAGTGTCCTTCTCCAGCTGTCCGATGTCCATTGAACAGAGAACATTACAGCACAGTACAGGCCCTTTGGCCCATGATTGTGCTGACATTTTATCCTGCTCTAAGATCTATCTAACCTTTCCCTCCTACATAGCCCTCCATTTTTCTCTCATTCATGTGCCTACCTTAGAGTCTCTTAAATGTCCCGAATGTATCTGCCTCCAGAGCCACTGCCAGCAGTGTGTTCCATGCACCCACCACTCTGTGTAAAACAACTTACCTCTGACATCCCCCCTATACCTTCCTGCAATCACCTTAAAATTATGTCCCCTCATGTTAGCCATTGTTGCCCTGGGAAAAAGTCTCTGACTGTCCACTCAATCTATGCCTCTTGTACACCTCTATCAAGTCCCCTCTCACCCTCCTTCTCTCCAAAGAGAAAAGCCTTAGTTCACTCAACCTATCCTCATAGGACAGGCTCTCCAATCCAGGCAGCTTCCTGGTAAATCTCTTCTGCACCCTCTCTAAAGCTTCCACATCCTTCCCATGAGGCAACCAGAAATGAACACAATACTCCAAGTGTGATCTAACCAGAGTTCTATAGAGCTGCAACATTACCTTATAGCTCTTGAACTCAATACCCTGACTAGTGAAGGCCAATACACCATATGCCTTCTTAACAACCCTATCAACCTGTAAGGCAACCTCGAGGGATTTACGGATGTGGACCCCAAGATCCCTCTGCTCCTCCACATTGCTAAGAGTCAAGAGGAAAGTCCACTCTTGCCTCTCTTTTACCCTTTACATACCTGAAAAAACTTCCGGTATCCTCTTTTATATTCTTGGCTGACTTACCTTCATATTTCATCTTTTCTCCCCTTATTGCTTTTTCAATTGCCTTCTGTTGGTTTTTAAAAAGCTTCCCAATCCTCCAACCTCCCACTAATTTTTGCAATATTGTAAGCCCTCTCTTTTGCTTTTATGCTGACTTTGACTTCCCTTATCAGCCACGGTTGCCTCATCCTCCCTTGAGGATGCTTCTTCTTTGGGATGAACTGATCCTGTGTCTTCCGAATTACTCCCAGAAACTCCTGCCCCGCTGCTCCACCGTCATCCCTGCTAGGATCCCCTTCCAATCAACTTTGGCCAGCTCCTCGCTCATGCCTGTTGTTCCCTTTACTCAACTATAATACCGATACATCCAATTTTAGCTTCTCCCTCTCAAACTGTAGGGTGAATTCTATTGTATTATGATCACTGTTTCCTAAGGGTTCCTTTACCTTAAGCTCCCAAATCAAATCTGATTGATTGCATAACACCAAATCCAGCATTACCTTTTGCCTAGTGGGCTCGACCGCAAGCTGCTCTACAAAGCCATCTCGTAGACGTTCTACAAATTCCATCTCTTGGGATCCAGTACCAACCTCATTTTCCCAATCTACCTGCATATCGAAATCCTCCATGACCACTATAACATTGCCCTTTTTACATGTCTTTTCTATCTCCTGTTGTAATTTGTACCCCACATCCTCGCTACTATTGAGGTTTGTATATAATTCCCATCAGGGTCTTTTTACCCTTGCAGCTTCTTAACTCTACCCACAAGGATTTGACATCTTCTGATCCTATGCCACTTCTTGCTACGGATTTGATTTCATTTTTTGCCAAACACAGCCACCCCACCTGCCCGTCTTTTCAATATGATGCATATCCTTGAATGTTTAGCTCCCAGCTGTGATCTTCTTTCAACCACAACTCTGTGATGCCCACAATGTCATATCTGCCAAATTTTTAACTGTGCCATGAGCTCATCTACCTTATTTCGTAAACTGCGTGCATTCAAATATAACATCTTCAAGTCCTGTATTCACCACCCTTCTCAAATTTGTCTCCATGATGCCTGAAGTTAAATGCTCTCCTTCCCTTTTACTTTATTCACACTTTTCCAATCTGTTGAACCCACCCCCCTACTAGTTAGTTTAAAGCCTTATCTACAGCCCTAGTTATGTGATTTGTCAGGACTCTGGTCCCAGCTTGGTTCAGGTGGAGCCCATCTCATCGGAACAGCTCCCCCTCTTCCCCAATACAGATGCCAATGTCCCACGAATTCAAGCCCACTTCTCCCACACCAATCTTTGAGCCAGGCATTTAACTCTCTGATTGTATTTAATCTGTGCCAATTTGCACATAATCTCAATCCAGAGATTATTACCTTTTTGGTTCTGCTTTTTAATTTAGTCCCTAGCTGCTCAAATTCCCTCAGCAGAACCTCTTTCCTTGTTCTACCTACGTTGTTGGTACCCACATGGACCACAACAACTGCATCTTTCCCCACCCATTCCAAATTCCTCTGCAGGTCAGATGATATGTCCCAAATCCAGGCACCAGGCAGGCAACACAGCCTTTGGGTCTCTCGATCCTTGCGACAGAGAATTGTGTCTATTCCCCGGACTATATTATTCCCAATCACAACTATGTTTCTCTTCTCTCCCCCCTCTTGGCTCCCTGAACCACAGTTGCTCATCCTTCCTACAGCCCCCACTCTCATCCACACAGGGAGCAAGAATCTCAGACTGTTGGACAAGTTCAAGGGCTGAGGCTCCTCCAACACTACCTCTTGGATCCCCCTACCTGCCTCACTCACAGTTACACCCTCTTGTCCCTGAGCACAGACTGAGTTTGAAGTAGTTAATCTAATGGGTGTGACTGCCTCCTCCCAGACGTGTCACAGTGTTTGAAGATCAGATTCCAGGTCATCAACTTTGAGCATGTGTTCCTCGAGCAACCAACACTTGCTGCAGATGTGGTTACCAGGAACAACATGCAGCTAAAACTTATCACCTGATCCTGCATCCCTACTTTATTTAATTAGTTATAATTTGATGCCTTTTTATTTAACTACTAAAAAACCTTACCTGCTACTCACCTGTGCCTCCTTGCCAAAGCCTCTTGAGCCAAAGTCTCAGATTCCCACTCCTACAATGGCCACTCCAAAATGGTTGCTCCACTTTACCCTACCTTCCTTTTATTGGCTGAGCTGCCACACACTTATCCAATCACACAACTTTAAAAAAACCATTAGCTCCTCCCCTCTGCTGCAACTCGATAAGTGGTTGGTAAGATGTTAGAGTCTATTGTTAAGGATGAGGTTTCAGGATAGTTGGAAGTTCATTGATAAAATAGGCTGAAATCAGCCTGGTTGTCTTAAGGGGAGATCTTGCCTAACAAATCTGTTGGAAGTCTTTGAGGAAGTAACAGGCAGGATAGACAAAGGAGAGTCAGTGGATATTGTTTACTTGGATTTTCAGAAGGCCTTTGACAAGGTGCAATGCATGAGGCTGCTAAACAAGATAGGAGCCCGTGGTATTACAGGAAAGGTACTAGCATGGATAGAAGATTGGCTGACTGACATAAGACAAAGAGTGGGAATAAAGGGAACCTTTTCTGGTTGGCTGCTGGTGACTAGTGGTGTTCCACAGGGGTCAGTGTTGGGTCTGTTACTTTTCACGTTATATGTTAATGATCTGGATGACAGAATTGAGGGCTTGGTGGCCAAGTTTGCGAATGATACAAAGATCGGTGGAGGGGCAGGTGGTGTTGAGGAAGCAGGGAGTCTGGAGGAGGACTTGGGACAGGTTGGGAGAATGGGCAAAGAAGTGGCAGATGGAATACAGCATAGGGAAGTATACGGTCATGCACTTTGGTAGAAGGGATAAAGGCGCAGACTATTTTCTAAACAGGGAGATAATTCAGAAATCAGAGGTGCATAGGGATTTGGGAGACCTAGTGCAGGATTCCCTAAAGGTTAACTTGCAGGTTGAGTCGGTAGTAAGGAAGGCAAATGCAATGTCAGCATTCATTTCAAGAGGACTAGAATATAAAAGCAAGTATGTAAATGCTGAGGCTTTATAAGGTGTTGGTCAGACCACATTTGGAGAATTCTGAGCAGTTTTGAGCCCCATATCTAAGGATGGATGTGCTGGCATTGGAGGGGGTCCAGAGGAAGTTTACGAGAATGATCCCGGGAATGAAAGGGCTAACGTACGAGAAGCATTTGATGGTTCTGGGCCTGTACTCGCTGGAGTTCAGAAGGATGAAGGGATATCTCATTGAAATCTACCGAATATTGAAAGGCCTGGATAGAGTGGACATGGAGAGGATGTTTCCAGCTGTGGGAGAGTCTAGGACCAGAGGGCACAGCCTCATAATAGAAGGACATCCCTTTACAACAGAGATGAGGAATTTCTTTAGCCAGTGGGTGGTGAATCCGTGGAATTCATTGCCACAGACGGCTGTGGAGGCCAAGTCATTGGTTAACTTTAAAGTGGAGGTTGATAGGTTCTTGATTAGTAAGGGGTTCAAAGGTTACAGGGAGATGGCAGGAGAATGGGGTTGAGAGGGAAAAATAAGTCAGCCATGATCGAATGGCGGAGCAGACTCAAAGGGCCGAATGACTTAATTCTGCTCCTATGTCTTATGGTCTTATGTTCTTGAATACATTTTCTTGCACTTTGGGGTCAATGACAGAGCCAGGGCACTTGCTACTGTGCTCAAAGAAAATTACCCACTGAGACCTAGTGATCTTTGTTGCCTGGACCTCCACTTTTTGATGAAGATTAATCATGATTTCATGGGAATCTCTGCCTTCCAATGACAGTAACGTCATCAAGATGGCCAGGTAGGAAATCCTAAAGAATTTTCACCCATTACATCTTGAAATCTTTATCTAAGTGAATTTCAATCCACAGATGTACAATCAGTTTTTCTTTTAGTAACAGAGGTTTTGCTAATTAGTATGCCCCCCCAAAAACCCTCATGCCTGATGCAAGTAAGCAAAACATTTTCAGGGCATTTTCCAACAAGATCAGCTTTTAAATAACCGGACATTGTCAATATATCAGTTTCTCTTGGTAACACAAGATAAGACTGAATGAGCACCAAATCATTGACAGCAGCAATGCATATATAAAAATTTGAAGTTCCTGTCAGTTTTCCAATGTAATAACATCAAAAGCTGGCAGTTTTGCCTCATCACTACTGAAAATTCCAGACTAACATGCAATGTCGCAGAATGATACAAAGCTATTTTGTCTATCCTACCCGCTACAACTGATTCGAAGAGCTATCCAATTGGACCCCCACCTCTACTACTTTCTTAATTACCTGCAAAATTTTCCATTTGAAGCAATTGTATTTTGAAAACTATAATGGTTCAACCACCACTTTGTCCAGTACAAACCAAAGTACAAGAAGTTGTGGTGTAAATGTTTCCCTACATCACTTGTTTTTTTCAACAAAGCAATTTCTCGATCTACGAATGCCAACTTTAACATTATTGACACGTTGGGGGTACGTGTCTTTCATTTACGAAGACATTTTGTGTCTTCACACACAGAAGAATCAACTATATCAAAATACCCACATTGCATTTTGTTCAGCATTGTCAATTTACAAAATTATGCTAACCAACTGGAGACACAATGGACTGCAGATGGTAGAATCTGGAGAGAAACACAAAGTACTGGAGGAACTCAAGCGAGTCAGGCAGCATCTATGGAGGGAAATGGACAGTCGCCGTTTCAGATCAAGACCCTTCATCTGGACTGAAGGGTCGAGGGGAGATAGCTGGTACAACAAGGTGTAAGGTATGGTGGAGCAAGAGCTGACAAGTGATAGGTGGGTCCAGGTGATCAGGGGTGATTGGCAGATGGAGAAAAGGGAGAGCGAAAATAGCACCAGAAGCCGGGAGGAGGTAGGTGAAAGGAACAAAGGGCTGCAGATGATGGAATCTGATAGGAGAGGAAGATGGACCATGGAATCAAGTGAGGGAGGTTCAGCGGGGAAACACTTGGAGGAGTATATGGTGATGGACAGATGGAGTGGGTGGAGGAGAGGAAAGAAAATGGGTGATGGGGCTGGGGTGAGTACAGCAAGAACTGGGTGGATCAGGAGGAGAGAAAAAAAGAGACAGAGGAGGAGCAGTTAACCAGAAGTTGGAAATTCAGCATTCATTTCCCTCCATAGATGCTGCTTGACCCACTGAGTTTCTCTAGCATCTTGTGTGGTACTCTAACCAGATGTTTTCCAGGATGACATTCCTTGCGCAGGTGAAAGAAGTAGGATTATCACCCAAACCTGTGCTCTCTGACTACTCACTGTGCTTCCTCTGGGAAGTTTCTCCTTGTATTCTTTTGTTAATATCCTTTACAATCATTAACACTTAGGTAACTCTCACTTTTGCTTTTATACTCTGAGGTGGAAAACTTTGTTTCTCAAAGTGTCCAAAATAATATGTTTTTTTTCGTACTGGATAACATGCTGGTAAAACTCCACTTCATCATCTCAAAGGCTTTGATATCCTCCTTAAAGTGAGGTGGATGGATTTGATCATAACATTCCAGAGGGGCCTAACTAGCATTTCACCTGAAGAGTTAATATAACACTTCCTTACTTTTGTACTCATGTAAAAATTTATGGATCCCGTGCATTTTCTCAAGACTCCCCCCTCCCCACTGAACTTTAAGTTGACTGCTCAGTAATTGTGCGATTTATTCCTCTCTCCTTTGTTCCCCTCAACAAAGCTGGTCACTGATCTCCCAAATAATCTTTCACTGAAACAGGCTATTTCATTCTCTAGAATAATTTAACAAGGAAATTCTCTTGTGCACATTACAGGAATTCATCCCATTATTCACCTTTACACTGTTATTTTCCCAATCTATGTTTGAATAATTGAAGCTCCTCATTTTCTTCACATGGTCATTTTCACAACTTTCTATAATTTGTCCAAAGATTCACTCCTCTATCTCCTTCCTGTTATGGTAGCCCATCAATATACACACAGCTCTCCCCCATCCCTCCATTACAATCAAATACTTCCTTTGAATCCTCAAAAATTTCAGTCATTTCTCAGGCTTTAATGGCGCCTTTGATTACCTCTTGCCACCAATCCGCAATCTCCCTAAAAACATTGTCAGAAACATTGGGCCACATCATACTGGACACAACACTTCCTGGATATGGAACAGCTGATATTACAGTTACTTCTTGTGGCAGTGCAGTTCCCAATATCCTGGCAGCCACTCTGCTGCAATCATTTTACATGGTCATAACGTTGGAAGGCTTTTTTCCACTGTTCGCAAATGTTTCTGATGCTTGGAAGCACTTAGAAACAGTTGAAAAACATCAATAAAATTATATATTCATTTAAAATCATGTTTTCAACTTAATGAAACTGAAAACATTAATATTTATTGTTTTTTGTGGAGTTGGTGATCCTGTTCAAGTAGTCAGGACTATGCTGGAAACACCAGGCATGTCTGGTGTAAAGCTGGAGACACAAGAGACTGCAGAATCTGGAGCGAGAAACAAATCTGTTAGATGAACTCAGCAGGTCGAGCAGCATCTATGGGAGGAAAGGAACTGACAACATTTTGGGTCAAAACCTTGCATCAGGATTCTGATGCAGGGTTTTGACTCGAAACGTGTACAATTCCTCTCCTCCCACAAATGCTGCTTGACCCGCTGAGTTCCTCCAGCAGATTGTTTATGCTGACGTAAAGCTGAGTAGACCTATAGAAAAAGTGTATCCAGACCCTCAGCAGAGTACACTGCACAGCCACTACTGGACTTGCTGAGAACTGTGGCATTGTTGGGACTCAGACATGCCTCAAGCATGTTCTTATTCTTTTATACCATAGTGCACAGATGCACAAGTCCAGAATACAGTGATGTATGCATTGCAGCTACTTGGTGGTTCCTTCAGAACCGCTGGCTAGCTGCTGGCCATCTTGACTCATTTGTTCCCAAGTCTTACGTGTTGACTTGTGCATCCAGTTCACCAAACTTACTTTCGTTCAAGCATTTATACAAATCCACTCTAAACCCATTTTAATTGGTTACACATTTCTCCTTGTGTGATCTGTCCGATTTTACACACCCTAATTTTGCAATTCTAATTCACGTCCCCCTCTCATGATCCAACAGGGGCAGTGAACCTCTTCTCCCTTTCTGGAAAAAACCCAAATAAATTGATGCTCTGACTTAGCTCCGCCACAAACAGGACAGTGTGTTAAATAACCCGGAGAGTCTTAATGTTAAGCTCAAATTTATTAATCTGCATCCAACAGAAATATTTACAGAATATGCAATAAAAATACCCTTTGGTTATTCAAAATAACACCCACTAAATGGACAAAATGAGACCAGTAGTCTGAAGCAACCTCAGTCTTCAAATCAAAAATAAAATCAGAGAATGCAGGATTTTATCATCTCTTTTAAAATGCTCTTAAATATATTGAAATTTACTACATTTCAGAAAATAATGTTCTTTTGCACTCTTGTATGTTTTGTTTTAACTTTAAGTTACTTCACACAATCAAGGAATCACAAAAAATGGAGCTTTAATTTCAATTGATTCCATTATTGTCTGTGTCCACCACATTCAATGGCACTGACTGACTAACCTGACTCCACTATTGCAATTATAATGGCCATGATCCAGTTCACATCTCTCTGGGTTCCCAAAATGATTTTATTATTCTTGAATAGCAAGCAAACCTTTGGCTTGACAATAACATATTTACTAGAAACCAAAAATATAGGCTCCAGCAAGTGGAAAATGGATTTCCCTCTCTAACTTCTAGGTTCAAGCAGTAGGACACTGTAGAACAGGTGTACCTATTTTATGGATCGTAGGAACCCAGAAAATCTTCCACATATCAAGAACTAACCACACTACAGGCAAGTATAAAGGAGATAACAATCACTGAATAAATGTTCACATAGTGGCCTGTCAACCTCTCAATATGCCTGAGAATATTCTCCAAAGGAAGAGCATGAAGATACAAAAGCAACAGCTGTTTATGCATAGGGTTCATATAAACAATGGTTAGTTTTAAAGTGACTTATTTTCTGCTTAAAACACTTGACATTCCAAACAAAATAACTGCACTCTTTCATATTCAAGCTAGGGAAAATCTCCCAAGCTGGAATTTGAAGTGTTACAGTGTGGAAATCAAAAAAGCAAAATATTTCAGCAGCTCCAAACTTCACAATGAAGCTGCACATGAGAAGTTCAAGGTTCACAATTCATTACTTCCACCTCCTTTGATTGAAGTCTTACCGAATATGACTCAGAGAGGTGCCTCAGACCTTTCTTCAAGTACTGAAAATGTTTCTCCCTTTGTAGGATAGGCCTGTAAAACAGCACACACAAATGGATCAGCCATAACATTTATACGGTACATAGGTGGTACTGAAATTCCACTTACTGTAAACTAACATGTTGGTTTATACTTTCGGACTTCTTTTCACTAACTTGGTAGTTGAAGGCAACAATTATGACTGTGAAGTATAGTTCTAAACTATAGGGTTCCAAATCACACCATGAATGGATGCATTAAAACTTTTTAAGTGCTTCATTTTGTAAATTATGACCATCTTGCACTCCAGGAAGGAATTGTGATGTTACAGCATTACTGTACAAAAGACAAAATGAGAGTTTATGTGCAACAGCTCCAACACAATTATCCATGATGAGGCCGAGTGATAAAGTTTGCTAAAAAATTGTAAACTTAATATTCACTTCTGGGATTTTGACCAAATTATTTTTTTTTTGTTAAGTGCACATCACTGAAGATTCAGAAATGCAAGCTAGGAAACAGAAGTCAGATGTCAGCAGTGACTGAGGATGTTATAACTCACACAAAACAGATTATATGTGTCACTATTCCCAAAGCTATCTCAGTTTATTGCACAAATTTCAAGAAAGTGAAAGTGTAATTGTATTTGAAGCAGCATTTCCCATCCATAAAGTGTCATTCAAGAGGTACTTGAAGTATGGCTTCTAACCTGGCAAAGTAAAATATATACAGTGCACTTCATTTCATAGCATATCTCAGGATTGGAACAGAGTTTAATATTCTATTTATATATTTTAATATTCTGAAAATTGGAAAGGCCAAAATCTGGACATTTCTGAAATGCATTTATGCACTCTCTCTCCAGCTTTACTGTTTCATTTAAAGTGGCTGGCCGGTCTAAGTTTTATTTTACAAGTTAATCCAACCAAGCCTGAAGCACTCTACCATACAACAGTTGACAGGAAGGATACTTGTTAAGTACCTTCTTTTGTTCCAAACTTCATTTTTTTTTACAAAAGCTGAAATGTTGCAGACTTGGTCCCAAGAGTGACAGATTTTTGTCATTGCACCTATACCATTGTTGCATATGAACAAAAATGAACCCTGGCAAGAGAATGCAAAATATACACCAAATCATGCACTTACCAGCGTTGCAAAGAATATACCCATACATAGAGGATATTTAAGCTTGCAAACCAAACCTCAGTTTATCATCCGCATTAAGAGACCCTGGAGGATTATACTATCAATGTTACAGAACGTACAGATGAACCGCAGAATGCTTATGTTCCACTTTCAATTTTTTGTCAGTCACAAAGGATTGTAGGATGTCAAAATAACAAGTAACTCTGTAAATGCTATACTATGTACAGAGATGTGTACTCCATTGTAGGAAATCTGCACTAAAACAATACAAAGCACAAGGAGTTCTCATCATGAAGAAATGCTTGAACAATTGGTATAATTTAAACCAAGGTTAAGGAAATAGAAGGCAGATTTCCAGGACTGACAACAGCTTTGAGTGGATGAATATTGATGGATTCACACATGAAGCAACCAAAAAAAACTTAAAATAGTACCACCATAATCAATTCACACCAAGTTCCAAATACCTGCTTTCACTGGTTTTTAGCTTGGTTGCTGACCCTCTCAACTACAGCTACCGCAATGTTCCAAAGAGAAGGGAGATATTTCTCACAAGCTTCATTCTCAATTCAAGAAAGCTGCTCTACGTTGCTTGTCATGTTATTTTGTTAGATTGTTTAACTGGTACATAGGACAACAACACACATTTAGTTTCTTTAAGCTATTCCCCAGATAAACTTGGGAGCCAAATCCAAAGAACAAGTTATTTAATTATTTAGCCACTTGAGGGTTCGACAATCTTATAGAATTTAGGAATGCCCACTTGGAGCCCTTAACTCCTGAGGAACCTGTAAGTGCTTAAGATGTATACATAAGGTTTAGACAGCAAGGATCAGATAGGTCTCTTGAGGAATATCGGGTAGCAAGGAAGGAACTTAAGAAGGGGCTGAGGAGAGCAAGAAGGGGACATGAAAAGGCCTTGGCGAGTAGGGTTAAGGAAAACCCCAAAGCATTTTTTCACTTATGTGAAGAGCAGAAGGATGACGGGACTAAAGGTAGGACCAATCAGAGATAAAGGTGGGAAGATGTGCCTGGAAGCTGTGGAAGTGGGTGAGGTCCTCAATGAATACTTCTCTTCAGTATTCACCAAGGAGTAAGGTTCTAGAGCATGTTGATATCAAGAGAGAGGATGTATTGGAGCTGTTAGAAAACATTAGGACAGTTAAGTCCCTGGAGCCAGACAGAATATTCCCCAGGCTGCTCCGCGAGGCAAGGGAGGAGATTGCTGAGCCTTTGGCTAGGATCTTTGAGTCCTCATTGACCACGGGAATGGTACCATAGGATTGGAGGGTGGCAAATGTTGTCCCCTTATTCAAAAAAAGGTAGTAGGGATAGTCCAGGGAATTATAGACCAGTGAGCCTTATGTCCGTGGTGGGCCAGCTGTTGGAAAGGATTCTTAGAGATAGGATCTATGGGCATTTAGAGAATCATGGTCTGATCAGGGGACAGCCAGCATGGCTTTCCAAAGGGCAGATCATGTCTCACAAGCCTGATAGTGTTCTTTGAGGAGGTGACCAGACAGATTGATGAGGGTAGTGTAGTAGATGTGGTCTACATGGATTTTAGTAAGGTATTTGACAAGGTTCCACATGGTAGGCTTCTTCAGAAGGTCAGAGGGCATGGGATCCAGGGAAGCTTAGCCGTGTGGATTCAGAATTGGCTTGCTTGTAGAAAGTAGAGGGTTGTGGTGGAGGGAGTGTATTCAGATTGGAGGGCTGTGACTAGCGGTGTCACACAAGGATCAGTTCTGGGACCTCTGCTTTTCGTGATTTTTATTAGTGACTTGGATGAGGGGGTAGAAGGGTGGGTTGGCAAGTTTGCAGATGACACAAAGGTTGGTGGTGTTGTGGATAGTGTAGAGGATTGTCGAAGATTGCAGAGGGACATTGATAGGATGCAAAGCTGGGCTGACGAGTGGCAGATGGAGTTCAATCCGGAGAAGTATGAGGTGGTACACTTTGGAAGGACAAACTCCAATGCAGAGTACAAAGTTAATGGCAGGATTCTGGGTAGTGTGGAGGAGCAACGGGATCTGGGGGTCCATATCCACAGATCCCTGAAAGTTGCCTCACAGGTGGATAGGGTAGTTAAGAAAGCTTATGGGGTAGATAAGATCTTTATTAGTCACATGTACATTGAAACACACAGTGAAATGCATCTTTTGCGTAGAGTGTTCAGGGGGCAGCCCGCAAGTGTCGCCACGCTTCCGGCGCCAACATAGCATGCCCACAACTTCCTAACCCGTACGTCTTTGGAAAAAGATGTCAATGTTGTAAAGGCTAACAATGCTTAGAGTGGAAGAGAACACGGTTTCAGAAGGAATGCACCTGAGTTTGTTGGTGTAAGTATTCTTCAAGTCCTCCTTAGAACAGTGTTAGAAAACAGAAGATTGCAAATATTTCAGATACAATAAAGTCACTTGTAAAAATATGGGTTAAGAAATGACAACTATCGCAGAATTGAAAAAAGAAAGTAAGTTTGATTAAGTTGAATTCTTTGATGGAGAGCATTGAGTTTTGTCTAGTTCTTTTTAAGTGTTTACAGACTTTCGAAAGGCATTCAATGAAGTAGCGTAATAGACCTCATCAAAACTAAAATCCATTGGATGAAAGGGACATTGTAGAGGGAATGTGGAATTAAAATTCATTAAGGGTCAATTGCAAAGTATGGATGAACTTTTTTCAGATTAGGGGGAAATATAACATGATACTCCCCGGCACTATTGTTATTCGTCGACGGTCTTGACCACATGTTCAGGAAATAACTTCAAAGGTAGCAGATGGCACAGAACTTGGAACTGTAGTAAACTATGAACGTAATGAATCACTGATTTTAGATCACAGATGTGGAATAGAGAAACCTGTGGCAGATGCTACGTAACATAGAGAAATGTGAAGCACAATGTTTTGATAGGAAGAATGAAAAGCAACATAAACGAAGTGATAACATTTTAAGGGAAGCCCAGAATGTATGGGTACAAATCTTTGAAGGTGTTAGCTTTCATAAGTCGAGGGATTGAGCTTAAGAGCCACGAGGTAATGATGAAGCTCTATAAAACTCTGGTTAGACCACACTTAGAGTACTGTGTCCAGTTCTGGTCGCTTCATTATAGGAAGGATGTGGAAGCGTTGGAAAGGGTGCAGAGGAGATTTACCAGGATGCTGCCTGGTTTAGAGAGTATGCATTATGAGGAGAGACTAAGGGAGCTAGGGCTTTACTCTTTGGGGAGAAGGAGGATGAGAGGAGACATGATAGAGGTGTACAAGATATTGAGAGGAATAGATAGAGTGGACAGCCAGCGCCTCTTTCCCAGGGCACCAATGCTCAATACAAGAGAGCATGGCTTTAAAGTAATGAGTGGGAAGTTCAAGGGAGATGTCAGAGGAATGTTTTTTACCCAGAGGGTGGTTGGGGCATGGAATGCGCTGCCTGGGGCGGTGGTGGAGGCAGGTACATTGGTCAAATTCAAGAGATTACTAGATAGGCATATGGAGGAATTTAAAATGGAGGGATATGTGGGAGGAAGGGGGTTAGATAGTCTTAGGTGAGGTTTAAAGGTCGGCACAACATTGTGGGCCAAAGGGCCTGTATTGTGCTGTACTGTTCTATGTTCTATGGGATGGTAGAGACCCAGTGTTCATGACTCAGTCATCCAGTATTTTGTCTGAGAGTCTTTACATTTTGCTAAAATAGTACAAAATATACAATGGACCATGCATTGGCTGTAGTTTGTTGCAAATCAACGATGTATACCCTTATATTAAAAGACAAATAAATAACTTACACAAGTACACCCTTTGTGAGGAGAGTTCAGGTTTAATCTTGGGAGGGCAAATTTTTCAAGAGAGCTCAGCCTTTATGATGACAATTAAATAATTTAGCAAAACCATATGTTGAGGCTTGCTTCTAAATGCTAACATAACACTGTTGGACGAGTAGGCCATTTCAATTCCTTGATCTTGCTCTGCTATTCAACAATACGATGGGTGCTTTTCCCTTCATAGCTCACTTTAAAAAAAGTAATCAATTTGTTTTGAATCTACTTAATTGATTCTCAAACTTTTGCTTCTCTGCACCTGACCAGCAACTAAAAGGCAAATCTTAGTTCCATCATTAAAACAAAACTTAGGATAAATGCACAAGTCAAAAGAGAAAAAAAGCATCAAATCTGATGCTCAGGAACTCAAATGTTTCTTCCGCCACCCCCATTTCACTGCAAAAGTGTCACAATCACCCAGTATTCAAGAAGTTAACACCATTTATGATTTCATCACAAGTCTGCAGCTTTAAATGAAAACTGAAAAATCAAAAATGTCATATTTCTCATCACAGTGACAGGCATTAGTTTTCAGCAGCTCGGATTCAACTGAGGAGCAATGCACATAAATGAATCAAGAGTAGTCTACTGATTGATGATTGAGCACCTCCAGCTCCTGTGTCTCTCAGAAAATTAACTGTCTTTTTTTTACTATGCCAAGTGTAATACACTTTCTATTGCACTCACATAGTGCAGTGCTAAGAAAAAAACATTTCTGAGAGAAAACACTGAACAATCTTGTCAGCTAAGATTGAAAATAACAAGAAATTCAAAATGGTTCTGAAATCTAATGAGATACAGACTTCTCCAATTGAAATACTCACACCTTTGATTGAAGATCAGAAAGCAATTCGTCTTGTGATTTTTCACATCCTTTTTATCAAGTCTTTCCTCTTTTTGAAAGTTTCAACTCCCTATGGTTCTTCCAGCACCAGTCACTTGCTTACAATTTCCCAAGTGGCGATCATATTCGATTTGACTTTGAATAATGGTAGACTAATGACTCACATGGGGTTCTTCAGCCTAACTGAACTTATTGACATGTGAACACTACAGACATTTTTATCATGGCCAAGGCTAGATAGCAATCAAGTCAGATCAGCTTTCCCCTTCGAAGGCACAAAGGCTCAAGGACAGCTTCTGTCCTGCTGTTCTAAGACTCCTGAACGGAACTCTTGTACGATAAAGATGAACTCTTGACCTCACAATCTACCTTGTCATGGCCCCTGCAGTTTAATTATCTATTTGCACTGTACTTGCTCTGTAATTGTAACACTACATTCTGCTTTGATTTTTTTCCCCCTTTTGTGCTACCTCAACGTACTTATGAATGTAATGATCTATCTGGAAGGCATGCAAACAAAGCATTTCACTGTACAGTGGCACGCAAAAGTTTGGGCACCCCTGGTCAAAATTTCTGTTACTGTGAATAGTTAAGTGAGTAGAAGATGAACTGATCTCCAAAAGTCATAAAGTTAAAGATGAAACATTCTTTTCAACATTTTAAGCAAGATTAGTGTATTACTTTTGTGTTGTACAATTTTAGAGTGAAAAAAGGAAAGAAGCACCATGCAAAAGTTTGGGCACCCCAAGAGATTTGAGCTCTCAGATAACTTTTACCAAGGTCTTAGACCTTCATTAGCTTGTTAGGGCTATGGCTTGTTCACAGTCATTGTTACGAAAGGCCAGGTGATGCAAATTTCAAAGCTTTATACTCTGACTCCTCAAACCTTGTCCCAACAATCAGCAGCCATGGGCTCCTCTAAGCAGCTGCCTAGCACTCTGAAAATTAAAATAAGTGATGCCCACAAAGCAGAAGGCTATAAGAAGATAGCAAAGCGTTTTCAGGTAGCCGTTTCCTCAGTTTGTAATGTAATTAAGAAATGGCAGTTAACAGGAACAGTGGAGGTCAAGTTGAGGTCTGGAAGACCAATGAAACTTTCCGAGAGAACTGCTCGTTGGATTGCTAGAAAGGCAAATCAAAGCCTCCGTTTGACTGCAAAAGACCTTCAGGAAGATTTAGCAGACTCTGGAGTGGTGGTGCACTGTTCTACTGTGCAGCGACACCTGCACAAATATGACCTTCATGGAAGAGTCATCAGAAGAAAACATTTCCTGCGTCCTCATCACAAAATTCAGTGTCAGAAGTTTGCAAAGGAACATCTAAACAAGGCTGAGCCATTTTGGAAACCAGTCCTGTGGACTGATGAAATTAAAATAGAACTTTTTGGCCGCAATGAGCAAAGGTATGTTTGGAGAAAAAAGGGTGCAGAATTTAATGAAAAGAACACCTCTCCAACTGTTAAGCATGGGGGTGGATCGATCATGCTTTGGGCTTGTGTTGCAGCCAATGCCACGGGGAAAATTTCACCGGTAGAGGGAAGAATGATTCAATTAAATACCAGCAAATTCTGGAAGCAAACATCACACCTCTGTAAAAAAGCTGAAGATGAAAAGAGGATGGCTTCTACAACAGGATAACGATCTTAAACACACCTCAAAATCCACAATGGACTACCTTAAGAGGCACAAGCTGAAGGTTTTGCCATGGCCCTCACAGTCCCCCGACCTAAACATCATTGGAAATCTGTGGAAAGACCTCAAAGGAGCAGTGCATGCTTAAAATAATGCGTCATCTTTAACTTTATACCTTTTGGAAGTCAGGTCATCTTTTATTCACTTAGCTATTCACAGTAACAGAAATTTTGACCAGGGGTGCCCAAACTTTTGCATGCCACTGCATCTTGGTACATGTGACAATAATAAACCAATTACCAAAATCGACTCAGGGTCATTTATAAAAAAAAATGGAACTGATTTGTTACCCAGGGACAGTCTGTATCAGCAATAGAAAATGTTTCTTTTAAAAAGTGTTTTTGTAGCTCCCCCTGTAATAAATATGCCTTCTGACTTTTGCACATTAGCACAATTAATCAAAAAATGTCCATTCAATTTTTGTAAGAAATCGATCCTGCTTGTTAGGGAGGTCCATATACAAATCAGATTGCAAATCCTGGTTCTCTTTATTTCAAAAATAAACTTTATTCATTTAAAGTAATTACAAAAAAATACAAAAAATGCATGGTTTTCTTTACATTCATCATGTCGCCCAGTTTATACATTCATAGTACCGTCGTCTATACATTTGCTGTATCATCAAGTTAATACATTCTTTGTACAAAACACTACGGCCTCTTTGAACAATATACCTTGAAGTGTTCAAGTGGCTGTGGTGCTGTTACAGAGGATCCAGCCCCTCAGTACTCAATGGCTGCAGGACCTTAGACTGCTGTCTTACCCCATAAACCCTTTAAGTTGGCTGTCCAAGCTTCAGTGTGTCCCAGGTATTCATGCAGCCTAGAATGTGCCAGGCAGCAGCATTCACTTACAGATATCTCATTACGCTGGAAGACCAATGAGTTTCAGGCAGGCTAAAGTGCGTCTTTCACTGAGTGGAAGTTGATGATCTTCCAGCATCACTTGATGTTTTTCTGTCTTGTTATGTATCCCAGGGCACAACCTGTCAATCAGAAGCCTTCTGCTACGTAGCTGCTCAGGACGAGCCTCAACACGGACCCTTGCATCTTCTTCCAGACCTCCTTTACAAATGCACAGTTCACAAAGAGGCAGGTAATTGGTCTCATTCTCATCACAGCTGTCTGGTGGGCAGCATATGCAAGGAGTGAGACTACAACCACGCAGGAAGGATCTGACAGGGAGGGCCCCTCCCACTACCAGCCAAGCAAGGTCTTGGAACTTCTTGGCAAATTCTGGCAACCAGGTCTTCTGCCAAATGATTTTGATAATATGGTCAGGAAACCATCCCACAGGATCCATTGTCTTCTTCTCTTGTAGGACCTGCACTGTTGCATGCTGACCACTGCCCCATGGACTTGTGGTCAAAGGTGTTTTTCTCAAGGAACTGTTCTGCAAAGGACTGGTAGTGCAGCAAACTCTCACTGAATGGAACACTGCAGAGAAACAAGACAGGCCCATCCATTGCAACAGAGGGTAGAGGCAGAACCTCAGCACATAGTGACACTTGGTGTTAGTGCACTTCGGTTCAACACTCAGCTTGATGCAGGCACAGACATAGCAGGCCATCAGGACCAGGACAATGCTGGGCACACTTTATACTCCATTCTCTGGAGACTTGTGCATTGCAACCATGGGTCCCCAGGTCTTAGATCCCCAGATGAAATGAAAGATGGCTTGGGTGACTTCCATGGCAGAGTAGCAAGGTATGGAGCACACCTGCACTAAGTAGAACAACTCTCGTTACACTCATGACTGTGTGGCTAGCCATAGCTCAAACACCATCTATAAATTCGCCCGTGACACCACTGTTGATGGCAGAATCTCAGATGGCAATGAGGATGCATACAGGAGTGAGATAGATCGGTTGGTTGAGTGGCGTCACAACAACAACCTCGCAGCAAGACCAAGGATTGATTATGGACTTCAGGAAGGGGAAGTCAGGAGAACACACACCAGTCCTCATTGAGGGGTCAGTAGTGGAAAGGGTGAGCAGCTTTAAGTTCTTGGGCATCAACATCTTAGAGGATCTGTCTTAGGCCCAACACATTGATGCAATCATGAAGAAGGCACACCAACAGCTCTACTTCATTAGGAGTTTGAGGAGATTTGGTATGTCACCAAATACTCTTGCAAATTTCGACAGATATATGGTGGAGACCATTCTTGACTGGCTCTATCACCACTTGGTATGGAGACTCCAATGTGCCAGATCAAAAGAGGCTGCAGAGGGTTGTAGACTCAGCCAGCTCCATCATGGGCACAATCCTCCCCACCATCGAGGACATCTTCAAGAGGCAGTGCCTCAAGAAGGCAGCATCCATCATCCTCATCACTTGGGACATGCCCTCTTCACGTTACTACCATCAGGGAGGACGTACATGACCCACACTCAGCATTTCAGGAACAGATTCTTCTCTGCCATCAGATTTCTGAATGGTCCATGAATCAATGAATGCTACCTCATTATTCCTCTTTTGTACTATTTATTCATTTTTGTAACCTATAGTAATTTTTTATGTCTTGCCCTGTACTGCTGGTGCAAAACAACAAATTTCATGGCATGTGTCAATGATAATAAACCTGATTCTGATTCTGACCAAGAGCACCTTGCACCTGATGACCAGGTTCTTGCCTTCCATCAAGGAGAGTTCTCTGAGCCAGATCCACAGCACCTTCAGGTCACCAGACTTGACCGAAGGGAATGGAGGATTGGTCGGGCCAGTTGCCAAAGAGCATGGCCTCACTCTTCCTGCAATTGACTCTGGCCTGAGGCCAGCTCAAACTGGTTGAAAATGCTAATCAATCTGTGGATCAACCATGGATCTGAGCAGAGGACAGTAATGTTTCCATGTCCAGGGAGGCTTAAGAAACTCACAGTAATGAAAACATGGAATGTTGAAGAATACTTTCCTAAAAATTAGAAGCACTATACAACGAGCTCACTTAAACCAATTGACAAGTCAAGATAACCTGGCATCTGATAAAACATCCACTTTAAGGACAATTTTCAGTATCTCACTCTTCAGTGATGAAGCTAAACCAATAACAAGTCGAGTATAAAATTATTTTGATGCAGAGATAAGCACAAGACAAATATTTTATAAACTAAATCGTCTGTCAGTGATTCCACAGTGGTAATATATCTGAGCCTAGAATAAGTCAGAGAAAGCACAAAAAAAAACTTTGATGTATCATTGAAAAAAAAAGATCAATGGAGCAACACTGGTCACTTCCAAGAACTTTCTCTACACCACAGCAAAATAAAATCCAGAAATTTGTTGAAGGAGAATTTAATGAGCAATGTAATTAGTAATAAGCAGATAAACACAGTCACTGTCCACACCACTTCTATGATATTACGCTATTTGATCCATTTGTTGCTGCGTAAAATTAGTTATTTTTAAAAGCATCATGAAGTAACCAGATATTTCATTCTGCAAATGTCACAAGTATACACTCTACACAAGCTTCTTCAAAAGTTGTACTGACATGTTCATGTCGGGTTAATTTTGCTTCTGCTGTTAATCCAGTGCATAAACACGTGACTATATTGGATAATTACAGGATTGAAGAAGCTTGGATCCATGTACTTACTGCAGCATACGCCAATCATTTCTGAAGGCATTGTAGGCCTCTTCGACATTCGATTCTACAGCCATCTGTTGGGAAAAAGAAAAGGTTATCTCTGTGCATTCAAGGAAGATTAGATTTTAACAGTAAAGAGGCAACTTTTAGAAGCTGAATATCAATCTCCTCCCTCACAATCATTTTTGGACAATGGGATGACAGAACATTTGCTAAAAACAATAATTTAAACCCAACTATTTCTTAAATCTTACAATGTAATCAAGGATATTTGGCTTTCAGCAAGCATGAAAATGCTTTTTCCAAAGTGGCTGTTTCAAGGATTGAAGTACAATCTTTACACAGTCCCCCACAGGAGGACCTTATGTTTAAGAAAAATTTCAGTGTTGTCAGAGGAAAGTTTCATCACAAGATTTGTAAAAACCTCCAAACAACTCTTTCATTAACCTCCAAAGGCTCAGCTATCACTCTCAATCTTGGATGCCATAGGACTGATTAATAGCACATAAAATAATGAAATAGTTATCTTGTGCAAAACAATACTGTAAAAATCACTGCTAACAAACAACACAGTGGATTGTTTCATTAAAGTTTTCTATTGAAAATAAAAACATGTAAGAATTCAAGAAATAAATAACCATAGGCTTTAATATGCTTCAAGAATTCAGCACTATACAACATCAAGTCAAGATAAATGGTATTTCCCCAGAGAAAGTTAAAACCACCAGTCAAAATGAAACAAATATTCATATAAAATATTGCAACATGTGCTTATCTCAATGTTATAAATATGAAATATTAATCACCATCACTCACATAAAACACATTGGGCTTGATTGAACAGAATCCAGTTCATTGCTCAAACACACCAGGTACACTAATCTGATTTGGATCCAGGACCAGCTGAGCTGACGCTCTACATCACGAAGACCTCCCACTAAGCAAGCAGGAATTCTGCCTTGGATGCCAGATCCAGAGGCTCTGGTATGGCTTGATGGTCTTTTGTCTGCTTGCTGATGTGGAATGCCTTTGAACTATTTTTAAATGTCTCTGATTAAAAACGCAGGTAAATGGGACTAGCCCTTTGAACTATTTTTAAATGTCTCTGATTAAAAACGCAGGTAAATGGGACTAGCTTAGATGGGCATCTTGGCCGGCATGGACTCGTTGGGCTGAAGGGCCTGTTTCTGTGCTGTTTGACTCTAAATAATTAAGACTTTAGAAGTTTAAAATAAATGTAAAGACAAATGTAAATGCATTACAAATTAGAAACATTAAGGTAAAATAAATAAATCACTTACTTTTCCCATGCAGCTGTCCACCCACCCCACTTCATCACCCTAAGTCAATTACCACATTCGAATAAAGGGGATTATGATATTTAGGCCAGCGTACAAACTGCATCTCGCTCCTCAGCTGAGCACGTCAGCATCTGACCATCAACTTGTCTCTAACTTCAACGTGCAGGAGACAAGCTGAACCACAAGGAGCAAATAATTGGCACAGAACTTCTGAACAAAGGCAAGTATGATCCCGCTTATTGAAGATGGTGCAGGGGTCCAAGAGGTAGTTGCCATATTAACTTTTCTACATCTCAAGCCAAGACTCGAGTGAAATTTGAACAAGTCTGAATAGATTCTTGCCTTTAAGTATTCTTGACCTCTGTATCTTAATTACAACATTCCATATATCATCAACAATTGACTGTTTTCATGATTGGCACACACATACCCAGCAATTTAGAAGGATCCTTTGTCTTCCTCCATCCTTAATTCCCATTACAAAACATAAATGGTACCACTCTGACATCACATCAGTAGTATTTACAGATGTAAATGTGGCTGTAAAAGATAAATTAAAATCTAGGAATAAAACAATTCAAGTTTCTTATCAATGATTACTGCAAAATCATGTATACCCATGACAATAAACTGGAGCTTGCTTGGGAGGTTTATGGTGGGCTTGCAGTGAGGGAAGGCTCTAAGACATAGCAGCCAATGTACTTCAAGTCTATCCTCATCAATTGAATCCAAACTTAAAGAACAATGTGCTAACAGTACGGTTACACGTCCCTCCTGACACTGAGAAACAGTACAAGTGGACACAATGAAAATCCAGCACAAAGCATGCTTGTCAACAAGCAAACATGACTCAGCAGTCCACACAAGGGGGAAATCACAAATTGACAACTTGAACCACTCTCAAGATTCCATATTAAATTTGATTTTTGACTTAAATCATGGATTATGACTCAGATTTTTGACTATACACCAAGCTGCATCACTTTAGATTTGCCTATTAATATCCTATTGAAAATGAGAAAGCATCTGAACAAAGATGCACATTTTATTTTACCTCCAGGGTTCATGTCAAGATAAAGGAAACCATGATAAACATCTTCAGCTCCTTTCTTATTAATAATTTAAAACAAAACCTATCATTTGTTCCAAAATGTAATGTTCCCAACAAAATGTAGTAATGAAATTTGACAAAATCGCCATTACATTGGTAAGCAACAAACGCAATGTAACACAAGAAAATGCAATCAGCAATACTGTTAACAAAAAAAATGCTTGACATGGATACAAAGTCAGAATCTGCAGACCCCAGGAAGATATTTCTTGGTAGAAAATATACAAGTCTTCACTTCAAAGAATTCCTGATAACAAATACATCTGTGAACTTTCTTAGCTGAAAATAACCCTACTAGTAAAGCCAGCCCGACTTTAAAACCAGCCCAGACATCATTTTCGTAACAATAAGTAGGCTACTGTAGATACTGGAGTTTAAAAAACAGAAAATGCTGAAACATACATGCAAGTCAGGCAGTATCTGCAAAACTACAGAATTACTATTTCATCTCTGTACATAATACAACCTATCCTATTAAGCTGAGAGCTTTCCCTTCTATATTTGGAAAAACAAAGGAGAACGTGAAAATCCAAGCACAAGTACCACCCTGGCAAAAAACTGTACTGATCAGTGCTAAAATGAGCCAGAAAATCCTGTGAATCTACCAAGTTATCAGTCTTTATTACCTGTTAGGGCTCTCCAGCCCACCCTCCTCCTCCCAAGAAGAACATAAATTATATTTAAATCAGAAATCTGATCATCATTTCTAATGGCAATGTATAGATTCTTATCAAATTGGTATTGTTTTTTTTAAAAAAAGTTTAATTCAAAATAGTTCTACTATTTCAGAACCAAGCTCATGCGAGTGCAAACTAACATAATAATTATACTGAATTGTATATAACCTTTTAATGCTGTAAAAAAAATCCCAAAGATGAGCATTACCAAACAAAATTTGACACCAAGCCACACAAGCAGTGCAAGGACAGATTCGTATTTGGAGAGTTTAAAAGAAAAAAAATTCATATTCAGTCCATCAAGTCCATGCCGGTTCTCACAGCAATCCCATGCAGTGTCACTTTCCCCACTTATTCTCTGCAACTTATTCTCTCTCACGTACCCATCGACGCCCTGCTAATTCTCTCACCCTCCATCTATAATAGGGGAAATTTACAGTAGCACATCTTTGGGATGTAGGTGGAAACCAGAGCCTCCAAGGGAAAATCCATGCAGTCCCAGGGAGAACATGCAAATTCACACAGACATCACCAGTGGACAGGATTGAATCTGGGTCACTGGAGCAAAGGCAACAGCATGATCTGCTGCACAAACATGCCACCCTAGAGAGAGAGAGAGAGAGATGATTAGCTTAGGATTTCCAGAGATTGGGCCTTGGCAACTGAAAGGAGGACTGCCTGCAGAAAAGCAACAAAAATTAAGGATATGGAAGACTCAAGATTTGGCAGAGGACAGAAATGTCTTAGGGTTACTCGACAGGAAAAGATTAGAGACAGGAAGGAGCTGCACTAGTCAATAACAAGTGTCACAGCAAGAAATGTTGAAAAATTACTGTTGGCAAGTAATCAACAGTTTATTTGCCAATTCTATTTGTATACTGCTTTTTAAGTACTTTTGCCATGCAATGTTCCAATTACTTAAATTAATTATAAGCCTGCTGTCATGAAAAGGAAAGTCATAACTGAAAGCACATTACTTAACAATTGGCAGTTAATCTTTCCAAAAGTAGCACATCAGTTCCATAGGATTTTTTTCATAGAAAAGGACAACTGCATATCATTTTGGCTCACTGCCATGACTCAGCATTCTATTAAGCAGCATTTTGGAGGATTAATTTGCAACCTCACAAATTGGAATTTGTATTCTACTGATCAAAATAAAATGCAAAAGCACTTCTTCAGCCTCAAAGTAATGGCATACTCATAAAAAGTGTCAAAGCTGTTAAAAGTGTCTTGAGCCAAATGAACTGTTACTTCCCAATAAGAAAATGAGGAAATTCATTTTTGCATGTCAACTTAATTCATTGCATGTTTTAAAGACAATTTCAATACATAAGAACATGCAAGGAAATAATTAATTGTTGACATTTTTGTTTGCCTTTAAATTTTATGACCAATACTGAAGTCAAAGTTGCAAGAACGTGACCAACTATTACATACCATATACAGCAGAGAAAATGGCCATTCAGCCTCAGTACCCCATGAATGCACTTATGCTCCACAAGAACCCTCATCACCTATCAGAATATCCTCCTATTTTTACTCCTTTATCTCCTGGGATTTTTCCTTAAGACATCTGTCTGGCTCAACTACTCCTGGAAGTTCTACTCCAGATTCTTACCACCCATTTAGTAAAGAGGTTTCTCCCAAATACTTACCCTTCAATAAATTTTATCAAAGTAAATGCAACACATATTTCACCCAAAAATAAATTTACAATGAACTCCAAGAATCCTGCTGAAAATCAACAAAAAAGATACTTGATAGTGAAAACTTAAAACTAAAGCACTGGAAACACTCAGCAGCTCAGGTAGCTTGTGTAAAAAGAGAAAGAGAGTTGGTGCCACAGGTCAGTGACTTCTTATCAGAACTGGAGAAATAAGAAAACAAGTGTGCTGCAATTTGCAGAGAGGAGGGTAGAGAAGACAAATGGAATATCTGTGACAGGGTGGAGATCAAAGTTGTCCAGATGACACTATTTCCAGAGCCATCTAGTTAATGAATAGGGGCAATTACAGCGAGAACGAGAAGCAAAAAAAAGAATACCCTGGAATCGTGAGAGCACAACACACCAGTTGCTGGAAATCTGAAATAAAAGGGAATGCTATAAATACCTAGGAGATCAAGTGGCGTCAGTGAAGAGAGGAAAAACAGTGTTAAAACTGTTTCTGACACAGAAGGAAAACTGGTTATCTAAAACTGTAGAATTCAATATTGTGTCCAAGGGTTACAACTCATCCAGAGAGAAGGCGAGATGTTGTTCTCAAGTTTGTGTTGGACTTCATTGGTTATTGTCACTTGGACAACTTTGATCTCTCCCTTATCACAGGCATTCCTATGGTTCTCACCACTTGTTCCTCACTTCTCTAGTTCTGATGAAGGATCATTGACTTGTAAAACTTTCTCTTTCTACATTTGCTGCCTGACCTGTTGAGTATTTCCAACATTTTCTGTTTTATTTTGTTTCCATTCTCATTTTGTGGAAGCTTTTATTTAATTTCTAATCTGTGATGTTAAACTTCATATAATCTCATCAATGGCAAAAGATGAGGAACTTGCATTTTCATCAATAGCAAGTTGAACAAAACTTGCATAAATGGGAAAGTAGCATTTGAATAATGATTCATAGTATGCCTCAGAGTTTTAAAAATGTGCAGAGCGCAGGATGTCCTCACATAATTGCCTTTGAGATTAATTTTAGGATTTGAATACTTCAATTTCATAGAGTGACTTCTGTTCTTTAAACCAGCTTCTATATTGGATAGCACAGACCTTGATATTATAATGCTACATGATACAAAGGGAAGAACAAAACTGCCAACATTTCCTTCACTGATTATCTAAAAAGCTGCTGGAAAAGCATGTGCATGGAAGATAAGAGCAAGCTTGAGGCCAATATTTCCTTATGATAATTAAGCAGCTCCCAATGTTCATCCACTTTGGTCTTAAGTGAAAGATAAACAACATTAATCCAGCATCCAACATAAAGTAGTTATAATTACCATCTTCAGAAATGGGAAGATAAAAAGGCAGGGTGGATAGATTTCTTAAATAATCCCCTTACTTGCATCTTCAGAATGCAGTAACCAGAGAACCTGCCTGCTCGATCCTAACTTCCTCAATGCCTTTTTTCCACAAACTATTTCCTCCTTTACTAAATGAGTACATTGTGTCGGCATTCACCAAGGAGGACATGGAGGATTGCAAGAGTAGCGTGGGGCATGCTAATGTGCTCAGGCATTTTGAGATCAAGAAGGTGGTGGTGCTGGGTCTCCTGAAGAGCATAGTGTCATAGAGGACTACAGCACAGAAACAGGCCCTTCAGCCCATCTCGTCAATACTGCCTATCTTCTGCCTAGTCCCATCTACCTGCACCTGGACCATATCACTCCAAACCCCTCCCATCCATGTACCTATCCAAACTTTTCTTAAATGTTACAATTGAACTTGCATCTACCACTTCCTCTGGCAACTTGTTCCACACTCGTACCACCCTCTGAGTAAAGAAGTTTCCCCTCAGATTCCCCTTAAGTATTTCACCTTTCACCCTAAACCTATGTCCTCTAGTTCTAGTCTCACCCAACCTTAGGGTGAATGCACACAGGCTTTTTCCCATATATATACCCCTGATAATTTTGTACACCTCTGTAAGATCTCGCCTCATTCTCCTGCGCTCCAGGGAATAGAGTCCTAACCTATTCAACCTTTCCCTACAAACTAGGTCCTCAAGTCCCAGCAACATCCTTGTAAATTTTTTCTGCACTCTTTCAAGCTCATTGATATCTTTCCTGTAGGTAAATGACTAAAACTTCATACAATACTCGAAATTTGGCATCACCAACATCTTGTACAACTGCAACATAACATCCCAACTCCTGTATTCAATGCTCTGATTTATGAAGGCCAAAGTACTAAAAGCTCTCTTTACGACCCCATCTACCTGTAACACCACTTTCAAGGAACTACGGATCTCCTTTCCCATGTCCCTTTGTTCTACCGCACACCTCAAAGCCCTACCACTCACTGTGCAATTCTTACCCTGGTTTGTCCTTTCAAAGTGCAACACCTCGCACTTGTCTGCATTAAGGTGGACAAGTCCCCAAGGTCTGATTGGATATATCCAAGGTTATTGAAAGAGGCAAGAGAGGAAGTTGCTGGGGCCTTGATGAAGATCTTTGTATCCTCACTAACAACAGGCATGGTACCGGAGAAATGGACAGTAGCTAATGTTATTCCGTTCTTCAAGAAGGGAATTAGGGATAGTCCAGGAAATTGTTGGTCAGTGAGCTTCACTTCAGGGGAAGGGATAGGATTTGCATGCATTTTTAAAAGCATGGCCTGTTTAAGGACAGTCAGCATAGCTTTGTGTAGGGCAGGTCATGTCTTGCAAACTTGATTGAGTTTGTTTTGAGGAGATGATGAAGGTGATTGATGAGGGTAGGGCAGTGGATGTTGTCTACATGGACTTTAGTAAGGCATTTGACAAGGTCCCTCATGGTAGGCTGATCCAGAAGATAAAGACGCATGGGATCCAGGGTGACTTGATAGTTTGGATTCAGAATTGGCTTGTCTATAGAAAACAGAGGGTAGTGGTAGAAGGGAGTTATTCTGGCTGGATGTCGGTAACTAGTGGTGTTCTGCAAGGATTGGTGCTGGGACCTTTGCTGTTTGTGATATATATATGAATGACTTGGATGAAAGTATGGATGGGTGGGTTAGTAAGTTTGCAAACAACACAAAAATTGGTGGAGTTGAGGACAGTGTAAATGGTTATCAAAGAATACAGCAGGATATAGACCAGTTGCAAATATGGGCGGAGAAATGGCAGATGGAGATTAAACCGAGCAAGTGTGAGGTGTTGCACTTTGGGGGGTCAATTGCAAGGGGAAAGTATACAGTTAATGGCAGGACCCTTAACAACATTGACGTACAGAGGGATCTTGGGGTCCAAGCCCATAGCTCCCTGAAAGTGGCCACACAAGTAGATAGAGTGGTAAAGAAGGAATATGGCATGCTTACTTTCATTGGTCAAGGCATCGAGTATAACAGTAAGGAAGTCATGTTGCATCTATACATAACTTCGGTTAGGCCGCAAATGGAGTACTGCAGTCAATTCTGGTTGCCCCATTATAGGAAGGATGTGGAAGCTTTGGAAAGGGTACAGAAGAGGTTTACCAGGATGCTGCCTGGATTAGATGGTATGAGCTACAAGGAGAGGTTGGACAAACTTGGTTTATTTTCTCTCGAGTGTCAGATGCTGAGGGGAGACCTGATAGAAGTTTATAAAATTATGGGCTGCTGGGCGTTGTGGTAGAACCAGATATGATGTGGCGGTTAAGAGGCATTTAGATGGACACATGAACATGTAGGGAATGGGGGGATACAGATCATGGGCAGACAGAAAGATTTAGTTTAATTTGGCATCATGTTTTGTACAGACATCATGGGTTGAAGGGTCTGTTCCTGTGCTGTACTGTTCTATGTTTGTTGTCACTTCATCATCCAAATTAAGATTTGATGGCATATCAAATTGTGGAACCAGATACATGTATAAATAATGAAAGACACAAATTCAAAGGACCTGGGGAAATTTACAGTTACTTAAATATATCAGGAATTTAAAAACTGTCAGTAACGGTGGAGCTAACCAATAGTCATTAAAATCTCTCTCTGATTCATGTGTCCTTTGGGCAAGAAATGAGATGCCTTTACATGGTCTGATCTGTACATAAAAATATTGCCCTATAGCTTGGCAAACCACAAAGCTGTATGAAACTGCAAAATACCACCTATTATTTTTCCCTCAGAATCCATGCTCACCATTATTGAACATAGCTTGAAAGCAGCTATGGGTAACAAAGTTTATACTGCTGAGGGGTGACTTCATTGCTGTTGCCATAGAGATGGAAATCCCCTCCAACAACAGCAGAGCCCCAGCACTTGACAGCAAATAAAAACACAGCCAAAGCATTTGTAATCAACTTCAGCTAGAAGTGACAAGTGACTAAATTGACCTCCTTGTCAAATAGCCACCATCCCAGAAGTCAGCCAATTCGATTCACTCTGTATGAAATAAAAATAAAATCACTGATCCCACTTATAGGATGAAAACTAGGAGTTCTAAAATATTACTGTAGTAACTCTCAAGTTTTATGCTCCAAATCTAGCCACACTTGTAAGTAAACTGTGCCAGTATAGATCCTATAATATCCTGACAAGGCAGAATATTGCCCAGGTATGCACTGCTCACAAAAACAGGACAAATCCAAATCCGGTCAAATAGTTACAGAAGAGCTCACAACTCTGAATTGATCTGAATTACAGAGATGAGGTACAAGTGACTGCCATTGACATCAAAGCACCATTTCACCCAATGTGGGATCAAGTAGCTCTGTAAAATTGAACTCAATAAAAATGAGATGAAACAAAAGAAACAGAATGTCAGAAGAATTCAATGAGTCAAACAGCATCTGAGAAGGCACAAAGTGCAAGTCAACATTTCGGGTCAAGACCCTGCATCAGGACTGAGAGGAAAGATTGGTATTGATTTATTATTGTCACTTCTACCAAGGTACAGTGAAAAACTTGTCTTGCATACCGATTGCTAGTACACTATGAGGGAGGATGGTGCAGAGGTTGGGAGATGATGGGCACATTAAACAAATAGAAAAGAAACCTAGGTAGACAGGTGAATGTGTGTGGGTGGAGAACACTGTGGGTGTGGATTACCCAAAAGTGGAAAATTCAATGTTTGTACCAATGGATTGTAAGCTACCTGAGCAGAATACAAGATGTTCTTCCATTTTGTGTTTGGCCTCACTGTAGTAATGGAGAAGGCCAAGGACAGATAGGTCAGTGTGGGAATGGGAAGAGTTAAAATGACATGCAACTGGAAGCCTGAGATTGTCTTAGTAAACAAAGTGGAGATGCTCCACAAAATGGTCACCTAGTCTACACTTGTTTTCTCCAACGTAGAGGATGCCACATCATGAGCACTGAATGCAGTAGACCAGGTTGGAACCTGGCTATTACCATCACTGTGATAAGATCAAAAATCAGGACAGTCACTTCTGATTGCACAATTAAGTCGCCTGTGTTGGCATGCAACTAGATGTAAACAACGTTCACTCTCCTACTGACATGTGGTACAAATGCTGCCTTTTAAGTACTAGGCAAATGACCGTCCCCAACAAGAAAGAATTTCACCTCAATTCTCAATAGCATGCCAATGCCCCTCACCCCTACATCACTGGGATCACCCTCAACCCAAAATATTACTGGTCCAATCACAAACACTGCAGTTCCAAAAGAAAAGGATGGGTACTCTTCTGGAAGTCTTCCCTGCTCCAACCCACCCAGGACTTCCCAAGGCTTTTCCAATACCTCCAGTGATAAGGTCAAGAATATAATGGAATACGCCCCCACTTGCACATTGAGTGCAGCACCAACAAGATAAAGTTCAGCACCATCCAGGATGAAACTGCCCATTCTATGGTACCCTGAAGGCCTTGAACTTTCATTCTCTCCACTACCACCAGACAATGGATATTGTGTGTACCACAATAACTAGTCAAGGCTTCTTCAATCACCTCTCTCAAACCAGCGACTCTATCACCCAGAAGGAAAAAGGCAGCAGGCACTTGGAGACAACACTCTCTCCAAGGCACAAGCTACCCTGGAATGCTGCATAGTTAAAATCTTGTGACCATTACCAATTCCCCACAAACCTGAACCAACACTTCGCCCAATCCCAACCTCACTACCCTACAGAATTGAAAAAGTAACCTCACCACACCGACTGCAGCGGTTCAAGTAGCCGACCCCTCTCCCCAGTGCTGGCTGGACAACAAATGCTGGCTTTGTCATCGACGTCCGCATCTAGAAGTTACTCATCAGTCAGAAGTCGGATGGCAAGCTCACCAAGTCTCCAAAGACCGACATTCAATTGTGTATTCTGGTCCTCCACCTCCTCTGTTAACATTGCCTAATGCTCCGCTCAGCTTTATTCTATCTACATGCAACACGCACCGAAATATTCCCTGGATGGTGCAAATAAAATCGTAACAACACAACACCACGTTCATATATTTTGTATTGAATTTAATGGATCTCACTACATAAAAAGTGCACAGTATGTTGCTCACGGAGAATTCGCCAAGGCCAAACAGATGCATAGAACACACTAGGAAACTTTGCTTGCACACAAAAAGGCAAATTTGAACTGTTGCGCTTCAACTAGCTTGGAAGGGAGAGTCAGGAGTGGAAGCAAAAGAGAGGCCTTCTGGGAATTGTAGTCTGATTCCCATCGACAGAGAAGCGCTGAACTTAAACCCAACTACAGCTCCCAGGAGCCCACCGGCGCGGCCTACGCCCATTCCCGCACCCACATCTCCTCACCTGTTCCACCGAAGTTACTGTTACCACATTTTCGTCGTTAAATTTTTCTTGGAAGTGATCGTCGCGGAAGCATCTCAGTGGCGTGGTTCTCGCCGCCATGCTAACGGAAGCGATGTGAGCCCGCACGGCAGCGCCTCCGCTCCGCTCAAGCCCGACTCCGCATCTCTTCCAATCACCGGCAAATCCAACAGGAACCCAGGAGGGACAAACCTCCCGTCTGCAACGCCAAACGCGTTGTTCGTCTCTGACGGTTGACGAGTTCGAATCTTCCGCGAAAAGTCGGCACCTTCAGTTGGAGCTGTCAGCTTTCGTCCTCGGTATCCCGGGGTTCCTGAACCGGTTCGAAAGGATCATTCCTTCTCGTACAACTGCTCAGGAACAGCAGAAACTTCCAAATTTCCCCGCCGAATGGACGCATGTCCAGTGGAAGCATTGATTTCTATTCCTATAGCTGTGTAAGTACAAAGTACTTTCCTTTTGATTTAATCGAGATGATTGGCGTACATTTAATTGTTTCAAGTGAATTTTCTCGTTTTATTGTTTTTAGATTTACCTAAGGAGTGGGAGTAGGGCATCTGGCCCTTCCAGCCTGTTCCACTGTTCATCAAGTAATCTTTTACCTCAGCATCATTTTCCTGCACCATCTTCATATCCCTCGGTCCCTTAATATTCAGAAATTCATTGATCTCTGTTTTAAGTGAATTCAGTGACAGAGCCTCCACAGCCCGATGGGGCAGAGCACTCCAAAGATCCACCAGGCTCTCAGTGAAGAAATTTCTTCTCTTAGTCCTAAGTAGCCTGCAATATTTTGTTCTAGACTCCTCGACCAGGGGAACGTCCAAGCCTTGTAAGAATATCATAAGTTTCAGTGAGATATCCTTTCATTTCTTACAAACTTTGGAGAATACAAGTCTAACCTATTCAATCTCTTCTCATTTTGCAAGCCCATGTCACTCCCAATAACCAATTTGATGAATCTTCAGCAAATGAATGCAGATGCTGGAAATCTGAAGTAAAAACAGGAAATATTGGAAACACACAACAGGTCAGGCAGCATCCTTGGAAACAGAAACAGAGTTAACCTTAATACTGAAGAACCTTTGTCAGAACTCGCAAGGAGCAAAGACTATTGTCTTCTCTGATGAATCTGTGTTGTACTCCCTCTCTGGCGAGTATATTGCTTTTTTAAGTCAGGAAACCAAAACTGCTCACCATACACCAATTACAGAAAGGCACTTTTCCTCTTGTATTCAAATCCTCTTGTAACTGCTTGTTGGACCTATATGTCTGCTTTCAGTGACCTGTGTACAGAGACATGCAAGTCCCTTCTGAACATGATCATTTCCCAACCTCTCACCATTTAAAAAAAACTCTGCTTTTTTTGTTCTATGCACTAAAATGAATGTCCTCACATTTTTCTACATCATATTACTTCCTTATTCTTGCCCATTCACTTAGCTTGTCTCCATGGCTCTTTGCATCCTCTGTACTTGTAATCCTACCTAGATGGGTATCATCGACAAACTTGAAAGCTTGACAGTTGGTCCCCTCAGCCAATTGATTGATACAGATTACGAATAGCTGTGCCTAAATATCTATCCCTGTGGTACCACACTACTCACTGTCTGCCAACCTAAGAAAGATCTGTTTATTCCCACACTTTGCATTCTGTCCATTAACCATTTCTCAATTCTTGCCAGTATATTATCCTCAGTTGCATGTGCTTTAACCTTGTTCATCAATCTCCTGTGTGAGATCTTATAAAAAGCCTTCTGAAAATCTAAATACATTGCAACCATTGGTTTCCCTGTATTGACTTTACTAGTTAAATCCTCAAAGAACTCCAACAGATGAGTCAAACATGATTTCCTTTACATAAATCAATGCTCACTCTGGACCATATTATTATTCTTTTATTTTCATTGCAGATTATGTCATTTTCACTGCTGCAGATGTTAGATTAATAGATCAGTAGTTCTCTGTTTTCACTCTCCTTCCTTTCTTAAAGATTGGGTTTATATTTGTTACCTTTCAATCTACAGGAACAGTTCCAGATTCTTGACAGATGATAACAAAATGTATCCACTAGCAAAATAGCCACATCGTCCAAAACTCTGTGGTGTAGATTATTAGCTTCAAGGGATTTATTAGCTTTCAGGCACCAAGTTCACTTATACTTTTTTCTTAAACAAACCTTATTTCAGGTCTTCATTCTTGCTCGACCCTTGATTCATATTTTTGGCAAATTTTTTTGTGTCTTCTATGAAGACAGAAACAAAATATTTGTTTGATTTCTCTAATTTCTTATTCTCCATTATAAATTCTCCAGTCTCTGTATGTAAGGGAACCACATTTGCTCTTACTAGTCTTTTTACTTTCTTGCCTGTAGAAGCTCTTGCAGTCCATATTTTTAGGTTTCTTGGCAGTTTACTCTCATATTATAACTCCCTTTGCTTTATTAATTCTGTCATTTGATGAGTTCTAACATGCTTGCCATCCTCAGGATTATTGTCTTTTCTGGCAACTTTATAAATTTCTTCCTTTGATTTGATTCTATCTTCAGATTCTCCTGTCAGCCACAGGTGGACTACTTTTCTGCCATAATGAGTTATTGGCAAAAAAAGTTACACTGCTTTATTTCTTTACATACTACCCATTGTCTGTTCACCGTTATACCTTTTATGTAGGTTCCCGAGCAATCCCAGCAACTCGCCCCTTATACTTTCATATTCCCTTTTGTTTAGGTTTAAGAACTTAATTTTGGATAGAATTATGCCACTTTCAATCTTGATGTAAAATTCTGTCATGTTAAGATCACTTTTCCCAAACAACTCCTTTATAACAATATTATTAATTAATCTTTTCTCATTGCAGAATACTAGATCTACAATACTTTACCCCAGTTGGTTTCTCAAGATATTGATCTGGAAAACAATTCTGCATACATTTCAAGTATTTGTCTTCCACCTTATTGACATTAATTTGACTTGTCCAGTCTTTATGTAGATTGAAGTCCCTTATGATTCTTGTATTATGCTATAACATGCACCCCTAATTTCCTGATTTATGCCATTTCAATATTACTCGTATCATTTGGCAGCCTCTAAATAACTCCTGCCATTGTTTTTTTTTGTCCTTTCTTTTTCTCAGCTCCAGTCAAACTGAATTTAATTATATATCATGATCTCCCAGACCAAGATAATTCTTTATTACCTACTAGACACATCCATCATTCATAGCTCTGCACCTCCTTTTGCTTTTGGTTTGTCCTTCATCAATGTTAGAAACAGAAAACCTACAGCAAAATGCAGGCCCTTCGGCCCACAAAGCTATGCTGAACATGTCCGTACCCTAGAAATTACTAGGCTTACCCATAGCCCTCTCTTTTTCTCAGCTCCATGTACCTGTCCAACAGTCTCTTAAGCGACCCTATCGTATTCACCTCCACCACCGTTGCCGGCAGCTTATTCCACTCACTCACCACTCTCTGAGTAAAAAAACTTACCCCTGACATCTCCCCTATACCTACTCCTCAGCACCTTAAACCTATGTCGTCTTGTGGCCACCATTTCAGCCCTGGGGAAAAGCCTCTGACTATCTACCTGATCAATACCTCTCATCATCTTATATACCTCTATCAGGTTCCCCCTCATCCTCCGTCTCTCCAAGGAGAAAAGGCCGAGTTCCCTCAACCTACTTTTATAAGGCGTGCTCCGCATTCCAGGCAGCATCCTTGTAAATCTCCTCTGCACCCTTTCTATGGCTTCCACATCCTTCTTGTAGTGAGGCGACCAGAACTGAGCACAGTACTCCAAGTGGGGTCTGACCAGGGACCTATATAGCTGCAACAATACCTCTCGGCTTCTAAATTCAATTCCCTGATTGATGAAGGACAATACACCATATGCCTTCTTAACCACAGAGTCAACCTGCGCAGCCTCTTTGAGCGTCCTATGGACTCGGACCCCAAGATCCCTCTGATCCTCCACAATGCCAAGAGTCCTACCATTAATACTATATTCTGCCATCATATTTGACCTACCAAAATGAACCACTTCACACTTATCTGGGTTGAACTGCATCTGCCACTTCTCAGCCCATCCTATTTATGTCCTTCTGTAACCTCTGACAGCCCTCCAAACTATCCACAACACCCCCAACCTTTGTGTCATCTGCAAACTTACTAACCCATCCCTCCACTTCCTCATCCAGGTCGTTTATAAAAATCACAAAGAGCAAGGGTCCCAGTACAGATCCCTGAGGTATACCACTGGTCACCGACCTCCATGCAGAATACGACCCTTCAACAACCACTCTTTGCCTTCTGTGGGCCAGCCAGTTCTGTATCCACACTGTAATGTCCCCTTGGATCCCATGCCTCCTTACTTTCTCAATAAGCCTTGCATGGGGTACCTTATCAAATGCCTTGCTGAAATCCATATACACTACATCTACTGCCTTCCCTTCATCAATGTGTTTAGTCACATCCTCAAAAAATTCAATCAGGCTCATAAGGCAGGACCTGCCCTTGAAAAAGCCATGCTGACTATTCCTAATCATATTATACCTCTCCAAATGTTCATAAATCCTGCCTCTCAGGATCTTCTCCATTAGCTTACCAACCACTGAGGTGAGACTCACTGGTCTATAATATACTGGGCTATCTCTACTCCCTTTCTTGAATAAGGGAACAACATCCGCAACCCTCCAATCTTCTGGAACCTCTCCCGTCTCCATCGACGATGCAAAAATCATCGTCAGAGGCTCCACAACCTCTTCCCTCACCTCCCACAGCAGCCTGGGGTACATCTCATTCGGTCCCTGCAACTTATCCAACTTGATGCTTTCCAAAAGTTTCAGCACCTCCTCTTTCCTAATATCTAAGTGCTCAAGCTTTTCAGCCCACTGCAAGTCCCCACTACAATCCCCCAGATCTTTTTCCGTAGTGAATACTGACGTAAAGTATTCATTAAGTACCTCCACTATTTCTTCTGGATCCATACACACTTTCCCAATGCTGCACTTGATAGGCCCTATTCTTTCACATCTTATCCTCTTGCTCTTCACGTACTTGTAGAATGCCTTGGAGTTTTCCTTAATCCTGTCCGCCAAGGCCTTCTCGTGCCCCCTTCTGGCTCTCCTAATCTCCTTCTTAAGCTCCTTCCTGTTAGCCTTATACTCTTCCAGATCGCTAACATTACCTAGGTCTCTGTACCTTTTGTAAGCTTTTCTTTTCCTTTTGACTAGATTTATTATAGCCTTTGTACACCACGGTTCCTGTATCCTCCCATGACTCCCGTCTCATTGGAACATGCCTATGCAGAACTCCACGCAAATATCCCCTGAATATTTGCCACATTTCTTCCATACTTTTCCCTGACAACATCTGTTCCCAATTTAATCTTCCAATTACCTGCCTGAGAGCCTCATAACTCCCTTTACTCCAAGTAAACGCCTTTCTCGTCTGTCTGTTCCTATCTCTCTCCAATGCTAACGTAAAGGAGATAGAATTATGATCACTATCACCAAAATGATCACCCACTGAGAGATCTGACACCTGACCAGGTTCATTTCCCAATACCAAATCAAGCACAGCCTCTCCTCTTGTAGGCCTATCAACATATTGTGTCAAGAATCCTTCCTGAACACACTTAACAAACTCCACCCCATCTAAACGCCTCACTGTCTGGAGATGCCAATCGATGTTTGGGAAATTAAAATCCCCCATCACAACAACTCTGTTATTCTAACAGAATGTTGAATTCCTTCGAATGTTCAGGTCCAAGTTTTGGTCACTGTGCAACCATATTTCTGTTATGACAATAAAATCATACCCATTCTTTCTATTTGTGCAATTAATCCATTGACCTTGTTGTAAATACTGTCTACATTTCATTATAGTACCTTTAATTTTGCCCTGTTAACATTTTTATATACTTTGATCACATTTGCTCTTTGCTTTGTTTCGCCTGTGTATGTTTCCCTTATAATTTTCAATTGATAGTTTGTAACTCTTCCTGAATCTTCCACTATGTTTCTCATCCTATGGACAGAAGCCTTAAAGGTGTACGTTTGCATTTTTAGTAGTATTTATAATAATTCAGTGTTTTTGTATGTTTGTGAATGTCAGATATTCAAGTGGTTTTATAGCTGGTAAACGTAAAACAACTCTCAAGGTTAAACTGAGGCTAAACTAGCACAAGAATCTCTGAGCACAGAGCCTGTCACTTATGATGGCTGCATTAGAACTCCCCAAAGCAGCTGGTTGTCATCTGATAAGGGCCTTCTAAGCCTAAACATTTGAGTAACTCTCACCCAGAAGGACAGAAATAATTTGCGAGCACCACTACCACTAAGTTTGCCTCAAGCATAAACCATATTCATTTGAAAATATTTATGCTTATCACCTGGAATTTCTTACCAAGAGCACTGACTCCTTCTGAAGTCTGTCATGACAAGGAGTAAAATTGGCTTCCCAATGCCTTCTCAAGTGCAGTTCCAGATGACCTATCACTGATTCCACGAGGGAATCACTCTCATTCTCACATTCATCATTCTCTCACATTGCTGAAGTCTCAACAACTGATCGATCACAGTTGATTACAAGACCAAACCAGATCATCACTCCAAATCACACTTGCATATCCAATCCAGAAAAAAGCATATTCACACCAATTAGTAATTCTTGTGCGTGACCTTAATTCCTGTCTTCCATTTGCCTTTAAATTTCCTACTGTTCTTCAGCATTTCTCCATCAGAGGATGCAGCCACGCTAATGGAAGGTTGCACAGTTTCACTGGAAGACTGCAGGTGGCTTTGAAGAATGATTAAGTGGCTTTGGAATGTGCTGCCTCACCATAATTGGCAGCAGTCTAGACCAGTTAACAGGCAACAGCAGGGGCAGTGGCAGAATAGCAGTGGTCAGGTCATGTGTCTGTGCTTTCTGGAGCTTGCACGTTCACCTGTGTCCGTGTACGTTTCCTCTAAGTGCTTCGGATTCCTCCCACAAAGATGTGCAGGTTGGTAGGTTAATTGACCACTGTAAGTTGTTCCAAGTGTTGGTGAGTGGTCAAATCTGGGAGGAGATGATGGGAATGTGGGGAGAATAAAATGTGTTGCTGGAGGATTACTGTACCAATGGGTGCTTGATGATCAGCATGGACTCAGTGGGCCAAAGATCCTGTTTCTGTTCTGTATCTCTCCATGAATCCATAATGAAAACTGTTGTCCTGAGGAAGGACAGCTGACTTGTTCTCCATGGAGCTGCTGACACCACCTTAAAGTGGTATATATCAACCCTAGAACTGTGTTGGAGGATGATGGCTGAAGTGCCAGTGTACCTTTTAAAGCTACTTTGAATATTGGTACACAGTCTTGCTGGCAGCAATATGATCTGGTGTGCCAGGAGTTGGAGCTTCCACTGCATCACATACACATTGGGTCATTTTGCTGTGCTGCTATGGAAACTGAAACATTGGGCCTCGGGTGTAGCATCACGGTTAAGATAGCAAGGTTTGAAATGTAAATTTCCACACCATTTCGATGCTGGACAGCACATCCTCCAGGTTCTACACAAAACTTTATGTCGGACATCAATTTTAATAGTTTTTGAGTGTCTTTGAATGCCAGAGAAGTTTAAAGATTTTCATAAATTCGAGGCATTGATACATGATAACTCCACTCCTTCTGTCAAACCCTGTCTCGGGAGGTCTGGGAGTAATGCCCCAGCACCATTGTCAACTTGCTAACAATGGAGTGTGGAGGATCAAAGAGACTGACCCTCTGTACTCAAACGGGGGAAGAAGAGGAGAGTGGTAGTGATAGGGGGTTCCATAGTGAGGGGAGCAGACAGGAGATTCTGTGGACGTGAAAGAGATTCCCAGATGGTATGTTGCCTCCCAGGTGCCAGGCTCAGGGACATCTCGGATCGGGTCCACAGCATTCTAAAGGGGGAGGGCGAACAGCCAGCGGTCGTGGTACATATTGGTACCAATGAGATGGGTAGGAAAAGAGATGAGGTCCTGAAGAGGGAATATAGGAAGCTAGATAGGAAGCTGAAAAGCAGGACCTCAAGGGTAGTAATCTCTGGATTGCTGCCTGTGCCACGTGCCAGTGAGGGTAAGAATCGGATGATTTGGCAGATGAGTGCATGGCTGAGGTGTTGGTTGATATACCACCCTCTACTAGGAAGCAAACCGTTTTCCAATTGGGCAGTAAATCAGTGAGATATTTTTAATTTTATCTTTTCACCATATTTATGCTACAGGGTAGTTGGTGCAACAAACATTTTTTTTAAGAAATCATCCTGGATCCTTTCTTGCATTCTGCTTCTTTGCTGCTACTTCACAGCCCCATCCTAAAATCTTATCTTCAAGGTTATTTTATTATTCAAGTGAAATTGAACCTAAAAGTTGAAAATCTTGAGGAAAAAAATGTCGACATGAGACTGCAGGTACTGGAATCTGGAGCAAAAAACAAAGTGCTGGAGGAACTCAGCGAGTCAGGCAGCATCTGTGAGGAGAAAAGAAATTGTCAATATTTTGGGTTGAGACCCTGCATCAGGACTTGAAATATCAACAATTGCTTTCCCTTCATGGATGTTGCTTGACCTGCTGAGTTCTTCCAGCAGTTTCTTTCTAGCTGAGGAAAAAAATGTACCCAGCAAGGTAGTGTAATTTGAATGCTCTGTTCTCTTGTGGGCAGAGAAGTGTCCTTGAACGTTCTCCTGGCTTTGATGCACCAGGCCTTGTCCACAAGCAGAAGTGGAGCTACTTGACCAGTTTCCAAGCCCTTCATCATTGGTCTGAACTCATCTGCTGGCAAGTTGATGAGCAGCATGGAAAACTGCTGACTTCCTGCAGAAAAAGAAACCTGGCTTTTGGTTGATGCATTCTGGACAATGCCGGAGATCAGAACTTTGCTATGTGAGGAGACCTGAAGAACATGATGTAACCCATGTCATATCGCCATTGTGCATCAGATCACGACCTTGTGAGATACATTGCTATTTTTCCCATTTCATAGGATAGCATAGAGTATCATTTATAGATGACATAATTGAGATTGCATGATATGGTTAATGTGAATCTGAAACTGCTGTGAAAAATGGTAGCATTTTAATTTTGAGTCAATAGAAAGAATGTTGTTCTATGCCGATGTCAAAAATATATGTCTGTTATCAAGATCTTTGTAATTGCCACCACTATTTATTCCTACATACCACAGACTCTTGAACTTTAGATGAAACGATTCCTTTTTGGAACTCATTCAGAGGCAGTTTATGAAGATAATTGTCATCTTTGTGTCAAAATTCTTGTTTCATGTGTCACTTGAAGTTAAAGGAGTTTAGTTTCCAGCGTGGTTATCAGATGCAACAGATAAATTCATGTGGAACAAGTGGGAAGGGAAGGAAATTAGACCACCTCCTGGTCCTTGATATCTTGGGTAGTCCCTCAGGATTGAGAATGGATTGTTTCCACTCCCGAGGTGACTGATATGGTCATTGTGGGAATCACACACTTTTATATAGATGGGGCAGGAAATGCCTGATATAATGGGCAGGTGGGTAGTTTGTGAAGTGGTTGCTTCTTCCATCATTTACACTGGGCTGCTTTGTGCTCCTAGCACATAGACATGAGGCTCCTGAATGCTTCTTCTCCAATTTAAGTGGTCATAGGCCAGAGATTTTGCATCGCAGGAGATAGGCCAGAGATTTTGAATCCCAGGAGATTTTGTATTTTTTTTTCAAGGAGGTTTAGAACACATCCTGGAATCTTTTCCTCTATCTGCACGGTGATTTCTTCCCATGACCCAGTTTGGAAGAGATTGGCAGTTTTAGGAGAAAGTCAAATGCTGGAAACACTCAGCAGGTCAGGCCACATCTGTGGGAAGAGAAACAAAGCTAACATTTCAGGTTAAAGACCTGAAGACTTGCCTTAATCCTGAAGGGTCTTTGAACTGAAATGTTAGCTCTGTTTCTTTTCTCACAGATGCGACCTAAGCTACTGAGTATTGCCAGCGTTTTTTTGTTTTAATTATCTGTTTTAGGAGTCTGTTGTAGGCATGCAAAGGATGTGGCCTGCCAACATTCCCATCTGAATGCAGTTGAGCCTTGCTGTTGGGGATGTTGACTTGGGAGAGGACACTAACATTGGTTGGCTTATCCTTCCAATGGACTTTGAGAACTTTGTAGAGACAGCATTGGTGGTATCGTTCCAGTGCCTTGAGCTCCCTGCTGTAGGTAGTCCAGGTCTGAGAAGTGCAAGGGAGGGCAGGGATCACTGCTGCCTGATAGACCGGAATACAGCATAGGGAAGCATGGAATTATGTACCTCGGTAGGAAAATTAAAGGTGTAGACTATTTTCTAAATGGGAAGAGAAATCAGAAATCAGAAGTGCAAAGGGTCTTGAGAGTCCTAGTTCAGAATTCCCTTAAGGTTAACTTGCAGGTTGAGTCAGTAGTAAAGAAGGCAAATGCAATGTTAGCATTCATCTCAAGAGGACCAGAACATAAAAACAAGGATGTACCACTGAGGCTTTATAAGGCATTGCTCAGACTGCATTTGGAATATTGTGAGCAATTTTGGACCCCCATCTAAGGAAAGATGTGCTGGCCCTGTAGAGGGTTCAGTGGAGGTTCATAAGAAGGATCCCAGGACAAAAAGCTTGACGGATGAAGAGCATGTGATGTTTCTGGGCCTGTACTCGACAGGGTTCAGAAAGATAAGGGGGGATCTAATTGAAACCTACCAGATACTGAAAGGCCTGGATGGAATGGATATAGAGAGGATGTTTCCATTCGTAGGAGAGTCTAGGATCCAAGGGCAGCCTCAAAATAAAAAGACGTCCCTTCAGGACTGAGATGAGGAGGAATTTCTTCAGCCAGAGGGTGGTGAATCTGTGGAATTCGTTGCCACAGAGGCCGTGGAGGCCAAGTCATTGGGTGTATTTAAGGCAGAATTTGATGGGTTCTTGATTAGTAAGTGGGTTAGGGTTACGGGGAGAAGGTGGGACAATGGCACTGGGGAAAAAAAGTCAGCCATGGTGGTTGAATGGTGGAGCAGACTAATTCTGCTCCTGTGGTCTTATGGACTAAGTTTGTGCCAGGTTAAAAATCTTGACATTCAAACACCCTTTCCTTCAAGTGACCAAAGGCTGTGCTGACACAGTGAAGGCAGTGATGCATTTCATTAGTGACAACTACTTTTGCAGAAAGTTGGCTCCTGAGATATTAGAAGGGGTCCACATTTTCTTGTGGTTGCACTGCAGCTTGACAACTGAGGTTGGGATGACATTGATTCGTCATGCCAGAAATGTAAATGATGATGGTGGTTCCTTTATCCTTTTGACACTTTAGTAGTTTGCCGTTGTCATTCACACAAAAATGTTCCTGCCTGAACCTCAGAGGGAAGTTATGTGTCATGTTTGTATTTCACCAAAGACATCCACACTACAGTTTATTATCTGCTGCAGTCACTCTAGCAACCAAGAGCAGAATAAGCACTGATTTCCCATTGTCAAGGTGACCATGGGAAATCAGTGCTTATTTATTATGCATTGGGGTCCTTTGATGTGAGAGATATTTGTAATCTACTTTTTTCCTTCATCCAGCAGCTCATCCTTTTGTGCCTTGACTCTACTTATTCTCCAGTCATCCTGTATTGACGGGGGTTGCCTGCAAATGCACCATATTCCAGTCCAGATGAAGGGTCTTGACCCGAAACGTCGACTGTCCATTTCCCTCCAGAGATGCTGTCTGACCTGCTGAGTTCCTCCAGTGCTTTGTGTGTTGCTCCAGATTCCAATGTGTCTCCATATCTAGGAAGAAATGATTTTTCCAGTGGAAATAAAATCCTTTCAGCACCTGTCACACAACTCTCTGGAGAATTTAGAAACCTTAAAATCCATAAGCAATCGTAGCAATAGCAAGTGGAAATCGCTCGGACACTAACGTGACAGTAGTTGACGACCTCATCAAACAGAGCAGTTGGGATGTTTTTTCTGCTGTTGAACGCATGTTCACTCAGGTGTGATTGAGAGGGAGTTTGCTGAGCCATTAGCTTCGCAAGGGCAGGGCTGATTAATACTAATGCTGATTATGGTATCAGCTGCTTATGACTCGTCCTCTGATCATTAGGACCATGCAGTGTGAAATATCACTAATTTGGATACATGCATCTGAGGCCATTTTGATCCCGTAGCTCGTCCTTCCTCCCCTATCCAAAATACATGCTATGGATCAAAATTTTATACTTGACCACTTGACACACCAGTTCCTTGATATTTTTGGAGCTGTGATAACATTTACACACAAAGCAATGTTCTGCCTGAACCCCAGAGGGATGGTGTGCGGCATGGTTGCATTTCATCAAGGACAACAGAAAATAGACATTACCATTATATAAATCAAAGCATGCTTAATTGAATGGGAAGGTGACTCACATGACCAATGCTTGTCCTTGTTCTTGTCAATGCTTGGATCAGTGAAGGGGAATCCACTGATCTTCAGAGGGCAGCCTTGACAAACTCTGGTATATGCAGCTCCAGTTCTGATTATGAAACTTACCAGCATAATGGGAGTGGGGGAAGGATAAATACTGTCATTGTGAGAGGTGTGAACACGTTTGTTCTTCACACATCCACTGCCTTTTCCTTGGAGTGGCATTGGTATTGGTTTATTATTGTCACTTGTACCGAGGTACAGTGAAAAACTTGTCTTGCATACTGATCGTACAGATTAATTCATTACACAGTGCAGTTACATTGGGTTAGTACAGAGTGCATTGAGGTAGTACAGAGTGCATTGAGGTAGTACAGGTGAAACAATAACAGTACAAAGTAAAGTGGCACAGCTACAGAGAAAGTGGAGTGCAATAAGGTGCAAGGTCACAACAAGGTAGATCGTGAGGTCAGAGTCCACCTCATCGCAGGAATCTGGGTTTCTGACTGCTGGCCTGCTGCAATACCAGGTGAGCATCCTTCCTTACTTGTCACAATGCAGAAGGCAGCCATGGAGCCCAGCAAGCCAATGCCAATTCCCATTCCACCTCATTTCCCTGTAGCACTGCATTAGCTTCTCTCTCACACGTCCATCAACTTCTCGTTGATTCATTTGCCACTTACCTAAATTAAGGGATAATTTACAGTAGCCAGTTAACCTACCAGCAAGTCTTCGGGATATGGGAAGATAACAGAACACACATCAGATACCCACGCTGTCACATGGAGAATGTGTCAACTACACACAGATAACACCAGAGGTTTGAATCAAGCCCGGCTCCTTGGAGGTGTGAGGCAACAACATTAACTGCTGTGCAGCCATGCCACTCTTTTCACACTGATATTGCAGACTTGATGGGAGAACTCTTATCCTCTAACGATATAGATCTTTTGATTCTGCCTTGCAGATTTCACCTTAATGTTTTTTTTATCTGCAGCTTCAGCTTTCTGTTGCAATGCAGGATAAATGACAGCCAATTTTGCACAGCAAGGCCCCACACACAAGTGTGATAACCAGATCATTTTTTTAAACCATGTTTGATGAAAGATAAATACTGTTCAGGATCAGTGATGGTGAGGCCTGTGGTTTAAACTCTTTGGATTTGCAAATTCCTCCTTGCCTCTTGTTTGCCACTGCATGAAGGTATTTGTAATGAGAAAGTTTGAATTAATCATTTATTTAGTAGTTAAACAGTGAAAGTTTAGCTGTCAAAGAGGGAACTATAATTAGGCTGAAGCCCTGTGTTCTTTCGCTGTGTTGTTCTTCTACACTGCGTCATGATGGATGAATCATGGCTCCACAAGGAATGACTTCTCATGTGAAGCTTGTCAACTCGAGTTCATAAATTCCCGAGAATTGATCCTTGGGACATTCGAGTCTGGTTTTCATATCGACAGGTGTACTGAAGCGCTACTTTGCTCTGCAAATTTAACTTGCTGCTACATATACTTGCATTTGTCAGCATGCTATTTATTCACCTTTTATGGATGGGAAATAAACACTGGCCTTGCCATAAATGATTTATTTTTTAAAAAATACTGTGCTAAGATTGGATTCTTATGTCATGTTGTGTCCCAGGCAGTACAAGCTGACAGTTAAGTTCTGGTGCCAATATTAACTGGGCCTGATAATGGAAGCAGTGTTGCAGAAGGTGGTGTCCTTGAAGGTATAGGTAATGTGAATAGTTGAACAAGTGCATGATGCATATTTTTAATAAGCACTGTTTGTTTAAAACCTACTTGGTTACAGCTTTTCATGCCATCTGCTAGTATTTTGATTTTTGATAATGTACGTGCTGTTATTTATCCTTCACTGCAACCTTCTGTATTCTCCTGTTTCTCCAATATGTACTTAAATATCAAGTTCAAAAATCCTGCTAAAGGTAAATCCTCCAGACACTGCTATTTCTTACTTTCGTTTGCCACTGAAGAAGCTGATTTCCATAGCAACTCCAGGTTCTTCCACTCAGACTGAGACCAGGATAATAAAATTAAGTCCAACCATTTACTCCAACAGACATACTAACATGGCATCTATATGTAGGTGCTCATTTCATAAGCTTGCATTGCTTTCTGCTTTGTAACCTATGATTGGCTGCATTTCATTGTGTAAACAAAAGGTGGAGAATGACACATCTGGATTTAACTGAACTGCTGTAAGCCTGAGTTTTTAACTCTCGGAAATAAAAAGTGTGTAGTTGGTGTTGCTGCACAAACTTCCACATGGAGGCACTTGAAACAGTGCAGTCTCAACTTGAATACATCTGCCAACCTATTAATTGCAATAAAAAAGTTAAAAAAAAAAGGATATTTCCTTTTATTCTGTTATTTTCTTTGTATTTGCCCATTTTAAAAATGGACATGTATGAAATAAAAGAAGCGAAATTCCTGGAGGTGAAAGAATTTCATTCCCCCTTGGAATATGATAATGTTGGAATAATTTGATTTGTAATGTTGATTGAGGGATGTAGGCCATGACAAAATGAATGCTGTGAGAGGGCAGCAGTCTGTTGGTTTGACGTTTCACTGGGAAGGCTGCACTTTTGGCTCTGTAGCACTTCCTCAATTCTATACGGGAGTTACTGCCTATGTTCTTGTGCTTCCATCTCTGGAGAGGAATTGAACCTTCCAGCTCAGAGGTGAGGATGCTAACAAATGAGCCACAGTTGCAAATGACAAGAATTTATTTTGGCATTCGTAAGAAAAATAAAAGGTAGTCATTTCTTGAGTAAGTCGTGATTTAATGAAATCTCTGCAAGTCCTTCAGGGCATTGTTCCAAGGCTCAACCACCTGAGCTAATATCGTCATTGACCTTTCATCAAAAGGCCTGAAATGATGGCGTGCAGACATAATTGAACAACGTTCAATTCCATTCAGAACTCTTAAGGAAATGAAGCAGCCCTTGCCTGCATACAGCAAGAAGTAGACAACTCGAGCATTGGCTAATGTCACTTAGGTCCCAGACAATGATAATCTCCAATGAGAGAGAGAGCCTAACCATCTGTCCATGACAATGTATGGTATTCCCCTCATCAAGTCCTCCCACCATCAACTTCCTGGGACTACCATTGACCAGAAACCTAATTGGACCAGCCGCATTAACACCATGGCTTCAAGGTCAGAGGCTGAGTGTCTTGCAATGAATGACTTGCCTCCTGATTTTCCCATCAGCGACAAGCTGCCACTCAGAAGTCTGATGGAATACTCTTCACTTGTCTGAATGAGTGCAGCTCTGACATCTCTCCAGAAGCTCAAGAGCATTCAGGAAAGAACATCTTAATTAATTGGTGCACCTTCCACCACCCTGCATGTCCATTCCTTTCAGCACCAGTACACAATGACTGCAGTGTGTACCAACCTCAAAATGCACTGCAGTTACTTTCCAAGGCCACTCAGACAGCATCTCCCAAATCTGTGACCTCTATCAACAAGAAGGATAAAGGCAGCAGATGTATCAGAGCACCACTGTCTGCTTGTTCCCCTCCAAGTCACACATCATCCTGACCTGGAAATGTGCTGCTGTTACTTCATCATCACAGGGTCACAATCCTGAACGAGGCTGCTCAACAGCACACAGCAGCCTGACTGTTAAAGGTATGTACTGTTGTTCCCATAAATTTAAAAATAAATAAGGCTGTCAATTGCACATGCAATTAACACAATTGCAAATTAACAAGTTAATTACAATTCTTAACAAAAGAAATACAAAACATTTTTTTAAAAAAATGATCCAACTGATTTGTTCCTTCATTCAGATTATACACAAATTTTTGGAATCAGCAAGTAGGATAAATTTTCAGACAACTTATCTTCAGCAGGGATTGTTGAAGAGTAAATGTGGCTCACAATACCAGGAGAATTTGGGAACTGCTCTTTAAATAGTATTGCAGGTCTAACCCACCTGAACAAGTGGAAAGGACCTTGATGACAGCAACTCTTATTTATATAGCAACTTGTGACTTTTGCACACTCCAATGCACTGAGTGATCAGATGTTTTACATTCAGAACTAGACTACAACAAAATGATGAATAAAGCAAGCTTAAAGAGCTTTTATATTTTATTTTTATTTGGATCAGATCATAAATGGGGACCTGTATTTCCATTGTTGGCAGAAGGTGTTAGCAGTGTTAATGTGAGAAGTAATACCACATGATAAAATTTGCTAAACTTGATGTATTATAAGAGCAGAACAAAAGTGGCTAATTGTGGTTTTCTGAAAGCTGGGTTCTACGTGGCATGGACAATCTGACAATTTTCTGCCATATGAAGCAAGATTCATTTCTATTGGAGTGGTCGTCCCAAAATAAGTGTTCTTTGAAGTATGAATTGATAAGACCATGAACAAGGTAAGTTCGAGATGTCCATTGTTTTGTTATTGCTTTCTGTAAGATATTTTGCTGTTGTCAAAAACTGAATATGTTCAATACTGACTTATTTACGAGAGATTCTGTTGATCATTACCATTGCACAAGATATCTGCAGGCTCTAACAGAGTCTTTTGGCAAGGCTGCATCAACCAATGAGTTGGAGATGGGCTAATATTACAGCGAAGCTTGCAGTAAACAGTTTATTGCACAATAATCAAAGTCAACTTACTCAGAAAATTGCCTATTTCAAGTTTAGAGGAAGGATAACGTGATCAAAAGTACAGTGGTTGCACCCAATAAAAGCAGAAAAATGCTGTGACAGGAGCAAAAACAAAATCTCAACAGGTCAGGCAGCATCTGTGGAAAGATAAACAAAGATTTTGTTTCAGATTTCTAACATCTGCTGTTTTTTTGATTTTCATTTACTGTGACTGGAGACTGTTTTTCTCAGTGATGTACAGCAGTGTGGTCAGCAGTCTTGATTGACAGAGGCATCAATCATCTTTTGGACTGGAAATAGTATTATCACTGTATACAGCATTGGTCTAATATCATCTGGTTACAAGTTGAACATTGGACTTCAGCCTTGGGATCATGACCTTGATTGAAAAACGAAAGGTTGCAAAATGAAATAAGACAGAAAATGCTGGAAACACTCAGCAGATCAGGCATCATTTGTGAAGAGAGAAAATGATCCTGGGAGCGTAGCAACACTGACTGTAGAGTCTCTTTATTGATTTGTCTCTTTTGTCTTCCCAGCTCAGAGTTGGTGTATATTTCTTTGGCACAAAAGCTGAGTTAGTTCATAAAAGTGATCATTTTGATTTGTTAAGTTCACGTTATCACGCTTGTATTCCAAGCTTAACCTTCCAACATGTCATGCTACAGGAAAACAGCTGATCATTTAGTTATAAAGGTCTGACATTTGGCACGTGCTTCATGTCCACATTCGCATTCCATCATATTATAAAAGCGAACAATTCCTGTAAGGATGTGGAGACTGTGGAGAGGATGCAGAAGAGGTTCACCAGGATGTTGCCTAGATTGGAGAGTATTGGCTAGAAGGAGAAGTTGGACAAACTTGCATTGCTTTCTCTGAAGCATTGGGGGCTGAGGGGCAACTTTATGGAAGTATATAAAATTATGAGAGGCATAGAGAGGGTAGATAGTCTTTTTCCCAGGGTGGAAAGGTCAAATACTAGAGGGCATAGGTTTAAGAAGAGAAGGGGGAAAGTGTAAGGAGATTTGCAAGGCAAGTCTTTTTACACATAGAGTGGTAGGTGCTTGGAACATGCTGCCAGGGGAGGTGGCAGAAGCAGATACAATACTGATATTTAAGAGGCATTTAGACAGGCACATGAACAGACAGGGAAGAGAGAGGGATATGACCATCTGCAGACAGATGGGATCAGTTAGATTGGCATCATGGTTGGCATGGACATGGTGGGCTGAAAGGCCTGTTCCTCTGCTGTTCTGCATTCTGTGTTCTAAATCACTTTTAATGCAATATTTATGATGGAAGATCACTAAGCCTACAAATCAATATTTTGTAATGAGAAATTTTACCTTTGTATGAATATTTTATCATTACAAAATTTTATGTGAACATTTTGCATCATGCATTTTTTTGCTGAACCGACTGAATTAAAGTGTTCTCTTCAGGACAAAAGATAGATACAAATTATTCTTAGTGAAATCCTAATGTTCAAAATATTTACAATGTATCCAGAAATTGCCTATTGTGCAATTACAATATGTACTTTCCAAAGCCTTCCTCAAGGCTTTAACAAGAAAATTGGAGAATTTCCAACTACATTTGAGCATTAAGATCATTACAGTTTTGAGACTGTCCCATCATCATTCATTATATTCAGAACATCAGCAATGTTCTGAATTTTCTAACATGCAGCACTGATGTCATTCTTTAAAACTTGAGTTGATTTGCTCTTGCCCAAAGGATTAAAGACTGAATTCTCAAAACTTTCTTTCAAAGAAATTTTACAGTTAGAAGTTTAACATCCTTTTCTGTTATGATTTACCTTCAAAGATATACCACATGCACTAAGCCTTACAGAATATTTTCAGCAAAGAAGATCCTTACTCCCCAAAGGTATACACTATATTCGTTTGAACCCGATGGGTTTTCTTTTTGCTGACAGAATGTTTTCACATTAACTGATTATCTGTTTAAAAAAACCTTGCTTTATTCTTCTTGAAAAGACAGATTTAATGTATCTCGAAGTAGTTTAAATCCATTTGGAAATTGAATGAGCTTCCTTGGAATTGTCTGTTAGCTGCATCGTTAGCATTGTTTTGTTTTAAAATCAGTTAGAAAATACTGTTCTCTGAACCAATCTTCTTAAATTTAAGAAAGCGAGAATGAGCTTAAATTTTATAAGTTAGTGCTTAATTTTATTTTTTAATTCTTCATTGAAAATTGTTGAAGCCTGTGCAGCATTGGCAAATTCACATTCACTGGAGAGGTGAACTGGGTGATATAAAGTGTGCTGTCCATTTTACACCTTCCTCGATTAACATTTTCATAGTACCTGAAAATCATCATCATCGTAGGGACTTCCTTCGGGTCAACCATGACTTGCTCCCAGTTCTGTGCATTCTGAAGTGTCTGATGGGAGCATTGTGCAGTCTTTGCTAGAGGTAGGGCAAGAGTTGTTTGACGGGGCAGGCAGATGGGCAGTATGGGAATTGATGAGCTCCTTCTCTCAATTTAGCCTGGATTCCACATGGTCCTTACAAAGAGTCTTGATATTCTTGGTACAACATTCTGTTTGGTCAGTGGTCAGAGATTCCCTTGAATTGGTGAGAATGTTACATTTTTCAAAGAGGCTTTGAGAACATCCTTCGAAAGTTTTCTCTTCTGGTAGTCTTGCTGTGACAGAGTTTGGAGCAATGTGTTTGGTACTGGGCATGCCCAGTGGAACTGACCAAATGTAATTAAAGCCTCATTGCTGGGGAAATTGGGGTGGTGGCAGACTTTGATGTTGAGGTGAATTGAATTGAATTGGTTTATTACTGCCACTTGTACCAAGGTATAGTGAAAAACTTGTATGGCATACCGTTCATACAGATCAATTCATTACACAGTACATTTGAGTTAGTACAAGGTAGAACAAGGAGATAAAGGGAGCGGTCATTTCAGACTGGGATGTATGGGAATTTCTTTTCACATAGGTTATGAACTTTTAGGATTCTCTACTCCATTGGCTGTGGAGGCTAGATCACTGGAAGTATTTAAATGGCAGTAGATACATTTTTGAAAAGTTGTGGAATTGAGAGCTCTGGAGAATTGGCATAAAATAAAAGTTAAGGCCTGGAGCAAATCAGCCATGATCATATTGAATGGCAGGTCAGGTTTGAGGGGTCTGGTGGTTTACTCCTGCACCTACATTTTTTACGCTCTGGTATTCAACTTATTGACTTGAGTTGAGGGACTATTGACTTGAAGGACTGAGTTATAGGGAGAGGTTGGACAGGCTAGGACTTTATTCCTTGAAGTGTAGGAGACTAAGGGGTGATCTAAGAGTGGTGTATAAATCATGAGGGGCATAGCTGGGGTGAATGCACTAAGTCTTTTTCCCAGGGTTGGGGAATCAAGGACCAGAGGGCAGAGTTTCTAGTGAAAAGGGAGAGATTTAATAGGAACTTGAGCAACTTTTTTACACAAAGGGGAGTAGGTATGTGGAATGAGCTGCCAAAGAAAGTGGTTGAGGCAGGTACAATAACAACTTTTAATTGGACAGGCACATAGATTGGAAAGGTTTAGAAGGTTATGGCCCAAACACTGGCAAATGGGAATAGCTTGGATGGGGCACCTTGGTCAGCATGGACCAGTTGGGTTGAAGGGCCTGTTTCCTTGCTGTATAACTCTATGAAAACAAAACAGAATGCAGAGTAAAGTGTCACAGCTACAGAGAAAGTGCAGTGCAGGTAGACAATAAGGTGCAAAGTCATAACAAGGTAGATTGTGAGGTCAAGAGTCCATTTTATCGTGCTATGGAACGGTTCAATAGTCTTATAACAGCAAGATAGAAGCTGTCCTTGAGCCTGGTGGTATGTGCTTTCAAGCTTTTGTATCTTCTGTCTGATGGGAGAAAGGAGAAGAGAGAATGTTGTGGGAGGGTAGGGTCTTTGATTATACCGGCTGCTTTACCGAGGCAGTGAGAAGTGTAGACAGAAGCTGGTTTCTGTGATATGTTGAGCTGTGTCCACAATGCTCTGCAGTTTCTTGCAGTCCCAGGCAGAGCAGTTGTCATACCAAGCGGTGATACATCCAGATAGGATGCTTTCTATGGTGCATCATAGAACCATAGAACCATACAGCACAAAACAGGCCCAAAACAGGCCCTTCGGCCCACCATGTTGTGCCGTCCATCAAACCACCCTCACACTACCTAACCTCTTCCTCCCGCATATCCCCCCATCCCACACTCCTCCTTATGCCTATCCAACAAGCTCTTGAACCTGTTCAACGTATCTGCCTCCACCACCACCCCAGGCAGTGCATTCCATGCACCAACCACTCTCCGGGTGAAAAACCTCCCCCTGACATCTCCCCTGAACCTCCCACCCATAACCTTAAAGCCATGACCTCTCGTCTTGAGCATTGGTGCCCTGGGAAGGAGGCACTGACTGTCTACTCTATCTATTCCTCTCAGTATTTTATATACCTCTATCATGTCTCCTCTCATCCTGCTCCTTTCCAGTGAATAAAGCCCTAGCACCTTAAGCCTCTCCTCATATTCAATACACTCTAATCCAGGCAGCATCCTGGTAAATCTCCTCTGCACCCTCTCCAACGCCTCCACATCCTTCCTATAATGAGGCGACCAGAACTGAACACAGTACTCTAAGTGTGGCCTAACTAGAGTTTTGTAAAGCTGCATCATCACCTCGCGGCTCTTAAACTCAATCCCGCGACTTATGAAAGCCAACATCCCATTGGCCTTCTTAACTGCTCTTTCCACCTGTGAGGCAACTTTCAATGAACTGTGAATATGAACCCCCAGATCCCTCTGCTCCTCCACACTGCCAAGTACCTTGCCATTCACCCAGTACTCTGCCCTGGAGTTTGTCCTTCCAAAGTGTACCACCTCACACTTCTCTGGATTGAACTCCATCTGCCACTTGTAAGCTCTGCATCCTATCAATATCCCTCTGTAAGCTCCGACAGCCCTCCACACTATCCACAACACCGCCTATCTTAGTGTCGTCCGCAAACTTACTAACCCAGCCCTCCACCCCCTCATCTAAGTCATCTATAAATATCACAAGAAGTAGAGGTCCCAGAACCGATCCCTGCGGGACACCACTAGTCACTGCCTTCCAATCCGAGGGCACTCCTTCCACCACAACCCTCTGCTTTCTACATGCAAGCCAATTCCTAATCCACACAGCCAAGCTTCCTTGGATCCCTTGGCCTCTGACCTTCTGAAGAAGCCTACCATGAGGAACCTTAGCAAACGCCTTACTAAAATCCATGTAAACCACATCCACCGCACTGCCCTCATCAATCTTCCTGGTCACCTCCTCAAAGAACTCTATCAGACTTGTGAGGCAAGATCTTCCCTTCACAAAGCCATACTGGCTGTCCCTAATCAGTCCATGATTCTCAAGGTGTTCGTAAGTCCTATCCCTTAGAATCCTTTCTAACAGCTTACACATCACAGATGTGAGACTCACCGGTCTATAATTCCCTGGCCTATCCCTATTACCTTTTTTGAACAAGGGGACAACATTCGCAACCCTCCAATCCTCTGGCACCATCCCCGTGGACAACGAGGACTCAAAGATCCTTACCAGCGGTTCAACAATCTCCTCCCTAGCCTCTCGAAGCAGCCTGGGGAAAATCCCGTCAGGCCCCGGAGATTTATCTGTCTTGATATCATTTAACAACTTCAACACATCCTATCTCTTGATATCTATAACCTCGAGAACATTACCCCTACCAGCACTCCCTTCCGCATCATCAAGACCCCTCTCCCTGGTGAATACCGAAGAGAAGTACTCATTGAGAACTTCTCCCACTTCCGCCGCCTCCAGGCAAATTCTCCCACCTTTGTCCTTAATCGGACCTACCTTTACCCTAGCCATCCTCCTACCCTTCACGTACTTGAAAAAGGCCTTGGGATTTTCCTTAACCCTACTAGCCAAAGCCTTTTCATGTCCCCTTCTAGCCCTCCTCAGCCCTTTCTTAAGTTCCTTCCTCGCTACCCTATATTCCTCACGGGCCCTGTCTGAACCTTGCTGCTTATACTCCACGTATGCTACCTTCTTCCCCCTAACAAGTCGTTCCACCTCTCTCGTCACCCACGGTTCCTTCACCCTGCCATTCCTTCTCTGCCTCACCAGGACATATTTATCCCTAACATCCTGCATAAGATCCCTGAACATCGACCACATCTCCATGGTACATTTTCCTTCAAAAAGGACATCCCAATTTACACTCCCAAGTTCTCTCCTTATAGCCTCGTAGTTCGCCCTTCCCCAATTGAAAAACCTCTTGTCCTCTCTGCACCTGTCCCTGTCCATGACAATTTTAAAGGTTATGGAGCAATGGTCACTCTCCCCCAAATGCTCACCCACCAATAGATCCTTCACCTGTCCCGGTTCATTTCCTAAAACTAGATCTAACATGGCATTCCCTCTAGTCGGCCTGTCAACATACTGCATCAGGAATCCCTCCTGGACACATTTAACAAATTCCGTCCCATCTAAACCTTTAGCACTAAGCAGGTTCCAGTCTATATTTGGGAAGTTGAAGTCTCCCATTATAACAACCCTGTTATTTTTGCTTCTCTCCAAACACTGCCTGCCAATCTGCTCCTCTATATCTCTACTGCTACCGGGGGGCCTATAGAATACTCCTAGTAGAGTAACTGCTCCTTTCTTGTTCCTTAATTCCACCCATACGGACTCTAGAGATGATCCTTCTACAACATCCATCTTTTCCACAGCTGTAACAGTGTCCCTGACCAGTATCGCCACCCCTCCTCCTCTTCTCCCCCCTTCCCTATCCCTCTTAAAACACCGAAAACCAGGAATATTCAATATCCACTCCTCTCCTGACGTCAGCCACGTCTCAGTAAGAGCCACGATATCATAGTCCCCCATACTTATTCCAAGCCCTCAGTTCATCCCCCTTATTCCTGACACTTCTTGCATTTAAGTAAAAGTTGGTGAGTATCGATAAAAGTTGCATCGATAAAAGTTGGTGAGTATCAAAGGGGACGTGCCAAATTTCTGTAGCCTCCTGAGGAAGTAGAGGCGCTGGTGAGCTTTCTTGGCCATGGCGTCTACGTGGTTGGAGCAGGACAGGGTGTTGGTGATGTTCACTCCAAGGAACTTGAAACTCTCAACCCTCTCAACCTCAGCACCGTTGATGTAGACCGGTGCATGTGCACCCCCCCCCCCGTTCCTGAAGTCAATGACCAGCTCTTTTGATTTGTTGACATTGAGGGAAAGGTTGTTGTCATGATACCATGTCACTAAGCTCTCTATCTCCTTCCTGTACTCTGACACATCATTATTTGAGATACGGCCCACTACAGTGGTATCGTCTGCAAACCTGTAGATGGAGTTAGAGCAGAATCTGGCCATGCAGTCATGAGTATATAGGGAGTAGAGTAGGGGGCTGAGGATGCAGCCTTGTGGGGCACCAGTGTTGAGAATAATTGTGCCGGAGGTGTTGCTGCTTATCCTTACTGATTGCGGTCTATTGGTCAGGAAGTCAAGGATCTAGTTGCAAAGGGAGGTGTTGAGTCCCAGGTCTGAGTTTAGTGATGGAATGATAATATTGAAGGCAGAGCTGTAGTCAATAAACAATAGTCTAACAGGGGTGTCTTTACTGTCCATATGCTCCACAGATGAGTATAGGGCCAGGGAGATGGTGTCTGCCATAGACCTGTTTCAGCGGTAGGCAAGTTGCAGTAGGTCAAGGTTTTCTGGGAGGCTGGAGATGATGCGTGTCATGACCAGCCTCTCAAAGCACTTCATGATGGTGGATGTTGGAGCCACCGGTCGGTAGTCATTAAGGCACGTTACCTTGTTTTTCTTAGGTACTGGGATGATGGTAGTCTTCTTAAAACAAGTGGGAACCTCAGATTTAAGCAGAGAGAGGTTAAAAATGTCTGCAAGTACCCCTGCCAGCTGATCTGTACAGGATCTGAGGACATGGCCAGGGACACCATCCAGGCCAGATGCTTTCCTCGGGTTCACTCTCCGGAAGACTGATCTTACATGCTCAACGGTGACCATGGGTTCAGGTGCATTGAAGGCTGTCGGAGCGGGTGGTGACAAACCACTCCCCTTCTGTTCAAAACATGCCTAGAATGTGTTAAGCTCATCAGGAAGGGATGGGCTGTTGTTGGTGATGCTGCCTGACTTTGTTTTGTAGCCCATTGTAGCATGTAAGCCCTGCCACAACTGACAGCTGCTCTGGGACTCAATTTTGGACTGGTATTGTCTCTTGGCATCTCTGACAGCTTTACGGAGGTCGTATCTTGATTTCTTGTAAAGGTCAGGGTACCTGATTTGAATGCTGCGGTCTTGGACTTCAGTAGGGAGTGGATCTTCCAGTTCATCCATGGTTTCCAGTTTGGGAACACCCGTATTGTCCTCTTTGGTACACAGTCCTCAACATATTTGCTGATAAAGTCCGTGATGGTGGTGACGTACTCATCTAGGCTGGCAGCTGAGTCTTTGAACATGGACCAGTCCACCGACTCAAAGCAGTCGCGTAGATGCTCATCTATTTCCTCAGACCAGCACTGTATGACTTTCTGCACTGGATCCTTCCATTTCAACTTCTGTTTGTATGCAGGGAGAAGGAGCATACTCTTGTGATCTGATTTACCAAAGTGTGGGTGGGGGGGGGGGGGCGCGGGAGTGGGTGGATTGGTAGGCATCTTTGAAGGTTGTACAGCAATAGTCAAAGGTGTTTGGGCCCCTGGTCAGACGAGACGTGCTGGTAGTATTTTGGTAACACACTCTTGAAATTGGCCTGGTTGAAGTCCCCGGTAATGATGAAGAGGGCCTCAGGGTATCCTGTTTCGAGGCTGTTGACCACAGAGTATAGTTCATTGAGTACAGGCTTCATGTCCGTCTGGGGTGGGATGTTGACTGCCATCAGGATAATTGAAGTGAACTCCCGTGGTAGGTAGTATGGGCAGCACTCCACCGTTAGATATTCCAGGCTGGGTGAGCAGGACCTCGCCAGGACCGTCACGTCCGAGCAGTGGCTCTGACATCCACCATCATGAAGTTCTTTGAGAGGTCGGTCATGGCATGCATCAACCAGACAACCTGGACCCATTGCAGTTTGCCTATCGCCGAAACAGGTCTGCAGCGATGCCATCTCCCTGGCCCTTCATTCAGCTCTGGAGCATCTGGACAGTAAAGGCACTTACGTTAGACTGTTGTTTATTGACTACAGCTCTGCCTTCAATACAATAATACCAAGCAAGCTTGTCACCAAACTCCGAGACCTGGGACTCAACATCTCCCTCTGTAACTGGATCCTTGACTTTCTAACAAACAGACCGCAATCAGTGAGGACAGGCAGCAATATCTCCGGCACGGCTATTCTCAACACTGGTACACCTCAAGGCTGCGTCCTCAGCCCTCTACTCTACTCCCTAGACACTCATGACTGTGTGGTCAGACTCTGCTCTAACTCCATCTACAAGTTTGCAGATGATACCACCGTTATAGGCCATATCTCAAACAGTGATGAGTCGGAGTACAGGAAGGAGATAGAGAGCTTAGTGGAATATTGTCATGACAACAACCTTTCCCTCAATGTCAACAAAACTGAAGAGCTGGTCATTGACTTCAGGAAAGGGGGCGGTGTACATGCACCTTGCTACATCAATGGTGCTGAGGTCGAAAGGGTTGAGAGCTTCAAGTTCCTGGGAGTGAACATCACCAACAACCTGTCCTGGACAAACCACGTGGATGCCATGGCCAAGAAAGCTCACCAGCGCCTCTACTTCCTCAGGGGGCTAAAGAAATTTGGTTTGTCCCCTTTGACTCTCACCAACTTTTACCGATGCACCATAGAAAGCATCCTATCAGGATGTATCGCGGCTTGGTATGGCAACTGCTCTGCCCAAAACCACAAGAAGCTGCAGAGAGTTGTGGACATAGCCCAGCGCATTATGGACACCAGTCTCCCCTCCTTGCCTTTACCTCTTGTAGTCTTGGTGTAGCAGCCAGCATAATCAAAGACCCCACCCACCCAGGACATTCTCTCTTCTCTCCTCTTCCATCGGGTAGAAGATACAGGAGCCTGAGGGCACGTACCACCAGATTTAAGGATAGCTTCTACCCCACAGTGAATAGACTATTGAACAGTTCCCTTATACAATGAGATGGACTATGACCTATGACCTCATGATCTACCTTGTTGTGACCTTGCACCTTATTGCACTGCACTTTCTCCGTAGCTGTGACACTTTACTCTGTACTGTTATTGTTTTTTTTAACCTGTACTACATCAATGCACTCTGTACTAACTTAATGTAACTGCACTGTGTAATGAATTGACCTGTAAGATCGGTTTGTAAGACAAGTTTTTCACTGTGCCTTGGTACAAGTGACAATAATAAACCAATACTAATACCATGAGTTATTGATAAGGAAGCAGACCCCTCCACCTCTAACTTTGCCCAAGGACACACTATGTCCATTCAGTGAATTGAGAAGCCCTCAGCTTGCATGGAGCAGTCAGGTGGAACAAGTGTAAGCCACGTTTCAGTGAGATGTAGCACATAGCAGTCCCTCAGTTTGCTTATACTTCCTGTGGACTTGGAGGATGGTGCAACCTTTCCAATGCTTTGAGATGCCTGCTGCAGGTAGTCCAGGTTCCTGAATCAAATAAGGCAATCATTACTGCTGTCTGGTAGACCAGCAGTATTTTGCTGTGTCTGAATTTTTTCACAAGACAATGAGTTCCGTTGGTGGAAATAATGAATGGGTTTTGTAAACTTAATTTTAAAAAAACAATCATAAATGATGATTAAATGCAATGCTGATGAAATCCAGTTCACTTCTCAAGTGAACCCTTCAGTTTGGCTCTAACATACAAGGCTCATTTGAAGAGGTTGCAAGGCAGCTAGAGTAGGAAGTTAAAACTTGTCACATTTAGTACAATGGATTTGCCCTGCAATTTGTATTGCGAAATCCATTTGGGGACAGAGTTTGTAGAGTGTTACTCTGTATTTTTGTTGAGATGTAACTATGCCCCATATTCTTTTGGGGGTCGGACCTTTCGAAAATATTTCATTCTCACCTCTGCTCCAACAACACTCATGCTTATAGGAAGGATGTCAAGGCTTTGGAGAGGGTGTAGATGAGGTTTACCAAGATGCTGCCTGGATTAGAAGGCATGTGCTGAGGATAGGTTGGACAAACTTGTGTTGTTTTCTCTGGAGCGGCAGAGGCTGAGGGGAAATCTGATAGCGGTTTATAAGATTATGAGAGGCATAGATAGACAGCCAGTATCTTTTCCACAGGGTTGAAATGTCTAATAGCAGAGGGCATGCATTTAAGGTGAGGGGGGAAAGTTCAAAGGAGATGTGCAGGGCAAGTTTTTTTTACACAGAGTGGAGGGTGCCTGGAACACGCTGCCTGGGGTGGCAGAGGCAAATACGATAGGGGCATTCAGGAAGCTCTTAGATAGCACATGAATGTGAGGGAAATGGTAGGATATGGACATTGTGTAGGCAGATGGGATTAGTTTAGTTGGGTATTTTATTACTTATGTAATTGGTTTGGCACAACATTGTGGGCTGAAGGGCCTGTTCCTGTGCTGTGCTATTCTGTGTTCTGTGTTGAAGTGACCAATTAACCAATGGAAGAATCTTGGAATTGCGAGGGGGAGGGCAGTGAAAGTGACTTTTGGTTTGGGATCGGAAACGATCTGAAACCTTTGCCAGTCTGAAAAATAATCCAACAACACCCAAGTTCCAAATGTGTCAAATAATGTCTCTGAGATTCTTAATGTTTGAACTTGGGAATTCAATAAAGAAAGAACTATTCATGGATAGGATTTTAAATTTAATTCTGAAATCACACATTGCACTATCTCGTAAGATATGATCCCATATTTTCATCTAGAGATGTGTGTGATTAACACTTTGACGAGCACAGTGAGTCATGCCTGATGCATTTGTGCACAAAATGTAAAACGATCACAGGAAATTAAAAATTAGCAACCAGAGTGATGCTTTGTAATGTGTGGGTGGCTATTTTGCAATTCATGCAGAGATTTCATAATATAATATATTTCAAAACATCCAGCTTGTTTATTGAATAGATTTTATTGATCAACTTTTTGGAGACATTGTTCAGGTGAGTATTAGTAGATGTAGACCTTCGCATTGAAGTAAAAATAATTCAGTAACAACATATTGAGCCACTAGTTTTGTTAGAAAGCACTTGGAATAGATAAAAAGTGAATTCAACCTGGACCTTCGACCAACAAGCTTTCTGATATTCTTAGAATTAGTGCAATGTCAACAATTTTCTTCCTTTCCACCTGATGAGGCAGGAATTGTCCATATTCTAATTTTCTGTCTGAAGTACAGTAAGAGCAAAAACCAAAGCAAGATAAACTCTTTGCAAAGTTGGGCAGAACATTGATATGCCACTAATGCAGCCACATCCTTGAAGTTGTTGCTAAATTGCCCACTTTGCAGTGAGTGAATAACAAATCATTTTCCTTCTAGTACAAATAAGGTGGCACTTGGCTTTCCTCATCTTAAGAAGGGCATGTTGATATTAAAGGAAGGAATATCCAAATATTTCCAGTCTTCCGCACACCCAATGACACATGGTGTTCACAGGGAACAGAAATCTCAGATTGGAGGTATATTCATGAAAAAGTAATTCCGATGGTCCATCTTGTATTGTCCAGATGAAGGGTCTCGACCCAAAATGTTGACTGTCCATTTCCCTCCAGATGAGTTCCTTCAGCAGTTTGTTTTTTGCTCGATCTTGTATTCCCTGTGAACATGGCAAACCATTGCGATTGTGGAATCACCCTTTGAATCACTGCACTGTAGTAAAGTTTCCAAATAATACTTCAAAAGCTCATCCATATAGGATGGTCTGCAGTGCAGCACGTTGTCTTCCAAATGTGGAACACTATGGATTGGTAATTCTGCTCCCATAATTCTCCTTACATTGATACTCCAAACTAGTGGGAGAATCACCAAACAGAGGGAAATACTCATCCATAAGGTGGAATTTAAAAAAAAGGTAATATTCATACTCAAGGTATGAGAATTGCAGGTAACACCAGTGTTTGTTATCCATCCTTAGCTGCACTGATGTGTTGTGCTGGGCATAATTACACAAACTACAAGTGGCTTAATACTATTATGTGGTTTGCTAGGCCATTTAAGAGGTATGTCATAGAGTAATACAGCATGGAAACAGGCTCTTTGGCCCAACTGGTCCATGCTGACCACAGCATCCTCCCTGCTGGTCCCAGTTGCCCACGTTCAGCCCATAACCCTCCAAGCCCCTCCCCTCCATGTACTATCCAAATGCCTCTTAAATGTTGTAATTGTACCCGCCTCAACCACTTCCTCTGGCAGCTCATTCCAGGTACTCACTACCCTCTGTGTAAAGAAGTTACCTCTCCCGTCTCTTTTAAATCTCTCCCCTCTTATATCTGTGCCTCTAGTTATGGACTCCCCAACCCTGGGGAAAAGACTATGACCATCCACCTTATCCACACCTCTCATGATTTTATTAACTTCTATGAGGTCACCCCTCATTCTCCTATTCTCCAAGGAATAAAGATCCAGCATGGCCAGCCTCCCCCTATAACTCAGGCTCTCTAGTCCAGGCAGCATCCTTGTAAATCTCTTCTGCACCCTCTCCAACTTGACAATGTCTTTCCTATAACAGGGTGACCAAAACTGCACACAATACTCCAAGTGCAGCCTCACCAATGACTTGTATAACTGCAACATAATGTCCCTACTTCTGAACTTGATGCCCTGACTGATGAAGGCCAGCATGCTAAACGCCTGCTTCATAGTTCCTAGGTTCATAACCAACCACTCTAGTTGACGCAAGCTTCAAATATAGGCTAGTAAATAGCATATTATCCTTGCACTTTAGAAAGTTGTACAGGGGGTTAGCATAAGTATCAGTTGTGGATCAATTACGTCAACAGAGGCTTTCTGCCCGAGCTCACCAGGTGTAACTGAAAAAAGAGCTCACAGACCTTAATGTGTCAGACAAAGAGAATTGTAGAAACATATGTCCGATTTAGATGGAGAACAGAATGTTGGTGTTTTCATTGAGAGGAGTTCTCTTGTTTCCTCTTCATTCATTCCAAAGACCTGCCATGATTGAATGAATACCATTGGGAAACATACAGATTATATTTCTTTATTCCTTCAGGCAATCATTTCCATCCTTGGTAATTTTTTTTTGTTCCGGGCAAGGTAAACATTCTTTATGGATGAATGGGAAATATGAAGCAATTCCAACATAATACAATAAAATGAAAGGTCTCAAAGCAAAGGATTTCACAGAGGAATGAGTGTCTGCAAAGTGTGCAAAAGACATTCAGTGCTTAACGCCCACACTGTTTCTCAGAATATATTTCTTGTCATAAAGATCTTCGGGACATTGAGCTGCAGGTTCCCACAACAAGTAAAGATAATGAGTTGCCTTCCTCCTAAAAGAAAATCTAACTGTATTAATGGTCAAAGGAAAGCACAGACTTTGGTAAGGATGAGCTTTGGACCTGGTTGAACCGTGCATCTTCGTACAAGATGACATAATTCTTCCTACTAATGGATGAAAAAGAAACTTTAGTTTAAAGCTCTCACCCAGCAAGACATGCATTTTGTGATAAGAGGATTTACAGGGAGATCTTCTTGCAAAATTTTCATTTGCAGGATTGTAAGTCAAAGGCTCTAAATTGAAGAACGAAGACAGGGCGCAAAATCACACTTGTGGACGAGATTAAGGAAATTCAAGGCATTTTCTGTGTATATAAAGAGCAAAAGTAGGGGAAAAGTAGATCCTTTAGGAACAAAAGTGCCAATCTGTGTGAGAGTTTGGAGGTTATTGGTGAGAAATGAGTATTTCTCATCTGTATTCACTATGGAAAAAGACATCTTAGAGAATTTAGAGATGGGGACAGTGCAGTTCTGGAACAAATTACTACTAGCAGGCTTAAAGGTGGATATATCCCCAGGACCTGATTAGATATACTGTATGCAAGGCTGCTATTGCTGGGGCTCTGGCTGAAAGTTTCAAATCTTCTCTGGCCACAGGTGACTGGAGGATAGCAAATATTCAAGAAGGGCAGCAGGGATAAGCAAAATAATTTGAGGCCAGTGAGCCTAACTTCAGTGGTTGGGAAATTATCGGAAAAACTTCTGAAGCACAGGATTGGTCTGCATTTGGAGAGGCTGTGATTGATCAGAGATAGTTAGCATGGCTTTGTTGCGTATGGATCCCGTATGGCTAATTTGATTTTTTCAAAGAGATAGCTCAATGTACTGATGAAGGTAATGCAGTTAATATAGTCTACACAGATTTCAATAAGTCCTTTGACACGGTCCCATGTGGGAGATTGATAGAAAATATAAGAGCCCAGAGGATCCAGGGTAATTTGGCAAAGTGGATCCGAAATTGGATGTGTGATAGGAGGCAGGGTTGATGGTCAAGGGTTGCTTTTGTGTTTTAGAAGGCCATAACCAGAGTATCGTAGAGATTGATGCTGGGACCCTTGATGTTTGTTATAAGCATTAACAACATGGCTGTGAATAGTGGAGGTATGATTGGTAAGTTCACAAATGCACTTCGATCGCTGGTGTGTTGATCGTGAGTAAGGAGACAGAGACTTCCTGTTGCTGTCTTTAAGGAGTTTGTACGTTCTCCTGGGTTTCCTTCGGGTGCTCTGGTTTCTTCCCACATTGCAAAGACGTACGGGTAGGTTAATTTGGGTTTAAAATGGGCGGCGTGGACTCATTGGGCCGGAAGGTCCTGTTACCACGCTGTAAATAAAATTTTTAAAAAAATTTAAAGTCACCTTCTGTTGCAGAATGACATTGATAAATTCATAAGATTGGCAGAAAAATGCTGGAAGGAATTTAATCCAGCAAAATGTGAGGTGATGTGTTTCAGGAGGACTAAAGGCTTTGACTTGCACAATGAATGATCGGACCCTAAGAAGTACTGAGGAATGGAGTAACCTTGGTGTACATATCCAGTGATCCCTGAAGGCCCCAACACAGGTAGATAAGGTGGTGAATAAGGCTTATGGGATGCTTGCCTTCATTAGCTGTAGCATAAAATAGCAGACTGAGAAGATATGGTGCAACTTTACAAAACATAGCTTCACCCACAGTTAGCATGGTTTGTGCAATTCTGGTTGCACTGGAGGGAGGACAGAAGATGAGATTCACCAGGATGATGCATACAATGGAGTGTTTTAGCTTTGAGGAGTGACTGGACAGGTGGAGAAAGCTGAAGGGGAACTTGACTGAGGTGCACAAAATGAGGGGGATAGATATGGTAGACAGTGAAAAACTTTCCCGAAGCAGAGATGTCTATAACCAGATGGCATAGGTTGAAGGTAAGGAGTAGGAGAGTTAGAGGGAGTTTTACGAAGATTTTTTTTTCTTCCAGAGGGTACTTGAAATCTGGAACATGCTACCTGAGAGAGTGGTGGAAGCAGGTACTCTCATAACATTCAAGAAGTATTTAGATGATCAGGAAGGAAAAGCGGAAGTACAAAAATAACCATTTTTCCACAATGGTTGTCTGATGCTAATGTGGGTTAAAAAGATTTCGAGCTATTGGGTAATCTCATGAGGTATATGTTTCACCAGAAGCAGGAAGTTCCAGTATATTGTTCTGTCAAGAAAATCAATTGACAGACAGCAGGAGAGTGGAATTACATGATTCAGATAGAACTTTGTACTGAGTTCTCATGTGAACATTTCACTGTAACATCTCTTGAGCATCTTACGCTTTATTTATTTCACTGATACTGTTATATTGTCCATTCTAATGGTCAATGGTGAAATGTTTAATCAATTGAAACAGTCAATTGCATGCTCACTTTTTAAATTGATGCTACAACTTACTGTGTTGTGCATTGAGCTTGTCCGTGAATCTTCATGCAGTGAGCTCCAAGTCTTGGTCAGGAGGCGTGGGGGTCATGATGTGCTTCTGCACTCTGAACAAGGGACAGTGAATCAGAAGATCATTCATCCAGGAAATTCTTGCATACCTCGCAGTGCAGGCCCAAAAGCAAGATTGGCATAGTTCCAGAAACTCATTACTGCTTTGTTCTCACAGCTGGAGATGAGGAATTGTGCACTGGATTGTCCGATCTTATCTAATGCAGGTATGGCTTTAAGGTGAGAGGGGAAAAGTTTAAAGGAGATGTGCGGGGCAAGTTTTTTACACAGACAGTGGTAGTTGCCAGGGGTGGTAGTGGAAGCAGATGCAATGGTGGTGTTTTTTAGATGGGCACATGAATGGATCATGTGCAGGCAGAAGGGATTAGTTTAATTTGGCATCATCTTCGGCAGAGACATGGTGGGCCGAAGGACCTGTTCCTGTGCTGTACTGTTCCATGTTCCATGTCTGTCAACCGATTTACCGGTGGGTTGTGACCACAACTGTTTGCTGCTCAGCAATCACTCAGCTTGTGGAAGTCCGGACCGGAATTTGACAGGCTGACCCTGTGGCCCATCACTCAGCATTCAGTGGTGAGCTGGTGAGGTCTCGGGATTGGCCTTCACAGCCTGATGATGTCAACATTCATGCCACACATCCACAAAAGCCTGTTTTTTGGATGTAATGGTTGGCTATACGCTTGATTAAATATTTATTCTCCTGTAAATTTGAAGTAAGAACCCCAACAATGGCAGTGGACTTAAATCACACTGGGAGCTTTTAAAACAATGGATTGTGTGAAGTGGGCCAATGTAAGAAAAACAGGTTGTTTTGTTGGAATTTGTTGGATGTTCATTGGATTTGGTAATGACAGCTTTCAATATTATAAGCTGTTTTCTTTGGTTGGTGAGGGGTTGGGGAGTAGACAAGCTTGCAGCAGAATTGGTTGGGAAAATGTAAGACTGGGAACGTGGGCGGGCGTGGGGCTGGAGCCGGGGGCCTGGGGATGCGTGAGGGCGCGGGGCTGGAGCTGGGGGGCGTGGGGCTGGAGCCAGGGGCCTGGGGATGCGGGGCTGGAGCCAGGGCCCCAGGGACACGGGCAGGTGTGTGGCTGGAGCCGGGGCCCCAGGGACGTGGGCAGGCATGGGGCTGGAGCCGGGGGCCCATAAATGTAGGCAGACGTGATGGATTCCTCAGCAGCTTGGGATCTTGGGCAGATATGGGGGCAGGGCCAAGGATTGGAAACGTGGGAAGGTATGGGGCTGCAGTCACGGGTTAGGAACATGGATAGGGAGCATGAATCGGGGGCTGGAAACATGGGTAGGTGTGGGGTCAAAGCCGGTGGTCAGGAACAGGGCCAGATACACTGCCCCAATTAGCAGCTGGCTACCAGGGCACAGCCAGGAGTGTGGGCGAGTGGGTGAGAGAAGTGAGGAGAGAGGCAGTAGGCAAGGCTCCTGTGCATAAGCCCACATGTTTTCGTTGTATATGTGTGTGTTGGGGAAGGCAGCCATGCAAGTGCCCACCAATGTGTGAGCATTAATATCCATGCAGCAGAGCCTGGTCTTCCATCATCTCTGTCATTCTTGCCACAGGATCAAGAACCTTGTTCTGTCAAATCTATTAAAGGAACCCAATGCACAGGCAACTTCCACTCTACAATGTGAAGCTTGAGACCAAAAATAACAGGACTCAAATGGACCATACCTGCACTGACAGACCTGAATTGAGGAGCTCAGGCACGATGATGTGGATGATGAGTGAGACACAACAGGCAGGGGATGGCCAGTATAAAGAAAATGTTGGAAACCTTCAGGACAGTCACATCTGTGGAAAGAGAAACTGAGTTCTGATGAGTTTTCAACTTCAGACATTAGGTTTCCTGCTGTCATTGCAGAGGAAGCCTCCTCAACTGCTTCCTCCCAATGGCTAATGAGCTACTTCCCAAACTGCAGTGTGGATTCCATCCATGTAGAAGCATGGTGAACGTGATCTTCACCATCTGACAACTCCGGGAGAAATGCATGGAATAGCACCAACCACTTACATGGTCTAGGGCTCACCTAACGTTTTGACTTCATGAAGCAGGAAGGACTGTTGACCACTCTCCTCAAATACGCTACCCACAATTCGTCTGTGTCTTACCCAGGTCATTCTCTCTTCTCCCCTCTCCCATCAGGCAGAAGATATAGGAGCCTGAGGGCATCAGGCTCAAGGACAGCTTCTATCCCATGGTGATAAGACTATTGAATGGTTCCCTTATACGATGAGATGGACTCTTGACTTCACAATCTACCTCATTATGACCTTGCACCTTATTGTCCACCTGCAATGCACTTCCCTGTAGCTGTGACACTTTACTCTGTATTGTGCTATTGTTTATACCCTGTACTACCTCAATGCACTGTGTAATAAATTGATCTGTGGGAATGGTATGCAAGACAAATTTTTCACTGTACCTCGGTACAAGTGACATTAATAAACCAATACCAATACCAAATATTTGTTTCATGATGACATGCAAACCATGATCCTTGCCAGTGGATTTACAACACACCCATTCTCAGTGAAGACGGCTGCCAAACAAGGTTGCATCAATTCCTCAATGCCACAATGTTGCAACTCACTTTGGAAAAACTTCCCACGGGAGTGGAGCTTCAGAGCTAATGAGAAACTGTTCAACCCACAGCAACTGTACTCCAGGACCAAGGTTACCCCAGCCTCCTTAGTCAAACTGCAGTCTGCAGACAATGCTTACATTTGTGTACTTGGAGGTCAAACGCCAATCCATCATCAAATCTTTCACTGAAGCGTATGAGAGGATGTGCCTTGCACTCAGCTCCCACATTCCTCTCCCAACCTTTGCCCACTGTACAATATTTCTCTCCAGCAATAAAGGTTTACAGCAAGACCCTGGAAAACGTGGACCATTTGTCATATCTTGGGAGTCATTTCTCAGCAAAGGTATGCACCACTGATGAAATTAACCATTGCTTTCAAAGTGCCAGCTCAACCTTTGCTCAATTTGAGGTTAAGGGTATTTGAAAATCGAGACCTCAATGCTGGTGCAAAACCTGTGGTTTACTGGGCAGCAGTGATCCCTGATCTAATATCTGCTTCTGAAAACAGACTTCCAAAAGCAGGCATCTCAAGGTACTGGGAAGATACAGCTCTGTCTCTGCAGCATCCTCTGGGTCCACTGGGAGGATCAGCTGACTCATGTTGGTGACCTCTCCCAGACCACCATCCCCAGCTTTAAGGCCTTCACTTTACTCATTATATTAGTCTAGATGAAGGGTCTCGACCCAAAACATCAACTGTCCATTTCCCTCTACGGATGCTGCCTGCCTCGCTGAGTTCTTCCGGCAGTTTGTTCTTTGCTCCAAATTCCAGCATCTGCAGTCTCTTGTTATACTCATTATACTCATTATACTCAATGGGCTCCTTTGAGCAAGTCACATTGTTTGTATTCCAAGCACTGGACTCCCGAAACAAACATACGACTTCAAGTTGCGTCATGGGTAGCGATTACCAAGCAAAGCCTCCTTGAAACCAAGGCAACATTCCCGCTTAATTCTGGGAATCTCAGGCACATGAATAGTCAAAGTGGGGACAGAGCATTGGGAATGGTGTTGAGAATCTTCAGACCATGAATTGGGAGCACATAGAAGCACCAAGTAGGCAATGGAAAGAGTGCGTCACCCCACAAACCACCCATATGTCCTCCTAATCAGAGATGTCTTTCCCCATTGATGGAAGAATCTGCAGTTCCCACTCTGGCCTCATCAATAATCTTGGAACCAAGTAGAAGCAAGTCATCCTCAATCCCAGGAACTGCCTAAAAAGACAGAGGTCTCCTGCAACTGTTATTTGACTTGACACTAAATCTGCAATGTATGATTTCTGTCTCACTGCAAATTATGCAGTTTATGTGCTACACGGGAGGATAAATCATGGCCTCTACAATTTTGAATAGAGTATTGGACTAGCAAAACAATCAAGCAGGGTTGTGATGGAGGTAGATTTCCTCGTATTTACTGAGGTCATGATCAAAAACCATAGAGCATCTAATAGGTGACACTGCTATAAAGGGAGCAGGTTTAAAATGACAATTTTACTGGGATTACTCTTTCATTTGTTATTTGTTACTTGTGAATATTAGCATGGGAGAGAGTTGCACTTCCTCACAGATAGGATGAGTGCAGTATAGGAGCAAATTAATTGGCGCGAGAGGAGGTTAGGTTGCATGCACAATTTTACTTGATTTCCAAAGTTAAAATTGAAAACATTTTCAGCATTTTTTTTGTTTCCTCTTCTTGAGGGAGATTAAAGCTATTGAGCACAGCCTAAGATAAGATGACCTTTATTTTTATCGTTCAAATCACACTAATTGGTGCAATGCACTGTTTGGGAGTTCCCAATATTACATTTTATCCTATTAAAGCATGTCTCATTGCTGATCAAATTTGCTGTTTTGAAACAACATTGAATTTTATTGGAACCTCGTCTGTCTTGAACAAAGTTTATTTGATTTTTGTGGATTTATTAAACAGGACAAAAATCTGTTTTCCATTTGGCTGTGAAGGATTACACTACACAGGAAATTATATGACATTTATAACCAGTCTTTGTGGCATCCCATCCACCCAAGTCTCAGGCTGAGCCAGAGACCCTGTTCTTTCTCTGGTGTCACTCGTTCTGAGGCCTGTAGCCATTTAGCAGTCCAGGTATGTTAAAATCCTTGGTGGAACCTGGAAGAAGAGGTGGCCTGTCGACATGCGGGCCAGAGGTTTCCCAGTTCCCAGCAAAACAGTGAGCAACCTGCAAGGAATCTGCCCATCTTTCCTCCCAATATGAGAAGTAGCCAGTTGAGGCAGTAACTGCCTGTGCATGGATTGGCTGATCTGGCCGTCTTTATGGTAACAAAAATGAGTTTAAAAATGAAATGGAAACCAGGGAAAAGCCTTGTTTGAAGTTCATATTAAAAAGATTGTAACTGAATAAGAGAACTCTTTTAAAATAATTTATCTTTCACTGATTATGCAACTGAATTCCAGGAGCAAACAGTTTTTCACAAATAGCTAGGTAGTGAGTATTTTGTTACATTTTAATGCTACATCAATGTATGCTTTGGGAAAAGTTGCCCACAATGAGAACTGCAGCATGAATATCCAGTAGCTGGATACATTAATCCAGCTTTCAGGAGCTCAATAACTCAATTAGTGAAATCAAAATTAATCCACAGTATAGTAATTAATAAAACTGATGAATATAGCATGTGTGAATTAAATTGTTATATTTCCTTTTTCCTCAACACCAAGGCACACAGTTCTCTTTATGAATTGTGCCCACATACATTATCTTTAAATAGATCATTGACGTTTTGAGCTTTCAAATGTGAATGTTTCTATTGTGCACTGTCTAAAACTTGATTTGTTATAAGCCACTGTTAGGGCATTAAAAAATTGTCATAATAAATCCTATCTCATGATAACAATTGCTAGAAGACAGAAGTTTTGATGACCATGTCTGGGTTACTTGTCTCTTTGCTTATTTTGCTTATCAGGTCAAGACTGCAAAGTTGTTTAAGATAATAAAAAAAATCTGATGCATGCAGAGATGAAATCCTTTATGACTAAATGTACAAGTATTCTTTGGTATGTAACATGTATTCCACCGGTAAATGGAAATACACGGTGGAAAATGGACTGAATTCTGTTGAATGGGGAAGGATTTCAGAAAATCTTGTCATACTACACTGAGTTGCAGATTAATAGCACTTTGACTATTTGTTTATCTTGCATGTATGAAGTTATGAATGAATTACTTGCAATATTTCTTCAACCTCCCACTTCTCCCCGTCTCAGGCATTTAATTTATTCCCAATCATTTGGTTTTTACTTTTTCTTTTTGGAAAGTCTCAGCACTCTAACCTGTTTTGAATAGTATGCTTGAAGACGGTGTTCAGTTTATGAACCACTGTTGTAATGCCCTCTGTCCTGTACATACTCCATTGCAGTTGGATTGAAAAATAGACGTGCTCTTACATCGTATGCATAACATCCCTTTTTTCAAAAACTCTCAAAGCACTTTACAGCCAAGAAGTACTACTGACTGGGGGAAACAAAACAGGAACCAATTAGCATGTGGCAAGCTTCTATAAATGATACTGACAGCACAAGAAAGAGGAGCAGGAATAGGTCATCTGGCCCTTTGAGTTTGCTCTGCCGTATCTCAATATTATTTTCCTGACCTGGCCCTGTATCCCCCATGATCTCTGCTTTCAGTAACTTCAATGATAGAGCCTCCACAGCCCACTAGAGCAGAGAAGTCCTGAGATTCGGCACCCTCTTATGAAATTACTCCTCAACTCAATCCTAAACAGTCAATACTTTATTCTGAGTGTGTGACACCTGGTTTAGCCAGGGGATGCATCCTCCTCGCATCCAACCTGTCAAGGCCTGCTAGAATCTTATAAGTTTCATTCAACCTCCTCTCATTGTTCTAAACATTGGAGAATTCAGGTGTAGTGCATTCTGTAGGTCTAATGCAGGGCAGTACAGTGGTGCAGGTAGTAGAGCTGCTGCCTCACAGCACCAGAGACACAAGTTTAGTCCTGACCTTGGGTGCTGACTGTGTGGAGTTTGCATTTTCTCCCTGTGACCATCCAAGTTTCCCCCAGGTGCTCCAGTTTTCTTCCACATCCCAAAGACGTGCGGGTTGGTAGGTTAATTGACCGTTGTAAATTGCCCCCATTGTGTAGTGAGTGGTAGAATCTGGGGGGAGTTGATGACAATGTGGGGAGAATAAAAAATGGAATCAACGTAGGATTCGTGTAAATGGGTGATTGATGGTCAGTGCAGACTTGGTGGGTCGAAGGGCTTGTTTCTGTACTGTATTTCTCTATGACCATGACCTGGTCTACTTAATCTCCCCTCATACAACAAAGCTGCCATCCTTGAAACCAGTCCAATGAATCCTTGTTGCATTGCTTTTCTGGCAATCACTTACCTTTTTAAGGTAAGAAGACCAAAACTGGCACAATACTCCCAGGTCCTACCCGAGTGCAGTAAGACTAACCTACCCTTGTAACCTCTTGTAATAAAGGCTGATGTATCATTTGCCTTCCTAATCGTTTGTTGCACTTACACGTTGGGTTTCAGTGATTTGTGTACAAGCACACCCAGTCCCTTTGAACATCAGCGCGACCTAATCTGTCACCGTTTAAAAAATGCTCTGCTTTCCTTTTTAGTGCAGCAAAGTGAATGGCTTACATTTTTCCAGATTGTATTATTGCCCATTCCACACTTTTCTGTATTCCCCCTTCAGGTTTCTATACATCCTCCTCTGTACCACCTATTCCACCGCGTTTACAATCATCAGCAACCTTGGAATAAAACATTTGACTGCTTCATCCAAATTGTTGATATACAGTAGCTAAAGCCCAAGTACCAATCCCTGCATTACCCCACAGGTAAAGCCTGCCGACCTGAGAAAGATCCATTTATTCCCAAGCACTGCTTTCTGTCAGATAACCAATTCTCAATCTCCATCAGTATATTACCTCCAATTCCACGTGCATTAGCCTTGTTAACCAACCTGCTGCATGGGAGCTTATTGAAAGCCTTAAGATGTTAGGTTCTTGTCACCATCTTTGTGAATTCCAATTTTTCTCTACTATGGACGTCAGGTAGATTCCTGTTTTCTCTCCCCTTTCTTTCATAAATAGTGGTGTCACATTTGCCACCCTTCAATCCACAGAAACAATTCTAGAGTCTGAACACCAGCTCACAGAGCAATCCCATTCCCCCACTATTTTTTCCCCAATATTCTCCCTACATTCCCATCAAGTTACCATCCCCAACCCCACTCTGCAAACCTGGGGCACCCAGGAGAAACCCATGCAGTCACAGGAGAAAGTGCAAGCTCCCAAAAAGAGAGAAAGCAGCTTGAGAGTCAGCTAAGTCATGTTCCTGGGCTTAGTTAGAACTGTGACCTTAATTTACTTAACACTCTGTTTCTGAATGCCTGTGAGACTTTCAAAAGGCATTATAAAGTTTAAAAAACTCAAACTATTAAACTTAAATGTTTAAAACAACAAAAACATTCCAAAAAAACACGTTAAAACACTTATTTTAAAAAAAGCCATTAAAAATTATTTTATGAAAAACACCCCTTGCACCTTCTTGGAACTGGCACAGAATTCTCTGACAAATTCACTATGTATTTGTGAAATAAGCCCATCTCTTTTGCAGAACTGAACTTGGAGTCTAGAATTGAATTGCAAGCAGGTAATTATTGATGGCAAATTCTAGATTTGAGTTCCCATAAACACATGCAGAAGTCCCAAATTTATTGAAAGTTTTGCATTCCCTACTGCACAGTAAGATCATGGCAGAACTTCCATTATCATGTTGACTGATAGATTGTTGGATATTAAAATACAATGAGGATTCATCACTTACCTGTTTAGCACCTCATTCATGCACTCAGACTGATTTTGAGAATATTTTTTGTTAGGTCAATACATTGTGAAGTGTGAGTTTGCATTAATTATGAATTGTCAGAGTATATAACAATGCTCAGCCACCAGGACAACCAGCATGAGCTGGATTTAACAATAGATTCTGCTGCAATTCCAAAAGCATCAAATGTCTTGCTTGGCAATCGTTTTACCTTCAGTAGCTCTCAGGGTGGCAGTCATTCCTGTGACCAACTATACTTTGATGTACAGCATTATATGGTTTTTTAAACCATACTCTTGAGAAAGGGAGGGCAGGACAGATGCTGTGTTCTAATAAAACACCTTGCACTTACAAAGTGCCTTCTGTGCATCAAAAATGCACAAAGGCATTTCTTGGAATGCCAGCAACAAAATTCTTTCATCAACCCATGATATGTGACCCAAAAGCGTGATCAAAAAGATAAAGAAAATAGAGAAGTCAAGAGACCAGGGATGGAATTCCGGAGTTTGGAGGCGAAGTAGATGAAGGTGTGATTGAAAACAGTGGAGCAATTAAATTTGGGGATGATCAAATGGTCAGAAATTGAGGAATGATTGATACCTCTGAGAATTACAGGGTTCAAGAGATTATTGGTTTACAGAGAATTACAGAGATAAGGAGGGGCGAGGCCACAAGGATCTGCAAACACTTCAAGAATTTTAAAAATGAGGCATTGCTCAACTGGGAACCGAGATGGCTCAGCAAGCAAAGGGTAGGTGAACAAATGGAAGGATGCAAATTGGGAAATGGAAAATAGGGCAAAGGAGAACATAAAACATTACATCACAGGAACAGGCCCTTCAGTCTCTGCTGACCAATTTAAACTAATCCCATCTGTCTGCATATGGTCTGTATCCTTCCATTTCCCTGCCTGTTCATATGCCTATCTGAATGCCTCTTCAACATTGCTATCGTATCTGCTTCCATCACTTCCCCGACAGTGGATTCCAGGCACCTACCGCTCTCTGTTTTAAGAAACACTTAACCTGCACATATCCTTTAAACTTTCCCCCTCTGCCCTTAAACCTATCCCCTCCAGTGTTTGACCTTTCCATCCTGGGGGAAAAAGACTATCTACCCTATCTATGCCTCTTGTAATTTTATGCACTTCTATCAGGTGCATCCCCCCCACCCCTCAGCCCCCCAATTCTCCAGCAAAAACAATCCAAGTTTGTCCAACCTCTCCTTATAGCTATTATTCTCTAATCCAGGCAACATCCTGATGATTGTCCATATCCTTCCTGTAATATAGCAACCAGAACTGTACACAAAACTCCTGATGTGGCCTAACCAAAGTTCCATACATTTGCAACATGACTTTTATACTCAACACCCAGACCGGTGAAGGCAAGTATGCCCTATGCCTTCTTTATCACTCTATTTGCTTGTGTTGTCACTTTTAAGGAGCTATGGACTTGCACCACAAGATCCCTCTGTACATTAATGCTACAGAGGGTAGCATCTCAGGGTCCTGCCATTTACTATATTCTTTCCTCTTACATTTGACCTCCCAAAGTGCAACACCTCACACTTGTCCTGATTAAACTCCATCTGCTATTTCCCTGTCCACATTTCCGACTGGTCCATATCCTGCTGAATCCTTTGACAACCTTCCCCACTATCCAGAATCTGCCAATTTTTATGTCATCTGCCAACTTATTAACCAGCTCACCTACATTTTTGTCCAAATCATTTATATTTTTATATAATCACAAATCACAGAACACTGATCCTTGTGGAACACCAGTGGTCACAGACTTCCAGTCAGAACAACACTGCCCCAACACTAGTCTGTCAGTTCCAGAGATATTATGAATTAAAATTATTGTAAAGTAAAGCGGATCTTGGCTAATTCAGTCCTTGAGACTTGCTAAGAACCAAGATCTACTTAAACCAATTGATTTGGGGAAGCGAGGAACGCCCTTAACAACTTGAAGAAAGATATGGCACTTCACACTGATAAATCTACCTCAAGAAATATGAAAGAACTAGAAGAAGCACTAAAATAGGGAGTATTTTTGTAGAGTTAAAAGGTAGTCATATTGTTTTAATACCACAATGGGATGACCCAAGGAGGTTGCACAATATAGACAATTGGAGACTTAAAGCAACTGGATCAATTTTACTTAGAATCTTAATAAAAATTCTTGGCAAGATGTCATCTATGGTTATTGGTCTTCATTTGAGACACAAGAGTTTCACCACTGCCACTTCTGGCTGTAATGCAAAGAACTGCTATATCACAAAATATCATAAAAGGAGCTAAAGTTCGTAAAACTAACTAGCTATTGGCTTTGCAAATCTAGTCAAGATCTTTGATTCTGTTGATCACAAAATCACTGTTATGATTTGGTACTAACAAAACCTTTGTTGAATTGTTCAGCAATATTTATTTCAACAGATTCGTTTTTGAGATAAAGGATCATCTACCAAACCTATTGTTAGGGAACGGGTTAATTTTGTTTAGTATTTTTATGGGTCCATAATTATATGTATAGTGCAATAAACATTGCACATGGATTAAAATTTATAAGTGAGTAGATTAAAACCAACTCAAAAATTAGAGATTCTAAGAAATTGCATAATTCGGGGTTTGTGATGTTTTCATTCTCATGGAATCTTCCAAAATAGAGTCATAGAGTAATGCAGAAGGGAAACAGGCACTTCAGCTCAACCGTCTCTGCCAACCAAGATGCCCATCTAAGCTAGTCTCCTTTGCCCATATTTGGCCCTTATCCCTCTAAACCTTTCCTATTCTTGTATCTGTTGTGTCTTCAGTGTTGTATTTGTACCTATCTCAACCACTTCTTCCGGCAGCTTGTTCCATAGACGACCCACCTTCTGTGTGAAGAAGTTACCCCTCAGGTCCCTTTTAAATCTTTCTCCTCTCATCTTAAATCTATGCCTTCTTGAAAATACTCTGACTAATGTGGAATCCATTATTAGAAGTGCAATTAAGGACTGATCTTCTGCATGTACCTATGTAATTTTGATAGAATATATTATGCACGAATTTGTCATGCTGGTTTATGTTTGCCCAAATTTGAAATCCAGGTATTAGTCATCCATTTAAAAAAATGATGGTGTTAAATTTTCCTGAGGGTCCCTTAATAGATGGAACTTTTGGATTTGGCGTGATTAACCTATCAGATAAAACTGTTAATTTTCAGAGTCTGGGTTATGTTAATAACAGTAAAATTCCTAATCAATGTGAAGAGATTATCATGGCCTATTTTGTGCCACTTGTTTAATAATTACATCCATTGGAGAGAAAAGACATTTGAAAATTGGATGAATATGCCGCACCGAGGTAATTAAAATTAGATATATTAGGAACAACATAATTTCAAATGATTGGACTAGGTTAATGAGACCTGCATCTCTCTAAAGTTACGACATTAACATTGTTATAAAATATACCTACCCTATTCAATGTATTGTGATGGTTGGTAGGAATTTAGTCAATAAATCTTGCAGCTTTGCATCCTGATTTATGAATCTATTACAGGTATTTCTGATAGATGTTCATGTGTCAAAACCATGAGAATTAGATTCCATAACAAGGTTGTTCCTATGGTATGCTGTGCAACAATGTTCCTTCATACAGAGAGACTCCTTTAAAGGAAATTCGAATTAAGGACACTGATGGTAAGGTATGAAAACTGGCTGCAATCTTTCTTCAGGATTGTTCTGATAATGCTGTGATCAGGTTTCAGGATAATGGTGGTACATTGGGTTCATGTGGAAAGAAATCAATCTCCAGCCAACCATTAAAGGTGCTAGCAACCAATGTGCCTCCACCCCTGCCCACATTCATGAACTGATTATACCCTCCACTCACCTGTCAGCCTCCACACTAATCTTCTAGCCATGCCTAAACAATTGTGATCAGGCAGGTGATTCATTGGCGGCATGGTAGTGTAGGGGCGGCAAGGAGGTGTCGCGGTTAGCGTAATGCTACTGCAGCACCAGTGACCCGGGTTCAATTCCGCCGCTGTATGTAAGGAGTTTGTACATTCTCTTCGTGACTGCGTGGGTTTCCTCCGGGTGCTCTGGTTTCCTCCCACATTCCAAAGACGTACAGGTTAGGAGCTGTGAGCATGCTAAGTTGTCGCCGGAAGAGTGGCGACACTTGCAGGCTGCCCCCAGCACATTCTCAGTAATGCAAAAAGATGCATTTCACTATGTGTTTCAATGTACATGTGACTAATAAATAAATCTCTTATCTTCTTTCTTGAATATGAAGGAAAGGACTTTAAGTGCAAGACCTGTTACGTAGCTAACAGTGCCTTGCGTCGCATACATTACAGAAGTTTGCAGCGGCTGGTTCTCTAATTAAACTTTCATTGGCCCAACTCAAGCTGCCCATTTACCAAGCCTACACAGGCTGCCTGCAATTTCTAGGCTGTTCTGGTTTTTGATGATGTTGTTGAGGAGCACCAAGTAGGTGAGGAATAGTAGAGTGCCAGTGATAGATCCTGCAGGGGACACAGGCAGTAATGGTGCAGGTGCAAGGAGAGAAGCCATTATCAGAAATTCTCTGGCTACAACTGGATGATAAAGAATGGATGTGTGGGCATGCACCCAGCTGGATGACATTGGGCAGCTGTTGGAGGAGGGCAGGGCGGTCAACCATATCAAAGGCCACACGTAGATCAACAAGGATGAATATCACCTTTGTCATAATTGAGTAGCATCTCATTAGTAAATTAAATAAGAGCCATTTTGGTATGTGATATGACTGAAAACCTAATTAGATGGATATGCATTCTGGGAGAGATTGGCCTAATTTGGGAGGCAGCATCCCTTTTGAGTACTTTGGAGAGGAAAGGGAATTGGAGATGAGGTGGAAATTAGCAGGACAGGAGGATCAATAGTTCTTGCTTTGAAGAGAGTGGTAATGGTGGCAAATTTGAAGGGGATTGAACTGTGAACAATACCAGTTGAGGAATCCGGGCAGAGGAGAAAATTTGGTGATCAGCACTGGTGATCAGAATATGGTCCGCAGAACAAAAGACAGCTCTCAGAGAAGATGAGGCTGGAGACAGCTTAAGGATGGGTAGGAGGGAAACTAGAAACTATTGCTCAATTACTTAAGTATGGAAAGGCAAGTTGGGTAAAGTAATACGGAAAATTACATTCAAGATGATGATGGTGGATAAGGAATGGAAACACTTAATTCTACTGAGCAACAAAAATTCCATTTGATAAATGATCCTTCCAATCTTTGCTATGTAAATAAGTTATCAATAATAAATTTAAAAAGCTGGCTTATAACATTGGCATGTTCAGTAATAGGATTGAGTAACTTGTAGACATAAGCAAAGGATGTCCAAATAAATTGAAAAGGAAAGGATAGAATATAAATTAACTAATAAGCAATGTCTATAAATATGTAACAAGGAAAAGAATACCATTTGTAAATATGGGTTCCTTAACAAGAAATTAGGGAGAGAGGGAGGTATAGGATTTGGCTGAACATATAAACAAACATTTGTGATCTAATCTGGAAGTAGAACAAATTGTTGGGAACCAAGGATCTAATGAGAGTGATGAACTAATAATTAACAAAGAACAAAGTGCTGTTGGAGAAGTAAATGGGATTAAATTTAGTCAAATTCCCTGGACATGAATTTGTTAAGGTATCACATGAAAGTTTGTTACACTAAATTAGGGCCCATGAGGTTAGGGCAATATATTAGCTTGGATAGAGGAATGACTAATGGGCAGAAAACAAAGCAAAATGAAATCGCAGCACAGATAGTGGATATTCATTTTCATTTTGGCAGCTTTTTATTCGGGCATGCTACAAAGCTCAATGCTGGGGCCTCAGCTATTTACAGCCTATATTAATATTTAGATGAAGGGACTAAGCATAATATATCCAAGTTTGCTGGTGATACAAAAAGGCAGATGGCAGAGTAAGCCGTGACACAGAGCAGAGTAATTTGTTCATGGTCACAAATGCAATGTGTGATTTTAGTACTCTGAGTGCCTTTTATACTGCTTCCAATTCAGTTTCATTGCAGTAAATGGCACCAAGTTTTTGGAAGAGGAGTTTGAAGTGTATAGCCAATTATATTACAAGTTTAGTGCAAGTGACTGAATAACTTGTACCCCAAAGAGTCTGCAAAGGATTATAAATGAATGCACAAGATGTTGGCAGATGTGGGAATATATGAGATTATTTATTTTGGTTATAATAATGAAAATGTAGATTATTTCCTTAAATATGAGAAGCTATTGGATTGTGAAGTTCAGAGGCATAGAAAATTAATTTGCCTTAGGAATTTTTGTTATGTTTATGTCGTGGCTTGGTAAAACTACACTTTGCTGTTTTGATCTGGACTGATATCTGGGATGAAATTGTTGTTTGATGAGAAGAGTTTGTGCTGGATTCCTAGAATAATAAAAGGTGAGCTCATTGCAATCCATAAGAGGCTGAAAGGGTAGATGCTAGAAAACTGTGTATTGGCTGTAGCATCTGGAACTGGGGGCATGCTCTCACAGTAAAAAAAAAGTGCCTATTTAGGACATGAGGAGAAGTTGCAATACTCAATAGTTTGTTAATCTTTGGGATTGTCTATGCAGAGATCTGTGAAAGACCTTCATTGAGTCTATTCAAGGTTGAGATTTGCAGACTCTTGAGAGTATCCGATGCGAAGGTAGAGTTGAGCTATGAACCATCAACCATGAACTTTCTGAATGGCAGAACATGCTCAAGAGGCCATTTGGCTTAAGTCTTCCCCTACTTCCTATACTCCTAAATATAATCTGTCCTCACTCAAAAATCCATTACCAATGGATGATCTGGATAAAAGGCATTTTTCCCATTGATGTTTCAGATAACCTTAAACTTTACTTCTAGCATTTTGCCTGAGGAATAACATACACTTGGCCACAATTTAAGTTGTTGGGGCCTCAGAGATCTTAGCTAATTTTCACACACAGATCTCAGAGCCATCTAGTGAGGACTACATTGAGATCTTCAGTGGACAATGTGAACACATCCTCCAAGAAATGAAAGTTCACACCAAATTCTCATAATCAGATGAATTTTTTGAAAAATGGAAATAACTTCCTATCCTTCAAAATTTTTACGCTCAGAACAACTTTAAAGTTGATGGTTTACAGAAAAGCAGCAACATATCAAATGCTGTGGACAAAAGCTGGAGGGTGGGGAGAGTGGCAAAATTTCCTGACTTCTCCAATTTTATCAGAAAAATGGGCATAAAGATAAAACAAGGAATTGTTGTTACTTATCTACACTTTCACTAAGATGAGGTAACACTGTATATCTAAGGGTTTCTTTATGCTTTTAGTTACTGATTTAACTGTTTAAAAGCGCAATTCCCTTTATTGGTTTTCCACTAAAAATGTATTCTTTCTTTTAAATATGTTTTGTTATAAGCCACACTCAGATTAAATATGGGTAGGCTATTCACAGTTCTTTTACAATTCAAAATTTAAAACAGATAATAGCTCCCTTGTGAAATGTAAGGTATTTCACATTAGTAATGAAAATCTGTTCCTTAATTAAAAATTCATCACAAGTAAAGATGCACCATCATCTATTTAAAGACATTATTACTCCAGCATGATCAGATATTCAGTTCCACTCTACAGGGAGCCTGCACACAGGCAATATTGTTTACTACCACAGATAATACAACTTGATTTTTTTTCTTGTATGCTCAGCTAATGCAGTGTATAAACGAACAATAGTTTATCCAGAGAGAAAAAATAATACTTGCTTCTTTTGAAGAAAACCTGTTTTGAAATGTTTCAAAGTCTTGAATATTATGCCATGCCTTAATTAATGTACAGTAAACCTCTATAGTTCCATGACTCATTAACCGCTTTCACCCTTAAGAACCTCATAGGTACATAAAGACCTGCATGATTGGAGGCTTTCAGAACGATCCCCAGAATGTTGGCGAGAGGGAAATAGAACAATACTTTAAAAATTCATGATAAATGGCAGTTGCTTCTCCTTTATTAGCTTCACTCGGAGCTACTCTGAGGTCCTTTAAGCATTGACAGTTTTCTCCTCTTCATAGATAGTCCTTCAGGATTGAAGTTAGCTTACTTCCACTCTAGTTTTGTGGATACTGTGGTGATTGATGCGACCATTGAAAGAACCCTTCCATGGATGGGGTAAAGAGTTGCCTGAAGGGATGGGTACTTGGATAGTTTGTGAGGTGGTGTATTCCTTTTGCTGCTAACACTGGGCTTCTTTGTTCTCCTGATGCACAGACTTGAGGTTCTCAATTCCCTTCTGCATGCTCCTTCTCCACCTTGAGTGTCATGGTGAGAGCTATCAAGGACTGGTCAAAGTAAGCTCTTCTCAGCTTCCCACCAACCTGATGACTCCCAACCAGCAAGAGGCACAGAGTGATTAACAGTACATTGTCTGCCCTGAAGTCCACCACAATTGGCACCTGTGAAGAAACTCATGCTTTCTCTATGAAGAAGAGACAGGACTGGCTTGATGACAATAACCAGAAGATTGAGAAGATAGTTAACTGCAAACGCAAGTTGCTCTTGGATTGGAAGCACCGTCATTCAATATTTCTGTTGACGCTGATACTTTGGCTCAGATTGATGGAGATAATAGAGCAGATTTGGGGGGTCAATGCGGCATTAATGGTGTGGATAATGTTAGATTATATCAGAGTCTAAGCAATCAACAGCTCTGATATAATCTAACAGGTGCCAATTCTCGGACTGGGGTTCCTACCATAAGTTCTTGTGCTTGTTGCTCTGGTGAAATGAGGCATTGGCTATGAAAAGATAATGCTCCAAGCATATTGTCAGGAGAAGGATCGCTTTGAAGTTAGCTTTCCCAACTCCTTCCTTGCTGATTTTGCTTACCAGAGGATTGCATCTTTTGGAATTGGCATTTGTTTATTATTGTCACCTGTACTGAAGTACAGTGAAAAACTTGTCTTGCATACCATTCATACAGATCAATTCATTACACAGTGCATTGAGGTAAAGTGAAACAGCTACAGAGAAAGTGCAGTGCAGATAGACAATAAGGTCCAATGTAGACTGTGAGGTCAAGAGTCCATCTTATCATACCAGGGAACCATTTAATAGTCTTATAACAGCAGGATAGAAGCTGTCCTTGAGCTTGGTGGTACGCGCTTTCAGGTTTTTGTATCTTCTGCCTGATAGGAGGAGAGAGAAGAGAGAATGTCTTGGGTGGGTGGGGTCTTTGATTATGCTGGCTGCTTTACTGAGGCAGCAAGAAATTTAGACAGAGTCCACGGAGGGCAGGCTGGTTGCCGTGATGTGCTGAGATGTGTCCACAACTCTCTGCAGTTTCTTGCGGTCATGGGCAGAGCAGTTGCCATACCAAGCCGTGATGCATCCAGATGGGATGCTTTCTATGGTGCATCAATAAAAATTGGTGAGGCTTGATGGGGACATGCTAAATTTCTTTAGCCTCCTGAGGAAGTAGAGGTCCTGGTGAGCTTTCTTGGCCATGGTGTCTTCATGGTTGGACCAGGACAGGCCATTGGTGATGTTCACTCCGAGGAACTTGAAGTTCTCAACCCTCTTGCCCTCAGCTCTGTTGATGTAGACAGGTGCATGTGCACCATTGAGGGAAAGGTTGTTGTCGTGAAACATGTTACTAAGCTCTCTATCTCCTTCCTGTACTCCGCCTCATTGTTATTTGAGATACGGCCCAGTATGGTGGTATCATCTCGGTAGGCATCTTTGATGGTTGTACAGCAATGGTCAAGGGTGTTTGGGCCCCTGGTGGGACAGGAGACATGCTGGCATTATTTTGGTAACATACTCTTGAAGTTTTTGCACCCTGTTGTTGAGGTTATGGAAGGGGAGTAGTTTGTCTCCCTCTGGAATGTGGATCAGAATTTTTGAAAGGTTGAGGTAAAAATGCTCCTCTTACCTTCCCTTGGCTTCCAGGTTGAGGTAACAACAGCATAAGGGAGGTAAAATGATAATTCTCATGTTTAGATAGCATAATTTATTGTAATGATGGCTGATATAAATTCAGCTCCCTCATGGGCAAACACACAAAGTTCACTCAGCAGGTTCTGCTGAAGATATTTGAGTTTCTTAATGCAAATAAGACTCTGATTTCAATGGAAACATTTGGAAAGGACTGTGTGAAAGTTAATTATAGCTCTGTGCAAGTATGTTATTGAAAAGATGTTCCTTCGGTTATGAGATGCCTTCTTGAACCCTACATCCTCACAGATGAATATTAAATTTTCCTGTCTGTCAGCACAACTAGCATTGTATCTGCCATTTCATGTAACCATAATTCTTAGAAACTGACATTGGGCATCTCAAGAAATTGTTTGGGCCCTCATTTGCATATGTGACGAGTTTAATATCTGCTTAAAAATGACTAAACAACTGTTTGCCCTTATCCAATATGATGGGTTGCTTTTTTTCTGATTAGAATTGTGTCCTGACAACCATTTGGGGAAATAGCAGGCTGCGTAACATTTCAAAATCTCTCGGTATGTCACCCAATTTCTGAGTCCTCCTGATTACTACCTGCCATCCTTCCTCTGCTGATAAATCCATGCCTCTCCATGTTGAACAACGTTTGGAAAAAAGTGCTGAGTAATAAAGACTCGGAAAAGCAGCAAGAGTAGCTTGGTGGCAGCAGCGTGACTGGGTTGGCTGAGATCTAGAGTATAGCTGCTAGATGATCTGTGGCAGATAGTGAACAAACCAACAGATAGACCTACTTGATCTTATCATTACCAATCTAACCATTGCAGAAGCATCTGTCCATGATAGCATTGGTAGAACTGACTACTACACATTCTTTCCCATCCCCAGTGATAGGAGGGTCCAGCCTGTTCAGCCAGAAGTGCCAAATGGATAATCTATCTCAGCTGTCTCCTGAGATCCCCACCATTCCAGGAGCCTAATTCAGCTAATTTGATTCAATTCAAGTGAAACGTAGAAATGACTGAGAGCACTGGATACAGCAAACATCCCAGTTGTAATACTAAAGACTTGTGCTCCAGAACCAGCCGCTGCTCTCATTAAGCCATTCCATTGGAGCTATAACATTGGCATTGACCCAACAATGTGGAAAATTACTCAGGTACTTGCTGGCCACAAAAAGCAGGACAAATCCACCCTGGCTAATCATTGTACTCCCAATCAGCAAGATGTTGGAAGCTGTTGGCAACAGTTCTTTCGAGTGACGATCACTGTTCCCACTTTGTGTTTCATGAGGACCACTTAACTCCAGACCTGTTCACAGCTGACATGAAGCTTTACAGGAACAGTGATCTGTCACTAGGAAGCAGCCGATCATCATCATTGAACAGAGAGCTGCCAAGTGTGACCAGACTCTTGTTCTCATTGAGCAGTAAGATGGCACTTGTTAGCAAATTGCTGCTCTCAGTGGATACAGGCGTCCAACCTTTGAGCAGCTCATGGTTCTAAAGAGCAAAGAGGTGCTGGATGAGAGGACGTAGCTGCTCTGCATGAGCAAAAAGTTTCTGCCCATCAACAGAGAGCCTTCCTCGAGGAGTAGAGGTATGGTGTGCAGAAGCTGGTCTTCCCTTTACAGGAGCAATGGCATCCCCATTCCCCACCCCTTCAACTCGTACCTCACTCATTGAGTGCAGAGTCCTGCTGAGATTGTACAGAGAACTGACTCCATGGAGAGGCTGAAGACAAAAGCCTCTGATTTAATTGTGGTGAAATGAAACATGACATTGCACAGAGAACCTGTCTGGTTAGCAGGTTCAGAGCATTGATTTCTCCTGTCACAGCTTATGTAAGTGGCTTGCTCACCTGTGTCCCAGAGCCATGCATCTCAGAGCACACTTTTTCATTGGCCCTGGACAAGTGATCAAGGATATCTGTGTGGAATTCCAGGGAGTAAGAGGAGCCTTCGAGCAACCTGAATGCAACCACAAATGGGATACTGAGTGACAGCACAAGGACACCAAGGCCCCAATAAAAGGTAGTCAAATTGGAAAGCCAGTTGGTCGTGAAAGCTTAGAGACAGATGTAATGACTTTTGATTTGTGTTTTATTTGATGGCCCTTCAATATGGAAGTTTCCCAAGACACCATTGTTCTAATTTATTGTCATTTATGGAAATCCACATCCTTCATTTGCAGGGTTAAGTGATAAATACATGGCAACTGTTGACATTGCTGCAGAACCTGCCATGCCACACCTAGAAATGTTGCTCAAGTCATGCATATCTGGTCAATGAGTCTGAACAAAACATTGAACATGGTGAGACAATGAGTGATGCATTCCCCTTAAAAAAATTATAAACTCCCCTGCAGCTGACCACATGATTGTGAAATAATTAGACTAATGACATTGTTGTAAAGACATTGCCTATGATCTCTGATGTCAAGTTAATTACTATCTCGTGGATGTTATTCCTTTGTTTGCTCTGTTCTTATCATACTTAACATGTCCACCTTTGAAGCAGGGACTCCTCCTCTAAGAGGCAGGAAAATATGAGGGAGTTTGCATAGTGATTAAATATCTGTTCTGTGTGCTTCATTCTTTAGGAACCCTTTTTGTGCTGGTGATTGAGTGTCTGAAGTAGGTAAGAGAGTGTTAATGAAATATGAGTGCTTATGTAGGTATGCATAATGTCAGACCCAATTGTTCCAAGTTGATTGAAATGTTGTGCTGCTACCATTGCTGGTTTAACAGTAGTGCCTCATTTTGTGCCTTGAAATGCTTGAACGGTGCAATACTGTAAAATGAACATCAACTGCAAGATGCATTATTGGCATCAGAAGTCATTACATCTGTCTCTGAGCTTTCACAACCAACTGACTTTCCAACTTGACTACCTTTTATTGGCTTGAAACGTTCGTCCATTAATGTATCTCCGTATCCACTCATTGGTAACCTGATCAACATGTTGTCAGGTGCATGACCATCAGCTGCTGTGGTAACAATACTGGCTAACCACCATTGATATTGAGCAGCAGTCCAAAGGGATCAGAATTTCATTGAAGTTTACACATGCACAGGGCAGTTGATCTGATAAAAATGCACATTGTGGTGATGTCAAAATTCCTTAAATTAGGTGGCACTAATCAGGTAACAGAACTTGTGTAGAAATCCACTGAAGTTATGGGATCATTCACAGATGTGTTATGAGCAGTGTTCATCCTGCAAAAGAGGAAGTGAAGAATTATTTTACTTCATTTGAGCTTTCCTGATAGATTAAAGGTGAACTATATTAGTGTTAAGGATTGCACTGGGGATTCGCTTTTAGCAGGCTCCTTATGAAAGGCATCTCTCTTTGAGAGAGTCTCTTTCAGCCCAGACAGACAATGCCTCCCTCTTCCACACTGTTAGGAGATAAAGCTGTTGCTGCTCAGCTTGGATTTTACCCTAATACCCTCATATGCCTTACATCCCTTGGCCTCTGTGGCAGGTCATCCCCTATCACCAGTCGCACCTCAACTTGCTCGTGTGTGGCTTTCTTTGTATTTGCACTCACCTACTGTGGTCACATTATGAATTGGTGTGAGGAACCAGGAAAGCAAATGGCATTGAACAAAAAGCAAAAAAAAAACAGCAGGTGCTCTGTCTGAAATAAGAACAGAAAATGCTGGGAATACTCAACAGGTCAAGTAATATCTGTGCAGTGATAAACGGTTTACATTATAGGTATTAGGTTAATGACCTTGAATCAGAACTGGGAACATTTTTTTTAAAAAGGGCATGTTTTAAGTTATAGAGAAGGGAAGGACCGGGGAGCATAAAGGGAATGTCTGTGACACAGGAGAAACCAAGGAAAAATGGAGTCAAGTCAAGTTGAGTTTATTGTCATATGCACAAGTATAACGAGGTACAGGTACAATGAAAAACTTGCTTGCAGCAATGTCACGGGCACCTAGTTTCAAACAGCACACAGAACATAAACAATAACCCACTAAATCACAAGTAAAGGAATATATGAGCACAATGTGCGACACAAAAATTGTAGGTTGCTCCTTTAAGCTTCCATTTATGCTGGGTGGCCAGATATAGGCATTGTGCAATTGGTGACACCATTGTGTGGCCATCTAATGCCAAGGGAGAGTCGGGCATGCTTGGGTGAATTGTGCATGAAGGTCCCCTGTTCAAGACTAGTTTGGGAGCAATTTCATCTGGAAATTACAGCTTTTGTGATCCACAGCAAGAAAAGGTAAAGCGTGTGAGAAATGCCCATTCCAAGTCAGGGATGCGGCATGACTTCAGTTGGCAAATTAAAGTAAAGATGCTGGAAATCAGAAACAAAAAGAGTGATACTTCTCATTCTTCCAATTTACTGCATGCATTTGTTGCTCACGATAGTCTCGTCTATATTGGGGAGTCGCTTTGCAGAATGTTTCAGCAAGGGAGACCCCAAGAATATAGCCACCTGTCACTTTATTTCTCCATCCCATTCCCGCTCGGACCAGTCTCTTACATTGCTTCAGAAATTCCTGACATAAGCACGAGGAACAGTACCTCATCTTTCACCTGGGCATATTACACCCCTTGGTGGTTACCTAAATTTAATAATTTCAGGTAACCATCCCCTTTTTTTAATGTTTTCCACATATGTGGCTGTACCTTTCTGTTTCATTTTGTTTATTTTATTTTCTACCTCCCATTGCTGGTTTTTAAAATAATTGTTACCTTGATAAGTTTGGTCTGCACTCTATCACAAATATTCCCCTCTGTTTTCTCTACCTATTCCATTGTCTGAAACTTAAAACACTTGCCTTCTCACTTTTCCCATCCTGATGAATGGTCCTTGGCCAGAAACATCGACTCTGATTCTCTCCCCACCGATGCTACCTGACCTGCTGAATGCTTCCAGATTTTATTTAAAAACAGAATTTTGTTTAATTAGCAGCTATAGAAACAGGCTAATGTGTTCCCAAGAGGAAATGACCATAAGACATAGGAGCAGAATTCAGCCATTTGGCCCATCGAGTCTGCTCCGCCATTTGATCATGAGTGCTTTATTTCTCCCTCTCAACCCCATTCTCCTGCCTTCTCCTCGTAACCTTTGATGCCCTTACTAATCAAGAACCTATCAGCCTCTGCTTTAAATATACCCAATGACTTGGCCTCCACAGCCGTCTGTGGCAATGAATTCTGCAGATTCACTACCCTCTGGCTAAAGAAGTTCCTCCTCATCTCTGTTCTAAAGGGACGTCCTTCTACTTCTGAGGCTGTGCCCTCTGGTCCTAGACTCTCCCACTACTGGAAACATCCGCCCCCCCCCCCCCCCCCCCCAATCTAAACTCCAGCAAGTACAGGCCCAGAGCCATCAAACACTTCTTATATCTTAACCCTTTCGTTCCCAGGATCATTCTCATGAACATCCTCTGGACCCTCTCCAATGCTAGCACATCCCTCATTAGATTTGGAGCCCAAAACTGCTCACAATAATCCAAATGTGACCTAATTGTAAAACGAGGTAAATTGGAGCCAGAAACCAAGAATGCTCATGCTGGCAGGATCAAAATCTGCTAAGCACATCTTTTAGTAGCTGCCTTTAAAATGGCATGGAGTTAACATTGAGACTATTTCATTACCTTCAGAACTAGAGGAAAAAATAGTTACTTTAGGTCGTGATCAAATAGAGATAAAAAATTAAACATGACTGCCCCCGATGTAACCATGGATATTATTCCAGTATTTTACAATCGTTGTACAATTTATTGATCTGCCGCTATTTTTTCATTTATTTTATTGTTTCATACTACAGAAGATGCTATATCACTTTCATTTAAATGAAACAGAAGACCAGCAAAGTGAAGCCTACTGCTATTCAGAAAACAACTCATTGGAATACTGATATAGCTCCAGGCTGATAAAAAGCCTGGAAATAGATCTGATATTAATTTAGTCCCTTTCAAAATCCAATATCCCATAGCTGTAAGTTTGACCCACAGATGAGTCAGATGGCTAAGTGAAATTAATACTGAGAGACAGTGTAATAAGACAGAATGTGAATGATAATAATTCTCTGCGTCTCATTTGGATTAATTTGAAATGAGTTACCCAGATTGCTGAGTTTTATTTTTCCTTGGATATGCAGTTACACACACACACAATTTTTAAATGATAATTTTCTCTTCTGCTCCTACCCTGAAGCTGCTCATTTATCTTGATATTTAATCCCAACCATTCCAGCAATGGCCATTGTAGTACAAGCCAGCTCTTCATCTATAATGTCTAACCAAGTACATTTCCTATCAGGAATCACAAGATGGGTTTTGCCTAACCAAAAAAAAAAACCTCTTGACATTCTGTGTGTATAACATCTGAATTTAGTAGTAAAATTCCAAAAATTGTGCTGCATTTTGACTCGTACAGAGTATTTCAACAAATTCTGTATATGAGATTTAAAGCAGTAGGAATTTGAGATGAAACTGGAAAAATGAATTAAGAAGTTGCAGAATAATGAGAAATGGCACGTTTTATTAGAGATGTTATGTGGAGGAGACAGTGAAGAGTGTTGTTGAACAAGGGTTGGTATTGCAGCCTCTGTATCTAACTTATGTTAATAATTTGAATTTGGAGTCTCAATCGATGAATCATCAAGCAGTCCCAACTAAAATACTGCAAATGCTGGAAATCTGAAATAAAAACAGAAAATGCAAGAAATGTTCAGCAGGCTGGGTCTGTGAAAACATGCAGAATTAACATTTCATTCAGCATTCTGATGCAAGGTCATCACTCTGAGACATTAATTCCTTTGCTCTTTCCACAGATGCTTTCTGACTTACTGAACATTTTCCACCTTTTCTGTTTTTTTTAATTTCAATTAAACTCTCACAGGAAGGAGTAATTGGATCTGAACAGTAAGCTCATTTACAAAGTGATCAAAATTTGTGGGGAGAAGTTGAAGATGAAATCTAATTCATGTTGTATTACTAATGCTTGGCTCGATGTAAGGTTAACTCTCTCCTCTGGATTAGTAAATTGTGGATTCAAGTGTCATGTTGGAAAATCAAAGGCCTGATCAGGGCCTTTGTTTCAATGCAATGTTGCAGAATTTCTCCATTGTTGGATGAGGCTTTCACATAAATTTGGCGTAATCCTGTGATTTGTTCAAAATGAGCAGGAGGTCTCTTCCCACCTTCTTCCCTCAGATAATTCCACCTGACCAAATTAGTCATTCAAGTGTTGACTTTGGATAAAATGGCTGCCATAAAACAACAATTCAAAAGCCATGAATTTGCTTTGAAATGTAATGAGAAGATGCCTGAGAATGTTGAAGGTTGCATGTAAGTGTGAATCCTTTCTTGACTCTATGGTGTTGTTAGAAAAGCCAAAGACGAATTTGGAAGACATCGCAAGGGGTTCATTTCTGACCGTGTCCAACAGCTTAGTGGCAGCATTCAGTGATGCAAATGATTGCTGAAATATTCAACAGAATACAAGTCAGAGGAGAACATTTTCAAAAGCTTAAATTTTCTGGTCAGATTACACCTGGATTGCTATGTTCAGACATGATTACCAATACATAAGGAAGACATTCAAGGCCTGAGTTTCGAGGTTGATCCCCAAAAATTAGACAATTGTGATATGAGGAAAGATTGAAGAAACATAAACATTTTGGCCCTGAACACCATTTGTGATGGAACTTTAAGAATTAAACAAAGGAATCCGAGTTCAGATTAGTAAAAGGCAAATCATTGACTGACATCAGAACCTTCCTTTTTGCACACAGATGCTCAACGGATAAACAGCTTTCTTGCAAGGAGAATGGAGATGGGCATCATTTAGCAAAAGCTGGATGCCATGATGGTGGTCTGAAGGTTTTCTGTGGCTGAGCTAGGATGGGCTGAACGGTTGTCCACTTCTGGATCATTTTGTGGCACCAGTATCTCTGACCTCCACCTTGGACTGTGCTGCCTTGACTGAGGTGAGCTAATTCAGAACATGCAAGGATCAAAGCTAGACCTTCTGCCCTGGCTCTTGTCAGAGTTGGCAATCCTAATGTTTACTTGTTGTAAACTTTGTGTTATTGAAGACAACAGACCAATATGGCTAGAAGTTAAATTCAAGCATCCTGTAGGATTATCTACGCAGTGTAATTTAATATCTATCAGTGCTGTGAACCACCCCATTGTAATTGCACTTTCAACCTCATGAGCAAAGTCTTTCAAACTTCTCCCTGCAATTAACTCTCACTGAAAGAAAAATTGTGTTGCTGTGAATCGATCAAAGCTAAGGTTAGTTAGAGCCTCGCGTGAAGGGGAGAATTGCAAGGGAAATGTGCTGAACTGCTCTTGTTCCACACATTATGTTGCTTGTAGCTCTGTGACTCATTTCTGAGTCAGCAGGTTGTTCAGTGGAGGTGTTGAATTTCAGATAAGGCATTAACTGAGGCCTCCTCTCCATTCAGTTAGACATATGTTTAAGGTGAGAAGTAAGAGGGTTAGAGGGAACCTGCGGAAATAAAATTTCACCCAGAGGATGGTTGCATTATGGAACACATTGCCTGAGAAGATGATGGAGCCAGGTTCTCTCACAATATTTAAAAGAATTTGGATGAACACTTGAACCACCAAGGCATAGAAGACTACAAACCAAGTGCTGGTAAATGGGATTAATATCGATGGGTACTTGAATGTCAGCATGGACATAATGGACCGAAGGGCCTGTTTCTGTGCTGTATAGTTTTGTCTCTATAAGAGGCCCTGTGAACCTAATTTGAAGGAGAGCAAGGGGGCTGTCCCTTGTATCACGTTGCATTTTATGGGATCTTACTACCCACAAATTGGCTGTCCAGTTTAATACATTTCAAAAATACTTAATTAGCACTCAAGTGCTTTGGGATGTTTTAAGACTGTTGGAGATCCAAAAGAAATGTCAGCTTTTGCTCTCTTTTTCCAGTGATTTGGTGTGATCTAAAGCACCGAGTAATTGAGGGATTTTGCTTTATTAGTTACAGCTGATGCATGACTCAATAAGGCAGGCAAAAATGGGATGAGTTGGGGAAAAAATCTCAACAATGATTCATTTCAAACCCATGATGTGTTGGGGGAACAAAAATGGCCAGAAAAGCTGACTTTCCTTTATATTTTCATCACAAATCTCTTAAATCTGCCTCATTACCTGTTCATTCAATAAAAAGTATCTTCCAAATGAAGATTTGTCCTTGATAACAGGACTGCCTGAAATTCAATTTTGTTGCAGTGTTTGATTGCCAAGTATGAGCTACTAATGTGTGAGATTTGACCACTTCATTCTAACTGCAGTCAAACACCTTGTGAAAACATCTCAAACTTCAGTCATTTCAGAGTTACCATTTTGATCCAATGAAAGTCGCAAAGGCAAGAAATATGTTATTGTATTCAATTCTGTTTAATTAAAGTGTTTCCAGGGAGAACTTCTTTGAACCAGTATGTAGATAGTCCTATTAGAGAATGGGTGATATTGGATATACTCTTGGGAATAGCTGAGTGCGTGGAGGGAGTGTTAATGGGAAAACATTTGGAGAAAGGACAAGGATAGATTAGAAATTAATGGCCTTACTTGGGGTAGGATCATTTCAATATGTTAAGGCAGGGCCAGGCAAAAGTCAACCTGGAGCAGCTACTTGCAGGTGAGTCTACACAGGCATTCAAAAATGGGAAAAAAAGACAAGTATTTTCCTGTAATGGTAAAGGGTATCTCAACAAATCTGAGGAACCCTGCGTGTCAAGGGATATCGAAGGTTAGAGGAAAAAATACAGCTTATTGGCAGATTTAGAGAATCGAAAACAGTTAAGGTCCTCTCTGTACAGAATGTGCAGGAAGGCACTTTAAAAAGGAACAAGAAGGAGGAGGAAAAGACACAAAGTGGCACAGGCAGGCAAAATTGAGGAAGATTCCAAAGAATCTTAGTATATTAAGGGCAAAATGGTAATCAGGAAAAGAGTAATCCATTAGGAACCAAAAGGACAATCTGTGTGTGGAGCAGGTCAACTTACCCTCATTATGAACCCACTATTTAGAAAACACTCTGTTCTACCTTTTTTAAAAGTGACCTAATAGTTGCCTGCATAGTCTTTTTATCTCTGCTTTTTTTTTATTTGTACGTGTTCATCTGCACTGTTGGTTAGCTTTGTGTCTTCAGCAAATATGTGGTTTTCTGTCATATCAATTGAGTCACTTATAAATATGGTGAATATCCAGCTACTTGTGAGACACCACAAGTCAAATAATGCCCATTAAGCCACCTATTTCCTGCCTATTAGCCAATAAGCTAAGAAGATAATTAAGTTGCATTCAATTCCATGAGCTTCGTCTGTCTTTAATGAGGAATTTTATCAAATGCCTTCTGGAAGTTAGCATAAAGAATATTCTATGCGCTGAACCTCTTTGAGACAACAACAGTCATCACTCGACCTTTACAAATCCATGCTGACTCTCTTTAATCAAGTGAAGCATTTTACGGTGTTTAGCCACTCTATCCTTATTTACTGATTTGATTTACCAAAACAAATATGAAGCTTACTGCTATGCAATTCCCTGATTTCCCGCTTCCATCTTCCTTAAATAGCAGGATGACATGCATCATTTTCCATTCTAAAGGAATGATTCCTTAATCAAGAGAGCTTTTGAAAATTCCAGTCTATTCCCATATACTTTTAAATCCTTGGGATGAAATGCATCCAGCTTTGGGGTTTTGCCAGTCTTTTGTTCTTCATTACTGCTATTTTCCTTAGACATAGAGCTTATGATCTTCCTTGCTGTAAATTCTGGCACAAAGTAATTGTTCAAAGTGTCCAGCATTTCCTTATTTCCTTTTAACATATTGAGTTTTGTTTTAAATGCATTGAGTTTTCAATGGTACCACGTTGCTCCTGAACGTGCTTTCTTTGTGTAACTCAAAATATTTTCTGTTGATTATGCTTTTATGTATTTCCCTGAATATTCCCGTATTCTTCCTCTTATTAGCTTTTGTTCTTAATATCACTCCCATTCATTTGGGTCAGTACCATTTTTCATATTTTCACGTTATTCTTTCTGTTTGATGCTGTCCCTTACCTTTTTCAGTTATTTAACTTTACCCATTTACATCCAACAGAGTAAAATCCAAAAGGGAAGAGAGAGTACAGCATGCTGGCACAATTCTCTGTGCTGCTGGGAATAGAAGAGAAACTATAGTTTTGAGGCTGTATGTCACAGCAATTTGTCAATCACAGCAGTGTGAACTAGAAGCTCGGCTGGTATTTTGCTGGTCATTCCTTTGCTGAAAAATGATGCATGCCACAGGTAGACTACTGTAGTGGAAAGAGAAAGGTGTTCCCCTCCACATCACCCATCATCCTGACTTGAAAATATTATCACCATTACCATTACCCCCACCCCCCCCCCCATCATTGCTGGAATATTCTACTTGACAAGGCTTCATGGAAAGGACTACCCGAGTTGGGAAAGGCTCAAGCAAAATGGGATGGACAACAGATGTTGGCTTTGCCAGTGATGTCCAGATGCCAAAAGTGAATACATTAATAAAAATCTTAAGGCTGTGGGAGACATAGCTGTAGAGCTGAATGCCACAAAATGTTCAATGATCTCACATGTGCTCAAAGGCAGCAAATAAATCTTCAAATATCATATCCAACCAACTCCACCACTAGCCTCGGATACTACTCAATGCATCATGCCCTTTTCAGCTATCTCTTAACAAGGAGTGAGACAGAATGTTTAAATGCTCAACCGTACCCTCAACAAAATTAACTCTGCCAAGCCTTGTAGCCGTATCTCACAACTATCACACACTCCCAGCTATTCAACATTGATTGGCATGTTATCTAAGTACAATAGTGCCACAGATTGTCTCAGATGTTTGTGCATGTGCAGTGAAAGGTGGAAATCTGACATATGCTGGAGTTTGAATGCCAGAGCATTTCACTGTTTGCTCCACCATTGTACACTGATTGAGTCCAGCAGCAAAACAATGACATGCATTAGAGAGGATCCTGATGCACATTGCACCTAACCCTTCAGCTTTATGTCCAGGATGAATGGTGACCCCATTCATTTGAAAGGGTTCGCGGACCCTGCAGATAAAGTTAAATGCTTTATTTAATTTATTTTACTTTAATGATTCATTAGAGTTTTAATGTCCTTCAAATAATTTTTTTTTAATTTTCTTGAATCATTGGAATAGTTGTTAAATGCCTGTGACTGTCAGACAACAACAAGTTGCTGAAGGTTGTTGGGAATTTCCAGAGACAACTACAGAACACAGTGCCCGAGGATGCCACTCTGCCCTTGCAGGCACCCATCAGGTGCTGGGGTCATCCTGTCCAGCTCTCTGCGTTTTTGGCAAGAAAGCAACTGGCTGGGTCCAGGACCATCTGGCCAATTCTTCAGTATGCTCAAACTGTCTTTCTCTCACAGGAGAAAGGGGGAATCATCAGTGCCAGCTACAGGGAATCAGCATGGAGCAGGCAAGGGTGCATCTCCATAACCTCTTATACCACCATCCACCCTCCCTACTCATTGGAAAAGAGAGTCTTCCCCATCATTGATGCAGCCATGTTGGGGTCTATGACCAGCAGCAGAGCTGAGATCATTGAATCTGCCAATGTGCTCATTAATAATCCTCATCTTCACATTCTACTCCCCTCACCACCCCAACACACTCTGCTCTAGTTTACATGCGCTGGCTGTTTTAAGTATGAACCTCATGATTTCTCCCCTGCTCCTCACAACAATCCTATGCTTTTATTTTTTTCTTTTCAGATACTCAGGTGATGCACCTGAATGGTCTGCGGCAGAAGGGCAAAGATAAAGACACATCTGTTCTCCTTTTGACACTTGCGGCTGCTGGCTTAGTTACCGTCAGTTCCCATCGTGCAGAGGTGAGCTCAGATTCAGGACCTGCACATGGTGAGTTGGTGGGCTTCTCAGTGGCCTGTAGTTCAGATGGGTGGCAGCTTCCACTGCAGGATTCAGACACTGGGTGGCTTCTGCTTGAACTGCAATTGAGTGGAGACTCTGCATGATTGTTGGATTTGGAAGTGTACTAATGGAACTAACCACCATCTACATGCTCATAAAGGATGGGCGTCAAGCTCTGATGGCCCCCAGAAGGCAAGGTCACACATGAGTCCCGCTGTTCAGAACTTTGATGGAGCAACTTATAAGAGAGGGCTTCGTGGTTTGCACAATGAAATGCTTGTTCTCTTGGCAGGCCTGCCAGAAAGTCTGCATACAATGTCATGGAGCATGGAGGAACACAGAACAAGACTGGCATGGGTTTTTGCTCCATGCTGAAAGACTGCTCTTTTGAGCATGGACATGGTGGGCAGCTCCATCAACAAACTTCTGAATCCAACTGCCAAGCAATGTAGTCTGATGCCAAGTCTGATGTCCAATGTCTCAGTGCTGCCCAAGTGGAAGCAACCCAGTGTCTGAATTCAACACTGGTAGTTCATTATGACTGTGGGTACTGACATTCAAAAAGGCACTAAGGGTCTTATAGCAATCCCTTTTCCAGTAAATTACCAGCATTGAAGAAGAATTGCTTCAGGAGCATAAGTCAGCTGCCTTCTCTTTGGATGGCAGCATTCGTAATCTCCCTCCCCCAGTACCTGTGCTGTTTCCTACTAGTCAGTCAACCAGATTGCTGTTACTCTTGAGAAGGAGTGCAACTCCAAGCCAGACCATCTTGGTCCAGAGCTTAGCTCATCCTGCAAGACCATCTGTAAAGTCAGCTGTCCCTGAAGTGACACTTCATGTGAGCAGTCCGATAGGCACAGATGCACAGACTCAGTTTCTCTCCCCACTGATGCTGCCTGAGCTCGTGAGCGATTCCCACATTCTCTGCTGTTTTAAATTCCCAGCATCTGCAGATTTTTGTTCCAAATGTAATGTGAGAGTAATCACACCCTTATGAGCCACTAGCAAAGTGATCCTTGCTCTGCTGTACGATTGTGGTCAGAACACGTGGCATATCTCAGTGAGGATGTCCTCATTAACTTACAGGTGGACCTTGATGAGGTGTACATGGAGATTTCATTTCTGAAGACCCTTGCTGGCTATTGTTTCCCGTTGACCTCTGCCTTCCAGCAGCTTGTCTTTTCCATGTTCCTCTGCTTGGCCTGTCTTCCAAGAGAATGGCTTCAAGATATTAGTGACTGGGAGCAATGGTTATTGAAGAGGCTTGAAAGCAAAAATAACCTCTGATGTGCAGTCTGCTCAGGTAAAGGCACCCACTGTTAAACCATTAAATGTATTAGCAACCACATACCTAAACTTTTATAGTTGGGTGAAGGTCTGGATCCTCAGCAGGGCTTTGCAATAACATAATGTGACAAATATTTGTTCTGCATAAATGCTAATGCTCAACTTGCAGGTCTGGTGAAAACATCCTCCTCCACCCAGACTGGTGAGGAGGATCTGAGATAATACGCAGCTTGTTTCATGCCCCATTAGTCACAATGGCCAGGGAAATGTGCATGTAATGACTACATTGCTACCACATGTAATCTGATGAGCAATACTAGTGATAATGCTCAAACAACAATTCTACTGCCTGGACTATTGGACAGGCACAAGACAAAGATTAAGACCCAGATGGGAATGAGAAAAAAAAAGCTGCAATGAATCCCAGAAAGTGCTGGTAAACTTTCTGATCAAATCCTTGACTCCCTGCAACAAAGATAAAGGCAAGACCATGGATTACAGAGGATGCCGAACCTTTTGTGGAAGATGCCAAAGGGTATCACACGCCATCGGTTACGGAGAAGAACTTCATCAATGCACGGAACATTGTCCACTTGGAGAGAGGAGATCAACCAAGATTTTGATCTGCTGTCCAGGTCATGATTGACAAGTAGGACAATGTACTTGCAACCCTCTATTTGTTGGGAATACACTTGAACAAAGACCATCAGGTGAAAATATTAAAGATCATCTCCAGCAAATGTGCAATTTGGATAAGTTCTAATGGATTGCACATTGTCATGAAAAGCCTGCTGTTCACCAAGATCATGGGCCAAACAAGGACAGAGTTTAAAGTCAGATCTTCCTGCAAAAGTTGCCTTTAAAGAAAAGCAAATATGTAAAGTAAGGAATGAGAGGAGAGCACCAACTGTCTTGACAAAAGGGAAACCAAGCAGGAAATTATTTGCTTGAAAGATGAAACGAGGCTGTTGCTGGAATTTGAGAAGCAATTTGAAGATACCACACCATTGACAATGGTGGCAAAGTCAGGAAGACCACAAGTAAGGCAGCAAGAAAGAAGAAAAAGTGGAAATTGACCCGAGCACAAATGGTGAAAAGGTGTGATATACATCAAAGAAAGCCATGTACAAAGCAACTCAATGTTGCTATCAAACAAACAGAAGAAGGCTGGCATTACTAATCATGGAGCCCCCAACCTTAACTAAGGGTCCCTTATTTAAGGAAGAAACAGACATGCTTCAAGACAACTGAGTGTCGCAAACAAAGCCAAAAGATTTAAGGCATTTAAGATATCTTTATTTGTCACATGTACATCAAAACACACAGTGAAATACATATTTTGCATAGAATATTCTGGGGGCAACCCGCAAGTGTCGCCACGCTTCCGGCGCCAACGTAGCATGCCCACAACTTCCTAACCCGTACATCTTTGGAATGTGGGAGGAAACCGGAGCGCCCGGAGGAAACCCACTCAGACATGGCGAGAACATACAAACTCCTTACAGACAGTGGCCGGAATTAAACCCAGGTCGCTGGCACTGTAATAGCGTTACGCTAACCACTACACTACCGTGCCTGCATACAGATACACTGTGAAATAGAACAAGCTGGTGTAACTCAACAGGCTCTTAAACAAATGAAGGAAGTGAAAACTACAGGACCAGATGTCAATAAACTAAAACACTGAGCTACCACGTTTCTCTGCTCCATAGATTCTTCACCCTGTGGCTTGCATCAGTGACAATGTCAGAACAGCCGAAAAAGAATAGAACAGGTCCGACTGTGAAAACTGAAGGATAAGGAATTATTGAAGAATATTGACGAGATAATGGCAAAGAGACGAATGAAGTGATCAACGTCAACGCAAGGTAGATGTTCCAGGCTGTAACGAGAACATCACCATCCTACAAAATGTCGTAAATGTTACTAAACACAGCTTCAAGAAAATAACAATAGATTTTGTGGATTTTGCCAAAACATTTGATTTGATGAGAACACTAAGAAGCTTCATTAAGCTCATTGAAGGCAATACAAGAATAACCGTGTTGGAGGGTGATGGAGTCAAAACTTATCCTATCCATATTGGGATGAGTAAAGCAAGATGTCCACTCTCCTTAATCCTGTTCAATTTTGCCATAAATCCTCTCATTTGTTCACTAGAGAAAGCTGGCATGCATATGAGACCACATGGACAGTTCTGCAATCACCTTTGCCAATGTTACTATAATAAGTAATTCCGAACAAGGAATGATTCAGAACTTCAGTATTGCCCAAATGTACTGCAAGAGCACCAGACTTGGAAGTTAACATGAAGAAAAACCAGGGTACTTTGCATGATCAGCATACATACAAGGCAATTGGTCAATTAATAGAAATACATTCAACTATATTCCACAAGGAGATCAGTGAAAGTATTTAGGATCTTACATCAGTAAATAATTTGCTAATCTCAAAACTAGCAAACAAACCAAAACAGAAGCTATTGAGAATGCAAACATCCCCCCTCCCCCTGTTGCAGTTCCATTTGATTCAAACCGTGGCATCATAAAACAGTTGGGTTGAATTAGACAGATTGACAAAGAAAACTCTGAAGGAAATTCCTCACCACCCACAAGACAAAGCAGGTAGTTTAGTACAGGTGAGAAATGGAACAATGAGCCTATTGTAAGAAGAGGTGCCAATCCATTGGCAAAGTCTCTCAAACTTGCCAACAACAGAACCTTTCAGCTGAACTCCTAACTCAATGAAATCAACAACAGAGACAACATTCAGAGGTTGAGAACCTGAAGGCATTAGGAGAAACTGAAGATTTCAAAAACAAGCAACCCATTAGAAGGAACAGCCATCAGACCATGATTGACATACCAGGAGAAATACTTGGAATTTGCCACAGATGAAAAGACACAAAATGTTAAACAACCATGAAAACTGGTGACAATGGAAATTCAAGAAAAGGATAACTCACAAAGCCCAAGGCTCTGGAATCAAGGACTATTGTTACGCACCAACAATAATAGAAACACACTGAGTCACATATAGGTGTTAGAAGCTATTTTATTAATAACTACTTGTAATAATAAGAAAAGTAAAAATGGAAAGATATTAAACGTAAACCCCAAAACTAAACTCAAAGTGTGTGCGTGTGTGGCAAATTCCCAAACTCCAAGTCTAGGAATAGTTCTCAAAGTTCAGTTCAGCAAGTCATTAGGTGAAACGTGAGCAAAGGCTTTTACAAAACCACCGTTGACCGAAGAGAAAATGTAGAGAGAGAATGTACAGAGAATTTATGAAATCCACATGTTCCACAATGGAACCCAGACAACACCTCAATCTCCGATGATCTCCATTGTTTTGTTCTGAAGTATCTGCCACCCTGAAAGGCATTCGATACATGGCCGCCCACAGAAATACCTGTTTCCCACTACAGGTTAACGACAAAGTGGACTCCACTTGTTTGCTCCAAAGATCCATAGATGGATTGTAGTGACAGACATAGCTATTGTTCTTCATCCATCATTACAGAGGCCAACAGTCAGTCTCTCTCTCTCTCTCTCTCTCTCTCTCTCTCTCTCGCTCTCTCTCTCGCTCTCTCTCTCGCTCTCCCTCTCTCTCTCTCTCCCTCTCTCTCTCTCCCTCTCTCTCCCCCTCTCTCCCTCTCTCCCTCTCCCTCTCTCTCGCCTTGACTCACTTCGACCCTCACTGAGCAAAAACAGCCAGCACGTTATTATGATCTTGCTGTCTTGATGACACCACACACACACAGCTACTCTCCGGTCCAGGTGCCTTAAAGGGACATTCACCAAATAGCAACCTGGCCCGTAACACTATGACAACGACAGTTTTTGTTCCAGGTCAAACACTCAAGTTCTTTTTAAAGCCCATCAGCTGACCAGCAGGGTCTAATAAAGTGCTACTAAAACCGGACAAGGTGTACAACAAGCCACAGCCATTCCAACCTCCAAAAGTCTCGACTGAGACGGAATTAAGCAACAAAACCTTGGCAGATGTATCAAGATGTCAAAGCAAAAAAAAACACAAGAATTAAAAGCAAAACAAAATCATGGACTGCTTGAGAGAGGTATGAAAATCTGGATGGATAAGATGCATTGAGCTAAGATCAGCAGATGGAGCTCTTTGAAACCCAACCAAACAACGCGAGGTGGCTGTCATCAATGTCATCATTAAGTACAAAGATGAAGTCTGATCACTGTGAAGGATTGGGTCAAAAGGGGTGAAAATGATAAACATCTTATTCCTGAAATTGCGATGTTGAACAATGCTACTACAGCTATTTTTTATTCAGATTTGTCATACGAGCCAGAGGGAAATACCCAGAAAAGAAAATAGACAAATATCAGTCAATTGCAAAGCACATCTCCAGCTGAGTCCTTCCAGATTCAAGTCAGGTGCGACCCCTCTGGTCCTTTTACCCATATGGAACTTGTAATATTCAAGTCTGAGGGATCAGGAACTGAAGTTAGAAGCTGAGATAATATGGTAGACTTATATGTTGCAGTTAACTCTGATTTTATTGTGCTGGCCAAGTGTTCAGTTGTAGTTATATGTAGCTATAATGCTCTTGCTTTTGTTACTCTGTTTTCTGTCCCTAGTTTGTAAAGTACAATCAGAACAGATTAAAATTTATCAGATGATGCAACTGACCTCAGTGGTAACAATAGCATAATTTCTCAGTGGTCAGGGGCCAGGCTTGGTCAATTAAGAAGGATGCATATCAGGTATTGATAGTCACATGACTGCCACTATCCAATGGACAGAAACTTGTTAGGCCTGAATCAAGCTTAGATTTTACTCATTGAGAGTAGAGTCTGCACAGCTGTCAGGGTTCAGGCATCAGTCTGAAAACCCAAGTCACTTGCTGTCCCCGAGTAACACAAAGACATCTTTTCATACCATTACTCAAGGTGAGAAACCACTAATTTTATTGACCAATCAGGGATGCTACAGATTTCCCCTGATGGCTACCTTCCCCCACCATCTCCTGACATTATCACAGCCCTGCTGGTATGTCTCCAAAAAAAAGAGTGCTGCTTCTTTTGGTGCACTTACCGTCTGCCTCAGCAAAGCAACACTTTCTCTCCAATCTCCAACACTCCAACCATTCTAAATTTGATTTTAATTACAGCCAGCAGTTGATCAATTCTAACTGCTTCTGTGACTTTGAACATGTGATTTCCTTCTACAAACTCACCATAACTTGTGTTTTTGTTCTTATTCCTTCATGTTGACTCTTTGCCATCAAAAATTCTGAATCCGCAACACAGCTAACTACTACATAAGAGTTCTTTAACAACAACCTATTATCTTTGTTTTGTAACTTCCAACAGTTGGGAACATAAAATTAGGGCTAAACACCTCACATCTTGATTGTTGGAATTGTGTTGTTTCCCTGAGACAGAAGTTGTTGTGCATATTCCTTAACATGGAAGAAATTTTGCAATAAATTTCAAAGAACCAGCACCATCAATTGTTACCATGTAGTTGCATTTTCTTCCCTATCTGCTGTAATATATTGTACTTTTTTCATTATTGCAATACATCATTCCATTCACAATTAATTACCCTGTGGCTTGCTGACTTCTTCTGAATTTCAATTAAGTAAAGCCTAAATTTTAAAACCCAAATCCATCAAGATTCTCAAACCTTCCCTTTAGCTGTTTTCTTCTCCAGTCCTTTCATTTTCTGAATTATGTGCTCTCCTTCAACTCTGATCTCGTGAGCCTCCCAGAATTTAATTCCTCCACCACTGGTGAATGCGTTTTCCCTTTGGCTCCCAAGCTTCAATGCTCTGAAATCCTTTCCCAAAATTCCTTTGCCTCTCTGACTCTCTTTTCTCCTTTAGGATGATGCTCAAAACCAATGGTTATAAACCAGATTTTGGTGTCCACCCCACAGTCATGGCTTGGCATCATTTGTTTGTTTAATCACTTTTGAGGTGACTTGAGGCTATTTTGCTTCCTTAACTTTCATTTACTTAGCATCTTTTTTTTTGTTTTCACATAGTCGTGATTACTGCTGCCTGCGACCAGAAAGAGAGATTATAACATGGCGAACAACCTCTATTTAGTCTGAGAATGATGGAAAGGTATGTACAACAATCAAAGATAGTTTGCTCAGAATTACCACACTGATTTTTGGTTTGAAGTGACCCATGTTGCTGAGCATTTACAAAATATTATCATTAAACCTCGTCCTTAGATTAAGATATTATCAGGTGATTATGTATTCTGTTCATCGAAACCTGCTAACCTTGGTGCAAATTTGATGACTTGGAAATGCTGGGACTTATTTATTTTTCCAAATCATTTGCATTGGTCTTAACATATATTGTCCATGAATCTAGTACCAATTTTAACTGCTTATGCAAGCTTTAAAAAGTTAAGTTGGAATTCACAAAGAGTTCTGTTGTGTTATATCCTTCTGGGGTGAATCATGGCCCTGAATGTTGTACTGTTACATCAATATATCCCTCTTGTGCATTGCTAAATACATGAGTACTGCTTAAAGAACTATTTCATGAGTAATCCCTCTAATGTGCTTGGGCAATGCCAATTGTTTCCTGTTCTTGGAACTTAATGAGAAACATTGAATATCAGTATTGGCCTTCCCTCTCTATATCTCTTACCAGTACATTCATAACTTGCTGTATTCATACCAAGAACTCCTTTAGTTTCCTATCTGGCTTTACACCCGTCATGCTTTTATCTCGAGGCACCAATTGTTACAGAGATAATTCCTGCTACACACCAGGCTTGACCTTGTATTTTTTATCACAATTGCAAAATTATTTTTTAATATGAGTATACATTTTATTTACATATATAAAGTCTTACAATGACTTCCTACCTTGTGAACCTAAACATTTACACAGTCATAATGGAGAAATTATCCCTTTGCATCTCAATCCAGATATGCCTACTGGCTAAGAAATGTTTCCGTATATGAAATGTGCAATAAAACAACACTGAACAAGGGATCTGCACCAACTTTGTATAAGGCAGTGGAGCAGCAATCTGCTAATGCAGATAGCGTGTAATCCATTGTACACGTGACAATTGCAAATTCTGGGCCAAATGCATGGCAGTGTGCACAAACCACTCATTTGTCCCAAAGTCATGTGATAAGTGGGAATTAATACTTCAAGTAATAGGGTTGCTTTGGCAGGCACCACATCTTTGATACCAGATGGAATATCAAACCACAGACATGGGCACCCAGAGATGGGATTGTTTTCCAGCAATGAAGAAGGAATTTCTGGGAAATTGAGCAAAACAATACTGTCCCTGAAGATTGCAGATTCGCTGACAGCAGTTCAGGTTGGGATGAATCCTTTAATTTATCTTGGAGCACGTTTCTACTCTATAATACCATTCATGAAGTGAATGTTTGGACCAGAATAATTGAACAGCAACATCAGCCATGTGTTGCACAACGATCGAGGTCACTGATACATGTTCAGCAGACTCTGCATGTAATCCAAAAGCTAGGTCCTGAAGGTGTTGGAAAGCTACAATAAAACCAGAAAATGCTGGAAATATTCAGCAGATCAGGAAGCATGTGTGAAGGGAGAAAAACAGTTGATTTCACTTTGATTTCATCACAACCTTTCATAAATCTTTGTCTGTAACAGAGTTTATAAGCTGGTTTTCGCATAAACTGTTGACAGAGCGGAAACCTACTGTAGAACAGAATTTCTCATTTTTCCGCAATATAACAAAGATCATGAAGCTGGAAGCAGATGGAAAACAGAGTGATTCGGCATGTACGTATATAATTGCAGCAATAGCTATCATTTCATGTAACAGTTCCGATGGTCTTGTTCTCTTGAATAAGGAGAAAAAAGTGTAAGCAAATTGTTATTGAGAATTTAAAGTTACTGAAATTTTACTTCCTCCATTCACACTGATCCACCATCAGTGGTAATAATTATGCCTCACTTTGCTTCACTGATGAGTGACTGTTTCTCTTTGTGGAAAGTTCAAACAGCAGCCTGTCATCTCCCTTGGTGACCAGAAAGGTGACTGAATGTAAACTGTTGTATGGAGCTGTATCTTTCCATTGTTTGGTTTTTAAAAAATGATGGAAAGCAGTTTTCAGGCTGTTGTTGAGCGATGAATTATGTAAGCCAACTGAAGGTGAACTGCTCCTATAGTGGTTATAAATGTCCTGATGGCTGATGGAAATGAAATACTGGTGTTGTCTAGTACTGTGAAACTTCAGGAACTAGTCATAAATTGCTCCACACTTGCACCTAATACTTTAAATTGGAAATAAAACAAGCATTGGGGAAAAATAACATCACACACAGCTGAGCATAGGATATTTTCTGGATTGTTAGGCATGTAAGGGTACCAGTCAGGACAGACAACATTCCTTTGTATTTGGCAACCAGCAAATAGCCATCATATTTTGTTGCTCTAATTGTTTTAATGAACTTGATCTTTCAACATTTAGCTTGACCATTCACTATTAAATTGCAATTAGAAAGCATATGTTTAAGACATATTAAAATTCTGTTACCCTGAGGAGCTCAAGCTGAATTTGAATGATTTGCGAACTGCTTGTGGGCCAAGGGGGGAGGCAAGTGAGACATTGGCAAATTATCACTGAATGTAAGACATGAAATTCTCAGCCCTTCCTTCCCTGAGTCCCATTTTTTGTACTACCTTATCACTACAATTTATTTGATCTCTTTTCATTCCTTATGTTCCTGTTTTGGCTGTACAGCTCCTCACCCCATTTTGTTTTCTAACTGTACATTCAGCAAGTATGAATAGTTCACACAAGTAGAGCTGCTGCCTCACAGCACCAGAGACCCATGTTCAATCCTGAACTCAGGTGCTGTATGGCTGGAGTTTTCACATTCTCCCTGTGACTGCATGGGTTTCCCCTAGGTACTCTGGTTTCCTCCCACATCCCAAAGACGTGTGGGTTGGTAGGTTAATTGCCTGCTGTACTTTACCCCTGGTGCATGGATTGAATGGTGGGGTGGGGGTGCTGTTGTTGAGAATGTGGGGAGAATAAAAAAATGGGATTAATGCAGGATGAGCGTGGATGAGTGGTCGGCTCAGACTTGATGGACCAGAGGCCCTGTTCCCATGCTGTATGTCTCCTTGACTCAAGGGGGCTGGCAGAAGATGCAAAGTAACTTTTCTGAAAGATCAGGGAAGTGAGGGCAATGGGGAAATGGCACAGAATGTGAGGCCTGGGGCAGGTTAACCACGATCATATTGAATGGTGGGGCAGGTGGGAGCGGCTGACTGCCTTATTCCTGCTCCTATTTTCCTATGTTCTTGTGTTGTTGTTCTTATGGATCAGACAAACCCCCTCCCAATACAGTGGCCCCTACTGGTCCCTCTCCTTACTTTAAAACAACTGCTCCAGCAGTGTGGACAAACTCAACCACAGTCAGTCAATTCCTCTGCTTTCATTAAATAAGCTGATGACAAATTAGTGGAAACTTGGCTGTATTGCTTAAATTTTCATGGCCAAACTCGCCAATTAAATAGAAACAAAAGAACTGAACAACACACCTGTAGGTTAGTTGAAAGTGAGGGTTTTTGTTCAGCTTCCTCAAACATTCCAACTTAAGTGAATGCTGTTGTCAAACTGGACATTGCAAAGCAAGAATAACAACAAATACAGTGTGAAACGACTATATTTTAATGCAATGAAGAATGTTCTGGTCATCTCCCTGTTTCTCTTAAACTGCATCAAACCACATCAGGTCATACAATAAGTTTTCTACATAGCCATTTAATCATAATATATTCTTTATGGCCTTAAACTGCACTTGCAACAGAAAAAAAGTTATAATGTCAATAATTTATGTTATTTTGTTGCCGGTAAGGAAGGAAGAAGGCACTGGCTTTAGCTCTGCTTTGCAGAAGAATTTTTTTAAAGCTCCATTAGCAGGCTGAACAAAAACATCGGTGTTCACGTTCAGCGTCCATTCTCCAATTTAACCCGAGGATTTAAACGTTCCCAAGATTCGAGACAGGAAAGGAAAAGTATCCGGGGGAAAAAAGGCGAGGAAAGCTAGCTGCAAAGGAAAGAGAAAATAAAAAAATACAACAGGCAAATAAAATGAACCAAACGCATGATTTTACGAACATAATTTGAAGCCAACAGCTGAAATGTCCTAACAATGGGTTTAAAGAAAAGGTGGGGGTGGGGAAGGGGAAAGGCTTTCCCAGTGGAGAGCCGCTGCCTGGATTGCAGCTTCTGTGAGGTGGAGTCCCAGGATCCGCGTCATTCATTGCAGCCTCTGAGCATCCTCCCTCCCCTCTCACTGCGAGATGCAGGGAGACTCCTCTTCGCGTCCTTCTGTCCTGACACTCACATCGCAGGTAGCAGAGCCGCGGAGGCGAGGAATGTGATAACACCTGTTCAAAAAATACTAAAAAGTACCCCAAATAGAAAGCGGGGAGGAGGAGTTGGAGAGTGAGCAATCACGTTATATTTTTCAAGAGAACCAAGCTGCCTGTCCGAGGCAGATATGGGACTGGAGCGGAATAGAATTGCCGCGATCGGGCTTTCGCTGCGCGGTTAAGCGACCGACTTGTCTGGAGCCCATGAGGACGCACAATGGCCAAACAGTACGATGTGTTATTCAGACTACTACTGATCGGAGACTCCGGGGTGGGCAAAACCTGTCTGCTCTGCCGGTTCACGGACAATGAATTCCATGCTTCACACATTTCCACTATAGGTAGGAGAGAGAGAGACTGAGGAAGGTGTGTGTGTGTGTGTGTTTATGTTGCAATACTGTCAGGCCGGCTAATGCATTCAGTTCTCAAGCCCTTTGTCTCCTGCATTGGTCAAGAATGGAGCGGTTGGCTTAGCCAAGATGGGCAGGGGTTGGCAATCTTTGGAAGTTCCCGGTTGCTGCATTTCAGATTGGTCCAGTTACTTGTCGAGTTTGACGTAAAAACGTATGCGGATTCCCACAGCTGGCTTTGAACACGCCGCTCTGGCAGTGGGTCGATTCTGAACTCAACCCGCCCCGCCGATCCACTCAGTTGAACTGTTTGCAAGGAGCCCGGGCTGATGGAGATTGTGCGCGAAAACAAAAACATTCAAAGTAATTACGAAGAGTGTGTTTGTGTGTGTTGTGGTGGCGGAAAAATAACTTGCAAGGGACGGTTTGTCAATAAGGCGAATTTCGTGTGAGGGGGGGTCAAATAACTGGAGCCTCTATAGGGTGGAACTGAATGCCAAGGTCATAATTGGTACCAAGTCGTTCTTGTGATAAACGCATTGGAACCATGGGTATGTTTGCAAGAGGGTGCCCAGTGTAGAGGGTAATCTCAGCATCATGAATCTCAAGGGATGAAAAGTATAATTCCAGAGGGAAGGATGGGAGCTGGAGTGACTGCAGCATGCCAGCAACCTTGCAAGGATGAAATTGAAAAGGAAATTAGAAAAGCAGAGAGGAGGTATGAAAAAAGGATTGAGAGGTGAAATCAAGAGCAAAATTATTTGTGGAAGGAAAGAAGCCAACAAAGAAAAGAGCAAATACTACCAGAGACCAAAATGGCAGGTTGTGTGTGGAAATGGAAGTTCTAAATGAGTACTTTGTGCCTGCCTCCTGGGAAGAAGAGGATGATATGGTCATTGTCATTGAGGTGAACATTAAGCAGGCAGAATGTACAATATTAAAAATGATAGGTAAAGAAAGAATGTATATTAAGAAGTCTGACATCTTTAGAAGTGCATAACTTGCCAACCCTAGATAAAGTGTATCTCAGGCTCTTAAAGAAAGCAAAGGAGGTAATTGTACAAGGCTTTGTCTATAATTTGCAATCCACTTTGTCTACAAACAAGGTGCTGGAGGACTGGGGGATGGGCAATGTGGTACAATTGCCAGATTGATCTGCAGTGAGATGTCAGGTAATCAACACAAAGGGTAAACCAACTTGGCCTTGTCCTGACTGGTCTATCTATGATAAATGCATCCATCTATGATAAATGCATCCATCCATGATAACAGTAACCACCAACTAATGCTTGTGGAGAAAAAAGTCCCAAGTTCACTTCAAAGACACCCTGTGGCAGTAAAATTGTACTAAATAGTATAGACTCAGAAAACATTTGGCAGCTCAAGACTGGACCCCAGCATCAGGCAGAAGTAACAGCAGAAATGTATTGCACCATAATCTGTAATATTGCGGCCTCGCATAACCCACACTTCATTATCAAAGTCAAGCCGGGGTTGAACTATAGCTCAATGAGGAATGCAGAAGGGCACGTCAGGAATAATATCAGACACACCCAAAACAAGGCACCAATTTGGTGAAGCTGGTGCTATTGCTAAATAGCAAGAGTAGCATTCAGTGGGCAACCCCACAGCAGATGGACAAGATCAAAGATATGCAGTCTTGCCCCATCCAGTCATGAGATGTGATGGTCAATTAAACAGCTGATGAGAGAAGGAGGGTCCAAGAATATCCCCCAAACTCAAGAATAGAGAACCCAGCTCCTGAGTGATAAAGATAAAGCTGAACTACTTGCAACCATGTTCAGCCAGATTACTGAGTGGATGATTCATCTTGGATTCCTCCTGAGATCCCCACCATTAGAAGAACCAGTCTTCAACCATTTTGATTAATTCCACATGGTATCAAGAAATGGTCGAAAGCACCGGATATACTGAAGGCTGTGAGACCAGGCAACATCCCAGCTATAGTTCTGAAGACCTCTGCTACAGAATAAACTGCACCTAGAGCCAGACTGTTGGCATCTACCCAACAATGTGAAAAACCAGGTATGTTCTGTTCACAAAAAGCAGGACAAGTCCTATCTGGATAATGCCTTCCCAATCAACTCAGTCTACCCTTAATCATCAGCAAAGTGATAGAAAGTGTTGCCTGGAATTGCTATAGTGGTGCTCCCCCACCAGACGCTCACCAATATCCAGTCTAGGTCTTACTAGTGGACTCAGACTTGGGCAAACATGGACAAAAGAGCTGGATACCAGGGGAGAGGTGGAAGTGCCTGGTCTTGATATCAAGGCAGCATCTGACTGCGTTTGGTAGCATCAAGGAGCTCCAGTAAAAACTGAAATCAGATGCCATCAGGAGGAAAGATATCCAATTGTTTTTACTTTTTGGATATTCATTAATGATTATTTAATTATCAATACTATTCACAACTCCTCAGCAGTCTCTGCCTGCGTGCAGCAAGACTTAGACAACAGTCAGGTATGGCTTATTAAGTGACAAGAAACCCTTTTACCATAGATGTACCAGCAAGAGTGGTTCCAACCTCCTAGCTTCAAGATTCAATTGCATTAGACTCCTTGAGTTCCAATCACCACCACCACCACCACCCCCACTATCAACATCATGAGGGTCACCATTGACCAACAATTCAACTCGACCAACCATATTAACATCATGGCTACAAGAGCAGGTCAGAGATGGGTAGTAATTCGTGACCTGACACCCCAAAGCCTTTCTACCAGCCACAGGGCACAAGTCAGGAGTATGACAGAATACTCTCCACTTGCCTGGCTAATTGTAGCTCCAATAACACTCAAAAATCTCAACACAATTCTTGACAATATAGAGGTGAAGTGTTATTATTTGAAAGCAGCTTCTCGCTAGCAGCTCCTTGCCAAACAATTCTTGTTACCAGCATGTATTGCCATCCTTTCTCCCCAGACTCCTTCTCTCCTGCTGCTAATAGTGGATACATTTTAACACAATACAAATGGAAGGCGGAAAGAAAAATATATTTAATAAGTGAAAATATCTTTGGGCAGTAGAGCTGTCATTGGGGTGGAATTCCACTTGCAAGGCAGTGCGTGAACAGAAGGTTTTTTTTCTGTGAGAAGAAGCGATAGGAAGCTTACCAGTGTTTGAGTACATTGTTAGATACAGACACCAGTTGTTCAGCATTTGTGGAGAAACTGAATTTTTGTGTGAAATACTTTTGTGTAAAATACTTTTGTGTAAATGCAGAGATGGTTAAGTGGCTGAAGTAAGATTAGCATGAAATAAAAGTGATTAAAAGAGACTTGAAATACCTTTAAAAGACATAGAGAGCACGAGAAAAGCTGGCAAAGTGGAACAGAATCTGACAGGTAATGAGTGAAAAAAATGAGGATTGTGAGGCAGTGGGCCCGTCCAGAATGTTGGAGGGACTCAGCGGGTCAGACAGCATCCACGGAGACAAATGGACACCCGATGGTCGAGACCTTCATCTGGACTTTATTTGCTGGTTAATGGTCTTGCATCAGCATGAATCACTGCAATAAGAGGACATTCCACAATGAGAATAAATTATTTCTTCAGAGCCACATCAACCTTGGCTAGACAGACCATATCTGTTTATGTTCTTCTTTCTTCTGGCTTTGTAATAGCCAGCATGTCTTACTGACAGCAACTTCCCTTTGTTTTCAGGAACTTATTAAATTCATGTCAGTGCTCTTAAGTAAAAACAGAAAATGTTGGAAATATTCAAAAGGTCGGAGCATTGGTGGATGGAGAATCAGAGTTAGTGTTTCAAGTTGATGACTTTTCATCAGATCTACAAAAAAGACCATTATGTCATTGCACCAAGTCCCATTGAATGCTAACTATTTTAACACCCAGTTCATTCTTCCCATTTTTCAGGAGAGGCTGCTGGAAATTCCAGGGCTTCAGACATTTCTAATAATCCTAATCTTAGCATTTGCCATTTTTGTCCAGTGTCCTTGTTACCGATTGACAGCACCACAATACCAACTTTCACAATATCACTTGCTTTTGGTTAAAAATAACTCTTTGGCTGCCCATAATTGTCTGCTCATAAAATAATTCAATTTCTTCTCTTATTGTTGTGTGTGTGCATTCTCACATTCCTACTTTTCTAAGGATGTCAACCATAATTTTTACCAATACTGATGTGAGATGTAGATCTGAAATATTAGCTTACCTGATTTTCCAGGGGTACTTCACAATCAGCCAGATAGTGCTTTCTATATTTGCTTCAGATTTCTAGTACTTCTTCAATTGCATTTTTACTGCAAGTTGACCAGCTCCACCATTGTAGCCAACCTGTCTCTAATATTACTTGTACATTCAAAAACCTTCCTAAATTCTCTAAGATAATTGCTTTGCACAATAAGCTAGTACTACCTTTGAAAGAAGAATATCAATTCCATGTTATACATGAGGGTTACTATTCATATGAATTTACTTTTTATGTGTTTTGGAGATGCTAAAGTATGATATTTGGTTCTTGATGTGTCGAATGTCTGACTGACCAAATGAAAATTCCTGCTGACCTTTATTGTGTCCTTCTACTTTTAAATTGATGAGTCTGATTTTGACATTCTATTTTTTTAACTTACAGCAGATTCATATGATGCTCAGGAGCTGGCTTTTTTAATCTGTGTGCCTGAGGTTTGAGCAAACTATATACTCACAGCAGTCTCTGGAGAAGAATCTAAATTTCAGTCTCTCCGCTGGGCTTAGTCAGCCAACAGTCTCACCCACAGGAAAACCCACGACTCAAAACCATGAGTGTCCTCGGTACAATGAAGAGTATTAATGTTGTGCCTGACACTCTCTCCCAGGAGCATCTTAAGTTGCTTCTCATGTAATCATTACTCTGGAGTGCTGTCTGTGTTTCAGGTAGACTGCATGCTGCAGCTTTTTGTACATCGCAACAAACAGAACATGACCAGTTGATCCATTTTTGGTGGTGTTGGTTGTATTTGCAACTTAAAATTAGAGAAAACATTCAAGTTTTTCATTGATGCCTGATTTTATTTTAGGATTACAATCTGAAGCATCCCCATGTTGTTTCCAAATCAATCAAACATTTAATTGCATTATTATAAATTGGTGCAGATTAGCAGAGCAATGAAGTAGGGCAAACTATATTCTTTATCTTGGAGTCATTAACAATAACAGTGAACTGTGGTTTTACGGCACATCTGAGGCAGCATTCAAAATATAGGGGATATCCTTGAAGTACATTAGATTCTGAGAGGGACCACCAGGGTAAATGCTGAGAGGCTGCTTTTCTTGTTTGGAAACTCTGGAGTTAAAATTCACTCGGTAGCAAGTTAAATGTTTACTTTCCAGCTAGCATGGGAAGTCATGGACATCCAATGGTGGGAGTGAGAGGCCATTGCAGGCAAGATTAATTTATTGAAGTCTCCTGCAATACAACTATTCACACCAAAGTGAGTTGCATTCATTGTGTGTTAATAACAAAGAAAATTATCTTCTAGGACTGAATGGCATCACAATATTTTTGTTGTTAAAATTCATTATATTGTATGTTTTAATGATTCAAAGTTACCACAAAGGATATTCCAAAGCATAGTGGTGGGATATTGCAGAATATCATCTTCATTGTTTTATTCTAAAAATGGCTATTTGTTTTCTGGTATTTATTTTCCCACTAAACCTGCCTATAGCTATCAAACTGTCCATAGAGATTGGATTTGAAATAGTTACCTTCAATTGGCCAGAAAAATAAACACACAATTTGTCATTGAGAGCAATTGAAGAACAGTTGCATCATCCAGTTACATGTGAATGGGGTTAACAAATCAGAGAAACCAAGGACTTTGGTGTCACTAAGTATGTTCATGATTGATATGTGTTGATTGTCTGCACTGCATGATTTATTCCATTCCCTTAAGTGGTCAAAGCCATGTCAAGTTCGCATGTTAATGCAGTGTCTACATAGGAACCAGTGTTGAACTTTGATCCGCTACTGCTTTCTGTTGGGTTATGGTTGATTTGCATCTCATTTATCCACCTTTGCTCCATGTGCCTTGAGACTTTCAAATCACAAAGAATTATTGCCCTCTCAAACCTTCAGCAAAATCCACTGCTTTCCCGCAGCATTGGGGGGAGCTGGGGTGGAGGGGGAGGTGTGGAGGAGGGGAGAGGTCCTTCGTGTACACAAAAATTCCTTTTGAATTCACTCCTAGTTGACTTTGCTCTAATTGTGAGAATTATTAATTCTCTCTATGAGTAGGTAACTCATCGCAGTAAAGTTTACATTTAGAAATGAACTTGAATAGAATTTGAATGTTTGATTTCCAATTTTGAATAATTTATAATGGAAAATTCATTCTTACTGTAGCCCACAGCTGGAGAGGAATTCTGTGTTGCTAAACAATGCAACTTTGTACTTAGTTTCTGATATCAGTATATATTGGGGAAAGGCAATGAACACAGGATTCATAATTGTTGGAGGATTTGAGAGAGTAACCTGAAGCTGCCTCTGTTTTCCTGGCTCGTTTCGCTTTGGTCCTGAGAGTCATTATACTTTGTTGGTTGCCCAAATGGGACAAACGCTGAATTTGATAACTCATTAAAAAAATAGCCATCTCCAAATGTTGGAAGTCTTACATAAAAACATTAAATCGAGGAGCACATCAGTCAGAACTTGCAAAGAGATAAAAAAGACGGGTAAATATTTTATGTGGCCTTGAGTTCAGAACTATTTTTGTTTGCCTCATAGATAATGACTTCTACCAGAGTGAAATCCATGTATAAAACTCTATGTTAGGTAAGACTGCCTGATAGAAATGCATGTCTGAAATTTATTTCTTGAGAGCTTGTTTCTCTTTTTCATTTGATGTCAGTCCTTTTGAGCTCTGGAGTTGTATTTCAGAGCACCTGCAAAAGACAGTTGCAGGATAGATATCAAAGAAATATCTATTAAAGCATGGCTTTAAAGTAATGGGTGGGAAGTTCAAGGGAGATATCAGAGGAAGGTTTTTTACCCAGAGAGTGGTTGGGGCATGGAATGCGCTGCCTGGGTTGGTGGTGGAGGCAGGTACATTGGTAAAATTCAAGAGATTACTAGATAAGCATATGGAGGAATTTAAAATAGAGGGATATATGGGAGGAAGGGGTGAGATAGTCTTAGGCAAGGTTTAAAGGTCGGCACAATGTTGTGGGCCGAAGGGCCTGTATTGTGCTGTACTGTTCTATGTTCTATGAAACATATTACAGAAAAATCTTCAAATTACAATGGTTTTAGTGATGCAAACCTTTGAGTATTCAACATAAATACGACTTACACTGTTGAGCCCAGATTTCTACAAATTCAGTCAGAGATACCCTGCTCCACCAGAAGGAACATTTATGTAATGTTCTCCAGCATAATCTGAAGAAGTCAGTCAACTGATGTGAACTGGGTAATTTTGAGCAGTTTTTATTATAAATAGTCTTGAAAAATGTAAGCTTTTTGCATGAAGCATCATGTTTTTTTAAATGCTGCTCAAAGCCACTTAACAACCTCTCCGGCTGGCAAATAAAACTCACTTGTATATTTAGTTCAAAATTCTGTGTTTTCAAAATATTTTTTTAAAAAGTAATTTTTCACTTTTTATATCTTATCTAATATTCAATTTCTACTTTAAACTCATGTCAAGTTTTATTTCACGCTCGGGAAAAGGTTTTAAAATGTTGGTTAAGAATGGTAGGTGTTAGTTCCTGGTGCACTTTGGAGAAAATTCTAAAAGGCGATTGGAATCACTGTTGCTGGGCCTTAGCAATTGTGTGGAGCTGGTGCCTGGCAGCCACAAATGCAGGCGTGGGGAAATATATGACACAGATGTTGGTTCTTTTTTGTCAATGGCAAACTTTGTCACTGGCCCCTAAATTGGGACGTCTCAAAATGCATGCCTTCCTTTGCATTATTGATTAGCACAGTACCCCAAAGGATTGAATACAGTGCATTATCATTTAAGATTCATCTCCGGTATGTTTGCCAGTAAGATGCTGCGCAACTCAGACTGTGGCAAGCTCAAACCCGGGGCTGACTCACCACCTATTCTGCCTGTTCTGTCATCTCTTTTAATGAGACTTGACCCAATTGATGAATGATCTCATTCACAAATTCACCTTTCTCCTGGGATTTGTTATAGCAACTGGAATGACGCATGAGCCTGCTTACACTGTAAGGAGTTTACCATGTGTCATTGCAAGGCAGAAATGGTGAAACTCAGAGGAAGTCTTATGCTGAGCAGATATTAAGGGAATATTATTGGCACTGGTTTTATCCCCTGGAATCTTGTCCAAGTGGATTATTTTTATGTATGAGACTCACAATGAGTGTTTGCAAGTATTTTAGTTTAATAGATCATGATAAATTGCTTAAAACTAGATGAACCAAGAGATTCAGTTTGCTGAGGGCTAGATTTGTGGCGTTCAAGACCGGTTCCAGAATCCTACAAGATGTCCAGGTACGACCTATGGAAGGCCATTGCGAGAGCAAGAAGGCAATTTCAAGTAAAGCTAGAGACATAAATCGGATGCACGACAGCTGTAGCAGGGTTTGCATGCTACTGCTTCCTATAAGGTGAAACCTAACAGCAAAAATGGCAGTGATGCTTCACTCCCCGACGAACTCGATGCCTATTAAGCATGCTTTGAAAGGGAGAATAACACTACACCTGTGCAAATCTCCACAGCAACTGACGACCCAATGATCTCTGTCTTGGAGGCCAATGTCTGAACATCCTTCATGAGGGTGAACCCTCGCAAGGCATCAGGCCCTGGTGGTGTACCTGGCCGGGTCTGGAAACCTGTGCCGACCAACTGGCTGGAGTATTCAAGGGCATCTTCAACCTCTCATTGCTGAGGTTTCCACCTGCTTCAAAAGGGTAGCATCATTCCAGTGCCCAAGAAGAGCAGGGTGAGCTGCCTCAATGACTATCGCTCGGTAGCACTCACATCTACTGTGATGAAGTGCATTGAGAAGTTGGTTATGGCTAGAATTAACTCCTGCCTGAGCAAGGAACTGAACACATTGCAATTCACCAACTGTCGCAAAAGGTCTATAGCAGAGTCAATCTCACTGGCTCTCCACTCGGCTTTGGAGCACCTGTCATATGTCAGGCTATTGTTTATTGATTACAGCTCAGCGTTCAACAGCATCATCCTCTCAGTAGTAATAACCAAGCTTCAAAACCTGGGCCTCTGTACCTCCCTCTGCAACTGGATCCAAACTTCCTTGTTGGGAGACCACAGTCAGTGCGGATTGGTTGTAAAACTCCTGCTCAGTGACTTATCAACACAGGCACACCTCAAGGATGTGTGCTTAGCCCACTGTTCTACTCTCTCTACACTCATGACTGTGTGGCTAGGCACAGCTCAAGCACCATCTATAAATTTGCCAATGACACCACTGTTGTTGGCAGAATCTCAGATGGGGATCAGGAGGCTCACAAGAGTGTGATAGATCGGCTGGTTGAGTGGTGTCGCAACAACAACCTTGCACTCAAGGTCAGCAAGACCAAGGAATTGGCTGTGGATTTCAGGAAGGGGAAGTCAGTAGAACACACACCGGTCCTAATTGAGGGGTCAGCAGCGGAAAGGGTGAGCAGCTTCAAGTTCCTGGGTGTCAACATCTCAGAAGATCTGTCATGGGCCCAACACATTGATGCAATCACGAAGAAGGCATGCCAGTGGCTCTACTTTGTAAGGAGTTTGAGGAGATTTGGTATGTCACCAAAGACTCTTACAAATTTCTATAGATGTGCAGTGGAGAGCATTCTGACTGGTTGCATCGTAGCCTGGTATGGAGGCTCCAATGCACAGGATTGCAAGAGGCTGCAGAGAGTTATAGAGTCAGCCAGCTCCATCATGGGCACAACCTCCCCACCATCGACCACATCTTCAAGAGGTGGTGGCTCAAGAAGGTGGCATCCATCATTAAGGATGCTCACCATCCAGAACATGCCCCCTTCTCATTACTACCATCAGGGAGGAGGTACAGGAGCCTGAAGAGCCAAACTCAATGATTCAGGAACAGCTTCTTCCCCTTTGTCATCAGATTTCTGAACAATCTATGAGCCTATGAACACTACCTCATTATTTCTTTGCACTATTTATTGCTTTTTGTAATTTATAGATTTTTATGCCTTTGCACCGTAGTGCTGCTGCATTACAAGAAAGTTCATGTCAGATGTCAGTGTTAATGAATGTGATTCTGATTCTAAAACTGCCTTCACATAGTGCCCTAATTTACGTGCAATCATTATACATGCAAGCATCTAGACCTTCTGGTGAACACTGACTGGCATCCATGAGTAGCTGATTGCCGAGAAAACTGTGACAGCACCTCCCAAAGCCAAGATATTCATCATCAGTTCTTCTTCTGCTAATCCAGGGCTTTGAGGCGAGCTGTGGTCAGTTCCCGGACACTGAGCTGACTGATACAAACTAATGCATCTCACAATGGGGCTTGATATTAATGGTCTATGACTGGTGGGAGGGACTCACTGAGTGGGTATGGCAAATACAGTTTCGTGGCGTCTGACATATTTAAACAGTGCAATTTTGGTAATGAATGTGAGTAATGAACTTAAATTTGTGTCTTTGAGAAGCTGAGAGAGGAGAAGATATAAAAGGGAACAAGGAAATAGTTGAGGTGTTATCTTGTACGTCTTCACAATAGAGGGGACAAAAATCATTCTAGATATTGTTGGGAACTAATGGTCTAATAACAGTGAAGAACAATATAACATTAGTATAGGAAAAGCACCTTGAAAACTAAATGAACTGTAACTTTCACTTCTTCTGGATGAATTGGCCTCACCTTGGAATTCTAAAAGGCATGGCTGCAGGGATAGTGGATACATTGTTATGGCTTACCAAGAATTGCTAAATTCTGGAACATTCCCAACAAATTTGAGAATAATAAATGCAATACCACTATTCAAGGAGGGTATACATGTGTTGAAGGCAGTGCAACAGATGTTGACAAGATTGATTCCTAAAGAGAACTACAGGCCAGTTAGGACACCACATAAAAAGTCAAAATACAAGACACAAGTTTCATGGGGTTGGGGGTAACATATTAGCAAGGATAACAGATTGGTTAATATACAGAAAACAGAGAATAGGAATAAACAGGATATTTTTGTGTTGGCATGCAATAACTTGTGTGTTGCTTGGGCCTCAGGTGAAGAGATGGAGATTAATATATCTAAGTTTGCAGATCATAGAAAGATAAAATAAGAAAATAAGTTGTGAACACAAGTGGTACCAAAGGAATATCAATATATATATATAATATATGTGTGTTAACTGAGTGGGTTAACATAATGAGGGCGCATATAAGTTTATTTACTTTGGGAAGAAAAATATACAAACAATATTTTTTAAATGTGAATAGCTATTAAATATTGATGTTCCGAGGGATTTGATCATCCTCTTAGATGAATCATCAAATGTTAACATGCCTGTGCAACAAGCAATTGGTGTGACAACTGACATGTTGGCATTTATTGAAAGGGGATTTTAGTACAAGAGTGAAGAAGTCTTAGATCTGGAGTACTGTATACAATCTAAGGGGTTGGAGGCGGTGCAACAAATGTTGACTGGATTGATTCCTGGGTTGACAGGGCTGTGCTATGAGGAAAGATTCAGTGGATAAAAACAGAAATGCTAGAAGAACTCAGCCAGTCAATATCATCTGTAGAAAGAGAAACCAATCAATGTCTTGGGTCAGCGACCCTTCCCTGCCTGTGCTGCAACCTTCAGGCATCTTGGGACTTGAACACCAGGTTCTCTTTGTTTCTCAGTACCTAGAGTCCATTATTCATTGTGCATTTTCTACCCTATTTGTCCTCTCAAAGTGCATTACCTTGCACTTATAAGGATCATGTTCTGTCTGCCATTGCTTTGCTCAATTTACCAACTGATCAATATCACTCTGTAGCCTAAGACTTCCACACTATCAACAACACCAATTTTCTTGTCATCTACAAACTTACTTATTGTACCTCCAACATTCATATCCAAATCGTTTATGTATATACCAATCAGTTAGGGTCCTTGCATAGATGCTTATGTACACCACTGGTTGTAGGCTTCCAATCACTAAGACAGTCCTCTACCATCACCCTCTGTCTCCTATTGGCAAACTAGTTTTGGATCCAATTTGCCAACTTGCCTTGATCCCCTGGGTTCTAACCTTTTGGACCAGTCTCCAATATGGGACCTTATCAAAGACCTTACCGAGGTCCATGTAGACTACATCAACAGCAATGCCCTCATGAATACATTTTGTTACTACTTCAAATGAAATCAATTACATTGGTCAGATAGGATTTCTGTCTAACTTTGATTCATCCTTGCCTTTCTAAATGTAGACTAATCCTGTACCTCATAAATTTTTTGCAACAACTTCCCTACCATTGACCTTAAACTCACCTGCCTGTAATAACCTGGCCAATCCCTGCTGCGCTTCTTAAATAAAGCTATCACATTGTGTCCTCCAATTATCTGGTACCTTATTTGTGGCCCATGAACATTTACAATTCTTTATCAGAGTGTCAATAATCCCTTGCCTCCCATAGGATACATCTCATAAGGCCCTGGGGATTTACCAGCTTTAAGCCTACAAAGTTATCTAATTTTTCTTTCTCATGATAGCATGTTCTAGAATTGCACCTACTCCCTCTGTGAATTCTCCAACGACAGTGTACATGTGGTTCATTATTAGAAAGCAATGAAATAACAGCTAATGCTTACATATGTTTGAAACAGTTAATTGATTCATGGATCACCATGACCATCACTGTCTCAAGGACATTCAGCTATGGCAGAGTTGGTTTCTAATTCCAAGCCTTGGGGGAGTGGTGAATTTGATTCTAAGGTCCCACTCTTTTAATAGCAGTCTTGCAATTTACTTGACTTCAGGCAGCTGTGAATGGCCCACTAATCTTAATTTAAGAGCCAAGGGGATTACAGCCTTTCTGAACCAACAACCTGCCTCTCCTACCACTGTTGGCTCCACTTGTATCAGTTAGTGATGCTTGATGAAAGTGTGGGAAAAGAGACCAGTGTATTTGCAGCAAGATTTCTTTTAGTGTCTGCTGCCCAGCTCACCAGATCGAGGTCAGAGCATCTGCTGCTACCAGGCTTAGCTCCAGGTCTGGGTCTGGGCTTTCTGTCCCTCTGCAGTGACTGTACCAGTCTTGACTTGGCTTCTCCTAACTCAGCACTAGTAGGCAGGTTTTGGTAGACTCAGCACTAGGTACTTTTGTTGGGAGCCCATTGTGCTTCACTTTGGAACATCCTGTACCTTTCCAACACATTATACAGTGTTGACATCTTTTGCCTTTTCAATACTGTTTAATACTTTTCAGTCCTGTTAATTTAGTCCCTTTCAGCTCTGACACAATTCTATTGAGGTCCAACTCAAGTAAGCAGCTCTGGCTTCAACCTCTCCAACATAGACTGGATATTTACCCTAAGATCTCGTCCAAGTGTCTGGATCAGTCAGACACTACATGTTCTGCTTGGTAGTACACTCTTTAATACATTTTGGACTGTGCTGCTGAGTCAAACAGACGACAAGATATGAAATCTCATATGTGGCCTTTGCTGAAGCAGTTGAAGCTGAAGTCTTGCTACTTGATTTGAGGATCAGTGGAACTGTGTTAAAACTGAAGTGGATTGAACAAAGAAAAGAGGACAAAAATGTATTAAACAGCAGTGGAAAGGAGGAACCAATTAACACTGCGTGATAAGTAATGAAAGTGTACAGGATGTTCTGAACTCAAGTGCAAATGACAAATATATAGACTCTCAGCAGAAGTACTTACTGTGGTGCTGATGCAAACCCATCAAAAATGCTGGTTAAAATCCAGATAGGTTTATGGTTGCAGATATGTAATTAACATAAATTAAGTACAAAGTGGAACATGGGGAAAATGCTTTGCTGATGGAATTAGGGAAAATTTGGAGCTCCAGATGATAGAATGTGGAAGATGAAAAGAAGGCCATGAGGCTTCTGGAAGAGTTAAATCTCAAGGTTACAAAATGTAGGCAAGATCTTTGGCACAGATGCACTAGGCAGAGTTGGAATCAAGTAATCTTGCTGCTGGTAGTACAGATATATGATTGGAAGTCCCTCTCAGAGTTAAATTCGGCATCAAGGCAACAAGCTGGTTCAGCCAGTTGGTGGTAAGGATTTAGTTTTTCATCAATAATCAGATGGAGCATGTCACACATAACTGCTCTGTAGACACACTGGTCTGGGTGAGCTTCTATGCATTCACTATTTTCCAAGTTTGGTTTTTTAGTTCAGCAGCTATTTCCTGCAGGATTTATGAGACATGGCATAAAGTCTCCCTTCTGTTCACTGGCATATCTTGTGGTCCTCCTCTGGTGTGAAATGACTAAAACTAATACATTGAGCATAAGAATGTCAAGTAGCACTGAACATTATATTGTGCATAACATTAGAATGGAGGCTATCAGCACAAGAAAGGTAGTGAGGTGAATGCTCCAGTGTTTTAGAAAAGGCACCACATTCAATCGAGCATTACAGAGAGCTGATAGAACACAGAAAGTGAACAGGACCACTAAAGTGAAGAGATCTAAAGAACATCATTGGCAAAAAGAGATTTATGAAAAAGAAAGCACATAATTGAATTCTTCAGCAAAGCGTTGCAGTTAAAAGTAAACAAAAGAACATCTGTGAAAATGATTTATTAAAAAGAGCTCTCAGAAAGGAGTAAAATCAAAGAGAATATCTGGAGAGAGAATATTAAAATTAAATGGAGGCAATGGCAAAAGTATGGCACAAAAAGCAAGACAGACAAAACAAGTATTTAGTTGGAAACTTTGATGGAGGGAAAGTATCAGATGTAATAAATGTAGAGTGAATGTGGAATACAGCTTTCCAAATAGAGCACATCAAAAATAAGTAGACACAAAACTGCAAGGGAAAGGATTTCTGTAATGAGATTAATAGTAAAAATAAAGTAACATGAACAGAGAAAGTTGTTGCAGCAAAAAGCTAAGATGTGATGGGATTGCATGTACATAGCTAAATCCACAAGTTGCAAATTAATTTAACATTGAGGGACATAAGATATGTAGAAAGGTCAAAGGAAGTAGTAAAGCATTCCACATCAGTGACATCTGGGATTTAAAGATGTTGACCCTTTGGAAGGTAGAAACCCACAAAATAAACCTATTCATAGGAGATACTAAGTTTGCTTAAAAGTTCCTCTATTTAAAGCAAACACTAGGAGTAGTTTTCAAATATTCAAGATTAATGGAGTAAAGCTGAGCATGGAAGATAAATACATTCCCCAAACTAACAGCCTCAGATCGAGAAACCCTAGGTGTAATAATCCTGGTGAGATGAATCCCACAACTTGAAAATACTTGTTTGATACGAGGTGAAAGCAATAAAAGATGTATATGAATGGTAGATAAGCGTGAACTAGCAAAATGTTTCAAGTGATTACTTTATCCAGTTATTCACAGAGGAAGAACTGAGCAACATCTTCCCAAACAGAGTTATCCCAGGCAAATTAAGTGACTCTCATAAAAAGCCATCATGCTTAGGCTAGCATGCTGGCAGAATATTCATATAATCCCTGCCACTCGACTCATTGCCCATAGTATCGTGATCTGTTTCACTTTGCGTATTTAACAGTTTTCCCCTAATCTCTATTGAAACAGCCTTTCAGCCAGTGATTTTCAGATCACAGCTTGCAGTTTAAAGAAATCCTCTTGTTGCATCTGGCTTTATTGCCAATCACCTAATATCTGTGACCTCTGATTACTGAATCTTCTTCCACTGCAGACAGTTTCTTCTTATTTATACTGTTAAAACCAATCATGATTTTCAACATGTCCCTCAAGTCTCTTACTCTTTATTCAGCATTTTGTTCTTTCTACATAACTGAAGTCTCACAACACTGGTCCCATTTCAGTACATTTCTTTGGTACTCTATCCAAGGTTTTGACATCCGTCCTGAAATGTGGTGCCCAGAACAGAATACAGTGCATGAGCTGAGGGCCAACCAGTGTTTTATGATAGTCCCTTGCTTTTCTGCTTTATTCTTCTTTTAATAAAACTGAGGATAATGGAAGGTTTTCAATTGGCTTCTCAACTTGTCCAACCATCTTCAAAGAGTTATGCACGTACAATGCCAAGCCCCCCAATTCATACACCCTTTTTAAAATTGTACCATTTAGTTTGTATTATCCCTCTTCATTCATCCCATCGAAATGTATTACTTCCTAGTTATTTGTATCAAATTTATTTGACCAATCATCCATCCATTTTGTCATTATTAGTCTATCTGCCTTTTGTTTATATTCCAAATTTTGGTGACATCTACAGTCTTTATAATTATATTCCAAGTATTTGGGTCCAAATCCTGGTCATTAATATATATCATAACGAGCACTGCTGTATATTTCTCTCCAGTCAGAAAAACAACTATTTATCATTTTTCTGTTTTCTGTACCTTTACCAATTTTGCATCCATGCCCCTTTAATCCCATGGATTTTAATTTTGCTAACAAATCTTTTGAGTGAGACTTCCTCAAACACCTTTGAAAATCCACAGACAACAGCAACTGCTCCTATTAATTTTCTCCATTTCTTGATCAAATATCTCAATCAGCTAAACACAATTTAACACAAATCTGTGTTAGCTTTGTTATTACCCAGTAGCCAGCTGATTTTGGCACATTGTCTCTGAAACTTTCTTCATTGCTGACAACAGGATAACTTGCCTGTTTGTAGAGGACATATTACATTTGTAACATGTCCACTTTGGACAAATTAAATGAGCTTAACACAAAAAAAAGATAAATATTACTTTCTCAAGGTAGCCATTTAAAAAAAGGGAGAAGATTCAGAGGGAATCATTAGATGTGATGTGTCAGTAGATTAAAAACAGGCACCTATGTCTCCATATTCTAACTGGGTGATAAAATAAATAGAGATCATTTCAACTCAATAATTATGTCATTCCTTGTAAAATAATGAAATCAATTGTTAGGATTGATCAACATTACAAGAATGAGATAGTTTTCTGTAATCAGATTTAAGAGGGGGAGGATCTTGACTGATCAATTCCTGTTTGAAAAGGTGGCATGTTATAGGGTCTGTGACACAATGCATCTTAAATCTATCAATTTTGTTGATAAGGCTTCACATGAAAGACTGCTTATTTAAGAAAAGTAACTATTAACAATACTGTGTTTCAATAAGTGTGGGTGCAGCTTGGAATAAACAGGAATTGCACAGCAAATTAAGTCAATTTATTTAGAAACAGGACAGAAATTACAGAAACTCCTCATGAAAGTAGGGCGATTTCTCAAGAAAAATTGCAGCAAATGGAGGATAGCGACATACAAATTATGTGCATAAAACCATTCCGAGTTATTATGGTAGTGCAGGCAACAGACTTGATTGACGGGGGAACTACTCGGTCATCCCCATTCTGTTTGGGAATAGCATTGTCACTACAAGCAGCAGATAAAATGAAACCCAGAGGCAGTTGGAATAATTCCTAGGAATAGAGATGTAGCAAGGAGCAGAAAACAATGATTCTTTCAGAGCCGGGAGAGTGGGTTACTTGATATTGGAACCACAACAATTTCAAGTTTGCATTCATGACCTGTTGAGACTACATATTTTGTTGGTTAAGTTTGCAGAAGATACCAAACCAAGAGGAATACAAGACATGGAGGAGGTAATTCAGAAATTGCAGAATGAGACAAATGAGATGTGTTCCTGGGAAGAACAATGGCAGGAACGATTTAATATGGATAAATGTAAAGTGCCACATATTGGAATGTAAATTAGGCCACCTGTGGGCTTTTTGAATAGTTCTTAAATAACTGAGGCTGAAATTGGAAAAGTCCTGTGTTGTCTTGTGGTGATGACATTAAAATATCAAATCAATGCTGAGCTATATTGCCAAACAAAAACAGAATATTAGTCCGAGGCTGAAACTAAACTTTCTTGTGCTGTGATCAGTCACACCTTAAATATTGCATATAGTTCTATTCGCCATGCAAGGGCAAGCAAGTTTGGGAGTGAGGGGTGGGGGCACCAAGAAAAACAACAAAGCTGATTTTGTATTTCACGAGTCTAAATTATGAGGAAAGACTGGAGAGATTGTGGCTTTAAAACCTGGAAAAGAGATGCACTGAGAAGTGGTTTTACTCAGGTACATATGATTATTAAGAATAAAGGTTTGAACATTAAACCATGTGGATAGAAATCAGGGTGTAGTTTTGTAACGAGGTGCATTTAGGATTGGTATAGGAAAATTCAAACAAAATGGGATATATGGAGTGGTAGAGGCAAAACCTGAAAATATTTAAGAACCATTTAGAAGTTACACTGTAGGAGATGCTAAAATTTCCCTGGATTAATGAATTGAAGTAAATAATATCCCTCATTCATAATCATCTAACAATATGAGAGAATTGCATGCAATCAATATTCATGGATGAAGTAAAAAAATCTCATAAGTCTTAATCATCTGCATCGTTTTACTTGCAAAAGTATTCTATTAGACTCCAGACAGGTGGAATATGTTCTTCACCTTTTCACAGCATTGGTGCCTCTGTCACAACTGTATTGAACGGTGAGTGATAACATTGCTAAACAAATGGAAATCCAGAAAAAGTTGGGTAAGCTCAAGTCTAATTTAGCTTCCTTTGGCATTGTGTAAATTGTTGTGTGCCACAATATTTTTGAAAAGTAGAAAAGCTAATGTTATAGGTGCTTTCCAGCAGTGGTAGTTACTGTTGGTGAAAATATAAAAGACTCTTGAATACAAATATCATCATCACAATTGTTAGATTTCAGTTTCAAAGCTATCTGTGTATCAATAGCGTGCAAATTGGTTTGTGTACATGCATGTAAATGTATTAAATCCATTGAGCATAAATTAATGGTGCATCCTTCTTATTAAATATATTGATATTAATAGTTGTATGCTAAAAATACCAGAGTGTAAATACAATATGTTTATATATTAGGCAAGGATATAAGTTCATGCTGCTTGACTGTATAGAATATAGCATACAGAGTGTAGGTTCAAGATATATGTGTAGAAACATATTCTCTATATTAATAGGGTAAATTCTTTTTTAAATGTTCAGGATGTTATTCATCGAGATGCTGTTCAAAACTCACATGAAGTACCCACAAAAAATTGCATCATATTAGTTACCATGGAAACTCTTGCTAGTCTTACCTTTTCAGCTGGTATATTGTCTAAGAGTCGAATAGTGACTTATTTTTGGAGTATCATGAATTATATTTGGTGTTGGCATTGATATTTGTGCAAACAAAGTGCAATCTGGTGATTATCTTGAAATCAGATCAGGAGTTAGGAGCAAAATTTCTGTTGTACAGATCCTTGGTCATATGTACTTGGAACCTGCATTCGATTTTCGATTTTATACCGCAGGAAAACTACATTGGCCTCGGAAGGGTCACACTGTAGATTGACCAGAATGATTCTTGAAGGATTAAATTATAAGGATAAGTTGGATAAAATTGGCTCAAGTTTTCTTGAGTTTACAAGGCAGCAGAATAACCTGATTCGGAAATTCAGTAGGGTAGATTGGCAGACAGTAGTATTCGTCTCTCGTGAGAGACTTGAGAAGAAGGGAGAATATTAAACTCAAGTTGGACTATTCAGGGGGGAAATTGGGAAGCACTTTTCATTCCTAGGGTAGTAGAAATCTGTGATGAGTCAATTTCTATTTGTTGTGGGTATCAAGGGATATGAAACAAAAGACGAGTAAGTAGACTGAACACAAAGGTGGGCTGTGAACTAAATGAATGATGCTACTGTACAAGCTTAAGGGGCAATATGACTTGGTCCTGTTTATTCTGGAAAATGGCAACCAGCTTGCCTCCCAAAGAAAGAAAGTGGTTAACTTTTTTATCCAGATAAGACCATGATGGTTTCAATGCTACAATCAATGCAAAATGGAGATGAATAAAAAGTAATACTTACCGATTATGTTCTCCATCTACATTTTATCCTTGAAAATCATAAATACTTTGTAAACACCAGCTGGAGAAAATTTCCTGGTACAGACTAACTAGTGTAACATTCTGCAATGGGAGGCCAAGAATATTGGTGAATTAACTGATGTTCCACTGAGTTAATCAATGTTACTCAGCGAGAACTGTCTGCATGAACTCATACCAGTGACTGCAGAAAATGCAATTCCTTTGATATCAGCTGTGGTCATTATTGGTGCTCCTTGGGAACAATATACTTTTTCCCTAGCCTTAAAGCAGCAAGAGATCCAAACAAACTACAGTAAAATTCAGGTAATCCATTCTCCAACTATTTGGAAATACTGATGGTTGAGCATCTGGCTCACCAGGTATTGTTTGCTTCAATGCTGTCTCTCTCACTTGGGCCCTGGTTCCCTTGCACCTTTTCAACTTACCTAATTCACTGGACAAGTTATTATCATTTGTCTGACATTTTTTTTTTAAAAAAGCAAATTTTAAAAAGTGTCAATATTAATAGAAATAACATCAAATAGTCCAAAATATCTGCAAATACAGTACCACCAAAGTCCTGAGTGGGCTGTGTTATTGTGAGTTTTAATGCATGTCCTTTTTTTTTAAAAGTACTGATGATGGCAATGTAGATGACTTCATTTCATTTGTGCATTTGCAACTGAATAGAAGTTTTGTTTTATAACTGATGTTTCTTTCCCCATCTCTCCTGAGTGTTCTGGATTCATGATTGTCACTTGCCCTTTGGTACCACCAGCACAATTGTTCTTCAAATGTGCTTAGAACATAAATGTCAGCAGCTTGTCCGGCATTAGAAGACATTGAAGTATCTGACACCTACACATAACTCACACCAGAAAGAGCTTTTAGAGAACTGATTTCCTAACCCTGACACTACTGTCCACTCGTCCCACCATCCTCCCCACCACTTTTGCCCATTGTCCCATTGTATCCCGGGGCTACTGAGGACCGTGCTGCTTTGGTGAGGTCAGATAATGCCAAAGGTCCAATGAGTTTTCTTTTCCTGGCATGATTATTTCACAACAGAAATATTACCCAGCCTGTAAGATTCAATGAAGTAAGAAAGATATAATTCCCATTGACGGTTAAAATTAATTAATGTTATCTTGAAGGTAGCGAGTAACCTGCTGGTGTTGCATTTTGCTTGGCCAACTGAATGTTTCTTATTATTTCCCCTGGCTTATGGGAGAGGAGAAATAAGCAAAGAGCTTTGATACAACATGCAAACAAGACAGAGGAGAGAGGACAATATGGTCAAACTCTATTTCCCACCCATTAATCTGGTCTGAGTTGCTAATGTCTGTGCAAAGCAGGTGTTTCCACAAACAGATTCCCTCCCTCAAGCCTACTTTGGAGAGCATGTTGATCATGAATATATGTGGTATTCTGACAAAGGCCTCCTCCTGATCCAAGCTGACACAGCAAGTGTCCGTCCACCTGTCCCGCACATAGGCAGTTATATCCCTGAAAGCTGTCAGATCTGGACCTGGTCCAAGTGAATCTCCAGTTCAAGAGGAGATTTGACCAAAATTGTGATGATCCTGCAGAGGAATTCATAATCCACATAGTGTAAGTAGTGTAATGAATCACCAAATTCTGATCCCTTCTATCTGCAGAGGAGGGTGATGATGTCCTTCTTCATGGATTCTGACATGCTGCTATCTCGAAGCTTAACTCTATTACACTTCCAGCAGACCCAGGCTGATCCAGTCCCGCAGAGGCATGTGCAACCTAGCTGACAGGCCTTCACAAGAGTTTAATTTTTCTCAAAGGAACGGGTGGACCTTGTCAGCATATCCAGACTTAATGGGTGGTACAGGTTCTTCCACATGCTATCTTCTAAAGTTTCTGGACAGAATGTTCTGGGATGTGTGGCATAGTCTGGCATACAAGGATTTGCAGATTGATGTCAGGTTGCAAGATAAGATAATTTAAGATATTTTTATTAGTCACATGTATATCAAAACACAGTGAAATGCACCTTTTGCATAGTGTTCTGGGGGCAGCCCGCAAGTGTCGCCACTCTTCCGATGCCAACATAGCATGCTCACAGCTTCCTAACCCAAACATCTTTGGAATGTGGGAGAAAACCAGAGCACCCAAAGGAAACCCACGCAGACACGGGGAGAACGTACAAACTCCTTACAAACAGTGGCCGGAATTGAACCTGGGTCATTGGCGCTGTAATAGTGTTACACTAACTGCTACACAACCTTATCTGCCTAATGATCACAGAGCTCTATGTGTGAATTTTATGGAAGAAGAAGCACAAGTAAGTCTCATGCTGCTCCACCGAGAGAACTCTGATCCAGGACGACAGTGGCTTGTTACCTCTTGGAGATTCTCCTCTATGACAACCCCCATGGACTGCAGCAGGAGCAGATTCTGTGTTTTTTTTCTGGAGGTTACACATTTCCCTTTGTTCTCTCTCACTTTCTGAACACCTTTGGGGATGAAGAACCTCCTGATGTTTGTCTTGATTGCTTTCTACCAGTTCAACAGGGAATTTCATTGTGATCCCTTTTTTCTGAGCCACCAGTTTTATGTTCAGTTTCCATATCCCCCAGCGGGAGGCAGTGATGAGAGAAGAACACCAGTGTAACATTGGTAGATCTGACCGTGACCGCCTGAGGCACAACAGGCGCAACTATCTTGGACCTGACTGATGCATCTGGCCTTGACTGATGCTTCTGCCATGCTCCCTCTGCAGGATTGTTGATGATATTGCACAACTTGGCAGCTTTTATTGTTTCAGTCAGGAATCCAGCTTGCTGTAGGCTCAGCTGCATCACCAGAGCTGCTGGAAGGTGGCAGTTGTTTGTTCTTCATAGCTGACATACACATGGATGAACTGGAGCAGGGTGTTTTCTCTATTGTGTGATTTGCATCTGTTTTGAGCAGAAGGCCAACAACTGCATCTTTCTCTTCATTGATGGTGAAGTTGCTTTACCACAGTAGAATATCCAGACCAGAGGAGTTATTGTCTCCTGACCAGATTGGGTGTCCAGAATGAGACCACCATTCTGACCATTGGCAACAGTTGCAGAGGTACAGTAAGCCACACTCCCACAAAACAGCAGGTTGGCTTTGACCTTGTCAAGACTTCCAAGTTCACAGGACATCATAGTGCCTTAAACACTGTGCACGTTACTGGATGCAATCTTTTATTGGTTTATTATTTTCACATGTACTGAGATACAGTGAAAAGCTTTTCTTTGTGTGTCATCCAGTCAGATCATGCCATGTATAAGTACATCGAGGTAGTAAAAAGAAAAACAGAATGAAGAATAGAGTGTTGCAGCTACCATAAAGAGCAGTATAGGTAGAACATTGTTAGTAATTTTTATAGTCTTAGAATTGAGAGTTACAAGAGTAGAACAAATATATTAAATGTAATGAGTGGATCTGCTTCGGACAATTCACAAAGAGTCACGACACTCCGGTGCCATCTTGCTAATCTTTAAATCCACTGTATTTCAAGTATCCATTACTTATGGTCGGTTACTCTGTCCCAGCATGGTTATGACCTGCGTAAAGAGGTGCACTTGCCCTGGGCTGTGATACAGACATTTATCTCCCCCAGGGGCTGAGTTTTGCTGCAGAGAAACAGGTGACCTTTTTGAAAGGACACGCAGTTGGTTCTTGATCTGAGGTGTCTCTTCCTTCAGACTTTCATCTTCAAGTTTCCCAGAGGTGCATGCATTTGACACTGCACTGTTCTCAGTTTCCCAGGCCTGGCGTATGTTGGATGCTGCGTGCTCCTGGAGTTGGCGTGCATTGAGCTCTGCTTTGCCCTCATGTTTTCAGACTCTTATGGCTTGTTCTTCATGTTGCTGCTCTTTAGTTTCCTGTAGGTGGAATGCACCAATGTTGCTGTTGCATTTTTGTTCTTGTTGGCTCTGCTTTGGAGTGCGTTGATAATATGATGCTTTTTGTCCATGGCTTCACCATTTCTCTTGCCAATTCCTTTGATCCTCAGAAGAGGAGAGGTCATTGTTGTAACTGGAGACTCCAGGTATCTCTTACTGCCTGTGACACCTTGAACATTGACACATGTGGAGTTCCAAGCTCTCCTCTTTCTTCCATGCCATCCGGTCCTTCCCCACCTTTGGCTGTTTTCCATCTCCTTTGTAGTCTATGGATTGGATTCAGTGATTGTCAGGTGTGTGGCTTTCAGGTTGGCTGGCAGTGGAGGCTGGAGTTCTGGATTCAGAGTAGTTGCCATACTTCTCTCTGCTCCTGCACCTCCTCACATCTTGCTGCCTGGGCATAGGTGCACACCAGAATCAGTTTGATTATCACTGACGTATGTTGTGAAATTTGTTGTTTTGCTGCAGCAGTACAGTGCAAGACATAAAGACTTAAAAATTACTCTGAGTTTCAAAAAATAAATAATTAGTGCAAAAGAGGCACTATTTTCATGGGTTCATGGACCATTCAGAAATCTGATGACGGAGGGGAAGAAGCTGTTTCTGAAACATTGTGTATGGGTATTCAGGCTCCTGTGCCTCCTCCCAAATGGTAGTAATGAGGAGGGGGTATGTCCCAGGTGGTGAGGGTCCTTAATGATGGATGCTGCCGCCTTGAGGCACCACCTCTTAAGATGTCCTCGATGGCAGGGAGGGTTGTGCCTGTGATGGAGCTGGCTGAGTCTACAACCCTCTGCAGTCTCTTTCAATCCTGCGCATTGGAGCTTCCACACCAGGTGCTGATGCTATCAGTCAGAGTGCTCTCCATCATACATTTGTAGAAATTTGCAAGGGTCTTTGGTGACATACCAAATCTCCTCAAACTCCTAATGAAGTAGAGCTGCTGGCGTGCTTTCTTCATGATCGCATCAATGTGCTGGGCCCAGGATAGATCCTCTGAGATATTGATGCCCAGGAACTTGAAGCTGCTCACCCTTTTCCACTGCTGACCCCTCAATGAAGACCAGTGTGTGTTCTCCCGACTTCCCCTTCCTGAAGTCCACAATCAATTCCTTGGTCTTGCTGATGTTGAGTAGGAGGTTGTTGTTGCGATACCACTCAACCAGCCGATGTATCTCACTGCTGTACACCTCCACATCGCCGTCTGAGATTCTGCCAACAACAGTGGTGTCATTGGTGAATTTATAGATGGCGTTTGAGCTGTGCCTAGCCACACGGTTATGAGTGTAGAGAGAGTAGAGCAGTGGGCTAAGCACACATCCTTGAGCTGCGCTGTGAGAAGATTGTCAGTGAGAAGGAGATGTTACTACCGATCCGCACTAACTGTGGTCTCCCGATAAGGAAGTTGAGGATCCAGTTGCAGAGGAAGGTACAGAGGCCCAGGCTTTGAAGCTTGTTGATTAGTACTGAGGAGAACACCGAGCTGTAATCGATAAACAGCAGCCTGACATATGTTTTGCAGTTGTCTAGGTGCTGTAAGACTGAGTGGAGAGTCAGTGAGATTGTGTCTGCTGTAGACCTGTTGTGGTGGTTGGTGAATTGCAGCAGATCCGGGTCCAGGCCCTTGCTCAGGCAGGAGTTAGTTCCAGCTATGACCAACCTCTCAAAGCACTTCATCACAGTAGATGTGAGTGCTACTGGGCGATAGTCGTTGAGGCAGCTCACCCTGCTCTTCTTGGGCATCGATATGATTGACGTCCTTTTGAAGCAGGTGGGAACCTCTGATTGTAGCCGTGAGAGTTTGAAGATGTCCTTGAACACTCCAGCCAGTTGGTCGGCACAGATTTTTAGTACCCTGCCAGGTACACCATTGGGGCCTGATGCCTTGCGAGGTTTCACCCTCTTGAAGGATGTTCTGACATTGGCCTCCGAGACAGAGATCACAGGGTTGTCGGTTGCTGTGGGGATTTACATAGGTGTAGTGTTATTTTCCCTTTCAAAGCATGCATAAAAGACGTTGAGTTCATCAGGGAGTGAAGCATCACTGCTATTTTTGGAGTATGGAACATGTGGTATGGAGTAGTTTTTGCAGAGCTGTCCCTCCCCACACAAGTTGCAGCCCCTGGCCTCCTCGCATTCAAGGTCTGTTGGCCTGCCTTCCTGCAGTACTGGCAGGCCACTGCTTCATAGCTGCCCCTCCATGCCCCGGTTTGCTGCATTTCAGCACATCCTTGGTTATCTCTGATATACCACATAGCAGGGCTCTTGCTGATTGTGATGCATGTGGATAATGTCCTGTCCTTATCTGCCTTAAGCTTCAGTTTAGGACTACTTCTGCTGGTTCGGACACCATGGATATCTTCAACGTCTGCACTCTTTTCTGCTCTGTCCACTCAAGAGCATGATTTCTTCCACAGTGGCCACATATGGATTAAACATCAGCATTTGGTCCTTCTGTAGTAGAGAGAAGAGAAGCTTCACAGTGAAAGGTGACAAAGGTGCTTCCTTTCTTTTCTCCTTCAAAACTTTGATAATCTTTAGATATCTCTGACCTTCCAGAAAGTAACATCAAATATCCACTCTGAGGAAAGAGTTATCGGGCAAAAAACTGGAGGAACAGCACCTCATTTTCCATCTTGGGACCTTGCAGCCTAACGGCAAGAACATTGAATTCTCCCACTTTAAGTAATCTCCACCCCCCTTCCCCACAACCCCCCCCCCCCCCCACCATGCTGCTTCTCTTCTTCCTTATCCTAGCCTATCTCTCTTTTTTTCTACCCTTTTTTTTTCCTTTCTCTCCTTACCTTTGACCCATCCCCCGGTGGATCTGCTCTCCCCTCCTCCCCCGCACCTGCCTATCACTATCTCTTACCTGCATCTACCTATCACCACCTTGTGCCCACTCCACCTTCCCTCTTTTGTTCTCCTATCACTGCTCTCTTTCCCCCCCTATACATTGGGCTTCCCCTTTTCCTATCCTCAGTCCTGAAGGAGAGTCCTGACCTGAAATGTTGACCGTCTGTTTCTCCCCACAGATGCTGCCTGGCCTGCTGAATTCCTCCAGCATCTTGTTGTTTTTTCTTTTAGTTTGAAACCATACACCTTGAGCAAGAGTTTCTTCTTCACAACAGTACTTTGCTTCATGGCCCATTTGCTTCAGAAAGCTTCATGTGCAGCTGCATGGTGTTCCACAGCCTGTGCCTGCTTCTTCACAGGATTGTACCTTTATGGCTGTCGCAAGAAGCAAGCTGTCATTGTTGGGGAAAAAAGCTTTAGACCAGTCATTAATTAGCCTTGAGATTTAGGTCGACATCAGCAAATAACATGGCCTGAGAGAGCGACGGGGAGCCACTGAACTCTCAGCAGAACCCCACAGGCCAAAACACAAAAAACTTTGTGACTGGGATACTGCTGAACTCTCTCTTCCTTTCCATTTTACCCTATCCTCTCTCTGATATCCCAAAAGAAAGCCTCCTTGTCATTTAGGTTTGGGATCAGATGTGTTGAAGATTGACGCCAAAACCCATACCACATGAACAGAGCAGGACACAAGAAATTTTGACTGGTTTAGTGCTAATTAAGAGACAATGAAAGCTCACTAACATTTTGTTAGAAGAATACTGTACCTCTTATGTCTCTCTCATCTGTCACTCTATATTTTCTGTATAAAATTTGTTATTCTTATCTGATGTGATGCAAAACCAAGATCTCACCTGTCATGTCAAGCAGAACCTTCTTTTCTCCAGTGTTCTGGTCAATACACATCCGTCCAGAAAAATCGCTGAAATAGATTATCAGATCTTTATCAGACTGCTGTCTTCAAGAACATGCAGTTCACTTGAATTTCGGGACAGAGAAAGGATGTGGGCGTAAAGGGGTGACAAGAAACGGGATTATCAAAGCTTCCCTGTCCATGGGTGACTTTGCAGCCTTCCGCTTGGATGCACTGTCGGTTCAGCAGATTGATTAGCATCTGCGACCAGTTTGAACTTGCCTCTGGGGCAGAAGTGAATTGCAGCAATAGCAAGGCCATGCATTGGTATTGGTTTATTATTGTCACTTGTACCAAGGTACAGTGAAAAACTTGTCTTGCATACCGTGCATACAGGTCAATTCGTGACACAGTGCAGTTACATTGAGTTAGTATAGAGTCCATTGATGTAGTACAGGTAAAAACAATAACAGTACAGTACAGAGTAAAGTGTCACAGCTGCAGAGAAAGTGCAGTGCAATAAGGTGCAAGGTCACAAGGTAGATCATGAGGTCAGAGTCCAGCTCATTGTATAAGGGAACCATTCAATAGTCTTATCACAGTGGGGTAGAAGCTGTCCTTAAGTCTAGCTGGAAATACTAAGCAGTAGGGGTGGGCTGGCTTTCAATCACAATGCGACAGGTGAGGCAGAAGTCTCCTTCAGCTCAAAGCTGTGAGGGTCTAAAACGAAACAAGCTTCAGAAATCTAAACTAGGTTCTAACAGGCACAATCCACAATAGAAAAATCACCCAAAATTAGATGCCCACAGATGGTTTAAAGTTGGCTCTTTCCCAAGGAAAAGTCATATCATTGCATTAAAAATTATTCTTTAGACATTGACCTTGAGACATATTATTGAGCTGAAGTAGCTCTGACCAATGTTCTAGATACCTTGTAATGAGCAGAGGATGTCAACTGGATTGAGATTTCTGGAGTCTCAGAGCAAACTTCATGATATGGAGATCAAGCTGAGCCCTGCCCATCATTTCCACCCCTCCCCTCACCTGGTTCCACCTATCACCTCTCAGCCTCTGTCCCACCCCTCTCTTATACTGGTAATCTTTCCCTTACTCTCTTGGTCCTAATGCAGGGTTTTGACCCAAAACATTGATGTACACTTTTTACCTCCACATATGCTGCTTGACCAACTGAGTTCTTCCAGCATTCTGTTTTTTTTTGTTCCATCATTTCTGTTTATCCATGTTACAGAGAGAAATCAACACAATTGCCACAGTTACAAGCACATAAGATCATCAGTGGTTAATCAGGGTGGTCTCGCCTATCTCAAGGACAGTTGTAGAACAAGACTTGAAGAATGCTTGTTACATTGATTAATTTTCCACTAAGTAGTGAAGCGTTTATTCCTTGCATGTTCCCTGATTCTGGCCCTGCTTAAAAAGAGGTCTCCCAGTACCAGTTTCACACACCTCAAAGAGGGTTGATGGAGGAGATGCAGACACAGAAAAGGATTGGTGTTATAACTTCACCATTATTTCAGGTACCTGCTGTATTTTTCGATGAAGCTGAAAAAAACAATATGATCATTAACCGGTTCAGTGTAGATTACTCACTCCATATACAATAAAGAATGATTTCAGAGGAGCAGCATTTAATGTCACTCTGATCTAATATAGGATTTAGAAAACAAAAATGAATCTGAATTTTATTAGATTGCTAAAAGCTCATATTTCAGTATTTTATCTATTTAGATTTAAACACATTAAGGTGACAACAAGATCTTTTGCACATAAACCCTCATCATTACCATTGTCTTAATTCTTCATTTTATTGTCTTTCTTACTTTTATATCCAAGCTGGACGGTGCTGGGTTCAAGCACATAATCCACTCTGAGTCAGCACTGAGAATGTTCTGGATTAACATAGGCATTGTCTATCACAACTGATACTCTGGAGTCCCAGAGTAATGCTGCTTCTGTACTGGCCTGGGACTGACCACCTGAACTTGGTAGCAAACAATGAGCTGCTGGAGGAACTCAGTGGGTCAGGCAGCATCTGTGGAGGGAAATGGACAGTCAACTTTTCAGGTTGACACCCTTCATCTGGACTTTGTGCCTGCAATGGGAGTTGAATCCACAATCTTCTGACCCAGTAGATGCAATTAACACCTTTTCCCATATGTACATCTCCTTTTTCAGGCAGTATGGACAATATGGAGAAAATAATACTCCCATTGTCCTATACCCACCTTAAGGTACCTTTCATTGTGGAAGAGTACAGTTTTAATCCATTTTTGCATGTTTGTCAATTCAGTGCCACGATGCAGGTAGTTTGTTTCCATGCTGTGAGCTCTGACTGACTGAGGACTCGCTTTATGTTGCTTAAAATAATTCTACCTTCATTTCACCACAGGGGGCAATTGAAGAGTCATTTTCAACTCTGCAATCCAAATTGAAAGAAACACATTGCCAGAGGTAAAAGTAAAGTCAGTATCTGATACAGTTTCCATCCTCTTGAGCGTAGGATCTGTGAACTGTCTATCTCTCCAATCTGACGACTGGTTCAAACACATTGCCCTGTTCTCCACCTGTATCACAACCCTACCTTCAGCAGTAGGGATGCAGTTCAGTATGATTCTACATCAGATCATTTATTCCCCCCACACCCCGCCCCACTGTGTAACAGGAGGCACAGCAACATCCAAGAGCATCACAAAACACTCTTATAGTTTCCACTGTACTTCACTGCACAACAAATTCTACCATTATTCCAGCCTCAAAGAGAGTTTCAGTGGAATCTTGAACCAGTAGTTCACCAGGAAAATAATGTTATTTCAAATGTAATTTGTGCTCAATTTCCCATTTGTGCTCAAAGAATGAGTTCAATCTCTTGTTCTAGAATGTGTAATTTATTCTGTACTAACGGTCACCTGCGTTTACATAGCCTGATTCAGACTCCTTCCAGAACATCCTGGAAAGTTTAAAGGAGATGTGCAGGACAAGATTTTTTTTACACAGAGAGTGGTGGGTGCCTGGAATGTGTTGCAGGGGTGATGGTGGAAGTGGACGTGATAGTGGCTTTTAGGAGGCTTTCAAGCAGGCATGTGAACATGCAGAGGATGGGTGGATATGGAGTATGTGCAGGCATATAGGTTTACTTTAATTTGGCATAATTGTCGGCACATACATTGTGGACTGAAGGCCCTGTTCCTGTGCTGAAATGTTCTATGTTCTTATCCTAAAGCACTTTCACTCAAGTGAAGTACTATTGAAGCAGTCATGGCTATGAAGTATGAAATGCTTTGGGCAGTTCGCATTCAGCAAGCTCACATGGACAGCAATGTACACTAACTAGGAAATCTGTTTCTGAAATGTTGATTGAGGAATAAATATCAGCCAGAATATGGAGAAGGCTGTCTTTCTCTTCAAAATACGACAGTTAGAACTTATACTCCACCTGAGAGAACAAATGAAGCCATAGTGCAACCTTTCGTGTGATAGACAGTATTTCCGACAGTGCAGCACTCCCTCATTTCAGGAATGGAACATCAGCTTTGGTTTTGTGCTCAAGCCTGTAGAATGGGCATGAATCCACAACCTTGTGACTTGGAGCTACAGCTGACAACTAAGGTTTGAGAAGTGATAAATTGGATCACCTTTTCAGGACCCCTTGGCAGATGAAACTGAACGAATAAAACAAATGATAAACTTGTCTGCACCTCACCTCTGTTTGCTATCAAGGCAGGGGATTTTACTTTATTTGAAATGCTTATCATGATCATGCATGAGACAAAATATTGCAGAGTGAGTGGGCAGGTATAAGGATTAGGTCTGACTGAAATCAATTGTGAGGTTACTCAGAGAGTTACATCATATTCCACCGGGAGAAATCAAAGTCACAAAGGACTGATGAATACTTCATTTTTAAATAAAAAAGAGAGAAAATCTGGATTGTGTAGACATTGAACTCCCTTGGAAGACATTTCACATCAGAGTGAGAGAAGAAACAGTAATAGTTATTGTTTCAGTTGTCATGGGCAGTTATGAACAGAAATGTGTCACTGATAGGTCAAGGGGCATTGCTACTGATTAGAGTCTGGAGATACTGTAGTGATGACTTTCACTTGGGACAGTATCAGTGAAGAAAATCTGATGAACTGGAATTTGTTGGAGTGGGTCATCTTGTGCCATGTCCTGTGAGTTAGATATTTTTTACCTGTCCCTGAGTCTCCAGTTTTATTTGCAGCTGAAATTGGTGGAGAACGGGCTGAAGGAATTGCAACAAGGCATGACAGTTCTCAGTGAACAGTGGGGCCGATGAGATATCTCCTCAACCAATGAGATTTAAAGATTGAAAAATAACAGGGGAAAGACAGAAGGAAGATGAATTGGTGCTAACTTTGGTGTTGTTAGAGAAATAAATAGGTGTGAGGTAGTGGGTGGATTCTGGAAAAAGGTTAGGTTGAGCAAGAGGTTGATTGGCAATCATGAAAAATTATAATACTGTTAAATCATATGAATTATATAAATTGTGAGCCTTAAATTCCTGCAGTGAGTTGAATGCTCAGTTTAGCAATTTCCTAAAACTAACAGGTCAGGGTGAAGATTTGCGGGATGGATTGACCAGCAAATTTTGACTATTGGACAACCAAAAAGGTTCATTTTTCAATAGTTTCTCACTGAAGGGCAAACTTCTAAAGGGCTTAGTTTGATTGTTCCCACCTTGCTGATTTCTTTACCTTAAACAATTCACTATGGCCAAGTGGCAAAATGGAAACAGCAGGATTTCAAGGAGAAAGACAAACTAGTGCAAAGATTTAATAATTTTCCAGTGATTTAAAATCGGACAACTCTGCTGGAATAATAAACATTAACAGCACAAGAAGAGTCCATTTAGTCCATTGTGACTGTGCTAACTCTGAAGAAGTCCCACATCACCAGGTTCAGGAACAGCTATTTTCCTATAACCAGCAGGTTCTTGAACTGACCTGCACAACCCCTACCCTACCTCAGCAATGGAACACAATGGACCACCTCTTGCACTAACAGGAACTTGCCTCTAATTGTCTTTTTTTTTACATTAAGGTCTTGTTTTGGTACTGTCTTTTTTCTCTCTCTCTTTTCACTGTTTAGTTTTATTTATGTATAATTTATGTTCTATGTGTTGTCTGAACCTACATGCCTGTGATGCTGCTACAAGCAAGTTTTTTTGTACTTGTACTTCATCGTACTTGTGCACATGACAATAAACTCGACTTGACTTGAGAACCCCCTGTCATTCTTTTGCTTGGTCATGACTTATTTAACAGTGGCATTTGCACAGTAAATCATAAGTCCATCCTGGCTGCACTCTGGTACCCTAATACATATACTGGAAGGCATAATTATCAGTAGAAATACAGCTTTTCACTATTTTATTGAAATCTATCTCTAGTATTTATTCAGAGAAGTGTCTAGCCCAGTGTGGTAACTAATCATGTCCAGTGCACAGAATCACAGTACGTATTAGGATTGGGTTGGCATCTACACTGGCCAATGTGGCAAGTTCAATTTCATTTGTTGTGAAACAATTATCCAAAAGCTACTGGTTTCCAAAACCTCCAAAGCTAAAAGACCTTGTAGAATAATTTCTATTTGAAACACATCTGCATTATAAAAGCAAAAATAGAACTGCTTTCTCTGGAATTGGAAATTCATTTGAAGCCAAACAAAGTGAATTTAGCAATTCGATTGACCTTGAAAGATCACTTAGCTAAATAAATTGGGGTGAGGGGTGAAAAGTATGTAACAACCTGTTTTGATTGCTACTCTCCCCCTTTGTTCAGCCTTAATGGTGGAAACATTATGTTATTTTTAAAATATCATCAGATTGTACCCAAGGGAGATCTGGTCTTATGAGTGGGTAGGGTTATGATTGAGGTTTGCCTTTAAATCTATTCTGAAATTATTTAAAGTGCATAATCTAATAACTACGGCTATTAAAGGATAGTTTAAAAGGAAATCTGAAATTTTAAAAAAAGTAAATGTTGAAAATTCTCAACCAGTCAGGCGAGATTTTTAGAGAGAGGAACAGAGTTAATATTTCAGGTTGATGACCTTTCGACAGAATGGAAGAAAGTTAAGATTTGTTTTAAGATACAGATAAAGAGGAAGAAGTGGAAAGTGTTTGAAGGGTGGAAAAGAGGAGAGATTAAAAGATAAAGGGGCTATTGATGCAAGGCAGTAGTGGGTGATTATGGGATATGTTTGAAACAAAAGATGTATGTAATTCGGAATAGTAGAATTCGCAGAAAATATTGAACTCGGTAGTGAGTCCAGGAACCTGCAGTGTGGTCGGTCAAATGAGGTGTTCTCTTGAGCTTGAGTTGAGGTGAGGATAGAGAGTTCAGGGTGGCATAGGACAGAGAATTAAGATGACATGACCAGAAGCTCAGAATCTTTGTGCTGTTTAAAAGTTGTAACTCAATCTACATTTGCTCAAGACAGGGAAGAGCCTGTTGCTTCTGAAAAGTCTTCCTTCTTCCTCAACCAAGTATTCCTCCCTCCCCACCTCCAACTACTGTTGACCTTTATCTCACCTTCTACCAGCCTGGTAGAAGTATTTGGTGCCCTAAATGATCAAAAGGAAGGTGTTTAAAAAGACAAGTTTTGCATCTTGTTGCTAGTAAGTGAGGAGTGGATCAAGGTGTCATGGAGGCTGCGATCTCTATGTAATGTTTGGTGTTCAAGGGTTTGCACACAGTTTGAAATGAGTTGCACCAACACATTAGAAGCAAAGCATAGCTAAACTATTTGACCTTGAAGTTGAGATGGACATCAAGGGTATCCAGATAGCTGCCTAGGTTTGGAATGGTGTCATTGTCACTAGAATACAAATGGCCAACTTTCTCAATATTCAGCCTCCTACTGGCCGTTAAGAACTTCATGCTAAATTTTAGCACGTGGTAAAAGCAAGGTTTTCCAAAACCTTTGTAAGTTAGAAGATTCCTACAATGAGAGTCTCCTTTTGGATCTTTGCATGCACACACCTTTCCCAGTGTGACATTTGGAATATTCGTTAGTTTCCTCAGGAAATGAAATGTATGATTTTGTTTTGTTTTGTCTGTTATTTAGTGACAAACGGAATTGAAGAAATGTTTGTTACTGTTTTACAGTCAAGCTGGGTGACAGATTGTGTTGACAGCTAAACAAGTCGATAAATTGCTCACAGGGGTTTCAAAGTGCTCAGGCACAATTGGTGTAAGAGTGGAGGGTGGGGGAAGGGAGGCTATTAAAATGCAGAAACCTAAATCTTGGTTAACATTTAACTTGTTGATCAGGCAGAAAACTGTACATTGTTCAAATGGCTTTTGTCACCTTGGTAGCCTTGTCCTCTTTATTGAATCACGTAGCAGAAATTAATCCAGTTTCGTGTGTGTTTGTTTCTGTTAATATTCATTGGTTATGTTTGCTCATATTTATCAAATTGTATTCTCTACCATCATAGGCTGTCAGATTGTAGCAGGTTTAAAATTTACCGTTGGCCTTTTTAACTTGACATCAGTTTAAAAATTAACAATGCACCAAAACACTAGTCAGGGCTTCTGAACCTGCACGTGAAGGTGTTCTTGGATGTGGAGTCAGCTACTTGGAACAATTTTCTTCATTCTGATCCTTCTTTTGTTTAAACTGTGATTCAAAAAGGGCACAAAATGTCTGTCCTTCGTTGCCATTGTAATATCACTTGTCAAAACACATTATGATGATAAGTGAACAGAAAAGAATACAAGGCCAGCAAACGCAAAATCACAGCAACAATTCTTAAATTTTTTTAAGGTGTTGGTCCTAAAATTTACCCTGCTCAAAGGCAGAAGGCCATTAAATACTTTGTGAAATAAATGAACAAACCATCTAGTCATAAATAAACTCTGCCATATTTTGCCACGTTTACCTTCAGTGCTTCTTCCAGTCAATGTCCGTCTGGTGAAGCATTGAGTCTTCAGCTGAGGGAAGGCAGTAAGTGGTAATTAGCAAGGTTTCCTTGCCTTGTATCACCTGATGTCATGACACTACAATGGGATCTGGTCAATTTTGAGGACTCCCAGGGTCACTTCTTCCTCACTGAAGATCAATGTAGTGCCACCTCTGCTGGGTCGATCTTATCTGTAAGACCAGTTGTATTCAGAATGGTGGCACATGAATCAAGGACAGTGGATGATAGGTATTCATCGATAAGTATGACTGTGTCAGGCTGTTGCCTGACATGTTCTTGAGAGAGCGAAGAGATCACACAATTGGCAGATCAGATCAAAACTTTGTGGTCCTACCATATCCATTCATGAATGGTGGCAGACAAATTAACAAGTAACAGCAAGAAGATGGTTTTTAAACATTTCCAACCTCAATGATGGCAAAGCTCAATATGAAATTGCAAAATGCAAAACTGAAGAATTTACAATCATCTTTATCCAAATGTCTGATCCTTCCCAGGATGCTCCTGAAGACACCACCATCACAGAAACAAGACCTCAGCTAATTTGATTTTAAGAACTGACCAAGTGCACTGGACATAGTGGACGTTATGAATCCCAATGCTCCAACTGTGAACCAGTCATACCTGCAGCCAAACTTTTCCAGTATAATTATAAAGCTGTCATCTGCACAATGATAGAGAGAATTGCTCTGGTAATGTGCAATAACAAGCAGGAGAAGTCAAATATCACCCCATCATCCTACTCACAATCATCAGTAAAGTGATGAAAGTTTTTTTTGAAAATAAAATCAAGTGAGAAGTATTCACGAATAAATTGCTCACAGGCTTAATTTTCATTCTGCTAAGACTGCTGACCCTCAGATCTTATTACGGTCCTGTTCTAAAAAGGGCTGAATTCCCAGAAATTAGGTAGGAGTGTTACCTGTTGACATCAGTACTGTGTTCAGTTTTGGTCACCCTATTCTGGGAAAGATGTGGTTAAACTGGAAAAAGTGCAGAAAAGATTTATGAGGCTGTTGCCAGGACTAGAGGGCCTGAGTTATGGGGACAGGTTGGCCAGGCTAGGTCTTCATTCCTTGGAATGTAGGAGAATGAGGGAATGTAGGAAAATGTTTAAAACTATGAGAGACATAGATAAGATGGACAGTAACAGTCTTTTCCCCAGGATAGGGGAGTCCATAACTCGCGGGGCCATAGACTGAGGGTGAGAGGGGAAAGATTTAAAAAGGACGCGAGGGGCAACTTTTTCACACACAGGATGGTGAGTATATGGAATGAGCTGCCAGAGCAAGCGGCTGAGGCAGGTACAATAGCATCATTTTAGAAGCATTTGGATAGGTGCATGGAGGGGTGGGGCTTAGAGGGATATGAGCCGAGTGCAGGAAATTCGGACTAGCTGGTGGGTACCGTGGTTGGCATGGATTGGTTTGGTTGAAGAGCCTGTATCCATTCTGTATTCCTCTATGACTCTGTGACTCTATCAAAGCAACGCATGATAGAATTTGACATCCAAGGTCTCCAGAAAGATTGAAGTCAGTAGGATGTTGGTGGGAGAGGTGGGGAAAACACCCTCACTGGCTGGAGTTGAATACAGTACAAAAGAAGCTGGACAAGTTGTTGAAGGCCAGTTTCACTGCCAGGACATTGCTACAGAGGTTTCTCAGGTCAATGTCGTGGGGTCAGCTATCTTCAGCTGCCTCATCAAAAGCTTTCCATCCATCATAACAGAATAGGGACTTGATCCATATGATCTGCTGTGGATTTTGTCAGCTTATTATTGGGATCATTTCATAATCTGCAGGTGATCCGGCTTTTAAATATCTTCAATCCTATTTGCATTTAAGATTATCATTCCTTTAAATTCATATTCAGAATTTAAATTGAAAGGAACTCGTGAGTCTGCAAACCTCATTGATCACTTGGTGGATGGCCTAATTCTTATTGCAATCATCTGACTTCATTACTAAACTTCCACAGGACCACTACTCTGCCAGATATACCAAATAGTGATTAGGATGATGCCCACATCAAAAGGACAAAGAGGAGGACTGACAAGAGTTTCCATTTTCCCTATGAAGCCAGTGTGACCATCTGGTCTGATTTTGGGTGGGGCATTTTCTTTTAATGATTGGTGTTCAGAAATGTCTAATTTATTTTCTGGAAACCAAAAGATAAGTCAGTTTGTTTTTTCTGTGTGTGTTGTGTGGAGATGGAAAGTACAAACCTTTTAATGTTTTCATTGCCCATCCATCTTCAACACAGTCAACAATGCAATTCAAGCCAAGCTTCCATCTATCCCTTTCCCTATTCTGTGCAACTGAATCTCTGACCTCAAATGCAAATAGAGAAAAAAAATGGCCTGTGTCACTCACTGTGCAGTAAAATCCATTAAAGGATAATTAGGATAATCCTGAAATAATTATCTCCAACTCACAAATCTTGAGATTAGCAAAAATGCTTTCCGCCATGATCCTGCAAATCTCTTTGAAGATTCATGGGGTTTGGGTGTTGATGGTTAGTTAAACAGCCAATTGCTCTCTGCCCTTATGGAGATAGAGACCAGAGACCTACTGACGCAAGAATATTGTAGAAATGTACCCTCTAGATCTGTGGGTTCTGCACAAAAACCTGACGTACAGAACTTTGCTTAATTGACACCACACTGTTGTATTGCATGTTGTTATCTGTCTCAGTGCCTGGGATCACTCCCTTGCTTCCTGTGATCTGAAGTGCAACATTTATGTACAAAAGATTGCAAGATAACGTTGGCAAAGCCTGAACAGTGCACCACCTTTGTATTGAAATTGGCTTGCATAATAGACAGACACAAATCCTCCTATCTTTTTCCCTAACACTTGGGATAACTCCTCTATTTTCATCTCCTCTGTTTGGAGAAAACTAAAAGACACCCTTCTGTCTAAAGGCAGAGTGCACGTACATGGTTGACTGTCGACCGACATAGATTCTTCAGAGATTCCTTTCTTCCCCATTGTGGGAGTAAATACTGCTTGGATCATAGAAATCATAAAGATTGCGCAACCCAGATGGAGGCTATTTAGCTATTTATGTCTATGCTGATTGGAAAAGAACCATCCAACTAAATCCTACCTTCCAGAACAGCTCTTGGCTCTTCAGGTTCACATCCAGCTACCTTTTAATTGTCATAAAGACAACTCTGGGGTCATTCAGCTCAGAAATGGGCCTTTTGGCCCACCGAATCCACCCTGACCATCGAGCACCCATTCACACTAATCCCATTTTATTCTTCCTGCATTCCCCTCAACTTCCCCTCTCCCACCCCCCAAACTCTACAACTCACCCACACACCAGGGGCAATTTAGAGTGGCCAATTAACCAACCAATCAGCACGTATTTGGGATGTGGAAGGAAACAAGAACACAAGGGGAAACCCACATAGTTGTGGTGAATGTGCAAGCTCCACATAGACAGCACCCGAGATCAGGGTTGAACATCTGTTACTGGAGCTGTTAGGCAGCAGCTCTATCAGCGGCACCAATGTGGCATCCAAATGCCTCGAGAGCTTCTGCCTCTGCACCCAAAATGACAAGTATTTTCTTCATCTCCCCTTGAATCCTTCTCCCAATTACTTTAGATTTATGCTCCCTGGTTTTTGCCCTTCTCGTTAGGGAAATATTTCCTTCCTAGTTCCTTTCTGTGTCTCTCATATTTTTATACATTTGATTAAGTCTCTTATCAGCCTTCTGTTGAACTGGCAGAATGCTACAAATACCTCTATGTGTGGCTAAGGAGCTGCCAATCAACCTCTCCCCAGAGACACAGAACATTACAAAGATATTCTTCACCATTAGGCAAAGTTGTCAATCACAGTAGGGTTCACAGAATCTGTCTTAAAAATCCTATAAATTTCCTAGACAAATATACATTTCAGAACAGAAAAACTATTAACATGTATTAGATATTTTGTGCTAATTCTCCAGTAGCTATTGCCTTAAAATTTTTGTGAAGGTCTTTAAAATAATGCCACTCAAAGTTTACACTGTTGTTCCTTCGCAACTGACTATAATCCTGTATGTAGTCTTGGAATTACATTAAATCCAGTGGATAATTTGATATTTTATTGTTAAACAAAGATATTAAGGAATATGAAGACGTATGCAGTTAGATGGCCTATCATGTCATTGAATGGTGAAGCAGGCTTGAAGGGCTAAATGTAGAACTGCAGTTCCTATGTTCCTTTGGGATTTTCTTTTCCCCATTTCATGCGCTCACAATTTTTCAAGCGCGTTATTTTGGATTCATAACCTGCTTCTTTGAGATTTGTAATTGAGCCCTAGGCTGGAGGCATTTTGGAAGACATTAGCCTATTATTTTAATCCTGCCAATAATTTAACCACTTTTTCGAGCAAAGTAATAGTGATAGCAAAGTATGTCTCATGGTTTTCATGTACCAATCCTTTTCATGGTGACATTTTGGGAAGAAATGGATCAGCTTTGGTTCAGAGTTAATACTCTTGGTCCCAAAGTATGAAAGCTATACATTTATGTCCCACCCTGAACACTTTCACACACAATCTCAGTTGCTAATTAAATACTGTACTACGGGGTACTGCACTGTCACAGGTGCTTTAATTCTTTCTGTTTCCTGAAGCAGTCACATTGTGGTCCCCTTAACTAAAATTCCCAAGTTTTGGATTGTTTTCACCATGGACTAACAAGAGACTGGGATTACTCAGACTCAGTTCATAGATTCACAGAGTCATCCAGCATGGAAACAGGTCATTCGGCCCAACTTGTCCATGCTGACCAAGATGCCTATTTATACTAATCCTATTTGCCTACATTTGGCCCATATCCATCTGAACCTTTCCTATCCATGTACCTGGCCAAGTGTCTTTTAAATAGTGTAAGTATACCTGCCTTTATCACCTCCTCTGGTAGCTTGTTCCATATACCCACCGTCCTCTGTGTGGAAAAACTTGTCCTTCAGATTCCCTTTTAATCTTCCCTCTCTCACCTTAAACCAATGCCCTCTAGTTTTAGACTCCCCAACTCTGGGAATGAGATTCTGTCCTATTTATGTCACTCATAATTTTATAAACCTGTATAAAATCACCCCCATCCTTCTTCATGCCACAGAAAACAATCCCTGCTGATCCAATCTCTCCCCATAACCCAAGCCCTCTAATCCATGCAGTGTTACTGTCAATCTTTTCTGCACCCTCTCTAGCTCAATCACATCCTTCCTGTAGGATGACTAGAACTGCAAACAGTACTCGAACAGTGGCCTAACCAATGATTTGTACATCTTAACATGGCTTCCCAACTCCTATACTCAATGCTTTGGCCAATGAAGGCAAGCATACCATAAGCTGCCTTGTGTCACCACTTTCAGGCAACTGGGTACTTGTACCCCAAGGTCTTGCTGTTCAATATAATTTCCCAGGACCCTGCCATTCCTGTGTATATCCTGGCCAGGTTTAACTTCCCATTTTGGAATACAGCACTCAGCATTTGCCCCAAGGAATGAGTTGGGTTGACACCTGGTCATGGAGGTGAAAGAGGCTCTTTAATTACCAACCATTCTGTCACTTGAGTCTTTTGGAAATATTGCTGAGCTTGGACCCAAGTAGATCAATCAACAGAATATTATTGTTCTTCCCAGTACTTTTCTGTCTTGTCAGATATTTGAGGGAAAAGGGGAAGCAGAGTAATTAGATTTTAGGGCAAACCTGATAGACTTCACTCCTTTCTTTCCCAATTTTCTCAACAAAACGCTCCTTTCATAAGGGTTACATTTGTTAGAGTGGGGAATTATTACATAGTGGGGAATATCTCCTTGGCAGTGACACATGGTTCTTAATGGAGTATTAACCATTTGAGCAGAAGTAAGTCGCAGACTTGTATGGACCCATGTAGGTCCAAGGTGATCTTAAGATGCCATTGCTCTCCTGCTGGGCTCGAAATATTGCTGGGATTCCCCATCATGGCACTAGACATTTGGCTTTTCGATTCTTAGGTCAGAATGGATGTATAATCCAATACTCTTTGTGTCTCAATGGAGATTCTCAGCCTATGAAATAAATTAAATGTTTTTAATTTTGAAGTGTTTTGATTTGTTTTACTCAATTTATTTTACAGCAATTTCAGTAGTTTTTAAATGTCTCTGAATGTTAGAGATGTTTAACAACAGTTTAAAAAGTCTCTTCTTTTCCCTCCTGTTTAAAGATGTCAGAGACAATCTGTTGTCAGACCTTCACACTCTGTCACCTGAGGCAGAGTTGCCATTGGGACCTCACCGATTTAGGGTGCAGTGAAGCAGAAGGTTTTGTGCTACACGTCCAGTGGCTGTGGGTATTCAGTCCAGGTGGTGACTGGGCCCAGGAAGTTCTGACCCATTGGCATATCATCTCTGGATAAAATTATTCAGCTTCTAAATGTATTTCAAGAATTTGGAGCAATAGCTAACACCCACATGAGCAAGTTACAATATTGTTATCAATGGCACCATTTTTAGCCACCTTTGCTAAATGCAAGTTAACAGTCAAACTGCCAGAAACACACATCAGGTGAGGCAGTGCCATGAAAGAGCAGCCAAGTTAGTTATTAAGATTGATGAGGATATGTCAGAATCTTCTGATAAAAGCACATCCACCTGAAATGTTAACTCTCTATCCACAGATGTTTTTTGCTGAGGGTCATTGAGGGGATGTTGATGTCACTGGCAAGGTCAGCTTTTGTTGTCCATCTCTAATTGGTCTCAGGAAGCTGATAGTGAGCTGCCTTCTTCAACTATTGCAGTCCAGCTGCCAAATCTGCTGAAAACTTCCAGCGTTTTCTGATTTTGTTTCAGATTTCCAGCATCCATAACATTTTGTTTCTTGTGTTATTATCTTTATCAAGATATCTCAGAACCAGTTTGGTTGTGTTATGTCAGCTTAGAAAGATATGTCCCTGATCCTACATTAAAAACAGAAAATGCTGGAAATACTCAGCAGGTCAGGCTGCATCTGTGAAAAGAGAATATTTCAGGTTGAAGGCACTTCATCAGAACTAGGAAGGAGAGAAAAGAAGCTTGTTAAGCTGTAGGAAAGGTGAGGGAGTGAGGATGTTTCTGATACAACCAGAGTGACCATGGGGATAAGCTGCATGCAAGGTTTTCTGGTCAATTTTCATTTATATCCCTGTTCCTGTTTGAAAAGGAGGAAAACAAACATTGCAATGTGTACCTGCTAAAATTGTCTCCAGAACACAGGGCTCGTGACTCTAAATGTTAGAGTCTGACTGTGGTATTAGCAATGTTGCAGTCACTTGCAGGGTGTTCGCAGAGACCTGGTGCTGCATTATTCAACATTAAATAGATCTTGGCAAAACGACTGTGGGTGTACATAATCAAGAGCAGTAGGTTATACCTAGAGATGTGTTTTCTATCTTTGATATCCTAAGTCTCTATTTAACAGTAACAGCTGTAAAAGCTGCTGTGTTAACAATTGAGCAAATAACCCACACCCCCGATGCTCAGTTCTGACAAGGTTTCACCACGATTTTGTTTTCATTTCAAAAATAAACTTTATTCATAAAAATATATACAAAAGATACAAAACAATACATGGCTTTTTCTACATTCATAGTGTTGTCGATTCTATATATTTGTAGTGCCATCCAGTTAATACAATCCATGTACAAAGCACCAGTGCCACTCAGTGGTCTCTGGGCAATATATTCTTCAAATGTTTGTTACACAGGATTCAGGTCCTCAGTGTCCAGTGGCAGCAGGACCTTAGATTGCAGTCATTCTTCACAAAGACTTTGCATTGGCTGCACCAAGCTTCAGTGCATCCTTAAGCATGTACTCCTGCAGCCTAGAATGTGCCAAGCTGACCCCCTCCTTCAGGGCATTTAGGGATGAACAATAAATGTTGGCCTTACCATTGATGCCCACATCCAAAAAATGATATTAATAAAAAGAATTGCACATTTGGGTGTTTACAGTTCCATTTGAATCCTAAATTCCTTAAAGATTCATGGCAGCTGAGTTTTTTATCCAGAGAGTCTTGAATCAGGTAAATATGAAATGAGGGCAGGTGTGAATCATGCAATTGGTCCCCACTGCTTGTGAATTGAAAGAATTGATTAAGTTCCCCAGTTCTGATGATTCACTGATCACGCCTGCTGGAAAGCACATGCATGTGGGTCTTGATATGGATGTCATAAAATGGCTACTTGTGCTCTGTATCAAGGCCCCTATTTGAACAATGACCTCTTGGTTGAGATAGTGGAGAACATGCAGGGGCTATAGAACTGCATCCCTGCAAAAGATCAATACCTTGGTACTGAAGAGGTATCAAAATAGAAAGAAGACTCTGACCAGCTGATGGCCTATTGTTTATGCAACCCATCTGTTTTTCATTATGTTGACAGATGACATCATGGAGAAGACAAAAATCCAACCTTTGATTCATTTTGTTAGTTAAACATTTAGATATCTTTATCAGTCACATGTACATCGAAACACACAGTGAAATGCTGCATCTTTTTGTGTAGAGTGTTCTGGGGGCAGCCCGCAAGTGTCGCCACGCTTCCAGCACCAACATGACATGCCCACACCTTCCTAACTTGTACGTTTTTGGAATGTGGGAGGAAACCAGAGCACCCGGAGGAAACCCATGCAGACATGGGGAGAACGTACAAACTCCTTACAGACAGTGGCGGGAATTGAACCCAGGTCGCTGGCGCTGTAATAGTGTTTGTAGTCAAAATGCAGAATATATGTGTTTTTACTATCAATAGCATCATTTTAAATCTACTTTGGATCAGTGGTGACCAATATGATTAAAGTAGCAAATATAAGTTGCAATCACCAAAATTTACCGGTACTGGGAATCAATGGAGATTATAACACTTAAGATGTATATATTTAAAGAAAATCATTGAAATCATTGACAAATCTATTTTATAGACTTTGGAGCTGTCTCACAGTTATCTGTTTTATTATTTATCATCTCAGCATTTAACAAAGAACCCTCTGATACACACCATAGCAATTCACAGTTTTATCTGGAGCTGAGAAAGAGGAATTGGTATGGTATCAAAGTAATTAATGACTTTATATATGTAATATAGAATATATATGTAGCAGGTTAGGTTTGTGATGGTGCCCATGTACTTAAATTGACTTCCCTACATCTACTTTATGAAGAAGTGCATTTTTTAAACTATTGTATCATTCTACAGAGTTTTTAGGGAACTGCATATTGTGTTGCCAACAGCAAGAGCAGAATAACTTGCACCTATATAGTATCTTGAACTTGGAAAGATTTCATAAGGCAATTTTATCACACAAGGAAGGAGATGTAGGGAGGGATGACTATCACCTGGATGAGAAATGGATTTGAGTTAAAAGAGGTGAGGGAGAAGTTTAGTAATTCTCATGCTTAGGACCTTTAATGGCTGATGACACATTGACTGTTGGTGGAGCAAAGTGAATGGAGGTCAAAGAGACCCAGAGTGGAAGGAACACAGATAGCTTGGAAAGTTGTACGACAGGATCAGGTTACAAAGAGAGGGATTTGACCTTGAGGTAGAGAATTTTATAATTACGTCAGGGATGAATCAGGAGCCACTGTTTGTAAGAGAACATGGAATGATGGTTGAGGAGGATGGTGCAAGATAGGAGACAGGCAGCAGAGATACCTATGAGCAGGGTGTGGTCCAAGAGAGAAGCAGGAACTAAGAATGAAACCAAAGCTTGCATGAGGTTTTTGACAATAGGAATACTCAAACATAGATTTAGTAAGCAGTGCTACACAAGTGGAAATAAGTGGTATATGATGAAGAGAGTGTAGAGGTAGAGGCTTCACTTGAGCCTGACCAATCTAGGTCAATCTTCAACAATTTCGTCATCTGAACAGGCTATAAATGAGCTAAGTGACAGGTAGTTAAAAATGTGCCTTTGTTGCTGTAGGGCATTGATTCCTACTCTTAACCAGCTATATGTTACTTTTCTGTTTGCAGAGAAGGATGGCTGAATTTTACCATTAGAGAAGTGAGTGCATTATCAGGGTGTATAATCCACCCTGCCAAGAACAAGTGACAATGCAGCTGTTGTCTGTGACAAACTAATGCTACAACCAGCAGCTTTGCCTGCTAAATATTAATTAGTGCATTACCAATTAAAAGGGAGTTATTGTGACAGCTCCTTTGGGAGTCAGTCAGTCCCCATCTCATTCCCTGGATCATTATTCCACATTGTAAATGCAATTGGAACTTCTGAAAAATTAGGTGAGGGTGACAGGAATTGTTGCAAGATTTTATTGTGCAAACACAACTCCCTCCCCATAGAAAATAGTAGCAAGCTTTCAGACTAGCTGCTAATTAATGCTCCTTTGAATAGCTCAGCAGGTCGCATCTTGGTGATATTTTTAAGTGCATCAGGGAAAAAACAAAATGTCAGGGGAAAGTTATTCTTATTTAAATTTATACCTGCCAGCAGGCAATTTTTCAATATATAACTGCCTCTTCAGCAATCCTCACTGACTTGCCTTTTCATATTATTTTTTTTTCCCTTCTTCATGTGCTTTGCTTTGCTTTCTTCGGTTTATCGAATGACTCACTGCATTATTACCTAAGATTGTTGAATTAACTATTGAGTCCAGAAGGTTGCAAAGTATCCAGGTGGAAGGTGAGGTGCTGTACCTTGAGGTTACACTGGGCATTGTTGGAACGGATTAGGAGGCCAAAGGCAGGGGTCAGGGAGCAAATTTAAGTGACAGTTGATTGGAAGTCCAGCATCGTCCCTGCAAACTGAACAAAGCAATTACCCAATTTATGTTTGGTTTCTCCATTGTGGAAGAGATTTCGTTGTGAAAATTGAACGAAATCTAATAAATTTGAAGAGTTCTTCATCTCTTTGAGCCTGTCCTTCTGTGTATCATCCCCTTCTTGTTTCATTCTTCCTTGCTATTGAAGACCTTCAGTCAACCCCTCTGATTCTCTAAATCCTTTTCCTCTGATCCTATTTGAAATCCACCTCTTTGACCAAGCTTTTTGACCATTCCTCCTAAAATTTAAAAAGCCAAAGTACATAAACCAAATGTTGGAAACCAAAAATAAAAATGGAAAACGAATACGCCAGACATATTCAGCCGATCCGGCTCTATCTCTATAGAGAAAAGAGAAAAAACAGTTAGCATTTTAGGTTGATGATCTTTCATCCTTTTATTTATTTGGCTGAGCATAGGTTTGTTTGATTGTACCTCTGTGAGTCCTCTTTGAAAACTTCTGCATTGAACGTAAAGTGTTGTCATACAGTGCCTTTAAGGAGACAATATCCATCAAAGACTAAATGGAGAAAATTCTTCGTCCAAACTGTCAGGTGAGAGAACCCTCCAGCTTGACTGATGCAGCCAAAGGGATGCTGCTGGAGGTTGTATTGCACAGGGTGGAGACACTGTTCGGACACACAGAAGTGGAAGCAAGTGGCCAGTGAAGTCAATGCCAATGAAAGCACTGCAAAGCTCAGAGCTGGGAACTGCTTAACAATCTTGCCAAGTTAAGCAAGGTAAGAGGAGCCAGTCACTCCTATGAAGAATGAACAGTCCTGCCATTGAAAATGAGTACGCGTTATATTCATGTGCTTGAATTGTTTATTGTTAGTAAGCGAGGAGCAGTACGATATCTCTTTGCGTTACTGCCCATCAGCTAGAAGTGTTTCTGCACTCACAGACTTGTCTGAAACTTTCCACTAAAAACCTCATATAAAAGTTAATTGTTTGACCCGTGCATCGTCATCACACCTGTTATGGGTTTGCAGCAGATGCATTTCACAGTTTAATTGTAACTAGATGAAGACCATGTTGGCACAGAAAGCTTCTTGTCTCCTCTCTAAGCCTTACACTCAGGGAACTAAGGTCAAGTTTAAGGATTCACATCATGTACCATGAGCAAACAGAAGGAAACAGGCCCTAAGTACCATGTAAACCATCACACCATTGAACTTGTGCAAATAAACACGGGTGGGTTTTATCAGGTGGTATGAATTGTGCCGTGAGATTTGACTTATGCACAGGATGGCCAGTAGAGGATGGGAAAGGGGAAACAGAAAACCATATTCTCTTTTTACAACCACACTTCTAGATGAAAGTCTCCTGGATTAGAACTGAATATATCTCTTGCAAGTTTCCTTGTATTTCCTTCAAGCTCCTCCTGCTCACACCATCAAGCTCTGATGCACATTTGCAAGGATAAATTATACAGTAATCAATGCAGCATTCTTGTCATTGAGACACTTGCCACATTGCACTGGAAATGTCACCAGATTTATCCAGGTCCTTGATGTGCTCCCATATTGTGTTCAGTGATCGCACTTTTTTTAAGGCGATCATCTTAAAAACATGGATAACCACAAAATTAAAGTGGAAAGGAACAAAGATGTTATTTTAATTAAAAACGGTGTGGCCATTGTTCAAGCACTGACATCTTCCCATCAAAGGAAACTATCGTTCCTCCTACATCAACGAAGAGATCTGACATAGTAGAAACTAAATGGAAAGCGACACATGAAAAAAAATAGAACTGTGCCAAAACTGTGGTGGGAAGTTTGTGACAGGAATGAATAGTCATAGCGAAGCTTAGCCAGTGTCCTGGGAAAATGGAAGTATTAGCCGCTGCTGTAGAGAACAGCTTGAGGACCAGCCCTTCCTTAGTTGGCACAGGTGGACTCATTTTATATACCTCCCAAAGAAGAAAGCTATGAGTTGCACGATGTTGTACTGATAGTTGCAAATGAGCTGATTATTGAAAATCAGTTTGTCATTTGGTGGAAATGGGGAATTAATAACTGCACACTCATGACCACAGCGTGACCAGTGCTTCTTCAGACATTGCAGATTACCTATTAAGAATATCAGCATCCCACTGGAGTGTTGCTGGCTGTGTGCAAGGAAGCTGATGCAATTTCTTTCTCTGGAGGATAATGCAGCCATGATTCGGTCAAAATATTTATGTACACCTGCTCGCTTTCATTTTCTGTGTCATTTCATGGATTCTTTTGCTATTTTCCTGAAAAGCACTTCAGAATGAAGTTATGTTGAAGTATGCCCGTTTATTTATATAAAAAACAGATGAAAAACTGCAGGCTACAACTTGTGGTATAAGTGCACTGAAGACCTCTCCTCGATGACAGGAAACCTTAACCAATTTGTTATCTCAGCTTGTCAGCATATATTCAAACCAGGACAGTCCTAGTAATGTGAGAGGTCATGAGGTGTCAGCAAAGGGAATTTATAAATAGAAAATTACATATGCAATCTTGACGTGCATAAAACTGCATTAATTCATTGTTCAGTTTGAAGTACATGAAGGAAGAGAAACTTGCATAACTGACTGGAACAAGTAAGTCTGTCGGTCGTATTTGGGCACAACAAGAACCTGCGTTTTTATGGCGCCATTGATGTACACCAACATGTTTTAGTGTTGGAAATAGCTGTGATGATGTTCCACTCACACTCACTATGTGGATTGATACCCTGGTGATGTGAAGGATATGTATTGCAAACCAGAAAATTGTCTTGAATTTTCCACTGACCAGTGAGCTGCCTGAGTTCACCAGTCAGCTGCTGTTATCTAGAGCATGTGTCTGGGCGTGAGCTTCCCTAGTAAGCCAGCTCCCAGGCTTAGTGCAGTAGGGAACCTAACTAGTCATAAACAGTGAGCTCTGTCCACCATATATCACCTTGACTGCTGGTTAAACCATGCTGTCAGGCTGAACAGTTGTCATGGCCCCTAATGAAAGTTGGATATTTAATATTCACAAACATTCAAAAACTACTGCAAAAAACAAACTGCTGGAGGAACTCAGCAGGTCGAGCAGCATCTGTTTGGGGGAATTGTTGATGTTTCGGGTTGAGGCACTGCATCAGGACTAAGAGTGGAGAAAGAAGATAGATGGTATGAAGAGGAGAGGGGGAGCGGTAAGACAAGGGCCAGTAGATGATAGGTGGACCAAGGAGGGGTAAGGAATGATGTGCAGAAGGAGCCAGATGTGGAGGGGGACAGGGTGGAATTGGGAGACAGGGGCAGGTAGACGATAGGTGGAAGCAGACAAGGGAAAAAAGGTAGATAGAGCCAGGTGGGGGAAGGGGAGGGTGAAGGTGGAAATAAGCGGGGACACAAAGGCAACAAGTGCTGGAGTCTACTTTCTCCTGATACAGGGTCTCAATCCAAAACGTCAACAATTCTTCCCCTCTTCCCCCCCCCCCCCCCGACCTACAGTTGTCGCTTGACCTGAGTTCCTCCAGCAGTTTGTATTTTGTCCATATTCTAGCATCTGCTATCTTTTATGTCTCTGTTCAAAAGCTACTAATCATTTAAATATATATGACCAAAAATTATTTTTTTCATAAAATGATGCACTTAGAACACTAGAAAACACTGAAATACACTTTGACTAATACAATTAAATCAAAAAAATAAAATGTAACTATAAGTCATATCTTTCTTCCCTTGCAGCCAGTCCTCTCCATTCGAATACATTGGCTTGCTAGCCTTGCACCATGGCACAGGTTCAGTTGGGCAGAGTTCCCAGTGTAGTTGCTGGGAAATCAATGGAAGTTTATACTTACCTGCTGGACTCCAAGGAGTCCAACAAAGGATCACAATTGGGTAATCTCTGGCTCAGCTATGGAGAAGTTCCACTTTTGTGAGAGGATCCTGAATCCTGAACTTCTGCATAGTTACTGACCATGTGGAACTGCTGGCATTTCTGTGAAGAGGACAATGATTAAAATCAAATACTGTCTATCAAAATGTGACATCAAGCCAAGAAGAGCACTGTTTTATTGGTTATGATGTTGGCAGCAGCTTGACCCATTAAACTTGTTAAATCAAATTACTTTCATGCATGAAGGAAATGTCTTTGTGCAGTGAACTCTGTTAGCTGTTGAAATTGAAGTTAATATTTAACCTCCAATCTCCAGCTGTTTCCTTTCACACATCTTCTTTATAATAGGAATAAAAAATGCCACCTTAGAGCAGGGTTCATACTGAAAGTTTTTCTCATTTGGATTTGTTGCATTTTTAATCTATAGTACTTTTTCCTTTATCTTTCTGGTGCTTTTAGTGTGCCTACATTTACATGAAGCTTCAAAAGATGACCAAAACAGTACTCTTGAGATAACTTACTGCATTTGCTACAGTTTGACAAAGTTTGCACTGAAAATAATAGCATAATGTGCAAAAAGACAGCACCTTTCTTTTACCATACGTTTTGCTACCAAGGATGCTCCAATGTACTTTACAGGCATTGAAGAACTTCTGGAGTGTAGTCACTTTTGTAATGTAGAAAATGAGGCAATTAATTTCCAAATACGAACAATGTGATAATGACCACATTTTTTGAAGTATTGTGCATTAAGGGATAAATTTTAGCAACGACATCCTAAGCTCTTTTTCAAAATAGCGTCTTGGTGTCTTTTCCATCTACCAGAAGGGAGAGATGGGGCTATTTTTTAACATCCCAGCTGAGAGATTGTGCAGCAATTTCTCAATATGCACTGGAATGGGAGACTGTTTTTGAATTCAAAACCCTAACATTGGATTTGAAGTTACAACCTTTTCAAATGTGGCAAGTGTTCTTGCAACAGTTCCACTGCTGATAGCCTCTCTGTGTGCCATACAAGCAGGACAAACCACGTCTGGCTTTTATGTGAAATATTCCCATATTTTGTTTTTCCTCAAACTTGTCACCTTATTCTGTTTACATTCATGTTTGATGCAACATTTTAATTGTATTTATAAGTTAAAGAGCTGTGTTCTTTCATTTAAACCTCCTGCATTTCTCTTGTATATTTGGTTTATTGACCAGTGTAGTAACAGATTGGAAAATGATAAATTATATTTACAGACCCACCCATTTCCCATCACTACCTCCTCAAAGACATATTTTAAAATTTCCCAAAATGTTCCTTTGCTAGGCCATCTGTTATAAGCACAATTCCTCACATGCCCCTTAACCTGGCAGTGCTTTCATTCTATACCTTGCTGTGTTCCCCTGGCAACAGCCATAGCAACACACAGCCAGCAGAGGATCATAGGTAAGGATGCTAAAAGTAACAGAACCAGCAAGTGTCATTCAAAAAGGAAGACACAAAGCACAATTAACTTCAGCTGTGTCAAATATTACAAAAAGGCTCAAAAGATCACTTTGAGTAAATAAACATAAAATTATGCATCTTCATCTATCATTTTAAATGCATTTTAGTTTTGTATATTGGCATCACCAGCCAGGCTGTAGTCCTAGTGAGAACACTTCAGAATGCATCATCCCATCAATGTTGTAGTGTGAAACTCTAGTTTAAACATTGCTTTCAGAAACTAGGGGGTCAAACATTTAATTGGATTGTTTTAGCTGCAGTGAACACCTCACATACTCAGAATGGCCTGGCTTAAAAAAATGAACTCATGCAGCACCTCACATTCTCCCACCCTGGAGCACCATCTAGTCTTGGATTCATGTGGGGAAACACAGCAACCAATTATAGCACAGCATTGTCTCATTGGCACCAGTGATACAGTAAACTGTTTTAGTGATGTTTATTGGGGATATGGATATTGACAGGAACAGTGAAAGATTCCTCTTGTATTCAAAGAGCATCATGAAATTACTTTACATTTACCTGATAGGGCAGAAGGAACTTGGGTTTAAACCCTCCTGCCAATCCGAAATTTGCAAAATTGTCTCCAAGTGTAGGGAAACATGATAAGTTTGTCGTTTCATATTTTTACATGACAGCGAGTTGCAGTGATTGAGCCAAATGAGTCTGAATCACTCACTGTGAAATGACTTGGTTGCTAATTTGTACCCCGTCTCATTTCACCTGATCCCCTTGCCCTACCTTCAAGAAAAAATTAAACAAACCACATTTAAAAGAAACGTGTATCTCCAGTTCAGATCACAAGGGGCTCTTACTATTGCACCATTTGTTGTATTTTACAGTTAGACACTGCATAATTTGGGTAAAATCCCGAATGCAAGACACACAGATCATTTATAGGAAGGATGAATATTGGAGTGGTTGAGAGAATGTCTAAGCCAAAGTTAGAAAGGTAACAAACACACACCCAGGAAACAGGGCTTAAAAATCAAATTCTTAGAAGTCCATAAAAGTTCTGTCTTATGTTTACAGTTATGATAAAGGAATTCATTCTAAAACAGTAACTCTTAATTTGCTATGGATTTCCAAATTTTATTTCAGATTTTCAGCATTGTCAGTTTTTTTTTCATTTTTATCTCCACTCAGTTCTAACTGGCCATCCAATCAGCTCTTCCTGTTATTGAGGCCTTGCAAGAAATATGAAACAGAACACAGAAAATCCTGGAAATACTCAGCAGGTCAGGAAGCATCTGTGGAGAGAGGAAGAGGATTAAAATTTCAGGTCAATGATCATCAGTGAATGTTGGGATGAAAAGTCAACAAACTGGAACGTTAATGGTGTTTATCTCTCCATAGATGCTGCCTGACCTGTTGAGTATTTCTTTTTGTATGAATGAGGTTCTCATTAATCTTATGAATCCCACTTAGACTTTACTAATGCTCTTGCTATAAAAATTAGAATTCTAAAGCCAGAGGGTCATTATTTAGTGCCTTTATTCCATCATTAATGTGATGGAATACCAGGTATTTTAACTCTGAGTAGACATCAGATAAAAGATTGCTGCAAGATAGCATTGAATTACAGCAGTGCTGCATGACTGGCTATCATGGTCACTCGCTGTCTGATTCCAGCAACAACATGGCAAATTTCTTAGCAACCCAAGTGCACGTTGGTTACTTCATACTTCCATCTTCCAAGTAGTGGAGGATGTGGTTTTTGTAAATATTGAGAGTGATTTGGTCTATTTTTAGCTGTTTCAGTGAAAGTAATAATGAAGAGTTATTGGAAGACATTTTTAAAAGAAATGCTTTGTGGAATGGATGAAAGTATTTTCAGACAATTTCAGCAGTTAACTGAATAGTTTTCACACCTTTGGATCTACCACTCGTAATTTAGATGACGGCTTTAAAAAAATTGAATTATCAAGCAACACCTGATTAGCTGTTTAAGCCATCCACTTAAAATAAAGTTAAATTTGACTACTTTAGAGGGCCACTTTAATACTTGGAGAAATATTTTTTTTAAATGACTATTAGGAGGGGTACTTGCATCTAAATGTGTCTTAAATATATTTAATGAGGTAGTTGCTACCACTTTCCTGGGCAGAGAATTCCACAGATTCACTACCCTCTGGGAAAAGCAGCTTCTCCTCATCTCCATCCTAAATCTACTCCCACAAATCTTGAGGCCGTGTCCCGTAGTTCTAGTCTCACCTACCAGTAGAAACAACCTTCCTCTATCTTATCTATCCCTTTCATAATTTAATACATTTCTATAAGGTCCCCTCTCATTCTTTTGAATTTGAACAAGGATAGCCCCAGGCTACTCAATCTCTCCTCATAGACTAATCCCCTCATCTCCAGAATCAACCTGGTGAACTTCCTCTGCACCGCCTCTAAAGTCAGTATATCCTTCCTCAAGTAAGGAGACCAGAACTGCATGCAGTCCTCCAGGTGCGGCCTCACCAGTACCCTGTACAGTTGCAGCATAACCTCCCTGCTCTTAAATTCAATCCCTTGAGCAATGAAGGCCAATATTCCATTTGCCTTCTTGATAACCTGTTACACCTGCAAATCAACCTTTTGCAATTCATGCACAAGCACGCCCAAGTCCCTCTGAGTAACAGCATGCTGCAATCTTTTGTCACAAATGAAGCAGAAAATTAATGTGAAATCACAGAGTAAAATGTATTATAGAAAGTAAAATGCTGCAGATGCTGCAAGTCTGAAATGGCAACAGAAAATGCTGGAAACGATGTCAGGTTAAAATGTTGGTGTGCATCTGATTAGGTAGAGAAAACACTTTAAATTAAGGAAGAAAACTTGTTTTGAAAAATTTGGGAGTAGACATTTAACTTGGAAATGTCCCATCTTTAAAGCGACATTAGCCATCTTCCTAAAAGCTGTGCGTAAAACTCTGTGAAGGTTGTGAAATGTGTAACAGCTGTTCATAAATAGCAGAATTGGGTTCCCTTGGGTAACACTTCTCTGTTTTGAAATGACATATGTTACTGGTTGAACTTCTCACAAGACTAGCTGACATCCTCAAAACTCTGATCTCAGAAAGCAGTTCCCAAGGGGTCATGCCACAATATAACCAGAACTCTTCCAGCTGCAGGGAAGTGCCAGTATGTTCCAGTAATAGGAGGGGAGTGCCAAGAGAAGCTGCCAGGGACTATCTGTAAGTGTACGAATATCCTCTCTGAATACTTGCACATTGGGAATTCTGCAATACGCAATTGCACAAAATTGTGATCAACATCATTTTTACCTGTGAAATATTTTGCCTCCAACATTGAGCAGACATATTTCTCAGCCAAAGATCCAAAACAAAACCTCCTAAATAGCCAATAAAGTAAATTGAGCTGAAATCAGTTAGCATATTCAACCACAACTCAGTCACAAGGGAACTGTGCTAAAGGAATGATTGCCAAAGGTACTGATGATACAAAAGAGGTAGGAAAGCAAATTGTGAGGATATAAGAAGACTACAAAGAACAAGTGAGCAGACAAAGATCTGGAAAATGGAGTGTAATGTGGGAAATGTGAAACTGTCCACTTTGCCAGGAAAAAGAAAATGGTAATATATTGTCTAAATGCTGAGAGATTCAAGAACACTGAAGTGTAGAGGGATCTTGGTGTCCCAGTGCATGATTCACAAGAGGTTAGAATATAAGTACTAAGTGGGTCAAGATGGTGTTGAGCTTCTTGCAAGTTCTTTGTGTCATACTCAGGCAACTAGAAGATATTCCATTACCCTCCTGACTTGTGCCATGCAGGTCGTGGAAAGACCTTAGCATGTGAGGATAACCAACATCTGACGAGGTTTTGTAGCCATGGTATTTATTTGGCTGGTCAAGCTTAGTTTCTAATCAATGGTGATCTGCAGGATGTTGATGGTGGGGAAGTCATCAGTGGTGATGTCATTGAATGTTAAGGGTGGGTGGTTCGATTCTCTCTTATTGGAAATGGTTATTACCTGAAACTTTTGTGGCCAGGATGTTACTTGAAACTTCTCAGTGCATGACTAAATGTTACGACTAAATGTTTTGTTAACTAGATACTTAGAAGCACAAATTGCCTCTGTTGTAGAAGAGTTGCAAATGGAATTCGACATTTTGCAATCTTCAGCAAACATCCCTACTTTGACCTAGTGATGAAAGGAAGGTCATTGATGAATCAGCTGAAGATAGTTGGGCCTAGGACACTGCCCTGCAATGGTGCCCTTGGGCAAGGACTATTGACTTCCAAAAACCACAGCCACCTTCTTTTGTGTGAACAGAGCATACCTGTGCAAATTTCCACATTATCAGGTAATTGCCAATATTGCAACTATGCTGAATTAGCTTGGCTCAAGGCACATTCAGTTCTGAAGTACAAGTTATATAGAAAGCCACAGAGTCAGCACAGAACAGCCCATCATGTCTTTGCCAACCATCAAGTACCCTATCCATTGTCATCCCATTTACCAGCACTTGGTCCATAATGTACTGTGCCTTGGTGATTCAAATGTTCTTCTAGATGCTGCTTAAAAGTTGTGAGAATACCTGCCTGCACCATCTTCAAATACAATGCATTCCAGATTGTTCGCTTTAAATCTATGCCCTCTGGTCTTAGATACCTCTTCACTATGTCAATACTACTGTCCTCAACTCTACAGCTGGGAGACTGACTGGTCTCAGAACTTTGGCGCATCCTGTGCTCTAAGTCATTTCTTGATATCATGTGGATTGACGGAGACTGGATTCTGTGATGCTGGAGATCTCAGAGGGATCACCTGTTTGACACTTCTGGTTGAACTTGGTTGTGAATGTTCCAGCTTCGTCTTTAGCACTCACATGCTGTGCCCCACCATTGCTGATGGTGGGATGCTCTTGTAGCCTCTTCCTCTCGTTAGCTCTTTAATTGTCCATCACCATTCACAACGAGATCTGGTAGAACTGCAGATCCTCTATTTGATCTGTTGGTTTTGAAATTGCATAGCTGTGTGTATTGCATGCTGCTTTTGCTGTGTAACATGCAGTCTGGTATTAAAACCTCACTGGGCTGGCACCTTATCATTTGTGGGTATGCCTGGCACTGTTCCCAATTGAAGCAGGGTTAATGCTTTAAAGGCAGGAGATAAATCAGACCGAACAGCAAGACCTCAGGTAAACAGTAAAACAGCCGGCAAGTGTCCCAGCTCAAGTATCCCAGCATAAGTATCAAACTATATAGTGCAGCTGGGAGGACAGGTTGGCAAAGGAACAATAGTAGATTAACAGAGTGGGACAAACTATGACAAATAGAGCTCAGCGAGAGCAATTATTAGCTCATCCACTTTTGACCCAGGAAAGATAGATCAGAGTACTTTTTTTATTAAATGGTGAGTTATTAGGACCAGAGAGATTTATAAATCCAAGTTGGTAGACAGATTAAAAAAAAGTTTAAAACCTTCATGGAATTTGACCTTTGTTTCAGATGGGTGTGAAATACAGAGGAGTTGAAGTCACGTAAAACTCTGGGTTAGATCCCATTTAGAATTTGATTACAGTTCTGTGCATTACTTGTCTGTAAGGACGTAATGCTGGCTGAACAGAATGATATTGGGTATGGTGTATGATGAGCAAAGGTTGCAGAGAATGCCTCCTCTTCATACTCCCACACTCTCCTAAATCCCTTTCACCCTTAAAACTTCCCACCCTGGAATCTCCTCCCTTTCAATGCCCCCCTATCTGCTAACGCCCTCCCACCCTCCCACTCTTACGTCCCCATCCTCTCTCTCACACCCTACCTCTTGCCTCCTTCTTCCATTTTCCAGACACCCATCTTTCCCTCTTTCCTTTGATTCTCTGGTTTTCCATTCGCACTCCTCCCCTCCGAGTACTACTACCCTCATTCTTCACTTTCTCCCTCCCCTCACTATCCAGCCTCATGAGAAACCTTCCTAGTACTTATGTCACGATGGACACTCACATCTCTTCGCTGGACTTAGGGTCAGTCCATCCCCAAAACAAGATGCTCAGGAACCCAATGGCACATCAGGCAATTTGGAAGTCCAGCTGAAGGAAACGCTCGAGAAACCCCGTGTCTGCTTGGGTTTCCTCAAGGTGTTCCAGTTTCCTCCCATATTCCAAAGATGCACAGGTTAGGAAGTTGTGGGCGTGCTATGTTGGCACCAGAAGCGTGGCAGCACTTGTGGGCTGCCCCCAGAACACTCTACGCAAAATGATGCATTTCACTGTGTGTTTCGATGTACATGTGACCAATAAAGATATCTTTTCCATCAGCATCAGGCAGGCAGTTCAGGGAAGCAGTTCAGAGCTCACAGAGGAGACCCAGGAAGCTAAGCTGTAGGCCTCAGGCAGCAAGGCCCCTGGGACAGGGTGTTGAAATTGTTCATCCATTTTCAGCCTCTGTGTGTGTGTGTGTGTGTGTGTATTCAAGTGCTGACAGGCACTCACGCACACATCCAATATGTGTGAGTTAATATCCATGCAGAAGAGCCTGGTCTCCAGTCGTCATAGACCCCCTTACCAGTGGACTAAGACCTCGATCCATCAAGCCCATGCGATAGCTGTTGTGTAATGGCCATCCCATTGTAAAGGAAGTCACACACAAGCATCATACACTCCTCAATAAAAAGTTTGTACCCAGAACATCAGGAACCTCAGGGACCGTCCCACCAGAGACAGCTCTAAACTGTACATTATAGGCTGGGAACTTGGAATTTTTGACATTGACATCACTGCGCTGCGTGAGATACAGTGAGTGTTGATGGCCAACTCAAAGAACTAGGCAGTGGGTACACTTTCTTCTGGAAGGTAAACCAAAAGGGAAAGGCCATCTTCATGTGGTGGGTTTCACTGTAAAGAATGGCCTGGTCTCGTCCCTCAGGAACTGCCCTGTGGGATAAGTGAATGTCTCGTGGTTGTCAAGTTCACTCTCACATGGAACCATTATGCAATGGTGATTAACACTTCAGCCATAATCCTGGAAGTTATGAATGAACCCAAGGAGGACTTCTGTTCCGATCTTGAGAAAACCCTGAGCCTTGTCCCAGAGGAGAAAGATCTGATCCTCTGGCTGCATTACACTGAACATCTCCAAAACAAACCACCCAGCTCCCGTTGCACAGCACTCTTCCTGACAATGAAGGCCCAGAATGTGACCCTGTTATTTTTAGTAGTTCTGGATTTTGTTGCAGAAACATTGAAAATACCAGTTTTACATGGACTTATTGCTCTTTGATTGGTGTAACCTTGGAATAGTGACTGTGCAGCCTAATGGGAGTACAGAATATGTCAGGTGCGTGGGCATGAAAGTTTATGCTTGTGTTTTTGTTGAACATGGATGGGGATAGGATGATTCAAAATTGTAATGATGTGTAGGCAGTTCAGTGATCCAATCCCAAAATAGCTCCTCCAACCATTCTGCTCTTTTTTGAAATCTACTTTTACAAAAGAGCCTAAGTCAGTGACTGCAGAAGAAAACAAGCCCTGAAAAAGTCAAATTGACTTTTCAAAAAAAAACCAGTCCACTCAGAACAATTTCATTTGTTCTTCTGGTTCCTTCTTTGCGCGATGCTAATGCTCTCTGCTGCCCCACAGTGGTTAGACATGTTGATTGCCACATCTATTAAAATCTGTTGATCTCTTTGAACTTTACCTCTATTTCAATACTATTCATGAAGTAATGTGCCACCCATTTTATGATTCCTACATGTGGTCTTTCCAGTTGACAATATTAAGCCTTTTGTACCCTCTCACTGACTTGGTCCAAGTTATTTGGTTCCACAGTTTCCATCAGAGGAATCCTTAAAGGGACCATCCGTCTGTTGCTTGAAACCCAAATCGTTTTTTTAAATACTTAACTGAATGTGGGGCCAGGACAAGCAAGGAATGATGATTGGTCATCTCCTCTCCCAACCTCCCCTTCTTACCACCCTACTTTTCGCCTCCCTTCCTTTGAATGCAGTTATGCAATTATAAGGCAAACATACATGTACAGTCAGAAAAATATTCAAAACGTGATCTCAGGATAGAGTGCTCCAGTTTCCTCCCACATTCCAAAGACGTATGGGTTAGGAAATTGTGGGCATGCTATGTTGGTGCCAGAAACGTAGCGACACTTGCAGGCTGCCCCCAGAACACTCTACATAAAAGATGCATTTCACTGTGGTTTCGATGTATATGTGACAAATAAAGATATCTTATAATCCATGGCCAAGTACCGCCTGATTTTCATATTTGCTTGTGTTTTACTCCTGTGTCCTCATCTAAAGTTGTGCTGGTGTTTGACAACATGGTACCATGGACTGAGTTGATCCAGTTTCTATTCTTTATGTGAGGTACTTAAGGCAGTTGTATTAACATCTTGGCAATCAATCAATCTCCTGTTTATCTGATATCCTCATAATTGCTCTTCCTTTGCCTATTGGTGAATGGTGATGAAGCGTTAATTTCCGACTCCAGCCCAGGGATACAAAAGCCAGTTGGAGAGTCACTCGGCAGTTCAAGGAGCACTTGTGGAAAGAGAAACGCTTAGTATTTCAGGTCCAGGACCCTTCACCAGAAGTGGGAATGAGAAAAAAACAAGTTAGTTTTCAGTAGCAGTCATTTGTTTTCTCTCTTTCCCAGTTCTGCTGAAAGGTCCTGGACATGACACATTAACTGCTTCCATTGATCTGCTGCGTTTCCAGCATGTTCTGTTTTTATTTCAGTTTTCCAGTACTTGCAGGCTTTTTGTTTGATTACCAGTTGAAGGGTCCCCTCACTGCCGCTCAACTTAAGGTCATTTATCTCTGAGCATGTGGAGATTATAAGGAAAAAGTGCAGAATGTAAATGAATGCAATTTGTTATGAGGTTGCCATAGTATTTTCAAACTACTAGCACCAAGCCCTCTGGAAAACAGCTCAACACCATCAACTGTATGTGCAAGGTCAGCTTCCTACATTAAGTGAGAAAATAGATACATTAAGGGTGTTGCTGCACCCTTAATGTATCTATGTTCTCACTTGCTGTAGGATACTGACCTTGCACACACCTGCACGTTTCTTGACAGTTCCCTACACATTCAATTGCACTACTTGTATGAATCAGTCCCCAGAAGCATATGCAATGAGGAGTTACTTAAAATTGGTCAAACTTGTTTCCATAGCAGCCATTCCCATAGGGGAAGACTGTAATGAAATACTTGTGTGCACCGAGCTGCTTGTTGTATTATTTTGTGCTTCTGTTTTCCTCAGACTTTGTTAAGGGAATTAGGTTCACAAGCCACAAGTAAAAATATTACCTGTGGTTAGAGGAGGATTGCTAACCATCTTCAACACAGAAGCAGCACATGGCCAGCTGAGAAAAGGTCACTTTTCAACTCACTTATTCTTTTATTTCCTGTTATGAGTTCTCAGATATTAAAATTTAAAAAAGGGATTTGTGTTACAGATAGTTGAACTTATAATGATCAAATTTGAAATTGACAATACTTATGAAAACTCTTCCAGGTTTTGTTAGCTTATTAAGTTCTAATTTGATCTACTAATTTTTCTTAATTTTTTTTCTGTGTTCAGATACCTCTTTAATCACTTAATGTCTAAAATAGTTTATATTCATGATACAGGCCATTAGCATCATGCAAGGACTGATGAGGTGGGATTCTCCCTCAAGAAACTTGTCCAAGTTCTGCTTCTGCTTACAGCAGCTATCAATTGCCAACACAAAGTACCACAGGCTTTACTTTAAAGAATCAAAGATACTCCAGTTTTACTTTTTTCTTTGATTAAGCCCCAACTTGTTCAGTCTGATTGTTGGAATATTTAGTTTCTTTAACATTCTTGGATGCAATCTTTTGAATTTTCACCATGCTTTCGTGATTTGGTGAGCAGAATTATCCACAGTACCATATGTGCCACCAGACCAGAGCCACATACAAGTTTAATATGCATCACCTTTTCTGAATGTCATACCCCGAGAAATAAGTCTCAGTGGTTGGCAACCTTTATTCATTGTTTTGCAGCATTATTCCATCTCTACATCCGGGAGAAGTATTGAAACACCAATGACAATAGAAATCATATAACTGAGAAACATGGTTTTGAAGTTTCCATTATCCATGTGAACTTGTCCATGTTTAAGAATAAAGGATGGGTGTATACCTGTGGTTGGAGTAACAACCCTTAGTGCTGCCTGGGGAAAAATACAAGCTGTGAATAAGGTGTAAATTTCTGTGTGGTGATTAAGCACAGTATCTTATGAACTCTGTGGTACACTATTAAAGCATTATTAGGACTGTAAACAAGGATACCTGTCAGAAATATCAAGACTATATTGCCTGTTCTAGTGCCAGTTAATGACTAATAGTTAACAATCTTCTAAAATGTTACCAGAGTGAATATCATTCATGGTATTGGGTTAAATATTCCTGCATATTTAGCCCTTGATATCAGACATATTTGCATATCCTGTATTAGACATTTATTGGTGTCCTTGCTTCTGATAGTTATTTCAAAACAGTGGTTGGTGGTTTTGCAACATAAGGTATTTTCTTTTCCTTGATACAGCTGTGACATTTTTCCATGTACCCAGGTGAAAGATGACAATGATGAGATTTTTTCTCATTTTTATATTAAATATATCATGGATTATATTCAAGATGAAGGTCATTCATACAACAATGTACTTCCTGTAGATCAAAGGCAAGACAACTAATGTCAAAGGAACAACCTTTTCTGAAAGAGTGTGAATTTTATCAGGCATTTTCATAGAGTTTGAGACAAAAGATGTGTAGATGTGCAAAAAGACTTGATTTGGGCGAACTCAATATGTCACTGTTTTTTTGTGCAGAAAATAACATATTATTTTTCATATTTAAGGGTTTTGGGATGCATAAAATAGTTTACAGCTAGATAAGTACTTTTTAAGTGCAGGCAGTATAGCACTGTAGTAAACTAGAGTCTTCTCCCCAAAGCCAACAAGGTTTAATGGTGCCAAAATTCAAGCCATATTGGAAATTTTAAATCCATTCATCTGAACTGAATTTCAAACTAACTTGTAAGAGTGAAAGTACCAGATCAATCCACTGAATTCAGTCTATAAATTATATTGTAACCTATTACATTCTTCAACCAGATGGAAATCCATTGTTAAACAGGATATATTAAAAAAATTATTTGAATCAAACACATTAAAACCACTTTCAGGACAACACCTCGAGAAATAGTGATTGGAATCTAATGGTTTTTGACCTTACATTTCTTTTCCAATTGACCTGCATTAACCCTTGCAATAACATTTTAACTTTTTTGCTTGATGAACTTTTAGACGTAAAACTCTTTAGTGAATTGAAGAGAAAGTTTTGTCATAGAGCAAAAGAAAAGTAGGACTGTTTCATAATAATTACAACAAAGAAATGTTTTCAATGTTTGCTTCGTTGACTGTGCTGTCTCCACACATGTTGGAGCAAATAATGATAGTTATTGGTCACATGGGGAAGTATTAGCTGAAGGGCTTTGGGGTAATTGGGAAGATGAACAGCTCAATACATATAAATACACATCCAAACAAAGTAGGAGCAGGAATAGGCCACTCAGCTCCTCGAGCCTGTCTCCACCATTTGATGAGGTCACGGCTGATTAGAATGCACTTCCCAATGGAAAGAGTTTGCCTTGTATTTGACAATCTCCTACTGCTCATCCAGAAGCCAAACCAACCATGAAAGTTAGATAGCAATTAATGATTGCAACAAAATATCAAAAACTAGATTAATGTGACTGACTATATAATAGCTGGTAATCACTAACAGGAACATACTTCAGCATTCATTAGTCCTTAATTACATCAAAAATGTCCAAAGGTAGCAGCTGCTAAACCCATCAGATGCCGTGGTTCCAAGTCTCATTTCCGAATATATAGATGTGTAATTGAAGAGCATCACCTGAGTCATCTCAGCACATTGTTTCCACATCCCCCACACCCCCCGCACCCTCCTCCACTGAGGATAAATGGAGTACTTTGTTGGCTGAGGCCTTAGAGCAAATCCTGTGTTCATTCTGTCTGTACTGTGTCTGGCATTGCTGTTTGTGAATCAGAATCCAAGTCAAGGATCATGTAATGAAAAATATGCTTTGCAACTGAATCACAAAATAAACATGTTGACAGTTCATTACAAAGACTTTCTTTGAATATATTAGCTGTACTGACATATTGTGCAGCAATTCCCTTTATTTACATAAATTTTGATACTGAATTGTGACAATTGCTACTACAGCTGTTCTAATAGCCATTAAATAAGTGGCAGTCCTGGCCTCCTTATTGTTATTGCAGTGGTATTATGAAAGGAATTAGCTGCCCTTGGTGTTTTTAAGAACCTGCCCACTAGGTTGGGATATTCAGGCAACCAGCCAAGAGCAGTTATTCCTCTCATGCCACCAATGCAATGGAAGCTGTGAGTCTGTCCCAGTACAAACTGTGCGGCACACTCTGGAAATCAAACCTACTTAGGGCACTGTTCCCAGTCAAAGTGACTCCAGGTATTGGAACACAGGAAATGCACCGGTCAATATGTGCACAGCAAGTACTGCAAATAGCAATAAATAAATGATCAGATTATTTGTATTAGAAGTTTGCTGAGGGATAATTGTTAAACATTCCAAGTGGTGAGAATGCCCTTGGCTCGAAGCTCTTCTCCACCAGGGAAGGCACATTAAATGCACCCCAACTTTGTGCAAGGCCAGTCCCCTAGTCCTCCCACTGTCAGCCTGATTCTATTTCACATAAAGCCCAAAAGCAACATGTGTGAAAGAATAAGCCTGACACACTAAGCCTCATGTAATGGCTGGGGAAGTCAAGTAGGTCCAGGACTTCAGTGGTGGAGGGAGAGGAAGGAACAGGCCTGGGATTGGGAGAGTGGATTGGGAACATAAGTGGAGAGCAACATTGGGTGATGGAGAAGAATCAGTGGTTAGCACACTGTGTGGAAACACCAAGGAATGTACTTAAAGGAGGATCTCCAAAAAGATCAGCACTCAGACCCATCAGCAGAGGACCAGTTAAGCCTGGATCTCCTTTAACTGACGCTGAAGCAGGTGTCCACATTCCAGGTGATGTCCGCTTCAGTATAAATGGTATGCGTTGTTCACAGGCCTCAAATTTGCAAGAAAATTCCATGCAAGTGACATCTAAATATGTGGTGGTCTCTGCATATGTGCAATGGAAATGAGTCTAATTTAGAGAGTGTGACATGTGCACAGGAAGGAAATGCAACTGGGTTTCAGAGAAAATTTACTGAAGTAGCATGCAACATCCATCATCAAAAATCCCCACCATCCGGCCCATGCCATTTTCTCGTAGCTACCATCGGGCAGGAGGTACAGAAGCTTGAAGTTCCACACAACCAGGTTCAAGAACAGCTACTTCCCTTAAACCATTCACTTCTTGAACCAGCCTACATAATCCAAATCACTTACCTCAGAATAGCAACACTTTGATCACTTTGCACTACAATGCACTTTGTTTTCTTTTGTTCTAATTGTGTTCTTTCTTGTAAAAATTGTGTAAAATTTATGTTTAATTTATGTTTTTCTCTTGTGAATGCTGCTTATTTGATGCTATGTGCCTGTGATGCTGCTGCAAGGAAGTTTTTCATTGCACCTGTGCACACATGTACTTGTGCATATGACAACAAACTCGCTTTTGACTATGACTTTGCAAAACTATTGCACTACACAGAGGAATTTTGAGACCAATCTATTCCTTGCTGTCCTCTTTCACAGGATCTTTTTCATCCATTGAAGAGGCTCAATGGAACTTTGGTTTAACATTTCACTTGTAAAAACAGCATCTTCAACAGTGTAGCTCTTAGTGTTGTACAGAGCTAAATGCCTTGACCATGGGTTCCAGCAACAGGAATGGGACTTGGAAGCCTAATTTTAGTATGCCAATGCTTCCAACTGAGTCAAGGCTGACACCAAAAGGAAACGAATAACATCCATGGATTTATTTAAAGTACTTTGTACAATGAATCATTTTGAAGTGCAGTGAAGTTTAATACTTCCAAATTCTGCAGCAATCTTTGCTGGCTGAATGTAATCTAGAGGAGTATTGAAAGAACAAGACTTGGCTTGCTATAGTATAAGATGTCATCAAGAAAACTGGATAAGGACAACATTACTACCACATCTTCTCAACGGTACGAAGTGATTGTCAGTAAATACTGACCTTGCCCAAGATGCCCTCAACCTATAAATGGATTAAAAAGTTCATTTTAACAAACTCTGATAGCTTTTCTTCAATTCAATAACACAGGAAACAGTAACCTTCAGGATCTTTGCAGTACAAGTGCGAGGGAGCTAAGCTATTGTTGTTATAAACCTAGGGATGTTTCAGAATCAATTGTGAATATCAATTCAGCTGCTGCATTGTTGGTCTCAGTGGGCAGTCTACTCATTTTTATATTTCAGTTTTCTGACTTTCACAGTCATTAAGATCAGCAGCAGCAAACTTGCCTGAGTCAGAATGTCATGGATATGCAGTTTGTATCAAACGATTCAGCATGAGGTCTGGACTGAAACTCCTGTGTAGTAATGATCAAATGTTGTGTGTCATTATATTTCATAGGATAACATCGGATTATATGGCATCAAAACAGGCCATTCAGCCCCATTAGTCCATACTCACATTTATGCTCCATCAGTATCAAGACTTCTCCTGGCTTTCCCCGTCGAAGTATATCAGCTTAAACCTCTATTTCCTCCTTCCCCATTTGCTTGTCTTGCCTTCCCTTAAATGTATCCATGTTATTCACCTCAACCATCACTTGTGCGGTGAGTTTTGCATTCCACTACTCTTTAGCTAAACAAGTTTTTTTCTGAATTTTTCTCTCAACAAGATTGGTGGAGTTGTGGACAGTGAAGAAGGTTGTCAACGGATACAGATATGGGCAAAGAAATGGCAGGTCAATGTAAGGGGGAAGTACACAGTTAATAGCAGGACTCTTAACAGCATTGATGTACAGAGGAATCGTGGGATCCAAGACCATAGCTCCCTGAAAGTGGCAACACAGGTAGATGGAGTGGTAAAGAAGGTGTATGGCATGCTTGGACCATTGAGAATAGGAATTAAGAAGTCATGTTGCAGCTGTATAAAACTTTAGTTTGGCCGCACTTGGAGTATCGTGTGCAGTTCTGATCACCCATTACAGTGAGGATGTGGTGGAGAGGGTACAGAAGAAGTTTACCAGGACCCTGCCTGGATTAGCGAGTGTTTGCCATAAGGAGAAGTTGGACAAACTTAGGTTTTTACTGAAGCGTCGGAGGCTGAGGGGAGACCTGATGAAAGTCCATAAAACTATGAGAGGCATGGACAGGGTAGACTGTCAGAATCTTTCTCCCAGGGTAGAAATGTTACACACTAGAGAGCATAGCCTTAAGGTGAGAAGGGAAATACTTAAAGGAGGTGTGCGGGTAATTCTTTTACACAGAGAGTGGTAAGTGCCTGGAATGCGCTGCCAGGACTGGTGGTGAAAGCAGGTATGATAATGGTGTTTAAGAGGCACTTAGATAGGCACATGAATATGCAGGGAATGGAGGGATATGGATTATGTGCAGACAGAAGAGATGAGTTTCATTTGGCATCATGTTCAGTACTGACATCGTGGGCCAAAGGGCCTGTTCCTGTGCTGTATTTTTCTATGTTCTAAGTGGTCACAAAATAAAACTGTGTGAACAGGAGTGGTGCCCTGGCTGACATTTATCTAAAAGCAACATAATTTTAAAAATTAGATGAAAGCTCAGAGTTGCACAGCACAGAAAACAGTCCTTCAGCCCACTACATCCATGCTGACCTATTTGCCCATCTACATTAATCCCATTTGCCCGCACTGGGTCCATATCCTTTTATGCCTTGCCTATTCCAGTGCCTATCTAAGTGTTTCTTAATCGTAGTGATTGTATCTGATTGCACCACCTCCTCTGGCAGCAAGTTCCAGACATCAACCACTCTTTGTGTAGGAAAGCTTTCCCTTCAAACCCCCTTTCAAACTAATTCCTCTCACCTTAATGCCCTCTTGTTTTGATACCCCTACCATGGGAAAACATTCTGACTATCCACCTTATCTATGCCTCTGTAAGTTTTTATACCTCAATCATGTCACCACTCAGCCTGCTTTGCTCCAGGGCAAACAAGCCCAGCCTATCCAATCTCTTCCCATATCCATCCTCTATTTGAAGTCGAGTTTATTTTCATATGCACAAGTATATGTGTGCACAGGTGCAATGAAAAACTTACTTATTCTAGGCAACTTCCTGGACACCCCTTAACTTTTATGACACAATGAAACATTTTCTCTGCAAATGGAAAACAAGCGATGACCTGAAGGGAAACCGTGGCCATGACTCCCAGACACAGAACACATTGCATCGCCCTGCTCATTGATACTAACTGCAGGAGGAACTTGAGTTCACTTGGTATCTCTTGAGGTCACAGTCTGGGTTAACAGATTAGTCACCTCAGTGTGAGGCTTCTCACATTGTATGAGAGAAAGAATCAGTGACTGTTTCTCACAAGTACGTAATGTGGCCGGAAAGCACTTTGGGACACTTAGAGATTGTGAAAGGTGCTGCATAAACTGCAACTTCCTTCCCTCTGCTTTTCAGTAATGAAGCCTCAAAGGGATCACATGGGATTTATCTTTTATGCTTCCAATTCACCAAAAATAACAGTACAAGCTAAGCTTGGGTCACTCTGATATGCTTGTCCAGTTCACTCTAACATTATAATTAGAGCAATGGGATATCTGCCCATTCAACCATGTAGCCTTGAAATGTATGAGGAGCACCTCTACATCTAATCAGTTCCAGGAAAGTGCATCTGCAGTTCTTTCTGAGTTACATTTAATTCGCCTTTGGCTTTGCAACGTTTTGGAATTAAGCATCTGTTGATGCCTTCTTGACACTCCATTGCTGTTGCTGCAGATTGTGTCATAGCTGAGTGGATTAGTGTCTGGAGGCTGGAAGTCCCGACTCACAAAACTCTTCATCTGTAGTCAGGAATAGGGCATCAGGCAAAACTATCTTCAAATTGTTGGATAAAAATCGCTCAGTTAACATTATTTAATTAATATTATTGAGCTCTGATGAAAGGTCATCGACCTGGAAATTTAAATTTCTTTCTCCCTCCATTGATGCTGCCTGACCTGCTGAGTATCTCCATTTTTCTTATTATAGGCAGTGACTTCTATTGGTTTCTGATCTCTTAAAAGATTCCTGTGAAATATATAATCAAATAGTTTATAGTTCGATTAGTTTGTAAAATCTGGCAGGTCTTAAGAATCAAATAATGTTAGTTAGAACATGCTGATAGTAGTGAGTGGGGATCCATGGAACATATTGTGCCCTGTGATCTTGGTCTTGAGCTAAGTGGTTGTGTAGTTCTGGTGATGGTTCGTATGAGCTTGGAAAAGGACAGATGCCAGAGCTGAGCACTATAACTAGACTTAGTCAATGTGACATCCCATTCCTCTATGTACTACAGATCTAACTATCTTATAAAGTGAATTGTTTCATGTTTGCGAAATTATGAGTTAAATAAAAGGTTGCTTATCTGGGCAACCTTTCATTAATCTTATCTGTGTGAGGTTCCTGCATTTGCTACCGTGCATTCTTTAATTTAACATTAGATCAGGCATCTTGCATTTAACCACAATAATGTGAGTTTCAGAAGTGCGATATCTACCATATCGAAATCTCAAGCCGATGAGGAGCTGTTTGGATCATGCTTTTTACACAGGAGTCTTTTGTGGAAGAATATTGTTGACTGCAAAACTGATGAACGCTGTGAGCTTTTAGCCTTCATCCCATCAGTGCATCATGTAATAAAACATTCATGACACCTTGAACATCCACAGAGAAGTTCAGTGTTTGGTAGCAAAGATTGATTTGTCACTGCATCATGGAAAAGTTCACTTCATTTCTTTAGGGAACTTATTACCAGAAGGTTTGTTTACCTAGGCTGTCAGGCCTGCCGTTCTCTAATAATCACTGTACCACCTTAATTTATTCCTAGAGAAAAGACAATGACGCAAAATTTTGCTGCACACAGAATACTTTTGCCCTGGTAACAAAGCTCAATTATTCTGATTGCTCTTTAGTAAGATCTCAGATCGCTGCCTTGTAAAATTTAAATTATTTTTAAGAAGGAAATAGAGTAATGCGATGTCAAAAATTTGAGGAATATTTGTATAATTGATCAGAACATTTTAGATTATGGTTGGTGTGTCTCATTTATAAATGGGGTCCAATGCAATTTAGATAGAGAATAAAAGTTCCCTTAACCCTCCTTCAACTAAGTGCCTTGGAACAGAACCACTCCTGCACTTTTACAACTTTCTCTGTATCCTACATCAGTCATGCTTGAGTGGAACTGCCAATTTACTACTGACCTTCTGTTGAAATTATGGTTAATTCTGGTGTGACCCTTTAAACAAAAATCATATTTTTTATGACATAGTGTCAAGTAGCAACATATGATGGAATCACTTGTGTTATTCTTATTTAATCACTTCTTGGGATCTGGGTATTGCTGGCAAGATCAGCAATTATTGTCTAACCATAATTGCCGTCGAGAAGGTGGAGGTGAGCTTTTGCCTTGAACAGCTGCAGTCCTTCACATGAACATATTCCCACAGTGCCATTGGGTAGGGAGTTCCATGAATCCGATCCAGTGATGATGAAGTCTGGGCAAGGTATTCCAAATCAGGTTGGTGAGCAACTGGGAAGTGAACATGTAGGTGGTGGTAATGGCATACGCCTGCAGGTTGTAGGTTTGCAAGGTGCTATTAGAGGAGCCTAACTGAGTAACTTCTGGGCATTTTGTTGATGGCAGCCACAGTAAACAAATGGTGAAGGGAATGAGTGTTCAGGGTGGGGTACGAGATGTCAATCAAGCGAGCTGCTTTGTTCTGGATGGTGTCGATGTTGAGAGTTGCTGGAGCTGTGCTCATCCAGGTAAGTGGGGATTATTCCACGACCCTTCTGACTTTTCCATTGCAAATAGTGGAGAGGTTTTGGGGTATCAGGAGGTGTGTCACTTGCAGCAGAATATACAGCTTCTTGTAGCCATGGTATTCATGTGGCAGTTCCAATTGATTTTCTGGTCAATTATCAAGTTCAAGTTCAAGTTTAACGTTGTCATAGGCATATTATATACATACACTATATATAGATATACACACAGGGTATAAATGCCATGATAATTAACAAATTATATATACAGTGATGACCCTTAAAATGTTGCTGGTTGAGTATTTTGTGATAATGCCATTGAATGTCAAAAGTAAGTGCTTTGGACTCTCAGTTGTGTTGAAGGTGACCATCTCCAACAATAGAGAGTCTTAAAACACTTACTTAAATGAGCCTGGCACTTTTTTTGGTGTGAATGTTACTTGCCACTTATCTGGCCGTGACTGAACATTGTCTAGATCTTTGCTGCAGGCTGACATGGGCTGCTTTATTTGCTGAGGATGTGGGAATGGAATTGAGCATTGTGTGATCATCAACATACATCCCTATTTATGACTAATCGTGGAAGAGTGGCTCTTGATGAAGCAGCTGAAGGTGGGTGGATTTAGGACAGTGCCCTCAAGAGATTCAGCATTGATGTCTGACAAAGAAACATCAAAGTGTCTGAAATTAAATAAGTTTGGGATATCTGTATCCAATTCTTGAGTTCACAGCACCTGCCTGTAGATAAATTGGTACCAGATTGCCCTTGAAAGGCAATTAAAAATGATAGGTATTGGAAATGTTAAAATAGTGCACGAGTGCAATGTTGCAGTAATGGTAAACTATTACAGATGGGAAGAAAGAGGATTCAGTCATGTTTTGATGCACCAAATTTCAAAATAAACTTCAGTAAATCTTATTTTTTAAAAGAAAGTCAAAAAGACTGCAAAACTGAAAATACTTATTGTGCTGGTCATGTGATGTGAGTGAGGGTCTGACTGGAGACAAGGCAATATTCAGTGAATCAAAAATCAGAGAAATCGCTGCTTCAAACCAAGGGCAAACATAGATCTGCTCAAGTCTGAGTGCAGTTGTCATATTGATCTTCTATTTGTTCTGGCACTTAATCAAATTCATATACTTCTTGCCTGATAAAATTCATATACTTTTTGTCTGATTCACAGGAGTTGACTTCAAAATGAAGACAATAGATGTGGATGGAATCAAGGTTCGAATACAGATTTGGTGAGTTCAGAAAGTTTTGTCTGCATCTGGGCACTTTGCTTTTAGGGAACTGCTATGCTGGAATTATGCTAATAATATTAATTAAATGAAACACTTACCTGATTTGGCTTTCTTTTCATATTGTCTTGATTTTGTTGAAGCCAGTGACTGCTCTTAAAAATGAGGCACATGGGTGAAGTTAAAGATCCTCTGATATGTCAAGGAGTTTATCTATGGGGAGTTGAGTTGTATAGACCAGGCAGTGTAAAGTTTGTGCTGATCTCAGCCAGTACTGACGCTTCAATTAATCTCAACATCTTTGAGATTAATTGAACGACGTTAAGGGTGAAATCAGGATTTTCCTTTTATTCTAATAATGCCAGCTACAAATACAGCTGTCAGGACATTAGAGTGATTATGATACTGTGTGGTGATAGAATATCTGGCCACTGGACTCACGATGGACAGCTGAGTGAAATTCCAGGTGTCACTTAGCAGCCATCTCTCCTTAGGATGAAAGGGCAAAGCAGACAGGGTGATCAATTCTATGCTCTAAGTTTTGAATGATTTTATAGAGAATTGGTATGGGACCAAGCACAACAGTTCTTCAAAGAACTCCCATAGCACAACAAAAGCCTATTTCTATGCTGAAAATGTCTTTGATTCCAATTCTGCTTACAGTTACATAAAGTTCAAACTGGGATAATTATTTCAAAGATCTCAGCAGCCTGAAGGGTGCATTGGGCTGAGGAACTATATAATTCATGGTTCTTACAGAGCTCATAAAATTGCAACTATGACAGTGTTCTGTAAAAATATGCATAGAGGACAAGGTGAATGAAATCTACTGTGAAACAGAAGAAGAGTACTTGAGAATTTGCAAGGGACTGCTGGCGTACTTGGGGAGGCATGCCTTCTGTTTTGAAAAGCAAAATATTGCAGATGCTGGAAATCTGAAATAAAATCAGAAAATGCTCTCGGTATTCAGTGGATCAGGCAGCATCTGGGGAGAGAGAAAACCCAAGTTAATGTTGCAGGTTGAGAACCTTTCACCAGAATTGTCAGTTCTGATGCAAACTAGAAAAGCTGGTTATCTGAAATTGTTGAGTTCAGTGTAACATGCTTAGTCAGAAGATGAAATAATTCTTGTCACCTTCAATGTGATGCCATCGTCAGACACATTTATCCTCTCCTCCCCATTTTTTTAGCAAAATGAAAACCATTCCTTCTGTAACTTCCATCACACTTCAATTTCCAGCAACACCCACTCGTCTTCTAATGGCACCTACCGACACAGCCACAATAAATGTAACACCTGCCCTTTTGCTTCCTCACTTCCCACCATACAGGGACCCAAACACTCCTGCCAGGTAAAGCAGCAATTCACAGTACTCTTTGTAATTTAGTGTACTGCATTCTATACACTCAATGTGGTCCCCCCTACATTGGAGAAACTAAACACAGATTGGATGACCACTTTGCAGACACTTCAGTCCCCAAAGTGTGAGCCCAAACTCAGTTACCTGTCACTTTAATTTCAGTTCTGAGGAAGGGTCTTCAGCATGAATCATTAAATGATTTCTCTTTCCACAGATGCTGCTTGACTGGCTGAGTTCTTCTGGTATTTCTGTTTTTGTCTAGATTCCTTGTCTGGAGCCAAGTAATTGATCTCAAAGTCGCACATCTTCATGGAAAGTTATCCATTCAGAAGGAGGGTCTAAATGCCTCCTCACAATAACAAGGGAAATTGGAGGGAGTGACTTTTCATCTTTTCAAATTCATCTCACAGAGGTCCTGGCTAATGATGTCAGGCCAAAGCCAGTTTGCAGGGGATGATAGCTGTGCAAGCGAAGAATGCCACCTATTTTTTTCCTGGTCTAAACAGGCACATCCTCTTCTTAAGAAGCTCAGGAACAGGTCCTATCCAAATCGTGTCTTGGTTACATACTCTCTTAGGGATCGTTATCGCTGACAACTTGAGAATCGCACCAAACACAACGATGTTTTGACATCACCCATGTACCCCTGACCCCACCACTTGATAAATTCCAACCTAAATTCTTGAGGACACAGTCTTGCTGTTCACCTGAGAATGTTGTCCTTGGTTGTAAAAAATCTGCTCATTTGTGTGATCTATGAAAGATTCCAAGCCTGGCCACTCATTACAGATAAATTCTAACAGGATTTTTCAACCTGCACACAAAACTGAACGGCATCCTTCTCCCTTCAGGGTGCTTCAAACATTGGATTTGACTTTTGAAAAGCAAATCAAAACCTGCAGATGCTGGAATTTTGAATTAAGAACAGAAAATGCTGGAGATACTCAGCAGAGTCAAGCTGCACGATCTGTGGAAAGAGAAACAAGAGGTTGACGTTGCAGGTACTCAGCAGGTCGAGCAGCATCTGTGGGAGGAAAGGAATTGTTGACATTTTGGATTGAAACCCTGCATCTTGAAGTCCTGATGCAGGGTTTTTACCCAAAATGTCAACAATTCCTTTCCTCCCACAGATGCAGCTCGACCTACTGAGTTCCTCCAGCAGATTGTTTGTTGCTCCAGATTCCAGCATCTACAGTCTCTTGTGTTAATATTGCACATTGATGGCCTTTCATGAGCAATCTAATTCCACAAATCCCTTCAGCTCCTTCCATCTCTCCAAAGACTGATCCATTCCAAAATGAAAGGAGAAAATACTGGAAATGTCTGTGAAAGAGAAACAGTTAATGTTGCAAATCAATGAGGGCTCTCTCCACAGATGCTCTTGAACTGTTGAGTATTTCCAGATTCCTGAATGCCCGAAAAGCAGTGCATTACTGAGCTCCAAAACTCTGTCCTTTGCAACCTAATATCACTGTAGTTATCGCACACTCTGGTCCTCACTGCCAATTAAGCAGAAATTTGTTTTCTTCAGACACCTAGAGCTCAGAAAATATCAGTGAGCTATGACACTTATCAAAGGCTTTGTTATGAATACTAAAGTCCATTGTCGGTGTTGGATGGACTTGATCCATGCATCAAATGCCTTTATAGAGAAGATAATGTAGGCTATTGTGATCCCTGTCTCAGGTTGCACTCATGAGGTAGGAGCTCTTTGTTTTTCTGTATATTAGAAACTCAATGAACAGATTAAAGATCTTAAAAGCTGTTACCTTGTGTCTGGCTCTGATGTAATAAGCTCTGTAGATTCTCTGTCTTTTTTGGGGATCAAATAATGGCTCAACAAGAACCTGTGTGTGTTCTTGGCATTGAGGCATTCCTCAGGGTCTTTCGGTTGCAATTTCACATACTCAATATCTTTTATGCTCTGTTGTGCCTGCTCACATGCCTATTGGCAAATCCATCTATAACATCACTCCAAAGCCAGCATTGAATTAATTCCAAAATAAAAAAAATCACAAATAACTGGAAATGTTCAGCAGACCAGCAGCATCTGTGGAGGTGTAGACTTAATGCTTTAGCTTGAGAATCTTTCTGTCCACAGATGCTGCCTGACCTGCTGGGTATTTCCAGTAATTTTTCGGTTTCATTTCAGATTTCCAGCATCTGTAGTGTTTTGCTTTTGGACTGATCATTGGATGACCAGTCTCAGCCTACAGCTGGCTGTGCAATTGACTGTCCTGCCCTTCAGCTCATTCTCTTCTCACTTGTTTCAGATGTCAGGGAATTCGCACTTTCAGCCCACTTTCAGACAGCCGATGAGTAATTTTTTCCGCACCTTTGCTGTTATTAAAATCTGAATCATCTCTGCAGCTATTGCTGTAGCTCAGTTTGTCTTCCTTTTTTTGTATTCAGATCACCAGAAGGGATAATAAATCTCTTTTGTTACATGTTGCTATGGGCATTGAACTTATGCCAATTTCAAGACCATGCTTTGTTACCTGAGATCAGTGGTCCCCTTTCCTTTCCCTAACTCTAACATCTGAAGAGTACTTTGGTTTTCTGTTTCAGTTACAATTCATCTCTCTGCTCCCATGATACAGCGATAGGTGAAGCCCAAACTCCTTCCTGAAATCTCTAATGCTGCTGGCAGTGAGTACATCAGCTTCAGATATGAGGCCTTTAGTTCTGCTGCTATTTCCTTGTTTTGCCACTATCCCCATAAGAATATAAGAAATTGGAGCAGCATCTCACCTTTGAGCCTGCTCCACCATTCAGTAAGGTCTCATCTCAGTCCTAAGTGGCCATCCTTTATCTGTGACCTCTGCCTTTGGTCCTTGGCTCTTCAGCCAGGGAAAACAGCTTCCCACTCCTGTTATCCAATATAACAGTGACATGTATTTATGTTAGAGCCTTCATATTGCAATGCATCCTCAGGACATGTGCCTGTGATGCTGCTGCAAGTAAGTTTTTCATTGCACCTGTGCGTACATGTTCTTGTGTACATGACAATAAACTCCACTTTGGCTTTGATCTTCACAGAGATGTCATGAAACAAATATTGATACTGGGTTACATCAGATGTTAAGGCAGATAACTGAGGTCTTAACCAAGGGAGTAGTTTTGGAGGAATGTTTTAAAAGGAAATGATTTTAGACAAGCATAGATTCTGGAGGATACAGTGCTGGCAGCCAAAGGCATGGCTACCAATGGCGGAGCAATTAAAGGTGGGGATAATCAAGAGGCCAGAGCTGGAGAAGAGGAGTTAAAGGGATGGTTGAGAGTACTGAGATTACAGAGATTAGAAATCTTCACCCTCCTCTCCTCCCACCTCACTCCATCTGCCTCTCATATTTTTCTTCTTGTTTTTCTCTTTATCTGCCTCCAACCTGCAACCATCCTTCACCCTTCCTCAGTCCACCAACCACGTCAGGCTCCTGTCTCACAATTCCCCCTATCCTCTTTATACTGACCATCTCCCCTTGCCACCTTCAGTCCTGATGCAGGGTCTTGACCAAAAACGTCCACAATTCCTTTCCCACCACAGATGCTGTTCGACCTGCTGAGCTCCTCCAGCAAATTGTTTGTTGCTTCAGTACCTCTGACATTGTAGAGCTCTGTCAGTGCTGCGTCTACTGAGATCACGTGCTCAGAAGTCCTGGAGAGGGCCTGAGCCTACAATCTTCCAACTCAGAGATCAGGGTGTGAGAGCTGAGGCACAGCTGAAGTGAATCAGACAAATCGAAAAGAAAATCAAAAGATCTGCAGATGCTACACTTTGGGTCGTGGTCCATCTGTAATCTTGGGTCATTTTTCTTGCTTCATTGGTAAAATCTGGCCAACTGGGTTTGTCCCACAGCCCTGCTGTCAGCTATACATAACCAGACAAAGAAACATAATGTGCTTCTCACTGCCACATTAACACATTTGGTCTCAATCCTGCTTTCATGCATTTAAAACAGAACTGCATCCAGAAGGGCACTGCTTTTTTCAGCACTGAAGTTTCTGGTCTTGGCAATTTAATATAACAAATTGTATTTAAAACGTCAAATAATGGCAAGTTCTTAAGTACCTTTTTAAAGTTTTATTGCCCTCAGCCTTTTGGAGGCAGGGTGATAAGTTCCCAGGCTTCAGTAGGACTGAAATAATTCTGCGGTCAGACTAACTAAATGGGAGGTCATGGGTTAACTGGCAGGAAGTAACTTTTGAGTTTTATGCTGCACGCACAGTGCCTCTTGTGATGGAACAGCTGATACCAAGAAATTTCTCTGCAGAGAATCAAGTGATCATGCTCTCATTCAGTGTCAGGAACATAAAACACAGTAGTAGGCCATTTGGCCCTTTGAGCTTTCCACCCAATAAGTTCCCAGTACTAAAAGTCTGTCTTCATGTACTATCCTTTGTATTTTTGGCAACTTGGAGGAAAAATATTGAGTTTATAGACCCGTATTTGATATATATTAGTGATCTTGTGGGCTGCCCCCAGAACACACTACGCAAAAGATGCATTACACTGTGTGTTTTGATGTACATGTGACTAATAAAGATATCTTATCTCATCTCAGCCTAGGAACTCAAAACATTATTCCAAAGTTTTGCTGATGATATGAAACTCGGAAATGGAATAGGCAGTGAAAATACTAACATACTTCCAAAGGGCATAGCCAGACTGATAAAATAGCAAATAGTCGGCAGATGAAATTTATTGCAGCAAATCAAACAATTTTGATAGGAAAATATGAGAGGGCATATAACCAACATATACAGTTTAAAAAGCAGAAGGAATATAACATATTCCATGATCTCCAAAATGCTTTGCAGCAATGAAGAACATTTCCTGTGGGGCAAACTCCCAGAAATAGCAGTGTGATATTGAAAAGATAATCGGTTTTACAGAGGTTGATAGAGGGATAAGTATTGTCCAGGACACGAAGAATAAAATCTTAAAGAGGAATGCCATCTGAAGATTGAGACCATTCAGTCTGCCAACAGTAAACCGCAGTAAAAGGATATATTTATTCCACCACCTGAGGTATTTTACTTTTGTACATGTTCTAAGTGTAGTTCTTCTTCCTTTTCCAGATACAGATCTGAACTTAAGCATTAAAAAAACGTACTTTTTAAGAGCTGTACGTTCATGTTGATTTTAAAGGAACTTTACTTGTGCCAACCTATAATTGAGCACTGTACTGCTGCTGCAAAACAACAAATTTCACGTCATACAGTGTGTCAGTGATAATAAACCTGATTCTGATTCTGAGATGACCAGGATGGAATTTCTATCTACACTGAAAAGCATTAGATTATTTGTAAAAGTAACAGCAGTGTGACATTCTGGAACTTCAACATAAGATGTCATCATCGGGAGTAACACAGGTTTTTAAATTCCTGGTCCTTGTCTCCACTCCTCACCTGAAAGCACTGATTCTTTTTGGTTTGGGTTGCATGGAGTCTGGCTGAGCCCAATACTGTGTCCAAGTGTCTATTCAAAGTGCTCACTTTCTGGCAGGCTTTGCTGGCTGGTTATCAAGAACACAAACCTGGTTACTTCTCCAAGTCCCCAGCAACCCCAAAAGTGTAATTGAATCACTTACAGCAACTGTACTTACTGGTCTGGGGGAAGGAATGTAGCGGCAGGGGGCAAAATAAAGGAGACACATTTAAGTTTTCCAATGACTTACCATACCTGGAAAATACATCTACTTTCTTCTGATAACAAATATGATTACAAAGGATGAGGAAGACATAAGTGCAAAATTGTTTGACATGTGAGCATTAAATTGTACTGCATTTAACAGCTCAGCACCTGAATCACCTGCAGAAATTCCACTGTTAAGATTAGGAAGATGTCCTGCCTAGTTAAGGCCATCAACACGTTGTTTGTCCTTTGTCATGGCACACCACTAATTTTTAATTGATGGCTTCATGTACAGCAGTGTTTGATGCATGGTGTATGGAGTTGGTGAAGAATATTAAAGGAAAATAAATAAAACTACTGGGTCTTGAGTCACTCTGGATCTTCCTTTCCCTTTGGTCTGCTGCAGTCTGGGAAAAGATGTAATGATGTAAAGAGAAAGAGAAAAGAGAAAATACCTTCTGAAACAGGATGGGAGCTTTCAAAAATGCGCACAGTGGTGATTCCATTCATGCCAAAACATGTTTATGGCATTGATTTGAGTACATTTTAGGATCTACTTTTAAGAGTTTATAATCTGACTTGCATCTTCTGCAATCCTGCCCTGAGTTTTGCCTCAATCTCATTTTACTCCCCTTCACATATTGAGCAGTGCAGATTTCTTTCAACAGAATTAATGCTTGGTGAACTTCTAAATATAAATACAGAATTAAAGATTGTATAGGACCGTAATTCTGAATCCCATGTGTTCAGAGCGTCTTATGGTCATTTGGTCCATTGAGCATTTCAGCATTACTCATTCCTACTGCCCTACCTCTTCCCCATAGTTGTACTTCATTACGTTCTGACAAGTTAACTTTCACCAGTGTTCTCTGCTTCCTTTCCCTTCATTAGTATCATATCCATGGTACCACCACCCCTTTAACATGTGAAGCTCATGAATTTGCCAACTATTAAAGCATCAGTGTTATTGAATGTCTTCAGGCAGTCCACACTGCACTCCTCTCCTTTATTTCATTAAAGATCTCAATCAAGTTTGCTTAGGAAATTTGCCTTTATTATGGCTGTCATTTATTGATGTCTTTCCATCATTAACTTGCTCCCCAAACTATAGGTGTCACCATTGTCACCTTTGACTTGTTGCCCACAATTCATAATCATGTTCTCTCAGCAGCAGCTACACCAATTACCAGAGATTTGAGAATAAGGCTGTTTTTTTGTTTCCTGATCATGGTTATCTGATTCTACATAAAATGGGCATGAGCTCTAGTTCCTGTTAGCATTGAATTTCAAGAGTTGTTGCAGGTTAACACTCAGCAAAATTTATTTTCCCACATAGTGGATCATGTTTGTTCCAGCTGGTTTGATACCTTGTGTAAATAGACAAAGAGTAAAGTATTGTTTATCATGAAGTGTTAGTGTTAAAATTGGCTGAGGTAGTTAAGTTATAATTATGAGTTGAGTTTGAACCTGTGAAGTCAAGTCTTTGACACAAAGATGACATTTCTTCCTTCCTCTCTGAACACACTTTCAATGTAATGACAGTTCCATACTAGAATTAAAAGAAGGGTTAGTTATAGTTCATCTGGTAGCACACTTACCTCTGAAACAAAAGGTTGTGAAATTAATTCCTACTTCAGAGACTTGAACAAAATAACTTATAATGCCACTCCATTGCAGCACTGAGTGAAATGCTGTTTTTTGGATGAGATGTTGAAATGAGATGCTCCCTGCTCTCTGAACTGGAGGTAAAAATTCCATGCAGCATTTTGTAAAAGCTAGGGGAGCCATCCCAAGTACCCTGGCTGTTGTTTAACTCCGCACCAACAGCAATTACATTGTTGTTTGTTGGAGCTTGCTGAATGTTGCAAATTGGCTGCCATGTTTCTTACAAAGAAGGGAGAAGAAACTTACAATTAAATGTTGTCTTTCAGTCTCTTACAAAGTGGTTTCTGGGTAATGAAGTAATATTGAAACAAAGCAATGTACATCTCAAAGCATTCAAGTTACATGTCGCATGCTCCCAGAAGGAGCAAAGTGATAATGACAAGATGAATTGTGCTGTTAATGTGCATTGGGAATGAATGTTGGCCTGGACATTGGGGATGACTCTTCTGAATTTATTAAGAAGAGTGCCGTAGTATCTTTTACATCCACCTTGCAAGGGCAGATGGACCTTGGTTTTGGTTTGCATCCAAAAGACATCACCTCTGACTTTTTAGCACTCTCTTGCTGCTGCATTGGAATCTCCGTCGAGATTTTTGTGCTAAGTTTCCCAGCGTAGGACTTAAACCCTCTTCCTTCTGACCCAGCATTGAGAGTTGCCATCAACCAAGGCACAGCTAAGTCTCTAACTTCAGAAGTAGTTCATTGGCCACAAAGAGCTTTGGGATATCTGGGATCACGAAAGGTGTCATGTAAGTGTAAGTCTCTCTTAGTTTCTTCATATCACTAAAATTGGAATACGAATATTTGCTGTTTTGGTTTTATCAATCACTGGCTCGAAGTTATACCATTGTCATGAGCTTGCAAAAGCAGATCACTTATTTTTGTTTTCCACTGCAGTGGAACAGCTTACTCCTTTACATTGTGCAGGCAAAATGGTCCACAAGGAATTTCACAATTAGACTATAGATGGGGTATGCTCTGTAGATAGAGAGATAGGGCAGGGGAGTCTAAGTCTAGAGGACATAGGTTCAAGGTGAGAGGGAAAATATTTAAAGGTGATCTGAGGGGCAAGTTTTTCACACAGAGGGTGGTAAGTTATGGAACAAGCTACCAGAGGAGGTGGTACGGGCAGGTGCAATCACAGCATTTGAAAAGCATATGGACAGGTATGTGGATAGGAAAGGAACAGAGGGAAACAAAGGACTGCAGATGCTGGAATCTAGATAAAAAAAACACGATGATGCTGGAGGAACTCAGCAGGCCAGGCAGCATCCATGGAGAAAAGCAGGCGGTCAACCTTTCAGGTCAGGACCTTTCTTCAGGACTGAAGATAGGAAAAGGGGAAATCCGATATATGGGCTTCCCCTTTTCCTATCTTCAGTCCTGAAGAAGGGTCCTGAGATGAAACGTTGACTGCCTGCTTTTCTCCACGGCTGCTGCCTGGCCTGCTGAGTTCCTCCAGCATCATCATCTTTTTCAAGGAATAGAGGGAAATGGGCCAAATGCAGGAAAATGGGATAAGCATAGATAGGCAGCTTGGTCGGCATGGACGAGTCAGGCCGAAAGGCCCGTTTCTCTGGACGCTTATCACTTTATGACTGAGCCAACCTGCAGGATCTGGGAGGATTGGAATTGGTTTATTATTGTCACATATACTGAGGTATAGTGAAAACTTGTCTTGCATACCGTTCATACAGATCAATTCATTACACACTGCATTGAGGTAGTACAAGCTAAAACAATAACAGAATGTAGAATAAAGTGTAACAGCTACAGAGAAAGTGTAGTGCAGGTAGACAATAAGGTGCAAGGTCATACCGAGGTAGATTGTGAGGTCAAGAGTCCATCTTATCGTACTAGGGAACCATTCAATAGACTTATAACAGCGAGATAGAAGCCGTCCTTGAGCCTGACGGTACATGCTTTCAGGCTTTTGTATTTCCTGCCCGATGGGAGAGGGGAAAAGAAAGAATGTCTGGGGTGGGTGGGGTCTTTAATTATGCTGGCTGCTTTACCAAGGCAGCGAGAAGTACAAGCAGAGTCCGTGGAGGGGGAGGCTGATTTCCATGATGTGCTGAGCTGCATCCACAACTCCCTGCAGTTTCTTGCGGTCACGGGCAGAGCAGTTGCCATACCAAGCCGTGATGCATCTGGATAGGATGCTTTCTATGATGCATTATTAAAAATTGATGAGGGTCAAAGGGGACATGCCAAATTTCTTGAGCCTCCTGAGGAAGTAGAGGTGCTGGTGAGCTTTCTTGGCAATGGTGTTTACATGGTTGGACCAGGACAGGCTATTGGTGATATTTACTCCAAGGAACTTGAAGCTTTCAACCCTCTTGACCTCAGCGCCATTTACGTAGACTGGTGCACCGCCCCCCTTCCTGAAGTCAATGACCAGCTCTTTTGGTTTGCTGACATTGAGGGAAATTTTGTTGTCATGACACCATGTCACTGGGCTCTCTATCTCCTTCCTGTACTCCGACTCATCATTATTTGAGATATGGCCCACTACGGTGGTATCATCTGCAAACTTGTAGGTGGAGTTGGAGCAGAATCAGGCCACGCAGTCATGAGTATATAGGGAGTAGAGCAGAGGGCTGAGGATGCAGCCTTGTGGGGCACCAGTATTGAGAATAATCGTGCCGGAGGTGTTGCTGCCTATCCTTACTGATTGCAGTCTGTTGGTCAGGAAGTTTCAAAGGGAGGTGTTGAGTCCCAAGTCTTGGAGTTTGGTGATGAGTTTGTTTGGAATTAGAGTACTGAAGGCAGTGCTGTAGTCAATAAACAATAGTCTAATGTAGGTGTCTTTACTGTCCAGGTGCTCCAGAGATGAGTGTAGGGCCAGGGAGATGGCATCCACTGTAGACCTGTTTCGGCGATAGGCGAATTGCAGTGGGTCCAGGTTTTATGGGAGGCTGGAGTTATTGTGTGCCATGACCAACCTCTCAAAGCACTTTATGATGGTGGATGTCAGAGCCACTGGACGGTAAACATTAAGGCACGTTACCTTGTTTTCTTCAGTACCGGCATGATAGTAGTCTTCTTAAAGCAGGTGGGAACATCAGATTGAAACAGGGGGAGGTTAAAAATGTCTGCAAGTGCTCCCACCAGCTGATCTGCACAGGATCGAAGGACACAGCCAGGGACGCCATCCTGGCCAGATGCTTTCCCTGGGTTCACTCTCCAGAAGACTGATCTTAGGTCTGCAGTGGTGACTGTGGGTTCAGGTGCATTGGAGGCTGTCAGGGCGGGTGGTGACATTCCAATCCCCTTCTGTTCAAAACGTGCATCGAATGTGTTAAGCTCATCAGGAAGCGATGCGCTGTTGTCAGCAATGCTGCCCACCACAACTGACAGCTAGTCTGGGACTCAGTTTTGGACTGGTATTTTCTCTTGGCATCTCTGATAGGTTTACAGAGGTCGTATGTCAATTTCTTGTGTAAGTCAGGGTCATGTGATTTGAATGCTGCAGTCCTAGACTTAAGTAGGGAGTGGATCTCCCGGTTCATTCGTGGTTTCCGGTTTGGGAACACCTGGATTGTCCTCTTTGGTACACAGTCCTCAACACACTTGCTGATAAAGTCTGTGATGGTGGTGACATACTCGTCTAGGCTGGCAGCTGAGTCTTTGAACATGGACCAGTCCACCGACTCAAAGCAGTCGCGTAGAAGCTCATCTATTTCCTCAGATCAGCACTGTACGACTTTCTGCACTGGATCCTCCCATTTCAGCTTCTGTTTGTATGCAGGGAGAAGGAGAACAGCCTGGTGGTTTTATTTACCAAAGTGTGGGTGGGGGTGTGGCTCAGTCGGCATCATTGATGGTTGTGTAGTGATGGTAAAGGGTGGTTGGGCCGCTGGTGGGACAGGAGATGTGCTGGCAGTATTTTGGTAACATGCTCTTGAAGTTAGCCGAGTTCAAGTCACCAGCAATTATGAAGAGGGTCTCAGTGTATCCTGTTTCAAGGCTGTTGACCACAGAGAAGAGAAGGACCACCAATTGAAATTCTGGCCAAAGCTGTCAGGCAGAAGCTGTTAAAGGGGAGGGTAAGTGAGAAGTAAAGATCGGGCTTGAAAGCTGAAGGGTTTGCCAATGATAGTGAAGTGGAAGGAAGAGGGTGAAAGAAATGCATGCAAGTGAAGACTTCTACGGAGGATTATTTTGTGTCAGTAGAATGGAGGACAGTGATCTCCGCAGATATATGAAGGATAAATTTGTTGGCTAAGAAATCTTAAGCCTAAAGTAATGACAGAATGAGGGATTTGACTTCAATCTGGTTAAAACAATAGTTCGGGCTGATATTGGGTATGATCAATGCATAGGATTGATGTTCAGAAAGTATTTGAAAAAAGTAGTTGCAGGTCATGACTTTTGACAGTATTGATATGCAACGGCCCAATAGGTTTCCACTGTCAGGAACGTAGTAATTCTAGAATTTGAGAAACAAGCATTTTTTCTGCATGAGTGAACAATGATAGTTTGAACAGCCTTTCTCATCGGTCTCCATCATATGGCAGCCTGACCTTTTGACAGTGTCTTCCACAAATTAAGCTCATGTGTGAAAAATTATGTGTTAGTTCCAGTGTCATGGGACCATATAAGAGCATTAACATTCTGCAAGAGAGCAGAAGGGAAAATTGGGCATGAGGGATTGTAATCCACTTTTCTAAAGTATTTTTTTTGGAAGAGTAATTTGATGACAAAGTATGTGAAATATAAGAACCAGTTTGGAATTAAGATTCTATAGAGTGACTCCATAGAGTTTATTTAATAGGGAAGCCGGAACAATATTATTTTGTCCTGCATTTGCTAGAGACACATTAATTCTTCTTTCATGATAGCAGGGAAAGGGATAAAAATTTGGCCAAAGTTTTTCATTAAAACTTTCCTCAAGCAAAGTTGGTAGCTTTTTAAATCTCTTGCTGATAATGCAGTACATCAATTTTTTTTAAACTACTTACAGAGTCAAAGAAGGGGAAGAATAGATTGACCCAATGTTGGTCTTTCACAGGTTTATTCTGATCATCTGCAGCTGCAACATGATTTCCTTCTTTGTGTTTATATGAATACTAATCCCTCCAGACAATAGGTGCCAAGGTTTGCAGCAAAATCATCAATAATTCATTTCCATTCCTCTTTCAACTGAGCCAGTTCAATGATCATGTTGTTGTTGTTACCTCTTTTGACATCGAGTTGAGATCTCTGTATGGAGGGATGAGATTAAACTCCTTGATAGATTTTCAGAGTTTTCACAAAATTGATTTGCATTTAACACATATATATTCAGCTATTCAGGGCGGCACGGTAGCGTAGCGGTTGACGTGACACTATTAGAGCGCCAGCGATGGGGTTTCAATTCCCGTCGCTGTTTGTGAGGATTTTGTACATTCTCCCCGTGACTGCGTGGGTTTCCTCCGGGTGCTCCGGTTTCTCCCCACATTCCAAAGACGTACGGGTAGGTTAACCTGGGTTTAAATGGGTGGAGTGGACTCGTTGGGCTGGAAGGGCCTGTTACCCTGCTGTATAAATAAAGTTTTTAAGTTTTTAAAATATCAGAGGAGCAACACACAAAATGCTGGAGGAACTCAGCAGGTCAGGCAACATCTATGGAGGGAAATGGGCAGTCGTTCCTCCAGCGTTTTGTGCGAAACATCAACCGTCTCTTTCCCTCCTTAGATGCTGCCTGACCTGCTGAGTTCATCCACCATTTTGTGTGTTGCTCCAGATTCCAGCATCTGCAGTCTCTTGTGTCTACATATTGGAAGAGGTTACTGATCTTATTTTACAATTCATCCTCAAGATGTTGGTGTTACTGGAAAGGCGAACAGTTGTTGACCATCTCAAATTGTTCTTGTACTGAATGGCTTGCTGGGGCATTTCAGGGGTCTGTTAACCACAGCCCAGTTGTTCTGGAGTCATGTATTGGCCAAGCCATGTAAGGAGGATAAATTTCTGTCCCCAGGTGTAAACCAGACAAGTTTTGCACTGATCTGAGAAATTCATGGTCATCATTGAAATGAAAAAAATATTATTTATTCAGAGAGTTTGTAAATCTTGGCAATTCTCTACTCCAGAGAACTATGGTTGCTCAGTCATTGAGAATATTCAAGATTACTGGTGATGCAGGATCGATCATGATTTATTCATTAGAGGAACAGGCTTGAGGAACAATACGAGCTATTTCTGTTTCCTTTTCCCTTGTTCATAACACTGATGCTAGTTCTTTTATCCCAGATGTATTTAATGAATTTCAACTCCCAATCAGTAGAAGTGAGATATGAACTTGTGTCGGAAGATCATTGCTTCAGAACCAGTCCAGCTATATAAGCACTCTGTTGCCATGCTCCCAAATTACTTCTAAATTGTAGAAGACCAGAGCAATTCTGGAGTGCAATCCCTCCATTGACTCCACCTATACTTCCCTGTGCCTCGGGAAGGTGGCCAGCGTAACCAAGGACCCCTCCCACCCCAGTCATTGTCTCTTCTATCCCCTCCCATCGGGCAGAAGATACAAAAACTTGAGAGCACGTACCACGAGGCTCAAGGACAGCTTGTATCCCGCTGTCGTTAGACTCTTGGACCTCTTATATGCTAAAAGATGAACTCCCGATCTCCCATCCTACCTTGTCATGGCACTTGCACTTTGTCTACCTGCACTGCACTTTCTCTGTAAGGTAACATGATATTCTGCATTCTATTTTACTTTTTACTACCTTGATATACTTATGTATGGAATGAACTTTCTGGATGGCATGCAAACAAAACCTTTTCCTGGTATCTCATGTGACAATAATAAACCAATTCCAATTCAAGAGAATAAATACTGGTGAGGAAATAGCAGAGACGATAGAAATTATCACAGCCCAACATGGTTCAGATCTTGAAGTCAATCATAGACATGACAATGCAACCAACAAGGATGGGAAGGTCTCTGGAGCTCAGGTGATGCTTCTTCCACAGAGGCACAGGCCCTTCTTTCCTCCAGGTGTAGTATACACTGAAAATAATTGGCAAAATTTCATCTGACTCATCAGTTGAGCTTGATCATGTATTAGGCGGATTTCAGTTATTATATACTAGTTTCAAGGTAGGTCTATAAAATTGAGAGACAATGAGAGAAAATGGTTTAGCGTTTCAACACCAGACCAATGGTGGTCAGCTTGTATTGACTGCATTCTTTCATCAAGAATCTGAAAGCATTGACTGGTTTGTTCTTTTATTCCTCTTTATTATCTATCTTTGCCCATGTTCTGCTTAAATTATGAGTGTTAGAATTGTTGTAACTGTGAACTGAGCCACATGGAAGCTGTCATTGAGAGACATAAGCTCTTGTAAATTGGTAAATTAAATTGGTAAATTGGTTTATCATTGTCACACGTACTGAGATACAATGAAAACCCTTCTTTTGCATGCCATCCAGGCAGGTCATTTCATCACATCAGTACATCAGAGCTATACAAGGGAAAAGTATTAACAGAATGCAGAATAAAGTATTACAGTTACAGAGAAAGTGAAGTGCAGGCAGACAATAAAGTGCAAGACCACGACGAGGTAGATTGTGATGTCAAGAGTCCATCTTAGTATACAAGGGGACCACTCAATAGTCTTATAACAGCAGGATAGAAGCTGTCTTTGAGCCTGGTGGTATGTGCTTTCAGGCTTTTGTATCTTCTGCCCAATGGGAGGGGGGAGGAGAGAGAAAGTCTTGGGTGGGTGGGGTCTTTGATTATTTTGGCTGCTTTACTGAGGCAGCAAGAAGTGTAGACAGAGTCTATGGAGGGGAGGCTGGTTTCCATGATGTTTTGAGCTGGGTCTACAACTCTCTGCAGCTTCTTGCGGTCTTGAGCAGAGCAGTTGCCATACCAAGCCATATGATGCTTTCTATGGTGCATCTTTAAAAGGATAGGATGTTTTCTGTAATGTATCTATAAATATTGGTGAGGGTCAACAGGAACAGGCCAAATTTCTTTAGCCTCCTGAGTAAGTAGAAGCGCTTATGCACTTTCCTGGCCATGGCGTCAACATGGTTAGACCAGGACAGGCAATGGTGATGTTCACTCCTTGGAACTTGAAGCTCTGAAACCCCTTGACCTCAGCACCATTGATGTAAACAGGAGCCTGTGCACCGCCCTACTTCCTGAAGTCAGTGACCAGCTCTTTTGTTTTGCTGACATTGAGGGAAAGGTTGTTGTCATGACACCATGTACGTTCTCCCGTGTCTGCGTGGGTTTCCTCCAGGTGCTCCAGTTTCCTCCCACATTGCAAAGACGTACGGGTAGGTTAATTGGGTTTAAAATGGGCAGCATGGACTCATTGGGCCGGAAGGGCCTGTTACCATGCTGTAAATAAAATCTTTTTAAAAATGCCATAAGGCTCGCTATCGCCTTTCTGTACTCTGACTCATCATTATTTGAGATTCGTCCCACAACGGTGGTGTCATCTGCAAACTTGTAAACTTTTATTCAAGATCGCAGATCTTCCGGAGAAGCTATTTCTCCTCACCTGACACTCAACAGCACACAGATGTTTTGTATAACAATAAACAATCAACTACAGTTTCAATGGCTATAATTACCTCTTAACTTTTAACATTTTGAACATAAACAGGTAATGTTCACAGAATCACATATTTATAATGGGAGCACATCCCAACCAGCAAAACCCCTTTGAATATTCTAATACTGGTGGCTGGTCCGAGAGCTTCTGAGCACAAACGCCAGACACCATAAATATTGCCTCTTTTGTTACAGTGTTGAGGGATGGCTCCCTGAATATACAAGCAGCTAGAATATTAAGTGACAAAACAGACATGTCCTGAACAGTGCATTAAGTGGCAGGGATATGCCTTTAACAATGTGTTAATTCAGGAAATGGCCACTTAATAGCTTCCCTGATCTCATTTCTCCATCTGCCTTTCCATCACACATCCCTCCCACCAGTTCCCCTCCCCACCTCCCTCCCTTTATTCCATGCTCCATTGTCCTCTCCTATCATATTCCATTATCTTTGTCCTTTGTCAATTCTCCCTATCACCTCTCAGCTTCTGACGTCATTCCCATCCTCATATGCCTATCACCCCACTCACCTGGATCCACCTGTCACTTGCTAGCTCTTGCTCCGCCCCTTCCCTCCACCTTTATATACTGGCTAAATCACCTTTCTTTCCAGTTCAGATGAAGGGTCTCAACCCGAAACGTTGACAGTCCGTTTTCCCTCCACAGATGCTGCCTGACCTGTTGAGTTCCTGCAGCGCTTTTTGTATTGCTCCAGATTCCAGCACCAACAATCTCTTGTTTCTCTCTGATGTGCTAATACAGGAGATGGCCACTTAATAACTTCCCTGATCTCATCCTCAAGGTTTCAATAATGGCCAATTAACATGAAGATTCATCTGTTGCCTTCCTCTGCGTAGTTACAATGGTACCGAATTAGAATTCCCACACCCGATACTGGTTTCAATGGCCTTAAGTGTCAGTGAAAGTTAAATTGTGAATGGGTATATCCTGAAAACTGGTTTTCATTATACTTAATACCTGCTATCCATATAATTTCTTAACTCCAGAATAATCTTCAACATAATTAACATCATTATTTCCTCAGCTTTAGAATCCTGGTCCAGTTCCCCGTTGTGGTCATCAGCAGTGGAATGAAGTGAGTCAGATATTTCACTTCAGTTCCCATTAAAACCCAACAGAAACTCAAAGAACAGCAGCTCACTTTTGATTCGGCACTTTACAACCCTCCGATTTCAGACCAAAATAACTCTGCCCATCTTACTTGACACACTGGTTGCAAGCAATGATTCTTTTGTTGCCATTTACATCTCCTTTTGTTTCTTTCCTCTGCCCTGCTACCACCCACCTTTTTCCTCGCACTACTCTCCCACTTGTCATACTGTCACTCCTGCCCTCCACCCCTTGCACAGACCTGTGCTTTATTTCTTTCCATCAAACCTACTGCCACACTCAACTCCCATTCATCCTTCTCCCTACTTCTCTAATACTTAAGGAAAGGTCTGAGGTTTCTATCTTACAGATGCTGTCTGACACTGCTGAGTACATCCACGATCTTCTAATTCATAGTATTCCCAGAAGGAACCATATAAAATCTATTTATTGTTAAACACTTTGAATTGATCCACTGTAACGGTGTATACTGGAGTTGTTGCCTTTTTTTTTGAACTAATGCATTAATTAATTTGGAATCCCGGTGTAACATGTCTTTCCTCAAGCACGTTTATCAAAACCTCCCTTCTGGGAACTCCTCCAAGGCACTGTGTGCTGGGACCCACATAGAGTTGATGATAGATTCATATTATTCTAATGTGCAGCAAAAAGCAGGAAGCCAAGCAAAACTGACCAAGGCCACAGGAGAGGAACTGACATTTACATTTCCACAGTAAATAACCACCATATGTCATTTTTGACTTATACGTTACCGGAACTATTTATCTCCAGGTTTTATACTCCAGAGTAGTTTATTCAATGGCTTATGAAGTTCCTGGTAAACACTGGAGAAGTTATTTTACAAAAAGTGAGTTAATGATTTGACTCAAATGGTGTATGTAGGGATGGATTCTGCACAAATTCATTAACCAGGATGTGAGAAATCTCCCTTGGCTGCTGGGCCTCATGTTCTGATTTAAGGTTTGCCATATGTGTTTAAATAGCATTTGTGTTGTTTTACAGCCTTCTTTTCCCAGTGATAAACTTTAGCAGAGAAGATGACCATTTATTTCTCATCGTGTGTACTGATACCCTAGGTTCTAAACCTGCTTGTTAGAATTCAACTTCAATTTCAATTCAACCTTTGATGTTTATAACACTGCAGTCGAGATCACAGGCCATGGAATGAACTCTTCCTGGAGAAGTACGTCTGAAAGATCTGCCTTCTGCACCTGTTTCCAGTGTTAATTATTTAAGCCCCGGTCTTAACCTAGTCTGAGAATTGGGCAGGCAGGAGCACCAAACGGTATTGATTACAGCAGCTCAAGGACTGCAAGGTTTTAACTGCCCATGCCTGACTCAGTAATGTAACTGTTGACCACTTTGCTACAGTACGTGGATACTGCTGCTGTACACAATTTGTGAGTATTAGAATTGCTCAGTTGAATATCCTTTAATGCATCTGCTAGCCATTCTCATCCACAGTTAAATGTACACTCCAGCACAGTGGCTCTGCTGCTGTCAATTGCGCATCCATCGTGGGTTAGCAACCTGTACAAAAAAACTTCACAAACAGAACAAGTTAGGTTTCCTCATTCAGGGTTCTGTAACACCAATGAGGGGCTGCTAAATCCTGTCTCAACACAAGGTGCACCGGCAGTGGGAAGTTTTCAAATGTAGGTTGGTTTCGCCCTTTTGATCAATCATTTATGCTCTTGATTCCCTCATCGTCACTTTAGAAAATGCTTCCATTCAGAATGCATCCAGCAGTTTAAATCTGTGGAGTTTAAACACTGGAAACAAGATTGCAGGGAGTGAGTGCAAATCAAATTTCTGGAAGAATGAAGAGAACCAATTTCTCAGGTATCAGAATCAGATTTGTTATCATTGACTTATATGACGTGAAGTTTGTTGTTTTGTGGCAGCAGTACAATGCGAAGACATAAAATTACTATAAAATTATATATACGGAAAAATATATGCGAGAATTTCTGGAATGTCCCTAATTCCAGTAAAGAGGTGACCACAAACCCCAGTCACATTGTCCTTGGACAAGTGAGTGACAGAGAACCAAAGAGACACCCAAGTATTGGACTGCCATTAAGGTAGGTGCGGGAAAGTTATCATAGTGTGTGGGGTGAGGTGGGCAAATTGCTGCGCCACTAGTTAGTTATGCAGGGCTTGAGGAGCCCTGCTGCTTCTCCAGCCGTGTCTCCCATCACCCCTCCGCAGATAATTATAGTCATAGAGAGTTACAGCAAGGAAACAGGCCCTTCGGCCCACTGAGTCTGTGCCATCCAGCAATCACCCGTTTACACTAATCCCACATTAATCCCATTTTTTAGTCTCCATAATATCAAATTTGTTTTTCTGGACTACATTGGCTCCATCACCTGTGGAAATGCATGACATAGATGCCAACTATTTCCAAACTCCAGTGAAGCAAGGAATCCAGTTTACTTTTTGACGTACACATCCATCATCATTCAAAATATGATCTCACTTTTATCCCATTTCTATTTGTGGGATCTTGTATGCACTTTGGCTGGACTGTTCGCTGCATTACCACAGTGACCATACCTTAAAGATCATAACTCGTAAACTGTAAAGTCCTGAGGTAGTGAAAGCTGCGATGTAAATGCAAGGTATGGATAGAGGATGAGGGAGTGGGACAAGATGGATTGCTTTCATGTAGAGCTAGCATGAACTCACTGGGCAGAGTGGCTTCCGTCCTGCTTTGACCTAATATGATTCTGTGAAGGCCTTTTCTTTGCAGGTCTACCAGCTGAAACAGGCAAGGCTATGGTCACCTAGTGGTACACCCATGTCCAAACAGGGCAAGCTCAAACATTGATATTAATGTGACTTTAAAAGGATCAATATCATTTTGAGGCCAGTTTCACTTCTTTAATGCCAAGTGTAAAAAAAAATCAATTATTATGTAAGAAGTCATTTGAGAACAAGCATAAATCTGTCAACACATACTCAGATCTATTGGTGTTAGTCAATTGCTTAAGCAATTTGGCTTTACTTGTTTATGGAAGTTGGTTCTCTGGCTTGGATCTGATCATATGGTAGACACTTCTAGGAACATAACAATGAAAGCCTTGTGAACTCTCTCTCCCTGAGGCTTGTGTAATTCATTTAAACTTTCTAAAAGAAGAATGAAAACAAACTGGTTAAGTAAATAAACTGTGTGCTGCTTATTTTATAAGCATTGAATTATAAGGTAAAATTGATGGCGAAATGTCAAAGTCGAGTTTATTGTCATATGCACAAGTACATGTCTGCACGGGTGCAATGAAAAGCTTGCATGCAGCAGCATCACAGGCAAATAGCATAATATAAACAGCATTCACAAGAAAAACATAAACATAAATTATATATAACTTTTACAAGAGAAAAACACAATGAGAACAAAAAAAGTCCATTTTAGTACAAAGTGATCAGAATGGTCATAGTACTGCTAAACTGTAGTGGTGATCAGGGTTCTGGGGGTTGGTTCAAGAACCAAATGGTTGAAAGGAAGTAGCTGTTCTTGAACCTGGTGGTGTGGGACTTCAGGCTTCTGTACCTCCTGCTCATGGTAGCTGCGAAAAGATGGCGTGGCCCGGATGGTGGAGATCTTTGATGATAGATGTTGCCTTCTTGAGGCAGCACCTCGTGTAGATACTACCTATGGTGGGGCTCTGTACCTTATATCATACGTGCCACATGTAAAAGGTTTCAATTATGCTGTTCCATGCTCATGATGTGCATGTTCACAAAGCATGCTGGGTACACAGCTCTGAATGACATCAGTTACTATGTGTGATCTTGGTGCCATCTTACGTACATTTGACACATTGTAGGAGACTGTATTGAATTAACATGACAAAGAATGTAGAGAAAGACATGACCCAAACTACAAACAAAGCAGCCAACTTGTGTGAGAATAAGGGATGCAGGGCCACTTTCACCATCACCTTCACTCAGGTGAAGCCTCCTATTTCTTTGGTCAGGCCCCTAAGCAATATGATCCTCTCTCTGAGTGTCAACCTCTGCTACTATGGTTGAAGAGTTTTTTCTCAAAAAGTATACTTTATTCATAATATATATATTTTAAGTACAATTGGGGCATGTCTTTCTCTACATTCTTCGCGATGTTAATTCAATACAGTCTTCTACAATGTGTCAAAGCCACTCATATTTCATCTGAAAACAATGCACCCATTTAAGAGGTTGTTACACAGTGTCCACCAGCAGCAGGACCCCAGACAAAAGTGTTCTTCCCCACAGAGCCTTCGTGGTGGCTTCACCGAGCTTCAGTATATCCGTCAGCATGTGTTCCTGCTCCTTGCAATGTGCCATTTGAAAGTTGAGTGCCTCTTGCCACTCTTGCAGCACCGCCTTTAACCAAGTCCACCACTGACATCAAGGAGCACAGGTCAACTCACTGTGGTTCTTGTGGCACGCACACACACACACACACACAACCAACCACCACCACACACACCACACACACACACCCACACACACACACACACACACACACAGTGTTAAACACTGTGCGGATGAAAATCTTTCTCCAAGAGTGAGTGGGTCCTTGGGCAGTGCCTTTACTAGCATTTTTATTCATGCAGTTTTGAACATCTTTCTCGTTTTCTTTCCAAACTATCCCATTTAAACATTACAGACTATAATCAAAGTCAGCAACTTACACCATTAGAAAAATATTGAAAATGTATTCTAAACCTTGCACCAGAAGCAGATAGAATTCTAATGTTGAAAAATTGGTTTTACTATCTGTCCTTCCGTTATCTCTCTGTCCCTTTTGCAACCTATCTGATTTTTTTCCCTGCTTTCACAATCTTTCTGATGCCTTAAATATCTTGATTTTTAAAAAGCCTTGCCTTCAGTGATTGGCAGTGGTCTGAGAAATCCTGTCAGTTTCACAGTGCTTGATGTTTCCTGAACGACCTGACATTGCTAACAATTGGTTAAACCTTTGCAAAACCACCTTTCTCGCATTTTAGTCACCTGTTATCTGCCGGTACCTCCAGTAAGGGAAACTAAATGGTCAATGGATTTCCTTGAAATTAAACATCTCGGAACATACGGTATTTGCAAAAGAAAAATAGCTACAGAGCCCTACATTGTGATGCCTAACCTAGAAAAATGGCCCAGTGAACAGCAATAGTCACAGTTTACAACAAGGCTTTACACTAGGCACTGGAGCTGAGCATTCAGGTGAGAGGAAATTTAGAAAGTTAAAGAGAAAGGACAAGGCAATAGTGCAGGATCGTGAAATGAAGACTTTTCTGAATGCACACAGCATTCGTAATAAGACAGGTGAATTGATTGCACAATTAGGAATAAATCGGTATGATTTAATAACCACAACAGAGATATGGTTGTGAAGTGACCAAGGTTGAGAATGAAATATTCTGGGATATTTCAGAAGAGAAATAAGAGATAGACAAAATGTAAAAGAAGGAAGAGTAGCCCTGATAATAAAGGAAGGGATAAAGGCAGTAGAGAGAAAGAATGTTAGCTCGGAAAATCAAGATGTAGAATCAATTTGGGTCGAGTAAAGAAGCAGCAAGCAGCAAAAACAATGGTGAGAATTATCTATAAACCACTGACCAGTAGTGGTAATGTAGGGCACAGTGTAATCAGGAAGTTGGATGTGTTATCTAATAAAGGGAGGTGAGAGACATGTTAGCCTGACATCAGTACATTATCTCCTCAATTTATATAAGGAATGAATTCCTGGAAAGCGTTTTGGTAAGTAAAATTTTATAAATTGAAACAGCTTGGCAATAATGCATTATGGCCATTGTGGTACAATATATTTTTACATGCAGAGAGAGTGGCATTATTTACAATAGTGAAAAATAGCTCACGAAATCAAAGATATTCTGGAGAGTCAAAATCGTTATCATAAACATTTATGAATTGCGCATTTGTAAAATTAAGGAATTACTGAGGAAGGAAAATGCTATAATTTGTTATTTAGCAAGTGGTAACAGGGCATTTAGATCATAATAAAAGGATTAAGCAGACTCAACGTAGATTTATGAAAGAAAAATCAAGATCGACAAATCTGTTGGAGCTGTTTGAGGTTGTAACCAACAGAGCAGATAAGCGGGATCCAGTGAATGCATTGTATTTGAATTTTGAAAAGATCTTCAATAAGGTGCCACTTAAAAAGTTATTAAACAATAAACTAAAATTTTAAAAAAACTGTAGATACTGGAAGTCTGAGTTGCCCATCTATGTACCTATCCAAGTGTCTTTTAAATGTTGTTATTAAATGTTGTTTTGCAGTGCAAATGAAGGTTGCTCTTCACAACAGAATTTCTCATTCCTGATTCCTTAACCAGTCGCTGCTCTTAAGGATGCAGCAGTTGGAGCTGATCCTTTTGAAGAGTTAGCTAACAGCATTTTCTTCAAAGAAGTTTCTTCAGGTGCAACAACAATCTGCAGGAGGAACTCAGCAGGTCAAGCAGCATCTGTGGCATGGAAGGAATTGTCGATGTTTCAGGTTGAAATCCTGCATCAGGACTATGCAGGGTTTCAACAGTTCCTCTCCTCCCACAGATGCTGCTCGACCAGCTGAGTTCCTCCCGCAGATGGTTTGTTATTCCAGATTCCAGCATCAGCAGTCTCTTGTGTCTCCATAGTTTCTTCATGTGTTTATTCTCTATGGTGTGTAAACATTGTTGTATTTGCAAATAATTTGTTGGAGGCCAGATGATGTGGGTGGCTGTACATGCCAAAGGAACTTTGTTCAACACAGTAATTTATCTTTAACTCACACCAGAGATTTTAGACAAATGCCACCTTCCACTCACTTGCACCTTCCGATCATTTCAGAACCTGCACTGTGGATAGACTTTTACTCCTAAAAAGTTGAAAAGACTTTTACTCCTTTGAAGAGTTACTTTAAAATGTTTGGTTATGATTGGTGCCTACTTTACAAAAAGTAGATGAATGCTACTTTTCTCATAATAACAAGATACACCTTCCTGGTGCTCCCAATTATAGTTGTATCATCCCAGACCATCAGGGGTTCAGGAAGACCAGGTTGAAATGAGCCTGGGCCCAAAACCTGTCAATGATCAAGTCAAGACGAGTTTATTGTCATACGCACAAGTACGGTGAGGTACAGGTACAGTGAAAAACTTGCTTGCAGCAGCATCGCAGGCATGTAGGTTCAGACACTACGCAGAATATAAATTATACCAGACAGTGAAGAAAAAAGACTGTGCTAAACAAGACATCAGTGCAAAAAAGCAATCAGAGACAAATCCATGGTAGTGCAAGAGGTGCACAGTGTTCCATTGCTGAGGGAGGGTTACGTTTGCGCAGGTCAGTTCAAAAACCTGATGGCTGTAGGAAAGTAGCTGTTTCTGAACCTGATGGTGTGGGACTTCAGGCTTGTGTACCTCCTGCCTGATGGCATGACAAGAAGGCATGACTTGGACGGTGAGGATCCTTGATGATACACGCTGCCTTCTTGAGGCGGCGCCTCATGTAGATGCTTTCAATGGTGGAGAGGGCTGAGCCTGTGGTCTTAGGCATCTAAAGGTCGGCTAGAGATGGGGAATGTAGCTAGAACCTGGATAGCAGTTTATTCTTTGTGCTCCAGTATATGGTGGAAGCAAGAATTGTATCTACAGCCAACATTAAGAGGTCAATTTCCACAGAAGGTGAGCAGAAGCAGTCAAAGTGCACTGCCCTGGTACGAGGTCCCTGTGCACAGCCTTGATGCACAATCTTGATCAAGAAGCAAGATACTGCAGATGCTATAGACCTGAAATTAAAAAAAACAAAACAGAAAATGCTGGTAATTCTCAGCACATGTGGCAAGTGAAACAGAGGTAACATTTCAGGCCAATGCTTGGGAAATAGGTCTGGTGTATAATCTGGTGCATGTATGAGGTCCTGATTCAAGGCCTTGCACATGGTTTTGTTAGAGGGTGCCAGTACACAGTCCCAGTACCTAATTCTTGAATTGCATTGATCCAGATATTTTCATGAGCTAAGAAAGATTTATTTTATTTTTTACACTCTTCACTTTCCTGTCTTCATCTCTCAGAAATGGGTGGCACAGTGACACAGCTAATAGAATTGCTCCAGTTCGAATGGAATTCACAGCTAATAGAATTCACAGCAACCAGTCAGGTTCAGTCCTGATTTTTGGACTCCACTCTGTCAGATTACCACACAGAGCTTGGAGAGCAGGACGAAACATTCCACCCAGGAGAAGGAGGAGAAAAAAATCCTGTCCTCACTTTTATTCTCTGCTTGGCAGCTTCCCTTGACATATAGCATGCAGATTCTGGGCACAGGGACCATAGGGAATTACCGGCACAGATCCTTCACTATATGTTTTGAGATAGTTCATGTAAAAACGTATCAGAATGTCAAAGAGGAAAATTGTGGAGCAATACAGGGTACACAAATTTCGAAAATATAGTGCAAACCTTATCATGTGGTAGGCTCTTTTGGGGTACTGCTGGTTTTCACAAATGCTCCAAATTTAGTGCTTATACACATTTTTAAAAAATCTTTTTAACTTTTATGAGGATGATTTTATTAGGATATTAGGGTGATCGGTATTTTAGATTGTGCCAGAAATAGCTAAGCTCAATTCGTGCTCTACACTTTAAAATAGTAAACATATAGAAGTATAATCCAAAGTCATTATACCTTTGTGTCTTATAAATCAGGTAGTAAACCTGTGTGGGTAGCACAGCAGTTGCAGATGGCTAAGGTGGTGGCCAAGAGGAACATACAACATGAGGTTCAAACCTAGCATGGCTACTTGCAGTCTGCTGTCAATGATCTCATTAGAGAAGCTCAAGTGTTCGTAAAAATGACCTTGAAGTTGTTGGATTATTGTCAGAAAATAATCATGCTTTAGTAGTCAATCAGTGTCTGATTCCAATCAGTTTGGTTGATTCTTAAATCTGTTTCCTGGAACACTCTAGTAAGTTGTATCAAATTTTTCCTTTGGATAAGTGGGAGTGAGCAACAAATGTCAGTAACGCCCACATTACAAGACTGAATACGTATAAAAAAGTTCATATTCTGCATATGATGTAATTGTGTGGGTTGAAATATTAACTGTGCAATTGTCTCAAACACATACCTATGCTTCAGTATTCAAAATTAATTGCTTTCTAAAAGAAACAGTTCAAAACAATAAGCAGGAATCAAGCAAGATCACTGGAATATTGTATGAATCATGTTCATAAGACAGGAAAAGTAATTTGACTGCAAGCAGAAATCCTTATTTATTATATGAGAGGCGTCATAGAGGAGAGGAGACACAAGAGACTGCAGATGCTGGAACCTAGAACAACAAACAAGATGCTGGAGGAACTCAGCAGGTCAGGCAGCATCCGTGGATGGAAATGGACAGTTGATGTTTTGGGTTCAAACCCTTCATCTGGACTTGACCCAAAACGTCGACTGTCCATTTCCCTCCACGGATGCTGCCTGACCCGCTGAGTTCCTCCAGCATCTTGTTTATCATTGAGGACAGCACTGGTTACTAGCACATTGGCACAGCAATGTGCAGCGGTGTTGCAGTAGTGAAGGGCAGGCACAGTCGTGTAGCAGTTAGCATAACGCTATTACAGCACCAGCAACCCGGGTTCAATTCCAGCCGCTGTCTGTAGGGAGTTTGTACATTCTCCCCGTGCCTGCGTGGGTTTCCTCCGGGTGCTCCAGTTTCTTGCCACATTCCAAAGATGTACGGGTTAGGAAGTTGTGAGCATGCTATGTTGGCGCCGGAAGCGTGGCGACACTTGTGGGCTGCCCCCAGAGCACAAAGATGCATTTCACTGTGTGTTTCAATGTACATGTGATTAATAAAGAAATCTTATCTGTTTCAAGGACCATGCCAAGTATTATTAATTGCAAGTAGTATTACAACCAGCTGAACAGCTCTTACTCCTGCTCTAATGTTTTTGTCCAACATATCCATCAGCATTTTTATCATTCCCTGTACTCCAATGGTAGCAAAACCAATGCAATACCCAGTGAATTAAGAATGGGCAATAAATGCTGCCCCGGTAGTGACTTCTTGAGCTGTGAATGAATAAAAACAAAACTATTAAATTCAATCAAACCTGCAAAGTCCATTTCACATTCTCTCAAAGAAAGGAGTGCAACTGTAAAATAAGGATTGTTTAAAATCCTTATAGCATGATCTCTAAAACTGTTGCTGAATGAAGATTTCCTTTTTTTTCTTTTTTTATTTACATAACGCCACTAATATAGTAAGAAATCCTATGTGCTTCATGGGAGACAAAAAAGTAACATGAAGCCTTTAGGACGCATATTTTGAGTGAATGTTATGCCCTCATAACCCATAGCAAAATTAAAGTCAAAGTTGAGTTTATTGTCATGTGCACAAGTACATGTATGCACAGGTGCAATGAAAAACTTACTTGTCACAGCATGAACAGCAGCAGCATCTTACTTGCAGGTGCATAGCATCATATAAACAGCATTCAAAGAAAAACATAAACTGAGTTATACACAACTTTTACAAGAAAGAACACAATTAGAACAAAAAAATGTCCATTTTGCTGCAAAGTGGTCATAGTGTTGCCAACTGTAGTGATTGGGGTTTTGCAGGTTGGTTCAAGAACCGAATAGTTGAAGGGAAGTAGCTGTTCTTGAACCTGGTGGTGTGGGACTTCAGGCTTCTGTACCTCCTGCTGTTACCCGATTTTGAAGTCCCATTTCCGTCTGCTGTAAATCACACAGTGCCACAGGTTAATTCAAACGCTTTTATTTAGCAATATATCGCTAAGGAGAAACCTCCTGACTCTCAGGCAGAGTCCGTGGCGAGGTTCTCCGAGGTACAGGGGGGCAGACAGTAATTTATACAAACATTGTCATGCACACTTTAATGAGTCAGGCGCCGGAGTTCTTGGTTGAGCAGGAAATGGACAAAGGGCTACTGCAGATGGACAAAGAGCAGCCTCACACCCCAGGTTCAGCTAATCATTATAGTTATAGTTTATTAATCCTACACCTCCTCACTGCCGATGGTAACTGCGAAAAGATGGCATGGCTTGGATGGTGGAAATCTTTGATGATGATGTTGCCTTCTTGATTTGTAGATACGATCAATGGTGGGGAGGGATGTGCCCATGATGTATTGGGTTGAGTCCACTACCCTCTGTAGCTTCTTACGTTCATGCGCATCTGAATTGCCGTACCAGATCATGATGCAACCAGTCAGGATACTTTCAACAGAATATTTGCAGAAGTTTGTTAGAGTGTTCGGTGACAAGGCGAAACTCCTTAATCTCCTCAGAAAGTAAAGACACTGGCGTGCTTTTCTTGTGATTGCATCGATGTGCTGGGCCCAGGAATTTAAAGCTGCTGACTTTCTCCACCACTGATCCTCCAGTGTAGACTGGTGCATGTTTACTCCCCTTCCCCTTTCTGAAGTCAACAATCAGCTCTTTAGTTGAATGAGAGGTTGTTGTTGTGGCACCACTCAACCAGGTGTCCTATCTCGCTCCGGTAAGCTGTCTCATCACCACTATTAGTTTTTAACAAGTCTCATTAGCTTTTAACTATAAAGCCAATGAGAATTTATGATGATTCAAGTTGTTGTGACTATGAACTGAGCACATGGAGGCTGTAGCTGAGAGATGTAAAAAGTCTTTACTCAACACAGCAGATCTTCTGGAGAATCAAATTCTCCTCTCCACACACTCAACAGTACAGTGATGTTTCATACTTTTTGAACAGAAAGACAACAATAAACAATTAACTACAATTTCAATGACTATAATTACCTAACTAACTTTAACATGTTGAATGGAGACAGGTAACTTTTGCAGAATTACATATTTGCAATGAGAACACATCCCAGATGGCAGAATCCCTTTGAATATTCAAATACTGGTGGTTGGTCTGAGTGCTTCTGAGCACAAACTCCAAGCACCCAAAATATACGTCTTTTGTTATAGTGTCGAGGGATGGCTCCATGAATACACAAACAGCCAGAATATTAACTGACAAAACAGACATGTCGTTGACTGTGCATAAAGTGGCAGGGATATGCCTTTAACAATGTGTTAGTACAGGAGATGGCCACTTAATGACTTCCCTGAATTCATCCTGAAGGTTTCAATGACCACCAATTAACATGAGGATTCCTATAAATCGTGAAAAAGTATTTCTTGAAAACTTGTTCTCATTTTAATTAATACCTGCGAACATAATTCCATAGCTCCTGAAAATAGTAATTTCTCACACTGAGATTTACTGCTTGGTGTCCATCTGATTACCTTGATGAGATTATTTTAAGATATCTTTATTAGTCACATGTACATCAAAACACACAGTGAAATACATCTTTTTGTGTGGTATTCTGAGGGCAGCCCGCAAGTGTCGCCACGCTTCTGGCGCCAACATAGCATGACTACAACTTCCTAACCCGTACGTCTTTGGAATGTGGGAGGAAACCAGAGGAAACCCACACAGACACAGGGAGAACGTACAAACTCCTTACAGACAGTGGCCGGATTTAAACCCGGGTCGCTGGCACTGTAAAGCGTTACGCTAACCGCTACACTACCATGCCTGGCATTGTTATTGTTATTGTTATTCTGTTTGAAGTTGATGGCAAACCAATTAAGTGTTGCAGGAACCGGTGATAGTTAAGTATAGACAATTTATTGTGTGATCAGTTAAGGCTGTTAACCGCACTAGTTAAATTCATTTCACAAGGGTACTTTATCAACTCAATAGTGGCACAGGAATAATGAAATAAATGCTGAATAAAAGTGGAATCATTGCATGATCTCTTAAATTTGAATTGTAATTTTTTTTGTCAGCCCAAACATTTTTAAAATTAAAAGTCGATAGGGATAACGCTCTTCTATCAATCACTGCTGTTGCTCAGGTTATCAGATGTTGCAAGCTGCAAATGAACAAAAAGATATTGTGTGGACAATGAAACGCGGCTATTAATTTTCAGTCTACCTGACATCCATTAGGCATCAAGCCAACCCCACCAGGATTAGTGCTATGCAGTTCGGAAATGTGATCTACCTTTCTTGTGTTACGTAAAGAGCTCTTTGGCAGCCATCTGAAAGAATTTTTGTCTTGCTGCTTATGCACTGTGATATGTCTTTTTCAAAGTCAAAGTTGACTTTATTGTCACATACATAAGTACATGTATGCACAGGTGCAATGAAATACTTACTTAAGCAGCATCACAGGCACACGGCATCATATAAGCAGCATTCACAAGAGAAACATAAATTATACACAATTTTTACAAAAATTAGAAGAAAATAAGTCCATTTTAGTGCAAAGTGATCAAAGTGGTCATGGTGTTGCTGAACTGTAGTGATTAGGGTTTTGCCGGTTGGTTCAAGAACTGAATGGTTGAAAGGAAGTAGCTGTTCTTGAACCTGGTGGTGTGGGACTTCAGGCTTCTGTACCTCCTGCCTCATAATAGATGTGAGAAGATCGCATGGCCTGGATGGTGGGGATCTTTGATGATGTTGCCTTCTTGAGGCAGTGTCTCCTGTAGATACTACCACTGGTGGGGAGGGATGTGCCCATGATGTATTGGGCAGAGTCCACTACTGCCTACAGTATCTTACGTTCCTGTGCATTTGAACTACCATTCCAGACCGTGGTGTAAGCAGTCAAGATACTTTCAACAGTACATCTGTAGAAATTTGTTAGAATGTTTGGTGACAAACTGACTGTCCCTAACCTCCTAAGAAAGTAAAGATGCTGGTGCGCTTTCCTTATGATTGCATCAATGTGCTGGGCCCAGGACAGGTCATCCGATATGTTAACACCCAGGAATTTTACTGCTTCTGACCCTCTCCACTGCTGATCCTCCAATGTAGACTGGTGCTTTTTCGCCCTCCTTCCTGAAGTCCAGCATTTTCCCAGCATCTTAAGTATTTCTCGGTCTCCAACTTCTTCCCCACTGCTACCAGACTTCTGAACCAATCACCTCTTTCATGTACCCTTTGCGGTGTTATTGTTGCGCCCTTAATTCTACCTCTTCTGTTGTTGTCACTATAGCATTTATTTTCTTTTTGCACTACTGTGCACCATTCCTTTGTTTTGCCATCATCGCTGTATTTGTTATTGCATTTATGACTACCATGTACACTGTTTACTCTGTGAGCTTCACGCGAGCAAGTAATTTCATTGCACCCTGGTGTATATGACAATAAACTGATCTGAATCTGAAGTAACTCACACAATGAAACGTTGACTGTTTATTTCCCTCCAGAGATGCTGCCTGACCTGTTGAGTTCCTCCAGCATTTTGTGTGTGTTGCTCCAGATTCCAGCATCTGCAGAACCTCTTGTGTCTCTGAATCTGAAGTATCTTGGACAGTTCTGAGGATGTGAAGGGCACTATTTAAGTGCAGATTTATTCCTTGCACTTTGTTTCCACAATCCACTCATTATGCCCAGCATGCTGATTTCAAATGACATGATGCAAAGGCCCCAGCAAACTCAGAGTTTTATGGTTTTTACAAGTTATCGATAATAGCCATTATATTCAATTAATTTGCACACTGTTATTGTTACCAGAAAAAAATGTTCTGAATTCTCCAGCTTTTATAAGCAGCTATTGTGGACATTAGTGCAATAAATGGAATATTGAGACTGAGGAGGGAAGAACAATTTCTGTAATGTGGGTGCAGCAATGGTTCCTGAACTGAACAACGTGTTAGTTCGTGTTTTCTGACCTTCTTTTCCCTGAAACTGGAGGCAGATAATCAAAATGATTCCGAGACTGTAGGGAGTGGAATGTTTATGGTAACTCTTAAACAATTCTGTTTGTTTATGATAGCATTAGAGATTCCTGCAGGTCATTGACTGAAGGCATAGATAGCTCGTGTATCTGGTCATCAGAAAGAAGTGAAGATAACTCAGCAAATGCTGGGAACATTCTCCAGGACACACAGTGTCTGTGGAGGGGGAAGTAGAAGCAATGTTTCAAGGCCATGACATTTTGTCAGAAGAAAAAGATGTCAGAGATGTAACAATTTTTGAGCCAAAGCAGAAGCAAATAGAATAGTAGGATCCAGTAGCCCATCATCACCTCCACTACCCCATCCTCCCCTGCACCCACATCTCCAGCCTGTCATCTTTCCCTGCTTTCTGCACTTGCTTAGAAACCCTTACGTCTCAATTACCTCCAAGTTTTGAAAAAAGTTCAATGAACTGCAACGTGCCCTGCTTCTGACATCTCTGTTATTATTTCAGATTTACAGTATCTTCATTTTTTTGTTGAAGAACTGAAAATAATTGTCTGGAAAAGAACACTGTGTAGGTCTCACCTGAAATCCTTTGAAAGAGCAAGCACTCCATTTGCTTTTCATCCTTATGACAATCTTATTAAGTGTATTGTAAAACTGGGAATTATATATAGCTTTTTTGTTATCTCTCCTATATTGGTTATTATCTAGAGTGTATCTTCACTTGAAGAATGGCAGTCCATATAAAGATGTTTCAGGTCACACATGCCCAATGGACAGGAGGGTAGATCTCTGGCCATTCTACAGTGAACCCTTCCATATGTTCCCACTACCCATACAATATGAGAGTATGTAGTAACTCAGTAATGTGGAGTTTCAAGCCAAATGGCTCCCCAAGCCTGTTTCTTGTTCAGTTTTGAATAATTATACAGTTCTGGTAATATTAGTAACTCAGGTGGGAAGAGGGGTCCTTACCCAAAACATTGACTGCCTGCTTTTCTCTACGCATGCTGCCTAGCCTGCTGAGTTCCTCCAGCATCATCGAGTTTCATCTAGATTTCAGTCCTTTGTTTCTCTAATGTTTCAAGCCCATTTACCATATATTTAGCCTGTTCCAGATTGAGATTCTGCCCCATCAATTACAATGACCTGCTGGAGATTCCATCCAGCGGAATGGGTTATGAAGGTTTGAGAGAACACATTTCTGCACTTAACAAAAATAATAAAGACACAGAAATTTTTTTTATTACCTTTAATCCTCTGCAATTCCATTATTACACATGTAATTCTAGCCTTCAAATTGCAGATCTATAGTTTATTCACCAGTTTCAGTTTGTCAGGGTCAAGTTACATTGACCACAGTATTTATAATCAATGTGGAGTTTTCCGAAGGAAAATGTTGGATCCAATAATGGTATCACTATATTTTAAGCATGTCAGTAAAAAATGTACAAAATTGAAAAGTTATCTCAGAACGTTTGTCGCTTAATAATCAATCTATTGAGATAATTTACTTTATAAATGACGGCAGTGACTACACATCAAAAGTGTTTGATTTCTCTGAAGCCCTTGATGATCACCATTGAAATGCAAGTCTTCCTTCTTCTCAGACATATACAGGTATCACTTCTTGAAGAATAGCTCCAAGGTTAAGGGTGCACTCCTTTGTTTTGGATGCCTTAGCCAGGTATCAACTGATCCAATCTTTTAATTATTAGAAATACGATACATGAATTGGATCATTCCCTTACTCTTGTAATCTCAAGGGAAGCAAGCAAAGTCTCAGCATCTTCCATAAGTTAGCTCTTATGACCTCAGTACCATTTGGTTATCGATCCAGCTTTAATCCAGTGGTAAAGAACCTGGGGTTCCTTTCAATAGAGAACTGTACCAGTCTTTTATCTGTGCATCATTCTCTGTATGGAGAACACCCCAACCTTGCTCCTAAATTTGGCTTTCACAGGTTAGAGCCTTTTTTCTCTTATCCCATTGTCATACTTTAATTAGAAATATAATTCTGAAACGTCCTTTGCTGCAGATTGTTTAATTTCAAAGGAGCATCTTTTTTGGCTTTTTCATTGTGATTGCAGGCTAATTCGATGGAGGTAGTTAACACGAAGAAGGCCTCAGGCCACAGAGCGAGAGGAATCTTATATCTGTAGAATACATAATGGCGTCAGTGATAGAAGCAGAGGTATCTTGGTAGTTAAGATTAGATTAGGTAGGTGGTTAAAGGAAAAGAACATAAAGGGATATAGGAAATCATATTGAAATTGGAAAACCTCGAATATGAAGATAAATACAAATATTTACCGGTTGGGCTAAATGGCATCTCCATGGAATTGTTGAAATCTTTCTGCTGATGATGGGGAAGTTTATCAAGAATCCTCTCAGAAATATGCATCCATAAGTTTTGAATTACATTTATCTTGTGAGCTTTAACAAGACCCTAAGCTGATCAGATAGGAACTAATTGAAAAGGAAAAAGGATTCGCCTGTTTTTGTGTGAATAACCAGGACCAAGTCATGCCCCAGTGTTTCAACCATGTCATTCTGTTGCAATAGATGAATTAGATTGTGTTTGCTTAACTCTACCTTTTCCATTGTTTTCCCCTGAGTCATGTGCTGTTTCTGCAGACAATGTCAAGCTCCACAGTGATTGTTTTGTGGACAAAAGGATCCAAACAGAACCTCTTCACAACTGGAAAGAATCCATTGACTTTAAAATATGCTTCAGTGTTCCGAAAGCAGAATGTTTTATGAGTTTATTCATGGGACAAGCTTCTGTCGTCAGTCCCTGTGCCATTGCATTGGGATTGTGGGCAATGAATAGAAGTGAAAGTGTGTCAAGCCATAACTACTTATGTTCATTTTAGAGTTGAAACAGAGAGGCTGTGCTTCAGAGATGCCGCAGTGAAGCCATCATTTTAAAGAGCCTTCTGTAAATATTGAGGGAAGGTCATGACATAGCAACCAGATAAACCAGTACTTCTGGTTTGCTGCTAGGAGTTCAAGTCATTAATATTTGAAGAAGACAGAGACCAAATTGAATAGCAAATAATTGGTCAAAAAAAATTATCCATAAGTGTATTATCTTTAGGAAAATTAGAACTGTAAAGATTAGAATAGAATTCTCTGAAAGTATCATTTATTTCTAAAAGATCAGTTGTCCTCTCGCCATTGGCTTTCAAAATTTCTTTAATTTGCCATCTAGCTCTGGAGATTTTTAATTGGTTAGCCAGTAATTTACCTGTTTTATCTCCATGAATATAAATTAAACGTTCCTATACTTTCCACTGAAAATCGAAAACAGTTGGATCAATCTATTACATACGAGGAAATCGCCGAGGTTGTGCGATCTTTACATTCTGGAAAGACTCTGGGTCCTGACGGATTTCCTGGAGAATTCTATAAGGCCTTTTCCTCTTTGCTTGTACCTCATTTATGTGCTGTCTTTTCGGATTCTTTTAAATTGGGTAGATTACCACAATCTTTTTATGAAGCCTCTATTTCACTTATTCTTAAGAAAAATAAGAACCCAACAGAATGTGTTTTGTACAGACCAATTTTGCTACTTAATGTGGATGTTAAAATTTTATCTAAAGTTCTAGCTCGTAGATTGGAAAATATTTTACCTTCAATTATATCCAATGATCAGACTGGTTTTATTAAAAATCGATATTCTCATTTTAATATTCATCGTTTATTGAATATTATCTGTTTTCCCTCTAAGGAAATATCGGAATGTGTGGTATCTCTAGATGCTGAGAAGGCCTTTGATCGGATTGAATGGAATTACCTATTTAAAACCTTAGAGAAATTTAATTTTGAGCCTGATTTTATCCAATGGATTAAATTACTTTATTTATCCCCTTCTGCTCAAGTTCTTACTAATTTTCAAAATTCTAAATCTTTTAAACTTCAGCGTGGAACCAGACAGGGATGGCCTTTGAGCCCTTTGTTCTTTGATTTGGCCTTAGAACCTTTAGCTATTTCTCTCCGAGAATCTAGGGATATCTTTGGTATCTCCAGAAGAGGTATTAACCATAAAGTTTCTTTATATGCTGATGATTTATTACTCTTTATATCTAATGTTGAAGTCTCGTTACCTCTTATGCTTTCTTTACTTTCTCACTTTAGTCATTTTTCAGGCTACAAATTGAACTTATACAAGAGTGAACTTTTTCCTCTGGACAACTTGGTACCAGTTGATATTAACATTCCTTTTAAAATTGTAAGAAATCATTTTACCTATCTGGGGGTGTCAATTACTAAAAATTATAAGCATTTATTTAAAGAAAATTTTTTCACCTTACTGCACAATGTGAAAAGGGTTTTATCAAGTTGGTCTCCCCTTTCTATATCATTGATTTGCCGAATTAATGTTATTAAGATGAATATTTTACCTAAATTTATATATCTATTTCAGGCTTTACCTGTTTTTATTCCTAAATCTTTCTTTGACTCTCTTGAGTCAATTATTTCTTCCTATATATGGAATAATAAACATCCTAGACTAAATAAAGTTCACCTTCAGAAGGTTAAAAGAACGGAGGTTTAGCCTTTCCTAATTTTAGATTTTGTTACTGGGCAGTCAACATACGAAATCTTATGTTTTGGTTACATTACATTAATCAAGAGGCTCGCCCAGTATGGGTCTCTTCGGAAATTAATTCTGTTAAAAAAATTTCTATTATCTCTTTCCTTGGTTCTTCACTTCCAATATCATTAAATAGACTAACAGATAATTTAGTAGTTAACATGTTTTGAGGATTTGGTTACAATTTAGAAATATTTTGGTTTATTAAGTTTTTCTTTGTCCAGTCCCATTTTCTTTAATTACTTTTTAAACCTTCTATGACTGATGTAGTTTTTAAAGAGTGGGACAAATTAGGTATTACTTGTTTTCAAGATCTTTTTGTTGGAGGAAACCTTTCTTCGTTTGAACAATTGTCTACCAAGTATAATTTACCAAAAAACTCATTTTTTAGATATTTACAAATTAGAGATTTTCTCGATCTCAATTACATTCTTTTCCTTGAGTCCTGATAAGAATTATTAGATGTAATTTTTAATTTGGAACCTTTTCAGATGGCTCAATATCTAATATTTATGACAGATTACCAGGAATGAGTAAGGTGCCACTAGATAAAATTAAAAACACTTGGGAACAAGATTTGCAGATGTCAATTTCTGAGGAAACTTGGAATGAAATTTTCAAGTCGGTTAATACTTCGTCATTATGCGTTCGTCATTCTCTCCTTCGATTTAAAGTGGTCCATTAAGTTCACTTGTCTAAAGGTAAATTATCGCGTTTTTATTCTGATATATCTCCTTAGTGTGACAAATGTAATAACGGAGTGGCTTCCTTAATTCACATGTTCTGGACGTGTCAGAGTCTTAAAAATATTGACAGAGGTCTTGTCATACTTTTCTGTACTTTCAAAATAAATTTTAAACTAATCCTTTGACTGCATTATTTGGGATTGTTGGAGAAAAAAATATAACTTTGAAGGCTTTCTGATTTACATATTCTGGCTTTTATTTCTCTTATAGCCAGGAGAGCTGTATTGCTTAAATGGAAGAAGTTACTCCACCTATGCATGCTCAATGGTTTACGGGATGTTATGTCATACCTGAATCTAGAGAAGATTTGCTGTTCAGTTTTTGAATCTAACCTAGACTTTCAAACCCTGTGGGGACCTTTTTGAATTATTTTCAAAACCTCTGATTTGGGGACTAAAACGCAGATATTGGCTGACACGGTTACGTTTTTAAAGGTTTTTCCTGTTTTTTTCCATCTAACAGCTTCGGGTTTTGGTAGTGGGGGTAGATTTTTTTTATAATAAAATATTTTCAATTTTTTTTTCCTTTATTAACTAATTTCTATATATGATTATTAATTTAGAGTATTGTAATCTAAGTATGATTTAATACAATGTATTCAGTAGTATTTTTATTCTGTTTCTTGATGCATGTGCTCTATTTTTTTCATGGATTCAATAAAAATATTGTAAAAAGAATAGCAAATGGCACTGGTAAGGAAAATGTACATCATTCATTATGGTAAATTGAAGTGGCCTGGGGGCTTGAAGGAGAATAAAGGAGTTCAGTGCTTCTATCATCTTCCTTTGTATAGTGGGTGCACATTTAGAATCCTGCTGTACATTTGATACTTAGTTGAAGAGGAGAAGATGATAGAAGGGAAAAAAGAATGTATGGATACCAGAGAAGTGAGGCATCAAAGGGAGAGGAGGGCTGTGTCCTTTATGTCCAAGGCCTGCAAAACATTCAGAGCAACCATATAATCTAAATGGCACACAGGTTCTTTGCGAGCTACTGGGCAGCCAGCGGCAGAGGAGTTTGTTGTGCAGCAGAAGGACCTGCTATACATCTACAGGACAGGAATGGCACTGTCACAGAAGCCATCACCAGTCCTGATGCAGGATCTTGACCCAAAATGTCAACAATTCCTCCCCCCCCCCCCCCCAAACAGATGCTGCTCGACCCATTGAGTTCCTCCAGCAGTTTGTTTTTTGCTCCGTCGCCAATTCTTTCTGCTTCTGTGTCTTTCCAACGGATCAACAAGTACCGACAATGTCTGTGTTCACAGCTTTGCAGCAGTTGTTGCTTCAGCTGCAAAATGCTGAAAACACTGTGCCAATGGCATTTATCAGCCACCATGTGTCGCAGAAAAGATATGTCTCCTGACTGATAAGATATCTTTATTAGTCACATGTACATTGAAACACACCGTGAAATGCATCTTGTTCATAGAGTGTTCTGGGGACAGCCCGCAAGTGTCGCCACGATTCCGGCGCCAACATAACATGCCCACGACTTCCTAACCCGTATGTCTTTGGAATGTGGAGGGAAACTGGAGCACCCGGACAGACACCAGACACGGGAAGAATGTACAAGCTCCTTACAGACAGTGGCCGGAATTGAACCTGGGTTGCTGGCGCTGTAATGGCGTTACACTAACTGCTACACTACCGCGTGAGAGGCCTTACACCAGGGGGCCGAGTTTGAGAGTGAGGGACAGGCTATTTAGGACTGAGATGAGAAGTTTCTTCACTCAGAGGGTGGTATACTTTTGGGATTGTCTTCTCCGGATAGCACTGAGAAGAACCACAGATTAGAGCATTACGCCAGTCCATTGAGAGGAGGGGAGAGCACTGTCGTGGGAAATACACAGTTGTTTTGTTCATTAAAAACACAGATCCATAGATTTTTGGGCATTAAGAGTCTCAAGGGATTTGGGGATATTGCTGGAAAATGGCCTTGAGATGGAAGACCAGCAATGATCTTAGAGAATGGTGGATCAGGCTTGAAGGGCCACATGACCTACTCCTGCTCCTAATCCTTATGTTTCCCTGGGATGTGTATTTCCCAGCACAGTGCTCTCCCCTCCTGTAAATGGATGGGGGTAATGCTTTAATCTGTGGCTCTTCTCAGTGCAATCTCTAGGGTCCTGGTAGAAAGGTGATTCTTGACCTCTCTGTGTGGCAGCATCTTTCTCAACCCTTCTTTAAAATTCTGGAGGATTAACTCACAAACAAAATATTTTCTGAAAACATATTATTGATATTTTATTGAAAGAGTGCAGAGAAGATTTACGAGGATGCTGCCAGGGCTCGAGGGCAGGAGTTATCGGGAGAGGTTGGGCAGGCAAGGACTTTATTCACAAGATCACAAGACAAAGGAGCAGAAGTAGGCTGCTCGGCCCATCGAGTCTGCTCCGCCACTTCACTGTGAGCTAAGCTATTCTCCCATCTAGCCCCAATTCCAGGCCTTTTCCACATATCCCTTGATAACCTGACTAATTAGATACCTATCAATCTCCTCCTTAAACACCCCCAATGATTGGGCCTCCACAGCTGTATGTGGCACCAAATTCCATAAATCCACGACCCTCTGGCTAAAGGAATTTCTCCTCATTTCTGTTCTAAATGGGTACCCTCTAATTCTAAGACTGTGCCCTCTTGTCCTGGACTCACCCACCAAGAGAAACAACTTAGCCACATCTACTCTGTCCAGTCCTTTCAACATTTGAGATGTTTCCATGAGGTCTCCTCTCATTCTTCTGTACTCCAATGAATACAGTCCAAGAGCCGACAAATGCTCCTCGTATGTAAGCCCTTTCATTCCGGGAATCATCCTCGTAAATCTTCTCTGAACCCTCTCCAACATCAGTACATCCTTTCTAAGATAAGGGGCCCAAAACTGCACACAGTATTCCAAATGAGGTCTCACCAGTGCCCCACAGAGCCTCATCAACGCATCCTTACTTTTATACATTATTCCTCTTGAAATGAATGCCAACGTAGCATTCACTTCCCTTACTGCTGATCCAACCTGGCGGTTAACCTTTAGGGTATCCTGCATGAGGACCCCCAAGTCCCTTTGCACTTCCGAATTTTGAATTTTCTCCCCATCTAGATAATAATCTGCCTGTTTATTTCTTCTTCCAAAGTGTACAACGGCACATTTCTCAACATTGTATCTCATCTGCCATTTCTTTGCCCATTCTCCTAAACTGTCCAAGTCTCTCTGCAACCTTTCTGTTTCTTCAACACTTCCTGTTTCTCCACCTACCTTGGTGTCATCTGCAAACTTAGCTACAAAACCATTTATTCCATAATCTAAATCATCGATATACAGTGTAAAAAGAAGCGGCCCCAACACCGACCCCTGCGGAACACCACCAGTAACCCCCAGCCAACCAGAACAGGATCCCTTTATTCCCACCCTTTGCTTTCTGCCTATCAGCCAATGCTCCACCCATTCTAATATCTTTCCAGTAATTCCATTAAGCAGTCTCTTGTGCAGCACCTTGTTGAAGGCCTTTTGAAAATCCAAATACACAACATCCACAGCCTCTCCCTTGTCCATCCTACTTGAGATTACCTCAAAAAATTCCAATAGGTTGGTCGGGCAGGATCTTCCCTTCATGAAACCATGCTGGCTTGGATCTATCTTGTCATGCACCTCTAGGTATTCCATAACCTCATCCTTGAGGATCGACTCCAATAGCTTTCCAACCACCAATGTCAGACTAATAGGCCTGTAATTTTCCTTTTGCTGCCTGCCTCCTTTCTTCAACAGCAGAACTACATTTGCAACCTTCCAGTCCTCCGGAACCATGCCAGAGTCGACTGATTCCTGGAAAATCATCTCCAATGCCTCCATAATCTCTAAAGCCACCTCCTTCAGAACCCGAGGGTGCACTTCATCCGGTCCGGGAGACTGATCTGTCCTTAGTCTATTGAGCTTCCCAAGCACCTTCTCACTAGTAATCTTGACTGTACTCAATTCTATTCCCTGAGACTCCTGACTACCAGGTATATTCCTTGGAATGTAGGAGACTTGATGGGTGACATTATAGAGGTGTATTCGATCATTAGGGGCATGGACAGGATGAATGCACACAGTCTTACTCCCAGGGAAGGGGAACTATGAAACTAGAGGGCATAGGTATAAGGTGAGAAGTGAAAGCTTTAAAAAAGACCTGAGGGTAACTCCTTCATGCAGAGGGTGGTGTGTGTATAGAATGAGCTGCCAGATAAAGTGGTTGAGGCAGGTACAATAACAACATTTAAAAGGCATTTGGATAAGTACGTGGAGAGGTGGGGTTCAGAGGCATATGGGCCAAATGTGTGCAAATAGGACTAGCTTGATGGGCACCATGGTCAGCATGGACCAATTGGGCTGAAGGGCCTGTTTCCATGCTGTACAACTCTATGACTATGACTCTATCAATAAAAGAACATACAGAGAACCAAGGTAACATTTTCACTGTGTGCTTACTTCACAGAGGCAGACATTTCTGGTAAATACCACACTAGACAATGTATAAACAACACAGGGAACAGTTGGTCACATGATACAGTATAGCCACAACAGTTGTCTCTGATTCTCACCCATGGCTGATTAGGTACAATGTCATTCTCACCACTGTATCAGCAGATACCAGGTTCGGATCCCATTCAAAGGTTGGAGCACAACAATGTAGGCTGACATTTGAGTGTCGTACTGAGGGAAGGCTGCACTGTCAGAAGTGGAATAGTAAATCAGAGCCCTGTTTACACATAAGATCCCATGGCACTATTTTGAACAAGAATGATGGTGTTATCCCGAGTGACTTGGCCAATGTTTGCTACTTATTCAGCTTCAATACAAAAGAAAATAATTGGTCATTACCATGTTGCTGAATGAGGGAGCTTGCAGTGTAGTAATTGGCTTCTGTATTTCATAAGTTGCAACCAGTGACTACCCGAAAAAATACGTCATAAAAGATTCTAAATGAGTTCATTCCTTTCTTAGCATAGCAACAAAATGGGCCTGCTTACTCTCCTGCTCTGACACAAAGATAAGGTCTCGTCTATGTTCTGACTCTCGTCAGCCAGGGGTCCCGGTCTCAGAATAAGAGGGAGGCAATTTAGGAGGGAGATGTGAAGACATTTCTTCACTCAGAGGGTAGCGAATCTTTGGAGGGCTGTGCAGCACCAGTCATTGAGTTCATTCAAAGCAGACTGATAGGTTTCTCAATGTTGAGGGAATCAAAGGATATGAGTATAGTGTAGGAAAATGGAGCTGAGGTAGGAGCTCAGCCATGATCTTGTTGAATGGCACAACAGACTTGAAGGCCAAATAGCCTACTCCCGCTCATAATTTTTAGGCTCCTATATTGTCATAGGGATTCCCAAACTGGAGATTAGGAATTAAAAACTGTTAGTTTATTTTAACATATTACATTAACACATTTAATTATTTGTGTTTTAATGTGATGTCATTAATTTTATTCCTAAGATCATTTACGTCAATTGTAATAGTTCCTAAGTGTCCCTGACAGAAACATTTAAAGGTCTTTAAATTACACCTTCGGCTTTGACAGCAGGCAAAGCTTCACTTCAGGCTTGCCTTCTGTCAAGGGCTGTCTGGGACGAGGCTTCAGCAGTACACCGCCCAACATCTACTCATTGCTGAGGGCCTGTAACACCTCACCAGACACCTCCTTAGTCAGGAGGGTCAGCCCAAACAAGTGAGGGCGGCTGGTGCTTCAGGGGTGAGGAATCTGTGCTGCAGGCTGGCCCTAGCTGGATGTGGCCACTGAAAGCCCCAGCAGTATCTCTGCACATGATCAGCATTTCGACAAAAGGATTTGATGACAGCACAGCTGAGGTCTATTACACAGCAATTCAGATGCCATGAAAGTCTCCACAGAAAGAGCATTTGGGAAACTTTTTATTGTTTGTTTTATAAACACAGTGCAGCAAGCAAAACCATGAACTCAAGGTGGGGTTTATATTTGTAGATTTTATGATGAAAGAGATGAAAATATCTCCAGTATTGGTATTGATTTATTATTGTCACTTGTACCGAGGTACAGTGAAAAACTTGTCTTGCATACCGATCGTACAGGTCAATTCATTACACAGTGCAGTTACATTGAGTTAGTACAGGGTCCATTGATGTAGTACAGGTAAAAACAATAACAGTACAGAGTAAAGTGTCACAGCTACAGAGAAAGTGCAGCACAATAAGGTGCAAGGTCACAACAAGGTAGATCGTGAGGTCAGAGTCCATCTCATCGTTCAATAGTCTTATCACAGTGAGATAGAAGCTGTCCTTAAGTCTGGTGGTACGTGCCCTCAGGCTCCTGTATCTTCTACCCGATGAAAGAGGAGAGAAGAGAGAATGTCCCGGGTGGGTGGGGTCTTTGATTATGCTGGCTGCTTCGCCAAGACAACGAGAGGTAAAGACAGAGTCCAAGGAGGGGAGGCTGGTGTCCGTGATGCGCTGGGCCGTGTCCACAACTCTCTGCAGTTTCTTGCAGTCCTGGGCAGAGCAGTTGCCGTACCAAGCCGTGATACATCCAGATAGGACGCTTTCTGTGATACATCGGTAAAAGTTGGTGAGAGTCAAAGGGGACAAACCGAATTTCTTTAGCCTCCTGAGGAAGTAGAAGTGCTGGTGAGCTTTCTTGGCCGTGGCATCTACAGAGCCACTCATATTAGGGCAAATGTGATTTGCTTTTAATGAAGAAATTTCTCCTCTGAAAGAAGAAACTTAAGGTTTTTGTTGCCCCGGGATATAATCCATTGGTTGTGACAGAGCACTGCATATGAATGTCTCAGAATGCTTGTGTGTCATCGTGTGGAAAAATTGTGCTGTTGAGAACATTGGGAGTTGTTGACTGTGGACTGATATGCAGAACTTTTAATTCGAAATGGGTCTAACAATTATAATTTCACTAGTTTTATTTTAAATTATGTTCTCAGGGATACTGCAGGGCAGGAACGATACCAGACGATTACAAAGCAGTACTACAGACGGGCCCAGGTAAGCACTGCTATATTTCTGTCTTCCTGGGAAGCAACAATGCTAGCGCAATTGGCTTTGAGACTAATTTTAATCGAAAGCAAGATTATTTTCTCCCATGATATACTGGGTAAATGTTGTTGACTGCTTTTACATAACCTTGACAATTTTTTTTCATTTATGCTTATAATTCTGTTGTTTGTTCCATGCTATCTAGGTTTAAGCATAACTGCATTTGAGCAGGATAGAATCAATCTTAGTACAGGCCATAACAAACAATCTGCTGGAGGAACTCAGTGGGTTGAGCAGCATCTGTGGGGGGGAAAGGAAATGTTGATGTTTCAGTTCAAGACGGTAATAAACTGGTTCCACTTTTATAGGCGATAAGCCGACTTTGTCCATAAGTTGGAAAATAAACAAAACTCACTCAATATGGTAACTATACCTCCACAGTATTGTGATGAATGGCATCAAAAGTAGAAAAGAATGATAAGGAAGAGCAATTACTAAAAGTAGAGAGAGAAGGAAGACTAGTTCTGCCCTTTGTAGGAATGAAATTATATGTGAATGTCAGAGTTTTAAATTTAATAATATCTTGGAAATTTGCTCGTATGTAGGGGTGTCCATAAGTCGGGCACTTGTAATCCAGGAACAGACTGTACTCCCACTGAGGCAGAGGAAGATTAAGCTGGTTTACCTCCTTTTTATCCTAACCCAGCTACTCCATCTAAAATGAAATACTTAAGGTATCAAGTATCAAACATATCAATATTCTCCATACTTAAATAGTCTGCCAGTATTCAGAAATCCCCATTAACCGTCCTTCACAAACCTCAATGACCGAATGAGAATGTTATGTGGGTGGGGTTAAAATTATATTGAGGTTACTCACCAGTCTGAGGCCGGACTTTTCCTTCTTAATGAAGTTGTATGAGGCTTGTGCATCAGGTCATGGTGGCTAAGCCTGTATAGAAGTGATGGGCATATGTCGGGAACTGCTGGAGTCCGTGAACTGCACTTAAAGTCAGGATGGGACAGCAATCAGAAAAAAAACTAACTAACCAGGTTTGTATTTACCCATGGTTGGATTTATTGTGCTGTGCTATTGATCTACTTAAGGATCAGGACTATGGCTGCCTGGTTCCTTCACTTGGAGCAAGTTAGCAGGTCTTAGCCAAGGCATTATGAAGCATCCAAAGAGCTGAAAATTCACTAGTTTGATTATTCTTCAGTGTTGCTGTCATAAATAATGACTGGTTACTTGGCTGTTGCCAGGTGGGAAACTATCTCTTGATGTTGCCTCACCCCTCTGAAAAATGAGTAAAATTGGATGAAGAAAAAGAGGTTGACCTTCCAGCTGCTCTAAACCTTCACCCCACTCCCAATCTGATCTCTGCACTGTTCCAACGAAGCTGAACATAAGTTTTATGAACAAATGCTCCTCATCCGACACTGGACATTACAGGCTCAGACCTCAATAGATAATTCAGCAGTTTCGAGTCATCAGCCATTCCAGCCTTGAATTTCACATGTCTCGCGCTTTTTTCTTTCTTCTTCTCTGGTAATTTCAATTTTACTCCTCGATTCCTCTTTACACCATACTCAGACACACCTTTCTGATTTAACAGCCTCTAACCAGTACCACCACTACTTGTGTCATTCAGTCTCTCCTGCTCCTCCATCCCCCACCTTTCGTTCTCTCTACCTCTCCCTCCATTCTCTTCCCTTCCCAACTTTCTCTGCAACGTCAAACTTTCATATCCTATGCTTCTCCTGGTACTGAAGGAAGGTGATCAACCCAAGCTCTGTGTTTCTCCCTTCACAAACGCCGGAGTATACCCAGCGCTTTCAGTTTTTATCTCAGTGCTCATTCATTGATTGCAATCTTAACTAACTGTGCTGTTTTGATACAAAATACAAGGAAAATCATTCAGCAACTCAAAAATATTAGCCAGCAGCTTAAAAATGTGAGCCATCTAAAGAGAGTCTGAAACTAACAGCAGAGACAACAGCCCACAATTTAAAAATACTTGTCATTACATTTTTAGAGCACAGGCCTCATAACAGCTCAACACAGTGGCTCTGGTCTGGAATCTCAATCCAAATAATGATTGTGATCCAGATGGTTCAGAAGAATTCTACATATGCTGGGGTTGGGTATGACTGGTTTTCTATGAAGCTTTATAATAAAAAGGGTGTATTACTCTTTATTTATAGGGAATCTTTTTGGTGTATGATATCACAAGTGAGCGCTCCTTTCAACATATTATGAAATGGGCCAGTGATGTTGATGAGGTAAGAGAGCAGCATTGCATCATTTTACCTTGAATAAATATTACTCACATTTTAGCGTGTTACTCATGGTGTATGGTTCCTCCCCAGTATGCTCCAGAAGGGGTTCAGAAAATTCTCGTAGCCAACAAAGCTGATGAGGAACAGAAAAGGCAAGTTGGTGTAAAGCAAGGTCAAAAGGTAAGTATTTGCTGCACAGTGCAATTATTTATAAAGGAGGTTTAGAATAATGGATGGTGCTTTTTTTTTTGATGATATTGTAGTTCAATGGTCAGGAACAAGTCCAAAATAAAGGTCAGTGTAAAATCGTGATAATTTCCAAATCACAGGTTCAGAAAATGTTGCCACTCTGTTGCACATCTTCTGTGCTGGGTCGGTTGGTGCTGCTGAACTAAGATGCTCAAGTTAGATAGACTTTGTTGGGGATCTTCTGCAGTAATTGCAGCTTGGTTCAGCAACACCGATAGACTCAGCACAGCAGATGTGCAATAGAATGGCAACATTTTCTGAACCTGTGATTTGGAACTTATCATGGCTTTGTTGGGGAGTTTCTTCAGTAATTTTCTTGAGTTTAAATGTTGAACCCTTGAGAACAAGTGATGAGAATAAGGGTCCAAACTTGACTTAGATTTAGAAAGGCTGCTGTCTCACTTTGCATTTACTATATAGTGTGCATGATTGCTGTTGCACAGTAAATTGTGAGATTAAATTTAAGCATGTCAAACCAATTGTGTTGTTGAAGAGGTGATGCATCTGAAGCATTGTGTACAATTTTGATCTCCTAAACAAAAAGGATATATTTGTCCTGGAATGAGTGCAACTTAGATTCACCAGATTGGAATCCTTTAGCCCAGAGGGCCATGGAGACTGCCATTGAGTTTGTACAGACCAGAGACTGATAGATTTCCATACTGTATACTAAGAGAATCAAGGGATGTGGGGATAGTGCAGGAAAATAGAGATGAAGTAGAAGATCAGCCACCATCTTGTTGAACAGTGGAGCAGGTGCCAATGGCTGGATGGCCAACTCCTGCTTTAACTCTGAGGTTGTTGACTCATATTTGCGGGAAGCTTTGCAGCATTATGGCACCTTTGACAAGCACGATGTAAGCTGCTGTCTAACGATACATCACAATCAACCAGCATCCAGATACTAAAATCAAAGAGCAGGAAATGTATTATCTTTTGTTGTGTTAAAAGGAACATTCTAGATATGCTAATTTTTTATTCCTTGTTTGATCTATTGTTAAATTTCCTTTCAATGTTTCCTTCTAAAGCTTGCAAAAGAATATGGAATGGACTTCTTTGAAACAAGTGCCTGCACAAATTATAACATTAAAGAGGTCAGTGGAAGTATTATATTCAAAGAACTGTCAGGGAGTACACCACAGAGAAAGACCATATGACCCATAGTTTCTTTAATGGCACTGTCCTAGAGCAGGCCAAAATTAATGGATCAGAATGGACTGGATCTGGCTTACAACTTGCTGTGTCTGTCTGCACTAACCTTTACTGGATAGCGAGGAATATCCTCCACCCCATGTCGAAAGTGTCCTCATGTGTCCAAGTGGCATCCATATCAACTACACCCAGGTTTGCTGTACTGGAAGATATGGGTCTGTAATTGTAACACTGAGACCCAGTACTGGTGGACACAGCTCTGTAGTTTAATGTAAATGGAATATGAGCCATAATATACAAACAAAATGATATTAAGTGTTTTTCAAATGGATGATCACTGTGACAAGGTGAAGTGTAAAACAATCATATTGTTGAATTGATAAAAGCATTTTATTTTTTATTAGGTTTATATAAAAGTTTTTCTTCATACTTCCCTTGCTTTGTCCACTGACTGTATACCCTGACAAGGGGTCAATAACTCTGGTCCTATGGAACCCCTAACTGATCAAATTTTTGTTACAGTCAGCTAATAATTGTCTTTATTAAATTCCACTGGTTTGCATAGTGTCCAGAATTCCCTTTTGCCCTGGATCCCATTATGAATATGGATGTTTTAGTCAGAATGTGTTAATTGTTTGCAGTGTGCATTTTGAAACAGACCATGAAGTGCTGGTTGAATTTAAAAACCTGGATGATGTCACCATGGATCAAAGAATGTTGAGAAGGGATAAAAAAATATATTGGGGAGAAGTGTTTGCTTTGCACTAAATGTATGCAAAGGTCTCAGCCACCATTTGGGCTTCATCTCTGCACATTTGGATCCATTCCAATTTGCACAGTAAGTCCAACCAGTGGACAGTCCTGTCCCACACAGGTAGCGCCAGGAACCAAAAATGAATTACCTCTGTATATTCTGATCAGTTCCAAAATTAAACATAGTAGTTGGTTTGAAACAAAAACTGAAACTGCTGGAAACACTCAGCACATCGGCCAGCATCTGTAGAAGGACAAACAGTTAAGATTTCATGTCTGAAACCCTTGGTCAGAACTGTAAAAAATGCACAGCATTCAGATGAAGGGTCCCAGACCCAAAACATTAACTGTTTCTCATTCCACAGATGCTGCCTGACCTTTTGAGTGTCTCCAGCATTTTCTGTTTTTGTTTCAGATTTCCAGCCTGCAGTTTTATGGTCTTCTTTTCTTGACAATGGTTTGTTGCTCTTGTAACCCCATGGTATTTTGATGTGCTTCTCTTCCATAGTCATTCACTCGACTGACGGAACTAGTGTTACAGGCCCACAAGAAGGAGCTTGATGGACTTCGACTGTCAACTCCTGATGAACTTGGCATTGCTGATTTAGAAGAAGATGACAGTAAAACTGAACGGATGGATAGTTCACAAAAAGCTTGCTGGTGCTAGAAATATAGCAAAAAAGAATCTAATTTAGCTGTCTGAGTCATGCCTCAAAAATTCAAAACCTAGTTGCCTGCTCCTACATCGTGTCATCTTAAATATTCATCTGAATCCTGCCTCTCCCTTGAGTTGGACTAATTCTTACATCGATTCTTATAGGTGTTGTATTTTTGTCCCAACTCTATGTTTCAACAACCTCTTGGACCAGGCTTGTCTGCTGTGCATTTTGTACAGTTACTGTGCTGTGATTCATGTTCAGGTCATCGACTGATGATCCAGTAGCCCAGTTTCCACAAGACTGATGTTTCAGTATTTGTTTTGTATGTGAATGACCCTTCCAAGTAATGCGTTTCAAGAGCAGTCAACATGCCAGCTTCCTGAAATATCCCTATTTGTGTAATTAGTTTCTGCAAAATGCTTTTAATATATTTTGGTCATGCTCAATAAAAGTGCTCTGTTTGTCGTTCCTTTGTCCAATTAATAATTTCTAAGCCCAATGTATTTCCTTACACCTGACTCTTTTTCGAATTCTATGTAAGGTTCCAAATTATTGGCATCAATCCAGGTCAATGCAATTTAAGGGCAGAATCAGAAGGTGACTATCAATTTAAATTAGCCTTTATTAATATTGTGAATGTGCAAGTTCTTTCTCTCAAGTGCTATGCTGTAGATTAATCACTTAGAGCAATGGTTTTGACTGATTTGGCATAATAGCTGCAAGCTGCCTTCAAGTTAACTGTATATTTTTCCATTTGCTCCATTTATTTCCTGCTATCATTGGAATATTAAAATAGGAAAAGGATTGTTGTTTGGAGTAAATAGGAGACTGATATAGCATCCTCTCGCACATCACTGTTCTATCATTGGACATGTCAGAAACAAAAATAATATAAACTTTGCCGAGCAACGAAACCAACAATTTATTCCATTCAACTTTCCTCCTTTGCAGGTTTAAATTTAGAAGCCTTGTGAAATTATGTAAGTATTTTTTTCACTTTAAATACTGAAGGCTAATTTCAAATTTGAAAATTCTGCATAGTGTGTGTTCTATAATTCTGGTCTTTTCTTAAATTCTCTTTTAGTATTTAGATCAAAAACGTTTTTAAAAAGCCCTCTGACATCAATGTGATAGATCTTTGCAATTTGAAGGATTAATGAGTGGAAATACACTTTGGTGTTTTAATCAAGAGGCATGAGATACTTCTTTTTCCACTTTGTAATTAATAACCACAACAAAGTTATGTTCCTTAAAATTGCATGTTTTAAATTAGTAACCTAACCATTTTGTTCAGCAAGCCATTATTTTGAAGGAAATGAGGCATTCGCCTGTTTTAGGGTAGAAGTTTGGAAACAGAAATGATTTGCTCCTGTCAGGAGATCAGTCTTAATATTTCTTCATAACTGTGAACTCCAAGGATCAGTTGATAGTATGTGTAAATTACTTTCCTTTCAATGGTAGAATACAGAATGAAAAAAAAAGTTCTGTGTTTTGTTGAGATTTTTGGTTTGTTTGAACCTGACAGATTGATTATCTGTGCTTCTTAGGCTTTTTCTTCTAGTAATCAAAGTATGTATGAACATAATGACTTCCTGATGTTCTTCACTCTGCCTGGACATGTCAAATGAAAGTGGCGTGCTAAGTTAAAACATTCTAATTTTCCCAATTACAGCATTTGTTAGGGGAAATATACAATTTGATGAGAACTAATTTTATTATCTACAATTGAAAACAATGAATTTATTCACAGATGCTTATAAATAAATTTCATCAAGGGTTTTTACTATGTTAAAAGAACAATTGAATCAATAACAGTCAATATTTTCAGCCTTAATCCCAGCCTACCAAAGCATTGTGTCATCCGACAGCATTAGATGGTTGCCTTAATAGTAGATCATAAAATCTCTTTCTTTCATCATTAGAAGCCTTACTAAAATTTCCCAGACATGGGAACATCTATGCACCTATTTATATCTACAAGGAGAAATATATTGCCAATAATTTCCTCTCATCAGTTGCTCTGTTCCTTGATAAGGTTTAAGAGAAATTTGCTTGGATTGGATCTGTTGAACACTGAAGCAAAGATTTGTCACCCCAGTAATTAATCTTCTAAATGTGTTCCAAACTTGGTCCACTTGATATTGTGTGCATTAAACATGCCACTTGCACTCTTACACTGAAGGTCAGACAATTTCACTGCGCAGAACAATGTGATTCCTGAGTTGTACTGTGGTGATTTAAGGTCCAGGCCTCTGAATCAGCACAATTCAATATTTTTAATACACAATATCAATACGTACAATTGGAAGCAACAATATTTCGGTCTAATTAATACACAGACTCTAATGCTTTAATATCTTTCAAATCTATTATCTTTCAAATATAAAGAGTGAATGTGTTTTATAAACTAGCACTGAAGTTTTTTTGGCTTCAAGCAACTCACAAACAAAACAATACCCTAAGGCCTACCTGGAAAAATAATTTTTATTTTTTTCCACCACTAACATGTCCATGTGAATAAAAGGCTGGTATGCAGAACTTGCATTTGGCTTTCAGAATGCTGCAAATAGTTTTGAAAGCATTCACATAGTTTACAGCCCAATTCAATTTCACACTGGGATGCTCTGCTCAGTGTGATGTTAGTGGGATAAAAACGGAAGAGAAAAGCACAACCACAAATGAGGAAAAAACAGTCGAAGGTATGCACAATTAAATGCCTTCATCTGTCTTATTTCAGGATTTTTGGCCCACCAAGGAGAAATTTTGAGTGATTTAGCCAGTCTTCAGCCATTCAGATACTGCCTAGGTAAACCGAAACCAAAGAAACATGTCACGATTAAGGGTCCTGACCCAAAACGTTGACTGTCCATTTCCCTCCATAGAAGCTGCCCAACCCGCTGAGTTCCTCCAGCTCCTTTGTGTGTTACTAAACATTTTGACTGAGAGTTTTGGGCTTGCTTCAGCTCACAAGCAAGTTGAAATAAACCACCAACATGAATGACGAGTAAATGAAGTAAAGTTAAGGCCTATCTTTAACACCATGTTGAGACAAGTAACAGAGTTCTCACAATAATATTCATCTAAAATCAGGTTAAGATTTCAAGTGATGGAACAGCATTACCACATAGCTTTCAGAATGAATGTCTGGACATTCTACATCAGTCTATGACTACAGTTGCTACTTTAACTTATAAAGACTGATCAGAGACTAGAAGTCAATCCAGTTAACCAGAATGAAGTTCCTTTTAGAAACCAAAATTAGCTGATTTTTGTCAAATAGTGATGAAAACTGAATCAAAAAACACCCCTGAACAAAAAATAAAAGCTGAAAAATTCAAGCCTTCTTCATAACAGCCTAAATTTTGCCCTCACCACCAAGCAGATGGGATGTTATGGTGGCCTTCAACCTACTTTGGAAGATTCAGAAATTTCATCTTTTCCAACCTTAGTGCATGTCCAGTGTACAAGATCTCTTGTGTTTCGCAACAGTGATGTCATTGAACAGGCTGAGCAATCTGTCACGCTGTTGAATTCTTATAAGTCTCAAACCAGAAAGTAATTTTTTGAGACACAAGAGATTCTGCAAATGCTAGAATCTGGAGCAACACACACAGAATGCTGGAGGAACTCATGATGAAGGGTCTCGATCCGAAACGTTGACTGTTTATTTCCCTCCATAGATGCTGCCTGACCTGCTGAGTTCCTCCAGCATTTTGTGTGTGTTGTTGGTAATCTTTTGAAACATTTTACAGAGAAAAATATAAAGTGTGAGACATATGTGAAAGATTAATGAAGAAAGTAAAAAAAATCAAAACTATTTATAAGATCATTTTAAAAAGCGTGGAATTTCTGAAGTAATTATTCAAGGAAATTATAATCTTCATATTTGACATTATTTTATGGTCGGAGATGTCGTTAACCAGTAATAAGGACCTAGTACACCTTTCAAAATCAAGTTACACCTCATTCAACAAGACATAACATCTTAATGGTTTTTCAAAACAGGAAAAATTTGCAAGTACTTGTAGCTGATGAAGTCCACTGATTTCTTTCAGTTATCTGGGCAAGTCCTGCAGCTTTGCATACCATAAAGGAGCAGGGAATCACTGACAGCATAAATATTCAAAATAACTTTCATGCTTTTGTATTCCAAGTCTCTATTTCTGAAGGCCAGGATCCTGTATGTCTTTTTAATCTGTACATCAACATCTCCCGTCACCTTCAAAGGTTTCTGCACATATACCACAAATCCTGTACTCACGTCAGATAACCATTATATTCTATTGCCTCCCTTTCTTCCTTCTGCGTTGTGTTACTAACTGATTCTCTGCATTAAAGTTCATCTATCACATATCCATTGATTCCATCAGCCTGCCTTGAAGTCTATCACAGGTCCCCTTGTTGCCTTCCACCCTTCAAAATGGATGTTGATTGCAAATTTTGAAAAATGGATGTGCCTTTGACTCAAAATCATTGATAAATGTCAGGAAATAAACTGCATTGAGCCATAGGAAACACAACTGTGTCCCATTTCCCAGCCTGGAAAACAGCTGTTCATCACTATTCTCCATTTCCTTTCCCAGAGCCAATTTCATATTCAAGCTGCCACGGCACTTTTTATTTCATGGATTTCAATTTTTCTAATAGGCCCATTATGTGATAGTTTATCACATGCTTTCTGAAAATGCATATATATATTAACCCTTTTATTTGTCTCATCAAAAATCTTAATTATCACTTAAGTATGCTGGCTTTCCTTATTAATTCATACTTATCTATTAATTTTCTGCTAGATTGTTGCTTCTAGCAACTTCGCCCTCAGGGAGGTTAAACTGGTTGGCTTGTAGTTGCTGAATTTATCCTTGTATCCTTTTTTGAACATGAGCTGGATATTCTCTAGTCCTCTGGCAACACCCCAAATGTCTAACTAAGACTGGAACATTTTGGCTGGTACCTCCATAATTTTCATCCTTACAATCCCTTGGCAATTTGCAATGAATTCCATCCAGACTTATTTACTTCTAGTACAGAAAACCTTTTTAGTACATCCACTTTATAATTTTAGAGCATATCCACTATCTTAATTGTCTCTTTCACCATAACTTGGACAGCAATTTCCTCCTTCGTAAAGACAAATGCAAAATATTAAGTCAGTACTTATGTAATTTTATGTTTTGATTCCTAACCGGTCTTGTCTCTCTTATTACAAACCATTTTATTAACATTCCTTTAAGGTTAGATGTCAGTGTCCCCTCACAATCTCTCTTATTTCCTTTTCAATTTCCTTTGTTAATATTTCTCCTATCACTTATATGATCAATCTGACATCAGTCGTGCATCTCCTTTTTTGGATTCATCCTACTCTCTTTTTTGTTGTACAAGGAACTTTGGCTTTCACTGTCATTTTTTTTTCCTTTACCTGGACCATTGTTTTAAGACAAAGTTTTGCGTGTCTATCTTTGATTCCAGATAAACTTGGCCAGAAAGGTTTTCAACCTACTGAAATTGGGCCTCCACCAATTAAGTAATTTTATGTTAATGAAGTTGTTATGTTCTTTTGTAAATGTAGTTTCCCCTAAACCCCGGTACAAGGGTGTATCTATGCTTGCATTAGTAAGAATGAATATCGACTGATCTTTCAGTTCCAAACAAGTCAACTTATTTATGTCCAGATTGATAACATTTGCTTATAAGCCAACATAAGGTGTGGCTATGGGTGCAGATGCAGTATAACATGCAATGTAGGATTTACATCAACGGTAATGAAGTGCGTCGAAAGGTTGGTTATGGTGCGAATCAAATCCTGCCTCAGAGATGACCTGGATCCGCTCCAATTTGCCTACTGCCACAACACGTCAACGGCAGATGCGATTTCTCTGGCTCTTCACTCTGCTCTGGACCATCTGGACAACAGGAACTCATACGTCAGGCTGTGGTTCATCGATTACAACTTGCTTTTCAACACAATCATCCCATCCAAACTGATCATCAAGCTTCAAGACCTGGGCTTCTGTACCTCCCTCTGCGACTGGATCCTCAACTTCCTCATCAGCAGACCTCAGTCAGTGAGGATCGGTAACAACAACTCCTCCTTGCTGACCGTCAACACGGGTGCACCTCAAGGCTGCGTGCTTAGCCCCCCTGCTCTTCTCTCTATACACACATGACTGTGTGGCTAATCACAGCTCCAATGCCATCTTCACATTCGCTGACACTATTGTTAGACAAATCACAGGTGGTGATGAGTCAGCTTACCGGAGCGAGATAAGACACCTGGTTGAGTGGTGCCATGACAACAACCTCTCGCTGAACGTCAGCAAAACTAAAAAGCTGATTTTTGACTTCAGGAAGGAAGGCGAACATGCACCAGTCTCTTTGGAGGATCGGCAGTGGAGAGGGTCAGAAGCAGTAAAATTCCTGGGCGCTAACATATCGGATGACCTGTCCTGGGCCCAGCACATAGATGCAATCACAAGGAAAGCGCACCAGCGTCTTTACTTTCTTAGGAGGTTAGGGATGTTCGGCTTGTCACCGAACATTCTGACAAACTTCTACAGATATACTGTTGAAAGTATCCTGACTGGTTGCATCATGGTCTGGTATGGTAGTTCAAATGCGCAGGAACGTAAGATGTTGTGGACAGTAGTGGACTCTGCCCAATACATCATGGGCACATCCCTCCCCACCAGTGGTAGTATCTACAGGAGGCACTGCCTCAAGAAGGCAACATCATCAAAGATCCCCACCATCCAGGCCATGCGATCTTCTCACATCTATTATGAGGCAGGAGGTACAGAAGCCTGAAGTCCCACACCACCAGGTTCAAGAACAGCTACTTCCTTCCAACTGTTCAGTTCTTGAATCAACCAGCAAAACCCTAATCTCTACAGTTCAGCAACACCATGACCACTTTGATCACTTTGCACTAAAATGGACTTTCTTTTTGTTCTACTTGTGATTTTTTTGTAAAAATTGTGTATAATTTATGTTTAATTTATGTTTTTCTTGTGAATGCTGCTTATATGACGCAAAAAAGCTTTTTATTGCACCTGTGTATACATGTACATATATGACAATAAACTCAATTTTAACTTTAAATTTTGGCTTAATGGTTCTGCAGTGTTGTGAAGGGTTGATACCTTATCAGCTACTGCTCAGAAATTGGAGGCGAAGGGATACCTGAGCATGTACTTCAGTTACCAATCTAACCTTTGCCAGCGATTTACCGTTGATTTGGTGTACTCTCAGGAGATGCAATGACTGCAATTGAAAATTGTAGGATTAGTTACACCTCCTCACACAACCAAAAATAAACTGCAAACTGACTTTGTAACGATAATTAACGTTTCAGAGCCATAACCTAACAACAAAATCAATTATTTTATTTTAATTGAAGATTAACTATTTATTCACCAGTTCCTAAGTGAACTTTTCATATTTTCTTATGACACAAAAGGCAGCACAGTGCCATAGCTCAAAGTTGCTGCTTCAGTCCCAGTAGCTCAGCTTCAATCCTGACCTCCGGTACTGTCTGTGTGGGAGTTTGCACATTCTGCCTGTGACTGCATGGATTTCCTCCTTGTGCTCCAGTTTCTTCCCACACCTAGTGAAACAAAGGACTGCAGATGCTGGATTCTAGATGAAAAACACGATGATGCTGGAGGAACTCAGCAGGCCAGGCAGCATCCGTGGAGAAAAGGTCCTGAGCCAAAACGTTGACCACCTGCTTTTGTCCAGGGATGCTGCCTGGCCTACTGAGTTCCTCCAGCATCACTGTGTTTATCTTCCCACACCTAGGTTAGTTGGCCACTGTAAACTGCCCTGAGTGTGTAGGTGAGTGGTAGAATCTTGGGGGAGTTGATGAGAACATGGGGAGAACAAAATATGATCAGTGTAAATGGGTGGTGAATAGTCAGCATGGCCCGTTTCCATGCCACACGACTTTATGAGCCATTCAGCTCATTGATTCTATGCCGGCTCTCAGCATTCCAACTCACACTTAATTTCTCTCTAACCTCTTCACTCTCATAGATGCCTATCAACTCCCCTCATGAATAGATGAGACAAAAGATGGTGATGCTGGCTGAGAGAGCGCGGTGAAGATTTATTATTTACAACTGATCAGTCTGGAGGAGAGGTTAATATCAGGAGATGAATCGGGACAAAGGAAGAAATAAAGTGTTGGAACTCTGAATGGGCAAGTTCTGGTCAAAGTTCATTAATTTGTCAAATTGACTGTGCTTTCTCCCTCTACAAATGCTGCCTAACCTTTCTGGTGTTTCCAGCATTCTCTTTTATTTCAGATTTCCAGCAACTGCAGAGCTTTCTATCTCACCGTGCGAACATTCTTTCTCTCTCCTCTACCTCATTCATTAACCACTATTTACACCCTATTAGCTGCAATCAACAAGCCCTTATCACCCTCCCACTTCTCTGCAACTTCAGAACATGTTCGATTTCTCACTGTATGTAGTTCTGGTGAAACGTCGTCCATCTGAATCCTTCAGCGTTTCCCTGTCTACAGATGCTGCCTAATCTACAGAGTATTTCCGGAATTTGCGTTTTTTTCCCCCATCGTTACTGCTACTAGATTCCTTGGAAGTTTTACAGAAGAATTAGTGCTTTTCTAAATAAAAGACACATTCACCTCTCTCTCTGTAATTTGATACTCGCCATTACTTTTTGTTGCCCAAAGGAAATTGGGGTTATTAAAAATTCTTCTCAAAGAAAAACTGCCCTACCCACCCCAACACAAACTGCAATCAACAGCAGCTTCTAAATTAGTGATGTTGTCTGCACTCCGCCCTCTGTGGGTTGGAGAATTGCCAAGGGTTCACTGGGTTCAGTGCCTGTTTCCTGCTCTTCAACTGGATAAGCGTTGGGCTTTTTTTTATGCAAAGTCATTGCAGCGTTTGCAGAATCCTTTGTTGCTGTGATCAACGGCAGAAATCCACACCTTGGGAGTTGAGATCGTTGTGAGCGCCTCACTCCCTCTCAGTCGGCGCACACCATGGCTCGGGCAGTCAAGTCCTTCTACGATCTCAGCGCCGTCACCCTGAACGGCGACCAAGTGGACTTCAACGTCTACAGAGGCAGGGTGGTGTTGATCGAGAACGTCGCTTCTCTCTGAGGCACGACCACGAGGGATTTTCTCCAGCTCAACGAGTTGCAGTCTCGCTATCAGCACCGCTTCGTTGTACTGGGCTTCCCTTGTAACCAGTTCGGTTTCCAGGTGAGCGGAGCTGACTGGCCACAACTTCTGTTTTGCTTTCCTTCTGGTCCCCGAGCTCGACGGGACGAGGTGAAGACCTCGGTCAGTGGTGTAAAACATCGGGCGGGTGTGGTGGAAACAACTCGAGACTACTTTAAACGAGCACATGTCTGTCACATCACCGAGTTTAAGGCTCCTGTGTGATCTAATGCGTCAACCTTTATCCCCAAACTCGCTTCATAATCTCTTCTCAGTAATCAAAATTGAGGAATGTTCGACGTTAATTGCTTCAGGGAGTTGTAAATTTTTACTGCCCTCTACAAGTGGAAGGGTTCCCAAACTACACTTTTATTTTCCGAGCGGGCCGTCGAGTTCCATGCACCCAAACTAGGAAACTTTTCTGTTAGTTTCCCTTAATGTTTTGAAAACTTCTTGCTTGCTCTTCCTCGAAGGCCGGCGCTGCGACCAGAGCAGTTCACACACTGCGGGGAACGCGCCCATTTGGTCTGCGCCGACCACCAACCGCCCACTTATACTGAGAAAATAACTTGTTCTCCCCTCAGTTTCCGCCACCCATCTACGTTCAAGGTGCGACTCATAGTGCCATTTGGTCTGCGCCGACCATCAACCGCCCGCTTATACTGAGAAAAACAAAGTAACTTGTTCTCCCCTCAGTTTCCGCCACCCATCTACGTACTAGCTGCGACTCACAGTGCCAATACGCCCACCCACCTGCATGCCTTTCGAGGTGTGGGTGGAAACCAGAGCACTCGGGGGTCAAACTCGTAGGGGGAACGTGCAAGCTCCACACGGACAGCACCAGGGGTCAGGTTTGAACCCTGGCCTCTGGAGCTGTGAGGCAGCAGCTCAACAAACAGTGCTCTGTGGACTCGTTACACTCTGAACTGGGCTTTGAGGAGATGTGGCATAACTTTTCTCCCCTTAACATGGTTTAAAACCCAGCATTAAATTAGCCTGCTTTCTCTTTCTACATATGCTGCACGACCTGCTCAGGTTTCCCAGTAATTCCTGTTTTTATTCAATTAGCCTCCTAGTTTATTGTATTACTCCCTAATAGTCTGACATGTAATGATTGGTGAACATTAAAGACGTCTCTTTGGATCGCCACTGCCGGTGGCTTTTAACATTTGGAAAGTAATTTTCTTTGTCCGGTGCATGTTCAGCTGAATGCTACCTGTGAATTCTTGTTTGATCATCCGACCGTCGCACAGCTCCCGTGGCCTTTACTGAAGGCTGTCTAATGAGTTGGATTTTTGTTATTTTCAGCAGGAATTAAGTGTTTTTCCGGGCTTTTTTCATATAAGTTTTGTGATTCAGAAATTATGATATCATTGTTTATTGTGCTCCTCATGTTCTTCTCCACACATCTGTCGTGTGATTAATTTGACAGTAAAATGGTGTTAGAAAAATTATGGCTTAAAATAATTTGCTTTATTAAGATTAATTGTTCTGAACTCCACCCATTCTATCCTAGCACATTTTCAGGTTATTGTGAAGTTCTGTTGAAATTTTCAAGTCAGAAAATGAGGATGGACAGTATGGCGCCCAGTTGGTTTGTGTGATTTGCAGTCAAAAATATTCTCTCACCAAGATTAATCTGGTGCCTGGCAGAAGGATCCTCAGAAACCTGCCCTTTACATCTTTAAAGTGATGTGAACACTTCAGAGATAAAGTTAATTAAACATTGGTGAATATTCAATAGGATATTTTACACTTCAGAACTTTCCATTTATCAATTATTCATAAAAGCTTCATAAAAGCACGGTAGCGTAGCGGTTAGCGCGACGCTATTACAGCGCCAGTGATCGGGGTTCGATTCCCTTCGCTGTCTGTAAGGAGTTTGTACGTTCTCCCATGTCTGCGTGGGTTTCCTCCGGGTGCTCCGGTTTCCTCCCACATTGCAAAGATGTACGGGAAGGTTAATTTGGGTTTAAAATGGGCGGCGCGGACTCGTTGGGCCGGAAGGGCCTGTTATCACGCTGTAAATAAAATTTAAAATTTCCATGTCAACTGCTGACCTATGTCTATTACGCAAGCCTATTGCTTTAAACTTAATGAAAAAGACCTTCAACTGCAAAAAAATACTTGTCTTGTGCAGGAAGCAATTTATTCCCATGACATTTTCTCTGAACAATATTTAAAAAAAAATACACCCCTTTTTATTTTAATTAAATCTCTAAGGTAAAATGCCATTATCATTGCATTTTCAGCAGAGGAAGTTATTGGCAAAAGCATCAAGGTCCATTGCCTCTGTTTCACTTCTTGGATCTGGTGATTAATCCTCCTCCTCCTCCTCCATAAAGCACCCGGCATGTTTTCCAGTCTTGAAAGTCCTTTATAATTTTAAGTTCTTGCTGAACTTAATCATTTGAAGTTTCCAGAAAAAAAAACTTTATAAAATGTGTTTGGAAGGTGCAATATAACTTATATGCAGTCAAACTGTCTTACAATCTGTAGATGGGGAGTAACATGTCTGCAGATGTCATGTGCTCCAGCAGTAGTTTACTTGTGTAGTAAAACAAATATTTCAAACTAAATTAATAAATCATCTACAATTGTGGTATCATTGTTTGTGCTGAAAACTTAACCTTTGGTTTGCTTTTTGGACAAGAGGTAAAGATTAATGATGCTTTTTTTTAAACATGTTTGTTACCTGAGAAAGTAAAACACGCCTTCTGTGTATTTTCTTTCAATAATAAGACACAAATTTCCACTTTGCTTTTAATGGTGAACTTTCACCTTCAATGTCTTTTTCAAACATCTTTAGGAAAACGGTCAGAATGGGGAGATACTGAACAGTCTGAAGTATGTCCGTCCTGGAGGTGGCTTTGAGCCCAACTTCACCATGTTCCAGAAGTGTGAAGTTAATGGTGCTGGTACACATCCTGTCTTTGCATTCCTGAAGGAGAAGCTGCCAGTTCCTGCTGACGATCCCACATCCTTAATGAAAGATCCCAAATACATAACCTGGAGCCCCGTCTGCCGATCAGACATTGCCTGGAATTTTGAGAAGTTCCTCATTGGACCAGAAGGAGAACCTTTCAAACGCTACAGTAAAATGTTTGAAACCATCCAGATTGAATCTGACATCCAAAGATTACTGAAAGTGACCAAGTAGAGTTGTAGAGAACCCAAGTTATCAGATATCTTCACTTTTACGACTAATGAAAAAGCTGCATAATCTTTCAGTTCACCTGATCCTGTGCAAGCCCTAAATGAAACAAAATTTACTTTTTTAATGCATTTTTAAAACTTGGCAACTGCACTCATACCTGCAAGCCAAATCCAGTCCCAGAGCAGCATTCTTCTCTGTCTTCCCTTCTGCTGCAGGCTTGTTTATTACTGATTTATTTACTTTGTCATCTACTCCTTTCAGCCTTGGACTTAAGCCTGCAGTGTCGCTTTTTAAATGCTTTCTCAAAACAAAAACTTGCTAATGACTCTGTTAGTACTGCATGCTATAATTCTTTGTATCATGTTGGTTATTTATAACCAGATTATGGTATTGGATATTTTTGCAACATTACATTCTTGTAATACTTTCTCTCCCTTTCATCTGGAACTTTCAAAGGCTGTTTATCTGTCCTAAAGGTAATATAATCTGGGATTTACTGTTTTTGTGCATTCCTTAATGCGCAGTCACAAAAATTTGGTACAAAAATAATTTTAAAGTAACACAATTTAGAACTATGAATATACTCTACCACTAATTAGCCAACTACTGTGGCATTTCCAAACTGTTCTCCAAAAGGAATTTTGGATGTTTTTGTCTTAATTCATGGATGGTTTCTATACAGTCATACTTTCTTAGAAGTTATCTGAAACAGTTTTTCTGGTCTTCAGAACTTTACAGAATGAAGGTGTTCTCCTAAACCCAATCGGGAGGGTACCAGATAACATAGAAAGTTGCTGAATTTGCTGGTTGTTACTGTTTCTAACTTCTTGGAATTGTATACCAAAAATGAGCAATAAATAAACTGTCTGAAAACAAAATTCATGTGCTCTGTTTTTTCAGTAAATTTGATTTTATCAATAGAGATGGCAAATAAACAGCCCTGAAGGAAATTAGTGACCACATTGGTTTATACTAATCTCTAGTAGTTCTGTGGGTACTATATCATTTTTATTTTAAGTTCCACATTATTAGGTTTGTTTAAATTCCCCAACAACCATGATTGGAGTGGGATTTATTTTCCCAGACTGCTGGATTATTAATCCAAATCTATTTTCCCAATGTGGGCTGCCACTGGGATTGGTGTTGAAAATGCATAATTCATAAACAGCTTGTGGAACAGTAATATCAGTATTGTGACAGTGAATAATACTTGGTCCCTGGCCTGTGTCACTATAGCTTATTGAAGCCAAGGTATTTTAACTTGTTTGAGCTCGGTGCACCTGGTGATTTTGGAAGGGTGCAGTTGTCTACAACAGAAAGCTCAAGACACTTGGGGGGGGAAATACCACCAATGTGTCCACAAGATTCACGGAAGGATGCAAAGCAGTGTCCTCTCCCAGACAAACGTCTCCAGCACTGAGGCCCCAGTTAGATTCAATTAGTCATGTTCAGCAGACCAAGTCATTCTCACATCAGACACTCTATTCTGAGCTCTGTCACTGGGAGAAGATTATGAGGCAGATGGAGGAAAAGATTCCAGGATGGGCTCAAAGCCTCCTTGAAGTACAACTGATTCCTGGAAGACCTCCTGGCCTGTGTCCCATCAAAATGGAGAAGGAACATTCAGCATGGTATTCAGAACCATGAGGCCATGCAATGGGAGTCCCTGCGGAAGGAGCACATCACCTTACTACCTGCCCTTCAAATGTTACTTCAAATGGCAGAATAACAGGGCTGCAGCATGGGAACTTTTGTACTTGATACTACTCAGACCTCAACTCTGTGCATACCTGTGGCTCTGGCAGTTTTAATTTCCTGCAGGAGAGTTGCCTAGATCCCCAGAATTTTTTTATAAAATTCCAGATAATCAGATTGGGATCCGGAAACTTTCCAGGTCCAGTCAAATTCTAATCTGGAAGAGCATGGAACAGTACAGCACAGGAACAGGCCTTTGGCTGTTGATGCCTAATGAAATTAATCTCTTCTGCCTGGACATGGTCCATATCTTTCCATTCTCTACATATTCATGTGCCCATCGAAGAGCATCTTAAAAGCCTATCATATCTGACTCCACCACCACCCCTGGCAGTGCCTTCCAGGCATCCACCACTCGCTGTGTGTAAAAAAGCTTGCCCCACACATATCCTCTAAACTTCATTTCTCACTTTAAATGCATGCCCTCTACTATTAGACATATAGACTCTGGAAAAAAGATACCGGCTGTCTACTATCTCTGCCTTTCAATTTTACAAACTTATATCGGTTTTCCCCTCAGCCTCTGCCGCTCCAGAGAAAACAAAAGTAGTTTGTCCATCCTCTCCTTATAGCACATGCCCCCTGCCTGGTAACAACACACAAAGGAACTGGAGGAACTCGTCAGGCAGCATCTATGGAGGGAAATGGAAAGTGAATGTTTCAGGTCTAGACCCTTCATCGGGACTAGAAAGAAGGACGGGAGATAGCCAGTATAAAGAGTTGGGGCGAAGGGGTGTATTAAGAGCTGGCAGGTGATAGGTGGATTCAGGTGAGGGGGGGAGGAGAGTGGGTATAGAATGATATTAGAAGCTGGGAGGTGAAAGGTGGAACCTGATAAGAGGACAGTAGGCCATGGAATAAAGGGAAGGAGGTGGGGAGGGGTCCTATGGAATAAAGGGATGACCATGATAAACCCCTTCTGCACCCTCTCCAAAGCCTCCACATCATTCCTATAAAGGGGTGACCAGAATTGAATACAATACTGCAGATGCAGCTCAACCAGAGTTTCATAAAGCTGCGACATAACTTCCTGACTCTTGTACTTTGTGCCTCAACTAATAAAGGCAAGCATGCCAAACGCCTTCTTTATCGCCCTATCTACTTATGCAGCCACTTTCAGGGAGCTATGAACTTGGACCCCAAGATCCCTCTGAACCTCAATGCTGTTAAGGATCCCGCCATTAACTGCGTACATTCCCTCTACATTTGATCTCCCAAAGTGCGACACCTCACACTTGGCCAGATTAAACAACATCTGCCATTTCTCCATCCATATCTGCAACTGATCTATATTCCACTCTATCCTTTGGCAATCTTTTACACTATCCACAACGCCACCAATGTTTGTGTCATCTGCGTCATCTGCAAACTTACTAATCCACCTATCCAAATTTTCATCCAAGTCTATTAAGCCACAAACAGCAAAGATCCCAGTATGGATCCCTGTGGAACACCACAATTCACAGACTTCCAGCCAGAATAAGACCCATCAACCACGACCCTCTGTCTTCTATGGGCAATCAAATTCTGAATCCAAGTGCCAAGCCACCATGGATCCCTTGCATCTTAATCTTCTGAATGAGCCTACTATTGAGGGACCTTGTCGTAGATTTAGACAGTATGGAAACAAGCCTTTTGGCCCAACTTGTTCATGCCGAACAGGTTGCCAACTTGAGCTAATTCTATTTGCCCACGTTTAGCCCATATCCCTTGAATCCTTTTCTAACCATGTACTTATCTAAATGTCTTTTAAACATTGTAATTATACCTGCCTCTACCATTTTCTCTGCCAGCTCATTCCACATACTGACCATCCTCTGTGTGAAAACATTGCCCCTCACATCCCCTTTACATTTTTCTCCTCACCTTAAATGTTTGTCCTCCTCCAGTTTCACTCCCCTACCCTGGGAAAAAGACTGTGGCCATTCACCTTATCTATGCCCCCCATGATTTTATTTATCTCTTGTCACCCCTCAGCCTCCTTCACTCCAGGGAATGAAGTCCCCAGCCTATACAGCCTCTCTTTGTAACTCAATTCCTCCAGTCCCAGTAACATCCTTGTGAATCTTTTCTACACCCTTTCCAGCTTAATGACATCCTTCCTAATAGCTGGGTGGCCAGAAATTCACACAACATTCCAAGAGCAGTCTCACCAACGTCTTGTACAGCAGTAATGACAGTCCAACTCATCAATTTCTCTAACTTCCGGTAACCACTCCCCTCTGTCCCTGTAGTATGAAAGGCCAGGGGTCAGATGACAGTGACAAAACTACTGACACCCATGGTCGGACGATAGCATTGCCTATCAGGTCAGAAGCTATACCACTGTCAATCAGGGGTCCGGCTCCGCCCCACGCATTAAAGAGCACACCTGAGGATTGGCTCATAACCCACCTTTGTTCTTTACACTGAATCATTGGCTTGTTTCACCTGAGCAGGCTCCACCCTGCTACAGCCCTATAAAAGATGGTACACATGGGCTCTCGTCCTCTTTTCCGATTGCTGCTGGGGTTGACACCACAGGTGAGAGGGTGCACTTCCACAGGGGTCTAGGAGTGTCCTGAGTAGATTCCCAGTAGTGTAGAGCTGTTGTTTGTTCCAATTCAGGGGGTCCAGACAACGTATTTGTTCGTTCCCTGATAGTTTGTACTAGTTCGTTGTGTGTGTACTTCACCCATTGCGACTTCCCCCCCACGTTTCGCAATCACCCTAGTGCGAGTGTGCGAGGATGCATTTGTTCCTTCACATTCTGTTCCCGTGTTGGTCTTTGTGAATAAAATCCTCCTTTTAAAGCACAAAGACTGTGTGTCCAGATACTTTTTATCTTTAAGATACCAAAAGAACTTTTCTCATAACAGTCCCCCCCTTTTTTTCCCTCATCCCACCAGTCCATCACCCCTTCTCTTTCCCCTCCCCTGACCTCTGTATCTGTCCATCACCCACACATTCCTCCCTCCAGTTCCCCTCACCTCCTCTTTATTCCACGGTCCACTCTCCTCTCCTATCAGATTCCATCTTCTTCAGCCCTGCATCACTTCCACCTATCACCTCCCAGCTTCTTACATCATTCCTACCCTCCCCATCCCTCGCCTGTCTATCATCCCCCCCCCCTTCACCTGGATCCACCTATCCACCCACCAGCTCTTGCTCCATCCCTTCCCCCCACCTTTTTATACCAGCTATCTCCCTCTTTCTTTCCCAGTCCTGATAGAGGGTCTTGACCCAAAACGTTGACTGTCCATTTTTCTTCGTAGATATTGCCTGGCCCACTGAGTTCCTCCATCATTTTGTGTGTTGCTTCAGATTTCCCGCATCTGCAGTCTCTCTGGTGGTCCAACTCTTGTACTCAATGCCCTGACTGAAGGCCAGTGTGCCAAATGCCTTCTTCACCACTCTGTCCACCTCTGTCTCCACTTTCAGGGAACTTTGCACCTATACCCCGAGGCCACTCTGTATGCAACCCTCTCTAGGGCCTTACCATTTACTGTGCAAGTCCTGCCCTGCATTAATTTGCCGAAATGCAACACCATGCAGGATGGGACAGGTTTAAGAGCTTGCAGAGATTTTCTCACATAGTGTTAGAAATTATCTGGTAGAACACTGAAAGCAAACCAGGCAATGGTTTGTTTTAAATTAAGGAACAGCTACGAAGGGGCGATGACTTTGGATGGACAACTTCACACAACCTGCCCGCTGCCCACCCCCGCTCCCTCCCTCTCTCTTGTGTAGCCCCCGCCCCGCCCCCTGCAAACTGCGGCCGCGGGGCCGATTGGCCGGTCCCGGGAGTGAGGTCATCAACTGGCGACAGTCGCTCCGGAGGCGGAAGCTGGCGGTGTCCGGAGTCGGGGAAACGTCCGTGATGTGTGTGGGCTGCGTCCTGAGGGAGTATCCCGACCGGGTGAGGGGAAGGGATGGGGAAGTGGGGAGGGGAGGGGAGGGGGGAAGTGGGGAGGGGGAGGGGAGGGGGGAAGTGGGGAGGGGAGGGGAGGGGGGAAGTGGGGAGGGAGGGAGGGAGTGGGAAGTGGGGAGGGAGGGAGGGAGGGGGAAGTGGGGAGGGGAGGGGAGGGGAGGGGGGAAGTGGGGAGGGAGGGAGGGAGTGGGAAGTGGGGAGGGAGGGAGGGAGGGAGTGGGAAGTGGGGAGGGAGGGAGGGAGGGAGGGAGGGGGAAGTGGGGAGGGAGGGAGGGGGAAGTGGGGAGGGAGGGAGGGGGAAGTGGGGAGGGGGGGAGGGGGAAGTAGGGAGGGAGGGGGAAGTAGGGAGGGGGGAGGGGGAAGTAGGGAGGGGGGGGAGGGAGGGAGGGAGGGGGGGAAGTAGGGAGGGAGGGAGGGGGGAAGTAGGGAGGGAGGGAGTAGGGAGGAAGTAGGGAGGGAGGGAGGGGGAAGTGGGGAGGGAGGGAGGGAGGGGGAAGTGAGAGGGAGGGAGGGAGGGGGAAGTGAGGGGGGGGAGGGAGGGAGGAGGGGGAAGTGGGGAGGGGGGAGGGAGGGAGGGAGGGGGAAGTGGGGAGGGAGGGAGGGGGAAGTGGGGAGGGGGGGAGGGAGGGAGGGAGGGGGAAGTGGGGAGGGGGGGGAGGGAGGGAGGGGGGGAAGTGGGGAGGGAGGGAGGGGGAAGTAGGGAGGGAGGGGGGGAAGTGGGGAGGGAGGGGGGGTGGGGGGATGGGGAAGTGGGGAGGGAGGGGGGTGGGGAAGTGGGGGGGGTGGGGGGATGGGGGTCGGGAGGGAGGGGGGGTGGGGGGATGGGGAAGTCGCGCGGATGGGGAAATGGGGAGGGGGGATGGGGTGGCTGTGGAAGGGATGGGGAGGGGTGGTGGGGTGCAGAAAGGGACTGGGGAGAGGTTGCTGAGGAGGGGCTGCTGCAGTTGGAGAGGGTGGAAGGGAGCTGGTGGGAGGGAAGGAAGGGAAGGGGGCTTGGGAGGGAGAGGGTACCCTGTCTGGGTGAGAGGGGGACGGTACCCCAACCGGTTGAGGGAAGGGGTGTACCTCGACAGTTTGAGGGAGGGGAAGGGATGTACCCCAACCGGGCGAGGGGGACGGGGAGGGGTGTGTATTCTGACTGGGTGAGTGGGGGTAGAGAGAGGGAGGATGCTGTGTCCTGAGGGAGTACCCAACCAGGTGACATGGGGAGGTACCCCGACTGGGAGAGGGAGGATTCTGGTGATAGATGTTGGGTTCCTGTGGTGGTGATGGGTTGGGGTTAAGATATTGACTGCATGCACAGAGGAAGAGAGAACAGGCTACTTTATTCCAGTCGGAGGGGCTACGGCCGTTAATTTGGTTACAAACCTCCCCAGGGATCACTGACAGGGCTTAGTACTGTTCTGATTGAAAATTGTGAATCATTTTTTATGTCAGGCTCATTGCCAAACCTATTTCCTCAGTCCTTAAGGAATGAGGATAACTCACTTCCACTCTGGGTTTAGTGAGTTGTGAAACAAAGGCACAAAATGCTGGAGATACTGAGCAGTTTGGGCAGCATCTGTAGAGAGAGAACGTCTCACATTTGAGAACTCTTCAGAGGTCACTATGAGAATCACAAGCTCTTCCAAGATGTGGGTAGAGATGGCTGACAGTGTGGGTGGGTAGTTTGTGAAGTAGTAAGCTCCTTTCTCTGGTTATGCAGAACTTCTGTGTGCTCTTCACATGTGGACTTGAGGATCTCAATACCACCTCAAAAGCAGCTTCTCCACTTTGAGTGATTGAGAGCCAGAGATTCCCAGGGAGTAGCATTGTTTCAAGAAGGCTTTGTATTTATTCTTGAATCTTTTCCTGTCTGCCTCGTGGTCACTTTCTGTGACAGGGCTTGGAATGTACAGTGTGTTTCAGAAGTCTGATGTCGAGCTTGTGAATGGCACGTTCTGCCCAATGGAGCTGACTGAGTGTAAATTGGGCCTCAATTGACATTGGTTCACGATTTGGAGAATCTTGAGGAGACACTGTTGATGGCATTTCTTCAATGCCTTGACATATGTGCTGTTAGTAGACCGAGTCTCAGAGCACATAGGTGGGCAGGATCACTTGTTACAACTGTGAACTATTTCACTTCTTGAAGTTCCATCTGTGACAGAGACATGTGTAAAATGGTGCATGAGGTGGTGTCCTCCTGTGTGACTTCCTGCAACAATGTGAACTGGGAATTCAACCTTATGTACCTCAACAACCTGATGAAGGTGCTAAGTCCCTGTGGGCTTGGTTGTGTAGTTGTTAGTTCTCTCTATATATGTGCACCTTTGCTGCAGATTGTTTAGCTATGTGGGTCATCACAGCTCAGCCTGATGACCTTCTCTGTGGGTCACAGACTGCTGCCTTAGTAGTGGTTCATTGCAGGAACCCAGGCTGGCATGAACTATTTTGGTACTAATAATAGCACTGTTCCTGCCTTGGTTCGTATGAGTAATGATGCCACAAACTGTTTTGGAGGTTGGACCATAGGTTGTTTGGCCTTTTTTGGTTAATTCATTTTGGTTTTAACTTACTTACTTTTGATGGTGCTCTGAAGAAATACTGCACATTTGTGCACATTCATCTTTTGAATACAGAGGTGATTGAAACATTAAATTGAAAGTACTGATACATTCTTTCCATCTTGGCGATCTGCACTGACACCCCAAAGAATAAGATGAAATGATCTTATTATAAGATAGAATGATCTTAAGTGCCTTTTTGAGAGTTTCAGCATCAGGTGGGCCACAGCATACAACTGTCCTTGATTCAGAATGAATTGGTAATCTCACTTAACGAATCTTGAAGCGGGGAAGTGGGGGAAGAACTTTGTAAATATGCAGTAGAGTTACCATCAAGATGTTTGTTTTTGGGAACTATTTGAATTGGACTTCGGAGTATTTGATTCTAACACAAGGTCTGAGAATTAGAAAAATCATGTTTACTCTCTCAACCACAATGGCACACTTTCACGAGCATGAAACAAACTTTACTGGGAGGATTAAAGATGACCCAAGTATTTATTGAAATATGGGTCGAGTAGTTATTCTGCTTTATACATATAAGTTGCAAGAGCAAAGAATGTTTTGATTCATATGTTATGGTATTCAGTGATTTCCGTCTTCAGTCTCCTCCCATCTGCTGACATGACCAAAGGGAGCCATATTAAGTAACACTATTTGTTACCCCTCTGGGAGTAATCGCTGCCTGTCTACCTCACCTACCTACCTACTGAAAATTCCTCATCTGGCATCTTTAATCCCCTTTACCTTCCTCTCTCTGATCTATCACACCCTTCTCTCTTATATTCTTCCATTCTTTCCTTAATTCCTCATAGCTGCCCTTCCAGTTATCCCCATTACTCTTTGCTCCTTGCAACTCTTTAGTTAGTTTCTCATTTTCCTCTTGTGCAGCCTGCACCCTTTGATTACTGTGAACGTTACTGCTGCACAACATGGCTTACCGTTAACTTTTTATCATAAGCTTACTGGAGAATGTGTACTGGGATTCCCAGAGGAGTATTGCAGTCCAAGTCCCATTGCTCTTTGCCTCAGCACTTCTGCACCTTGGTTCAGAGGATAGTTACCCGCAGTCACCCACTCTGTTCCCATTTATTATCCTGGGGCTTTCCCACAATTATGATGACTCTGATGATCTTCTGTTCATTAAATCAGCCGTTTGTATTTTTCATACAAATCTTAACTGAGTCCTGCTACATTTGTAACAAATTCCCAAAAGAAATATTGATTTTAACTAATCAAGAGATCAAAGTCATGACAAACTAATTGACATTGTTATAACCCTTAGTTACTTTGAAGTTACAGGTATTACCCGATTGTGGATGGCCAGTTCTCTCACATTTCTGTGGAGAGCACGCATTAATGTTGATTGAAGCTCCAGTCCTCTGACTTGGAGCGTTTTTGGCCACTTTTACAGTCAAACGGGCTGGTGCAAACAAGCAGGCAAGTTTTCTCTCTTGATCTCTCCAGCAAGCCCAAATTTCACACATTTCATTACATCTTGCGTTCCACAAGAGCACTTAATACATCTTTGTTTCTTCCTTCAAGCAGTGTTGCCTTACAAGTCCAATCATTTGGTCAGTAAACGTAATTTTTAAAAAAATTTCTTCATCCCTTTGTTCAGTTCAGCACCTCTGATCCAAAATTCCTTTCTCATGCAGTCATTACAGTGACCCTTCCTTGATTAGGCAATATATTGCACTTCTCTCAGTAACTTGGGTTTTAGGTATTAATAAACAATATTAACAAACTAAAGCATACATAGGTATGTGGCTATACTGAATGCTATAATATTATCGCAATTTTCCCCCCCTTGACCATGAAATATTTAATACTGTGGGATCACTCCAACAAAGGCCTCTACAGCATATAGAATCTCAATTTTATGTTGCATGACATACAATCTTCAATACAAATAACATACAAATATGCTCATGACAAATATTAAAACAAGAAATACAATTACAGGAATAATAACTAATTTCAAATATATATATTGGCCTTGGGGAAACAATCCTTGAAAACATCTCAACTGTTGTGGGTGGTAAGGACTATCCCTACCTCACCCACTTGGTATAATTCTCCCAATCATAAACCACTTTAACCGTTCTTCAGAGACTGGCAATTTCACTTAATTCTTGAGTTACTTTGGGTGATCTTTTCAGAAAATCTTTGATGTCATTCCACTTTACGTGCAAAGACGGTGTTAAAGTTAATGGTTCATGATAACGGTTCACTTTGTTCATGATAATGGGTAGGCCAGTAGACTGAGTTCTTTGTGCGAACTATGGAGACATTACACTGACATGATTCTACTGGTGGTTTGGTAAAAATTTTCATCCTCCCAACATACAACTTCCATCGATACTTCACATGCACACAGTTTTCCATTATCAAATAGTCTAGTTTCATTCCCATTTCAATATCCGAGGAGTTAATTGCATCTATCCTGTTCCAACTCCTAATACAGTGTCCATTAAATCTGTCCTAACCCTTCTCATTTACTACTTAAATGGAAGAGTGTCTTTTCAATTCTTGCAACATTCCCTCTTTGCAAGGTGGAGTCCAACATAGTTAATTTGCAAAACAGTCCATGGATCTACATTTGCATTTTACCAAACACTGAACTCCAAACACACATTTGCATTCTAGGAGACAGATGTGTGGAAACTGCCTGTGTTTCTGTCTCTCTCTGTCTCTCTCAACACTGATAAGACTAAACAGTGCTTCTCTTCCTATGGAATCTTTGCAGATAACTGAAAACTTTGAATAAACAGTTCATTTCCACAAAGAAATCTTCTGACATGTAATCCAAAAAATAAAGGAAAAGAAATGACAAATAGGTGGGGCCCCCACATAACTTGCACAACTTCTTAAAGAGGCATTGCCTTTTAAGACACAAGGTCCTGCACATAGCACAGTGAAATCTTTCAGTTAGTCATACTCGATTCCTTTGGAGCACAGGATTAATATTTAAATATCTCCCAACACAGATATAACAAACTCACAAGTTGCCACACCTCGTAACACTTTAAAACTCTCACACTTCAAACAAAATACCAGTTTCACTCAAAAATCCAAACAGAGAGTCAAACGCAATGTCACACACACCCGAAGGAAATTATTCAAACCCTTGAGGCTTTGGTGCAAAAGAATGCTGGAAGACATTGATCATGCAAAGACGAACATTTAAACATCTCCACATTGACCTTTGACACTCACCAACTTTTATCAATGCACCATAGAAAGCATTCTATCTGGATGCATCACCGCTTGGTGTGGCAGCTGCTCTAGCCAGAACTGCAAGAAACTGCAAAGAGTTGTGGACACAGCCCAGCACGTCATGGAAACCAGCCTCCCCTCAGTGGACTCTGTCTTTACCTCTCGCTGTCTTGGTGAAGCAGCCAGCATAATCAAAGACCACACCCACCCAGGTCATTCTCTCTTGTCTCCTCTCCCATCAGGCAGAAGATACAGGAGCCTGAGGGCACATATGACCAGGCTCAAGGACAGCTTCTATCCCAATGGTAATAAGACTTTTGAACGGTTCCCTTATACTATGAGATGGACTCTTGACCTCACAATCTATCTTGTTATGACCTTGCACCTTATTGTCTACCGGCAATGCACTTCCCTGTATCTGTGACACTTTACTCTGTATTCTGTTATTATTTTTACCCTGTACTACCTCAATGCTCTGTAATGAATTGACCTGTACGATCGGTATGCAAGACCCATTTTTCACTGTACCTCGGTACAAGTGAGGACAATAAACCAATACCAACCAAAACTCCAGCAGCCTCCAATTCCCATTAGTTTATAAAAATTGAAGTTGCTCACTCTGCGGACTCCGTCTCTCTGGTGCTCCTAACACTTTGGGACTTACTGAAACCATTTTGAGAGGCCAACTAGGTCCCATTGTGAGACATCCTGGTCCCTTCCTTGATTGCCATTGGGATGACCTACATTCCCTTACTAAGTGACCTGGTTTCCTACAATTGAAACACATCCTCAATTTTCAGTTTCTGTTCTTTTGCTGTTCACTCATTTTTCCACACTATTTGCTGACATCTCAGTCTCTTGTTTCTTGAATGTCTCTTTCTCCCATGCTGATTCACCTCAATACCCATGTTTCTCATGTTCATTGTCCTCTGGATCATAAACTGTTTCAACCTTCTTCTGAATAGTTGGAACAGCATTGGATGGCTGTTCTCAACCACCTCCTAAGTTCATCCTCAGTCAGCTGATCCAGCTGTCCTGGTCTATAAACTGCACTGTGGTACATCCACAACCTATTCAATTAAGTTTCTGAATGTTCCTCCAGTTCCTGCTGTCTTACAAAACCAAATCTGCATTTTTACACTAAAATCTTGTTTTTCCGGTTAGGTGGGTTCACTGAGTATTGCTACCTTTTCTCTTCCCTCTATACTGCGTATATTTACAGTCTTATCTGTGAGGGGCAATGCAATATCTATTATGGATATGGACACACGAGTATTTATGACTATGTTGCAATGCCAGTGTCCTAACACTGCATCAATAAATACCAGTGGATCCTGCCCCTGATTCTTGAGTGCTGATACCCACTCACACTTTCATCTCTTAGCGGTTGACTCAAATAGTCTGCTGAGCTCTGAATGGACGTTTTTGATTCCCCAGGCTGGGACGCCCCCTGCTTTTGATTGCTTGATCTACTCTGGTTGCGTCCCTATCCTTCTCTGCCTCCACTCTTCGCCCAGTAATCCCTTTTAAAGCGTCCCATCTTCTGACAGTTGCCGCACTGTGGCTGTTCAGGGGTCTTCTTCCTTTCCTGTGCAAAGTTCTCGGTCTTTCTACAATTATAACATTCTAGGTTGTCCTTATCTTCTATCAGGCTGATTTTAGCCTCGGCACCCTGATTAGCCTCAACTTTCATGGCCCAGGTCAGGATCTCATTGAAATTGTTCCCCACTTAGGAACCCCATATTCAATATTCTGTTTGGGTGAGGGCCCATTCCATTCTGAACTTATTATCATCTCGGGGGGGGGGGTTCACCTATCTTGAATGTTTGCTATAAGCCATGAACTTTCATTCTGCATAATCTTCTACTTTCTCCCTTGGTTTTTGTTTTACAAAGTTTATCTTGGCCCAATTTGGTATGCCCCTCCCAAGTTCATTTTTTACAACTTTAAAATTATTAAACCTTTGGTCATTGCTGAGTCCCGATTGCATGAGCCATGTTATGTCCATAATTTGGTGGCAGGAATGTCCATACTGCGGGTGGCACTTTAACCTTCACTATCAAGTGAGTATCATCATTGGTAAACCTGTGAACCTCTTTTAATTCTGCCAACTTATCCCAAGATGCCTGATTGCTGTCATTCCTCTTTAAGGCAGGTAGTTCATTGATAATCATCTGTTTCTCTGAAGCTGTCAAAGGTTCCTGATGGTTTGTATGTATACTTGTACCCCCTTTGTCTTTATTACTGTCCTAATCAGGACCACTGGGACTGTGGCTTGTTTCTTTATGTCATTGTCACAGGATGGGGGTGACTCGTAATCCTCACTACATCTGTATAAATTTCCTCCTCTAAACTTCCCTGGTCAATTGTGTCCCTGTCCGCCACCCTTCTGCATGGCTTCATAAGTTCCCCATCCTGTGCTCACTTTATTGCTGCTATTTTTATCTGTTCTGGTTGGTTCTTTGCCATGGCTGCAAGTATAGTTACTCCTTTTTGAGACTTGCCCTTTTCTTGTCCCTACCACTAAGCCTTTTACTCAGCAAGGGATGCCTCCAGATTATATCTTTTCTCTATATATTTTTTAAAAAATTATTGCAATCCTCTATTGTTTGTAGCATGGATCCCTTGGGTGTCTATTTGATGTCAGCGCTTTTCTTATCAGTATACATCATCAGTATGTCGAGTGCCCTACCGATACCTTATTATTTCTCTGGGTCAGTACCCTGGTGTCTTACTTCTCTGTGTTGATACCCTGGCATCTAATCCCCTATAACACCAATCTTGCTGAGTAAGATCACCACACCTTCCTTTCCCTCCGATTGGTTCTTTTGGTACAAAAACTTGCTGTTGCTCGACAGCAATACGAGATCTACTCCTCTAACTATTGGTGGTAAAATTAAATGTACTCACCCAACTAGCAGCCACACTGTTGACAGTCATCCTGTGCGGGACCCTGCTCGCAGGGCCAGTTGTTGGAGGGATTTGTATGTTTAGCTCACACCCTGAATCTGCCTTTCACATGGGGCCCAGTTGCCTTCTTAATTACGGCTCAGATCAAGACAGCTCACAAAGTAAATCTCATACGATAGTGGTGAGGTTCTCGATTGAGTCGGTTTATTCAGGACTTCTTACAGTGTACACTGGGGAGCACTTGGAGTGAGGGCTGAAAGACACTCCACTGACCCAAAAAACTTCCAGCATTTTACAATAGTTACATGCAGATTTTACAATTTCACAATAATTCATCAGTAACCTACTCCATAGGATTTGATCTTTTGTTTTTCTCTGCAGGAGTTACTTCTATCTGCCTGAGCACTGGGACTTTGCCTTCATTTGCTTGACAGCCATTTTCCCCCATTCTCTCTGCAAATGGGTGCTCAAATTCTTGGTCTTGTCTTTCTGTCATGACACAACTTACTTTATGATCAGTTCTCCTACACTTCGCCTGCATTCCAATTTCCATTTGTTTATATCTGCTCCAGCTAGCTATGCTTGCAATCTAAACACTTCCCAAACCTAATTAATGCTCTGCCTCTTCCAACATGACTTCAAACTATCTTCACTATTGGCCCAATTTTCCATCGTCCTTTTCCAGTTTGTATGGCACCTAGGTTGACCGTATTGCAAACTTTCCCAATTTTCTTATGATTCCCAGAGATTCCTTCTTCATATACTTTAAGTTTTTGGATGTTGTGTGAGAGCAGAATTGAGTTTATGACCTGTGTGGGAAATCGTCAAGGACATTGAAAGAAGATTGATTTCTCAGATGCTAGCTGTCGAGTAGGCTGTTGGTGTAGGTGCACTATTGCCCAAGGATGAGTTACAGTCTTCAGAATGGAAATAAATACTTCTGCATAAAATGAGAAACATGACAGCTATTGTAAATGATAGCATGGTATGTTTGAATCTGTCTTTGTAATTTTCAGTGACATCTTGAACCATCTATTTGTGTCATATAATCAGTCCAAGGTATTAACTTTCTTGGTGTTTAAACCTTCTGTTGCTGAAAAGCAATTTTCCCAACTGTAGGGTAAATTTACTTTTACCTGTGCATCCATCAATAATAAAGTAAGAGTGCTGTGTGTGCTTAGAATTTGATACTACGTTTGTGGATGGCTTCGTCAAGGTAATGGCAAGTGACAAATTTGGAAACAGTGAGGTGTCAAATAATGTTATGTTACAGCCCAAAGGCCATCTTGAGTGAATTCACAAACCAAGTGAAGAAAATGGCAAATCAAAGATGACAGTAAAAGCCCTTTTTTTTTACATAATTGAGGAAGCGTTTGACAGTTGTAGATGGAGAAAATTGTGAAGCAACAGATTTCAGATGAGAAACACAGATCCTGGAATCACTTCCACCCAAAGCAGTAAATTGTAGTAAATTTTTTTCACTGCCAATACGTCCTCTCTCCCTCCAAAAATTCACCGTGTGTTTGACAGTGAGGAGGAAAGTTCTCTGGATGGTGTGGTTAATTGAGCAAAAAAAAATGGCAATTGGAATTCAATCCAATGAAATGTCAGGTACAGCATTTGAGGAGGTGCAGTGAAGCAAGGAAGTGTACAATAAATAGGATATTGACTAGTGTGAAAGAAGAAAGGGAGTTTATGTCCACAAATCCTTAAATAAAGCACGATAGAAGATAAGGTGCTGAAATAGGTCCATAGGGATTCTTTATTAGCTGAGGTGTAGAATATTTGAGCAGAGAGATTGTAGTAGAAATATATGCAATACTAGTTAGGCTAAAATATTGTTTGCACTTCTGGTCACCACATTGCAAAAAAGATGTGATTGCGCTGGAGAAGGCGGTGATAACATTAATAGGGATGTCAGCTGTACTGAAAGGATCTACTTCCTTTAGAAGGGAGTTGAAACCCATCAGCCATACATTTAAAATGGTTGGGTGAAGGATTAGGAGGGAGTGAGGTAAAGCCTTTTACCACCCAGGGTGACTGGGGTCTGGATCTCACTGCCTAAAGAGGTGATAGAGGCAGAAAGCTTCATTACAACTCTGTCCACCACAAGCTAGCTGAAATTTCCACGTTTGCTGCTGGTTGAATTTTGGATTGGAACTTGCACTTCACTTTTAAAATTCTTTCCTGACCCCATTTCTCACCCTTCCTCCTTCTTCATTTTGGAATCGTCTCTCAAAGGCTAACTCTATGTCAGTTTATTCCCCTCCCACCAAACCATCCTGAATTTTTAATGAAGGCAGTTAAGTTGAATTTGGCTGACCATGTGCAATGGAGACACATGAGATTCTGCAGATGCTGGGACATGCACAAAATGCTGGAGGAATGCAACAGGTCAGGCAGCATCTATGGAGGGAAATAACCCGACGTTTTAGGTCGAAACCCTTCATCAGGACTGGAAGGGAAGAGGGCAAAAGCCAGAATAAAAAGGTGCTTCGTTGATGTTCCATCCACCGCAACAGCCAGGATCTACCGGTGGCCACTTCCCATTCCGACACTGACATGGCTGTCCACGGCCGCCTCTACTGTCACATTGAGGCCAGACACAGGTTGGAGTAGCAACACCTCATATTCCGCCTTGGTAGTCTCCAACCTGTCGGCATCAACTTCCAGTAACCACTCCCCTCTGTTTTCCTCTCCCCCCCCCCCCCCCTTTTGTTTTCCCTCATTCCTGGGGTCCCCCTCAACCCTTCTCTTTCCCCTCCCCCGCTCTCATGACCTGCCTATCGCCTCCCTCCTATTCCCCACCTCCTTCCCTGTAATCCATGGTCTACTGTTCTCTCCTACCAGATTCCTTCGTCAGCCCTTTGCCTCTTCACCTCTCAGTTTCTTACATCATCCCCTTTCATCCCCCTTCCTCCCCCCCCCCCCCCCCTCCACCTGGACTCACCCATCACCTGCCGGCTTGTGCTCCTCCCCCTCCCCCTACCTTTTTATTCTGGTTTCTGCCCTCTTCCCTTCCAGTCCTGATGAAGGGTCTCAACCTGAAACGTCAACTGTATATTTCCTTCCATAGATGCTGCCTGACCTGCTGAGTTCCTCCAGCATTTTGTGTGTGTTGTCCATGTGCAACTGGTGGCTGCAGGAGTCCTTTTTGAATTGGAGCTCAACAAAAGTCTGGCGTCTGTATCCCAATTTCATGAAGTTTCACTCACCAACACTATACCTAGTGATCCACTTTATCTCCTAGTCTGGACCACCTTAATTTCAACATTCTCATCCCTTGTGTGTATACCTCCTTCTGTGGCTTAATGTCAAAAATTTAGTTACACTCTTGTAAGTTACCTCAGAATGTTTTAACTCAATCAAAGTGCTACGTGTGTAAGTTGTTGAAGTAAATAGTCCTGCTTGTGCCCATGTGAACAGCTGCACTGTTTAAAAACATTACATACTCTCAAAAGCAGCATTTTTACAACAAATGCATGGCCAATCACTTATCCTGTCAGTGGTGGGTCTTCAAGAGAGCTTTCCAATTTGTCCCAGACCCAGTCCCCTGCTATTTCCCAGTGACCCTCGTTTGTTCATTCCCTTTTAAAAGTTATAATTGAACCTTCTTCACCACTTCAGCAGGATATTCTACATTGTAAAAATAATGTTCTTTTAAGCCCTCATCACCCCATCTGGTTCATTTGCCAATGTCTTCTAGTTTTCATGTCAATGGAAATCAATTTTTTTCAGTCTACCCTATCAAAACTCTCATTATTTTGAAAATGCTTAATTAATCTCTTAAGCTCTTACGCTGAAGAGGAGAACAATTCAATATTTTCTGGGGTCTCCACTTAACTGGAATCTCTCTTGTCTCCTAATAAATTTCCTGTGCACCCCCTCCAAGGTCTCAATATGCCTCATTAAAGTGGGAATGCAGTTTACACTGGTGATGCATAATCTATTTGGTATCCATTCCTCTATAAAGCCAAGGATCTCTGGACTTTCAATAACATCAACTTGTCTTTCTGCCTTCAGTGGTTTGCATGTGTTAAACTCATAGATGTCTGTTTCCCTGCATCCACTTTGCAATTGTAACAGAATTAAGTATATTTCTTTCTGCTAGTTTTAGCCATGCTTTTCTCTTTTGGGACAGTACCTGTAACTATGATGTGGCTGTGGAAATTCAAGCAATGGGCTTGTAATATGGGTTATCCTCCTCAATCTTGCTATATCACACTGAATATTGCTGTGTCAGACTTGTTCGTACTGCTGCATGTAGGTTTGTAAACTTAGCTGAGGAAATTGGAGAGCAAGTATCTTTAACCTCCTTTGGTTCATCTTCTTAGTAGCTGGTAATGAAATGGACTAACAGTGCCCCGGATGGGATCTCTGATGGAGACTTGTGCATGTTGCAAAGGTATTTGTAATGATACAACAGTTAAGTTAATAAAAGGTCCTTGTGTAAACTCATTCAGTTTTCTTTCCAAATAGGGTAACACATGCTTAGAGAATGGCTCCTATCTACTGAATTATGTGGGTTGTGCTGAGTGCAGTAAAAGAGACTTTGTGCTGATTACTAATCGAACCCAGGACGATGATGACGGAGAAGAAATTGTTACATATGACCGTAAGTTACTGGCTATGAAATCCAAGTCAGAGCTTCAAATGTTGAAAAAGACTATTTCAATACCTGAAAATGGCCAGTGTGTAGCATTGGAACTTTAATGTTAACGAGCACAATTCTTGTGCAACAATGCAAGGACAACAGATCTTCCTTAGATTTTCCTTTTGTGAAGTAACATTAAAGAGAGTGGAGAGAAATGTTTGCAATTTTTCTGTTAGTTGAGAAGTTTAGAATCCAGCGTACTCTTGTTAAATTAATGCTATTACAATTTACTCTCAGCCGTCCATGGGGGGTGGGGAGGGGGTGCTGATTGCACGAGAATTGCTCAAAAAAATGACAACATCACACACTGGTATTTCATGCATAAACCTTAAAATGGCTGAACTATACATCACCTTACCTTTTTAAATAATGTTTTACACTGCAGTTCTATTTTATGGGTAAACAATATAAATATAAAGTATCACAAAAATGAATTAAATGGATCACTGCACTCACTGTCACATAGGATGCCAAATCTTCAAAGAGGATATTGCTGCTGATTAGCCTACAACTGCACACCCTTGTGTATAGACAGAAATAAACTGAAAACATCTTTTCATACACATTTTGCAGAATGCTTGAAATAAAATTCACTCACGCACATTTTCTTAAAAACAAATTGTTTGCCGGGTTGTATGAGAATTCCAGATGCATGAATACTGGATAACTGAGAATTTACTGTAATAAGGGCATTGCATATATTTGTCTGGATTTACAAAATGGAATTTTCTGGATCCAGAGCATTGAAATTATAGAACATAAAGGAATGCTGATGTATTTGTTCAAAATTCCACCTGTTTGAATTGAGATAGTAAACTGCTTTAAGCTCTTGTTGAATTAGCATTTGTGTCCTATCAAAATATGAAGACCCCAGAACTAGCAGTATGACATAAACTACGATTTTTGTTGCAGATTTCTTTTAATGCTTGAAGAGACTTGGGAAAGAAAAATATCAACTATGATCATGAAATTGTGAAATAAAATAACATTATTTTCCTGTAATTATTTTTGACTGACACTCCGTAAACACCCATATATTATGTAATAGCCACCAACAGTTCTTCAACATGCCATCTATTATTTTTACTGACTGACATTGCTCAATATGTCATTACCTTGGGCAAACAAAATCTTAAATAATGTCATAATTGCGATGTTCTCAGCAAGTATGAAAACTAACTGGAGTGATTCCAGGGCACTAACTTGATCCTTGGGTTTCAAACAATTGCTTGTGATTTACGTTTGCAGCTTATTAATGTATATAGAGGCCCTTATTATCTGCCATCCTGAACTGCACTTCTGAATCAGCTCCATTTGCATCATTCTCCAATCTGTGTTCTTTCATTCCTTCCAGATATATGTCAGAATTGCCACCATATTATAGCAAGACATGAATACACGTTCACTGTTGTTGACGACTACCAGGTAAGAACTAGGATCTGCTTTTTAAAACCTTGTAAATCATAATAGTTTTTTTATATAGCAGCATATCCACCATGATAGTTTCGTATGCAGAAAGTGTGATATGTCATTCTGAGTCTTTTTCAGTGATAGCAGGAAATTAGGAGGGCAAAAAGGGACTGTGCGATTAGACCTGGTAGATAAGATAAAGGAGAATTCTAAAAGATTGTAAGTTTATTGAGAGCAAAAGGGTAGCTAGGGAGAGAGTAGGTCCCCTGTGGATCAGTGTGGTAATCTATGTGTGGAATCAAGGGAAATAGGCAAAGTCTTAAATAAATACTCCTTGTCTGTATTTACCGTGGAGAAGGACATGGAAGCCATTGAGTTCAGTGGAAGGAACAGTGATATCCTGGAGCATATCAACATTACAAAGGAGGTGGTGTTGGAGATCTTGAAACGCATAAAAGTCGGTAAATCCCTGGGGCCTGACGAGGTGTATCCTAGGATATTAAGGGAAGCGACAAAGAAGGTTGCTGGGGTCTTGGCAGAGATTTTTGTGTCTATGTTAGCCACAGGTAAGGTACCTAAAGAGGAGGATAGCTAATATGCCTTTATTTAAAATAGGCAACAGGAATAAGCCAGGGAACTGCAGGCCCATGAGCCTAACACCAGTGGTTGGAAAGTTTCTGAGGGAAAGGATTGATTTGTATTTGGAAAGCCAAGGGATAAGGGATAGTCAGCATGGCTTTGTGCATGGGAAATATTGTCTCACGAATTTGACTGAGTTTTTTTGAAGAGGTGACGAAGAGGATTGATGAGGGGAGGGCGTTGGATGTTGTCTACGTGGACTTCAACAAGGTCCTGCATGGTAGACTGATCCAGAAGGTTAGAACACATTGGATCCAGGTGAGCCAGCAAATTAGCTACAAAAAAAGGCTGAGTGGTAGTGGAGGGTTGTTTTCCAGGTTGGAGGCCTGTGACTAGTTTTGTGCTGCAGGGATCGCTGAATGCTCTGTTGTTTGTCATATATATTAAAAATTTGGATAGGATGCAGGTGGCATGATCAAGTTTGAAGATGACTTTAAAATTAGTGGTATAACTTACAGTGACGAAGGTTGTCTAAGACTACAACAGGATAGGTCAATTGGGAAAGTAGGCAAGGGAACGGTAGATGGAATTTAACTCAGACAAGTGTGAACTGTTGCATTTTGGGAAGTTGAAACAGAGTAGGACATAATGATGCAAAGGCCCTGGGGAATGTTGTTGAACAGAAAGACCGAGGGTTACATAATTCCTGGCAAGTAGCAACACGGCTAGACAGGGTGGTGAGGAAGGTGTACGGCATGCTTGCCTCCATCAGCCGAGGCATTCAGTGTAAGGGTTGGGACGTCATTTTACAGTTACACAAAGCGTTGGTTAGGCCACACTTGGAGCATTGTGTGCAGTTCTTGTCGCCACACTAGAGGAAGGATTAAGGTGGTGAGGGTGCACAAAAGATTCACAAGGATGTTGCCTGGACTAGAGGGCTTGAGTCATAAGGAGAAATCGGATAGACTGGGTCTGTTTACCTTGCAGCGAAGGAGGCAGAGAGATGGCATGATAGAGGTATATAAAATTATGAGAGGCATAGATAAGGTAGATAGCCAGTGTCTTTTTCCCTTGGTAGGGGTATCTAAAAATAGAGGGCATCGGTTTAACACGACAGTGAAGAAATGTAAAGGGGATCTGAGAGGTAAATTTTTACACTAAGGATAATTGGTATATGGAATGAGCTGCTAGAGGAGGTCATGGAGGCAGGAACAGCCACAACATTTAAGAGGCATCTGGACAGTGACTTGGGTGTGGAGGGATACGGAATGAATCAGACAAGTGGGATTACTATAGATAGGCATGATGGCCAGTGTGGGCGCAGTGGACCATGGGTCCTATTGCTGTACAATGCTATGATACATCCAGCAGAGTGTTAGGAAATCAAGCAAAATTGGATCTTCTTTCTGTTCTAAGTATTTTAAACATTCACACTCAAAACTGATTTAAAAATCAGTTGCTTCTTCACAGTTGTTGATGTCTCAGCACTCTTTATATAAATGAATGATAATTTCCTTATGACACCAATTGTCAGGTCTGTTCTGAAGCAACATCCATCATGTATATGTCATCTGTTGGCATCAGTTTTCATAAAGGAAAATAAGGTGATTAGGGGCACATGTAAAACTTATAGGAGTGCAGTGCAGCTGGGTAGAATTTCACCTGCATCAGTACTATGGTTGAAGTAGGAGACATGGAAAATTTCACAGATATTGCCTTGGCTTTGAATCATTCAATGATTCTTGCCCTGTATTGATACAACTTCCATCCAAAATTAGCTTCTTTTGGTGCCTAAGGATTGTTGATTATTGTGAGTGATTCTCTGAAGAGTCAGCTAAATATGCTTCAAATTCACTTTGGTGTCTTTATACCCCCACCTGGAAAAGGCACTGATGTCTTGTTATCAGAAATTCGATTTAATATTCTTCTGGCAAAGTAACTGCTTTAACACTAAGCAGATTGCTGTTTCATTTTTGCAGTGCTGATGTTGGTTGAAGTATTAAGCCTTTTCTCTCTTTTTACTTCAGGAATACACCATGTTGTGTATGCTGTGTGGAAAAGCGGAAGACTCTATCAGTGTATTGCCAGATGATCCACGGCAAATGGTTCCCCTCTTTTGAAATCTGTTTCTCCACGATTCAGAGGAAGTGTTAGGGTAGGGTGTGCAGTAGGAAGTTGGAAAAATGAACGATAAACTGAAATGAAAGCCTCTTCATTTAAACTTATGACTAAAGGATGTTCCATAAATAAACCTCTTTGTCACCCTTTCCCAAAATTACATTTTTGTTTTTATTGTTGTGCATCCACCAGTCCTAACTTGTATCTCTACTGTTTTAAACTGCTGAGTTTTCTGCCAAATGTATAACATGCATAATCTTCCAAGTACAACTAATTTAAAGCATTCTAGGAAAGGAGGTAATGCTTCTGCTTTAATCCCTTTACAGGGAATAATTCCAAACCAATTTGTATTCTATTTATATATTCCTCTTTGCCTCCTCTGAAGGCTAAGTGCCTTGTTTTTGGAAATGGCTTCCAATGGGGCCACAGACCATTTTTTTCTTAATCCTTGGGAATTGAGTGAGCTGGGATGCCAGTCTCAGAGACTCAGCATATTTAATAGATGTCAGCAGAAGGTTGTCCCAGGGGCAGAATGCAGTGCAAAACCAATCAGTTTCTGCTGCATCTTTTTTTATTATTAGTTCACTTGCAGGATGTGGAAGTTGCCAGCAATGTTGGCATCTGTTGTCCATCCCAGTTCCCCCGATGGATGAGGCAGTTAAAAGTCAACTGTGTAGCTGGTATGGAAGTACAGTATAAGGCAGGTCAGGTCAGGATAGAAAATTTTCTTCTCTGAAGGGCATCATTGAACCAGATGGATTCCTATGATGACTCATTGCTGTTATAAAGCACTTTAGAATTTGAAACATAATGCAGTATGTTAAATTTTGCTCTAAATTGTAATATGATCCCAGTAAAGCAGTTGGGTTTAGATTAATTGGGTTTTTGGATAACTTCCCTATCCTTTGAAGCTTTAAAGTGAACTAAGATAAGATTTCTTTATTAGTCACATGTACATCAAAACACACAGTGAAATGCATCTTTGCATAGAATGGCCTGGGGTCCAGCCCGCAAGTGTCGCCACGCTTCCAGCACCAACGTAGCATGCTCACAACTTCCTAACCTGTACCTCTTTTTTTTGGAATGTGAGAGGAAACCGGAGCATCCAGAGGAAACCCACGCAGACACGGGGAGAACTCCTTACAGACAGCGGCTGGAATTGAACCTGGCACAGTATTAGTGTTATGCTAACTGCTACACTGTGAGGATATGAAAGTGAGGAAGAAAACAATTACATTTGTGGCTGCTTGAACACATGTCTTTAACTGGATGGTTTTAATATGTGTTCTGTCTTTCAGAGCAAAGTTATGTTTGCATCACAAAGCTCACCTAATGATATGTCTTGGGCTGTCAACTGCTAGGAATGTATTCACTTGTATTGCATTTAGCAAGCTAATGAGGTACTGCCCCACTGAGCTAGGCATTTTTTGTTTATTTATCTGTTGAATAAATTGTTTTATTTTCTGATGAAGGATAGCTTTGATTCACACTGAACCATAAAATCTGTTCTCTTTTGGAGTTGATGGATCTTGCAGAGAAACTTTTAATATTTGCTAAAATGAAATTAGCATACCATTCACTATGTAGTCATTCAATGCAATACTGCTCCACATTAAATCAAGAGCCTTTAATTAGGGCAATTATAAAAGCATTTAAAAACTGATTTGCAAAAGTAGACTGGCAGTCTTTCTTGGTTGTTACTGGACCAAGACATTTTCAAGATGTTCAGATATATCTCATTACTGCAGTGGCTGATACAAACAACACCTCAACAGTTGTTTAACAGACGTCAGACAACTGACTGGGCATGTTCTGACAAAGGTCAAGCTTACCTCTAGCTTGTCCATGTTCCTTGTGAGTTAACACATGCAGGTGTACTATAAAGTAAATGGAAGTGATATTTGTTTGGATCAACCAAAGAGCCTAGGCAGAATGATGCTTTTTCTGAACCACGACAATTTAAACGTTTTGGTTTTTAAAGTACTTCTGGAGCAGCTGCATTGGGATGGACCTTGGTGGATGGGGAACAAAATTACCTGTCCAAGTCAGCGGGAGACCGCTGGTTAACTTACTTGTTCCTCTCCTCGGCCTCTTGACCTGTGACCTGTTTTCATCTCAATTTGACTGCAGGGAGGATTAAACATTTGGAATTAATTTTGTTAGTGATCTAGTTTGGGATTGGAAGGAAATCCCACAACCAAGAGGTTGTTTCCATTCCTCAGATAATTGTGGCTTAAGGCTGCCTTCACTCCCTATTGTATCTTGTTAACACCTGTTTGTTACTTTATTGTTCATTGCTTTTGTAATACTTGATGAAACCTGCTAAATTCTATTTGTCAGTAGTTTTGGAAAAAGATTCTTTTAAATTGCAGTTAAAAAATAAAATTCTGTTATTTCAGTATTTAAACTGTGGGGCTTTAATTTCTTTATGGGACATGTACAGTGCTATTAAGGCAGGTGTTTATCTGATTCTAATTTGCTATTAAGATGGCAGCAAGTCATCAATTTGAATAGCTGCCACCCTGCAGTGCTGTTGGGCAATTCCAGGATTTTTATCCAACAATAATGAAGAAACAATAATGCATTTCTAGATCAGGATGGAGCATGAATTGCAAATGCACTTGCTGCCATTGTCTCTCTAAGTGCCTGAGGTTGTGAGTTAGGAGGTGATGTTGACCATGCCTTTGGGATTTATTACAGTGACTTTTTCTCCCTTGGGAAGTGTACACTGCAGCATTGGTGAAGAGATTGAACGTTTGGATGGTAGACGGTGTGCTATTCAAGTAGGCTGATTTCTTTCAGTTGGTGGTGTGCTTTATTATGAAAATCAAAAACCAGCAGGTGCTAAAAATTTGAAATAAAAACAAAAAATGGTGGAAACATCAGGCCAGGTAGCATTTGGGGAACGAGAAACAGAATTAATGTTTCAGGTTGGAGATTCTTTGTCAGAAATTTGCAGAGAAGGTGGTGGAGGAATGGTAGGACAAAGGGAATATCTGTAATAAGTGAAACCAGGTTGGAAAGGTTAATGGGGACAGTGAGAGGGTGATTATGCTTCTTTGTGTTGTAATAGCATGGCTGTGGAACAAGTCCAGCAGGTCAGTCTGCATTAATGGAGAGAGAAAAACAGCCAATATCAGTGGCAGAAGTAGTCTGGTAGATCTGCTAGTCCGGCACCACCGAAGTCCAGAATGTGCCAGGTTATCAGAGTTTTACTGTAATTTCTGTTTTTAGATAATTTACCTTTCACTTATTTTTATTTCTAATCATGCAGTGACCCACCATAGATCACTTCCAGATACTCCTTTGCTCTTCTGCCGGGCTGTTCAGCCTAATGTGTCTCTCTATTGAAAAAAAGTATCTACTTGCTGTTTTCTCCCCGCAGTCTGACTTCTGTGTTTGAGAAATGGATCAAGGCTTTAGTCTTTCCAGTCTGTAATATTTTGTAAATGGATTAGGTGGGCGCTTTTCATTCCTGCTGTTTAATATCCAAGTTGAACAGGGACAACAATGATACTGTTCAATCCCCGTCAGATCGATTACTGCAGGAGAGGAGTACGTGTTGTATATTAGAATGAGATTGGGTTATGTGCTTTCTCATTTTGGAAGTAAATATTTCAAGCTGGCAATTCTTCTCGTATTTTAATATTTTCTCCTGACATAGGAGGCCATTCAACCCGTTGAGTTAATGCTGGCCTTCAGCAGTCCCATCACTCCCATTCCCCTCACTATTTTCCTGTAACTTATTTTCTCCCACATGCCCAACAACTCTTCTCAATTCTACCCATCACCTACATGAGGGGCAATTTGCAGTGGCCAGTTACCTTCCTGCAGGTCTTCTGGGATGTGAAGGGAAACCAGACCACCTGGGATGAAGCCACATGGTCCACAGGGAGAAGATGCAGACTTTGCAATCATAGCAGCAGAGATCAGGATTGAACCCAGGTCACTGTAGTTGCAAGGCAGCAGCACCAACTGCTTGCCTTATTGTGCTGCCTACGTTAGCAATTCCTATCCCAGAAATTAAAGCTAATTATTGTAAATAATTTCAGCAGATTTTGTAACCAAACTTTAATTAAGCCCCCTGAAACACTTGTATTGCAACATAATTTGCAGGATTATGACTACCATTTTGTTTTGAGAAATGCGTGACACAATAAAATAAAACCCGTTGACAGTATGTTATACTGTAATGTCTAATATTAACTCAATTTTTCTCTCCACAAACACTGCCTGATCTATTGGTATTGGTTTACTATTGTCACGTGCTGAGATACAGTGAAAGGCCTCTGTTTTGCATGCCATCCAGACAGATCATTCTATATGCAATTACATTGAGGTAGTAAAAAGAAAACTGAATGCAAAATATAGTCTTACAGTTAGAACGAGCAGTGCGGGTAAACAGATAAAGTGCAAGGGCCACAACGAGGTAGATTGGGAGATCAAGAGTTCATCTTTTAGCATATGAGAGGTCCATTCAAGAGTCTGATAACAGTGGGATAGAAGCTGTCCTTGAATCTGGTGGTTCGTGCTCTCAGGCCTTTATCTTCTCCCAAATGGGAGAGGGGAGAAGAGAGAACGACCGGGGTGGGAGGGGTCCTTGATTATGTTAGCTGCTTTCCTGAGGCAGCAAGACGTGTAGATGGAGTCAAGGAAAGGGAGGCTGGTTTGCGTGATGGACTGGGCTGCATTCACAACTCTCTACAATTTCTTGCTGTCTTGGGCAGAGCAGCTGCCATAGTAAGCTGACCCACCCGGCTCAGATCTTTTCTCAGCTCACTGGAAGAAATTTACCCCTCTTCCAGTGAAGTACTTTTTGCTCTTGATTATTTTGTATGCTTTTTCATTTTTCTATGACAATCACTGCCCACTGAAACATGCTCTTCTCTACTTCCTTCCCTAGAACTAGATCCATCATTGCTTTCTTCCACTTCTATTACAAGTACCAGCCCCAGCTTTGCCCTTTACACTATCTGTTAGGATAACTGAACTTACCTCATCAGTAGCATAAATAGTACTTGAAATTTCTGTAATTTTCTTACAAATTAGCTCTTCTAACTCCTTTGGTACATACTCAGCAGCATAACATTTCTATATTCCTTAATTTAACTAAAAAGATTTTCTGATGCCACACTTCTGCTATTGCTGTCATAGTTTATATGATCAATACTGCCACCCACTGTGTTTTTCCTCCCCTTTCCTGGATAGCTTGTGGCTGAGAGTACTGATTTCCTCATCGTCCCCTGCCTGATACTGACTTTACAATCTCCTGATAAACACTTACTGCTACACTGCCTGATTGGAAACAGAATTGCACTAATCAGCCATATAAATGCACCTTAAATGTGCTGTGGGTGACATGGTAGCTCCTGAGCCTGACAGTGGCCTCCTGAAATTGGTAAGAATACCATTTCAAATAATTAGCTCTCTGTAACTTGACATAGACAAAACTGCATGTGGAATGTGATGCTGATCCTTCCAACCTTTCTGCAAGTAAATGTACTTTTAGTTTCCAGGCTGTGAAAACTTCCTGCTGAAAAGACATCAAGCTAAGTGCAAAATCTGATAGAAGCCCTCAGAATAATGGATTAAGAAATAATTACAAGTAATTCATTACTAATTTTAAATTAATGAGATCTTTGGGTATCCAAGGAGAAGAGATCATAACATTAAAGGGATACAAAATTTCATTAAATGACAATCTGGGGTATATAACGTTAAAGCAATGTTGTACATTTTTTAATGTTGTTTTTATTTTACGTAGAATGGAGGAACGGCTAATATGCTTGCAGTTCTTGTGCTATATGGGAACACCAGAATGCTTCAAGTGTCCTCAACATCCATATGTGTAGGAAGTATCCCTAGCTAGTTGCTCCAGATTCCAGCATCTGCAGAATCTCTTGTCTTCTTTCTGCTCCCTGTTCATTGTTTAATTCAATTTGCATTTAGTTTGGCATCTTTTCAGCAGTAAGATTTTACAGGCTTGAAACTAAATGCAGTTACTCTGTTCAGGTCCTTGGGGACAGGTCGGCAGGATCAGAGCGCAACCCGTATCTTGGTTCAGACATGCACTTCCTTAGCTCAGTTTTTGTGCTTGTCAAGCTACAGAATGTTATTGATTGAAAATTATACTCTCATCAGTTTCAGGAATTCCTGTCAATTTACCATAGGTGATGAGGGAGCACCCCATTTACCATTGGGTGCTCCCTCATCATCTATGGTAAATTAATATGGCTGATTAGTGCAGTCCCAGTTTCAAACAGGGAATTTTGCTCTGAACTTGGTCGCTTTTCTCTGGCTGGAATGATCAACTGGAAGGGAAGATATGCCACACTCTGAATGTGTGGGTTGAAGTTCAACTTAATGATTATGGAGTCACTTTGAATTGGGGTTTGCAATAATAGAAGATACTTAAATAACATTTTTGCAAAGGAGAACATTAATTTATGTGCATGGTGATTGAAAGCTCACTGCATTTAACTGTACACTACATGTACACCAATGCTGTCAAACCTTGTCCAGACAAACATTTCTGCTTCCCTCTGAATCATTTGACAACTGACTCTTCAATTAACCAACCAAATGAGTGTCGGTGCACCACTTCCCATTTTAAACCTTCAGTGCAAAATACATTTTACTCCATGTAATGATGTCACCACCTGCTACAGCTGTGGGGCATCTACTACACATATGATTCTGAGTGTGATTGACAATTTATTGGTCATTTGAATAAAGTGGCAGCACATGAGTAAGCACTGTCAAAACACTTTTCCATCAAATCATTCAAGCCAAGAAAATCTGAAACCAGTCAGTCAAAGCAGAGTGCAACCTCTGGTTTCAGAGGGAAGGCCTTTGTTAGCCCACAGCACCACCTAATGACGTGTAAGTAAATTACACATTTTAATTGTTCTGAGGTCCTCTGTCCCTCCAATCCAATCTGGTAAAAAACAAGGCAAAATCAATTCAAGCTCTAAACATTTAAAAATGAATGTTTTGCTGATGAGAACTGAACATTAAAATGGAAGAGTGACTCAATAATGTTTGCAATAATATAGGATGAATTTTAAAATACTGATCTTACACCAACAACTAACAATTCTAGCTTATAAATGTGCTTTCATATTCAGCAAATGCTTGCTGTGTATTTTGAATTGGGAATTAAGACAGCAGAAATTTTTTAAATCAGTATTTTAGTGGACAGAATTAGAAGCCAATATTAATATTGTGTGGGATCCTAGGATTCTGAAAGAGTTATGTTGAGCCTGTATAAAATACCAGTTAAGCCACACCAATTCTGATCACCTAAATTTGAAAGGATGTGAAGGCCTTGGAATCAGTGCAGGAATGATTTGCTAGAATGGTTCCAGGAATGAGGAACTGTGGGTACAAGGATGGACTCAGAGAATCCATGATTGTTCTCCTTGAGGAGATTTAGTAGAGGTGTGAAAGGTTTAACTGAGGTTCTGAAGGGAAGCTGGTCCCATCAGTGAACGGTTCAAGGAACGGGGGAGCAGATTTAAAATTTGAGGCAAAAATTGCACAAAGGATGTGGAGAACGATTTTTTTGCACAGAAAAGAGTTAAGATATGGAATTTGTTGCCTGCAGAGGTAGTAGAATGAGAATCGATTATGAATTTCATCTGGGAATTGGCTTGCATTCAATAAGAATAACCTGCAGGGTTATGGAGAAAGAACAGGGTAAAAGGGTTGACAGGATGCTTGGAGCCAGCACATACTGTACTTGATAAGCTGAGTGTTTTCCTTCAATGCCCTAATGATCCATAATAATAAGGAGCCAATGTCATTTCAAGGAAATGCCAAAGTTCAGCATCAAACATTAGCAGTAATGTGCTATAAAGCTGGATGTGGATTAAACTAACTCTCATCACTTTTGTTTTCCTGTATTAAGATGCCTCAGCTCCAACTTCAATTTTAGATGGCACTATTTCTGTTCTTTGGACTAACTCACAATCATAAGCAAAGAGGTGGAAGGAATCATCAGTTGTGCTATTAAATGATCTTTACTCAGCAATGACCTGCTTATTGTTGCTCATTTTGCTATGGCCACATGGCTTCAAACTTCTCTGTTGCCTTGGTTCAAACACGAATACAATACACAAATTCCAACAGGAAGGTGAACGTTACAACCCTTGAGGTCCATTTGTTTTCAACTGCTTTATCAATGCCCCTCATAGACCAGAAATGGGAATGTTTGCTGATGATTGCACAGGGTTCAGTTCCATTTGCAACTCTTCAGGTAATGGAGGAATTTATGCCAGCATGGAACAAGACCCAAGCAACATTCAGACAAGGACAAATGTGACTGATAACATTTGTGCCACACAAGTGTCAGGCAATGATTATTTCTAGCAATAGAGTCAAACAAATTTCTCTTGACATTCAGTGACATTATGATCACTGAAAGCCCTTGAACAATACTTGGGGGAGGGCCACCATTGACCAGGACTTAACTAAAGCAACATTGTTAACACTGTGACTAAAAGAGAAGGTGAGATACTGGGTAATCTAAGATAAATCCTGACTCCCCAAAGTTTTCCACCACCTTCAGGGAACATGCCAAATATGTGATTGGACTACTCTTGCCAAGATGAGCACAGCACAAGTAACATTCAAGAGGTTTGATCCCATCAAAGACGGATTGGTGTTGGGAATGTTGCAATAGGACTTGCATTGCTCAGAGTTGGCTGTTTGGAAAATCGTAATGTGTCATACATAATCAAAAATTTTAAAACTCCAAATATTGGAAATCTGAAATATAAACAGGCCAGGCAACATCTGTGGAGAGAGAAAAACAGAGTCAATGTTTAAGATCTATGACCTTTCATCAGGAAGTTTACATGTATTCTCAACACTGCTGCCCCACAAGGCTGCGTCCTCAGCCCTCTACTCCCTATATACTCACGACTGCATGGCCAGATTCTGCTCTAACTCTATCTACAAGTTTGCAGATGATACCACCGTAGTGGGCTGTATCTCAAATAACGATGAGTCGGAGTTCAGGAAGGAGATAGAGAGCTTAGTGACATAGTGTCATGACAACAACCTTTCCCTCAATGTCAGCAAAACAAAAGAGCTGGTCATTGACTTCAGGAAAGGGGGCGGTGTACATGCACCTGTCTACATCAACGGTGCTGAGGGCAAGAGGGTTGAGAGCTTCAAGTTCCTAGGAATGAACATCACCAATAGCCTGTCCCAGTCCAACCACGTAGATGCCACAACCAAGAAAGCTCACCAGTGCCTCTACTTCCTCAGGAGGCTAAAGAAATTTGGCATGTCCCCTTTGATGCTCATCAATTTTTATCGATGCACCATAGAAAGCATCCTATCTGGATGCATCACGGCTTGGTATGGCAACTGCTTTGTCCAGGACCGCAAGAAACTGCAGAGAGTTGTAGACACAGCCCAGTGCATCACAGAAACCAGTCTCTCCTCCATGGACTCTGTCTATACCTCTCGCTGCCTTGGTGAAGCAGCCAGCATAATCAAAGACCACACCCACCCAGGTTGTTCTCTCTTCTCCCCTCTCCCATCGGGCAGAAGGTACAGGAGCCTGAGGGCACGTACCACCAGGCTCAAGGACAGCTTCTATCCCACAGTGATAAGACTATTGAATGTTTCCCTTATATGATGAGATGGACTCTTGATCTGACAATCTTCCTTGTTTGACCTTGCACCTTATTTTCTACCTGCAATGCACTTCCCTGTTATTGTGACAATTTACTCTGTATTCTGTTATTGTTTTTACCCTGTACTACCTCAATGCACTCTGTACTAACTCAATGAATTTGTACTGTGTAATGAATTGATCTGTACATGACAAGTTTTTCACTGTACCCTGGTACAAGTGACAATAATAAACCAATACCAATGTAATATTGCTCCTTGGACAATAATAGTTCTTTTAATGTTGCAGCCCTTTTAAGGTTTGTCATAATCATAGAGTTGGACAGCACTGGAACGGGCCCTTTGGAACGTGCCGACCCATGCCGACCTTTCTGTACATCTACACAAATTCCATTTCCCTAAACGTAGAAATTGTATCTGATTTCACTACCTCCTCTGGCAGCGTGTTCCAGGTGTAACCACTCTCTGTGTAAACAAAACACTTGCCCCTCAGATCCCCTTCAACAACCTTTATCCTCCTAAATAACTAGGCTTATTGAGTGACAGTCTGCAATCTTGTGTTGCAACATGGTTAGATGTCAGAAGATTCTACAGAGGCTGTTGAAAAGAATGTAACTGTAAGCATGCTTGCTGCTTCTAAATTGTTTCATGAATAAAGTACTTCTATTGATAGTTTAAATTGCCAAATATTTCCAGTATCTTGCACAGTGAATAATGGAGATACAGAGAAAAGTATTGTGCTTACTTGTGGGTTTAGGGGCATGGCAGGGAAGTCAGCAATGGAAAAGATGTAGGATAGGGGAGAGAGTAACAAAGGCATACAATATGAGGGATGGAATGGGGAAACACATGTAAGGTAAGGTTGAGAGTAAGGGGAAGTTCATGGTCGACGCAGACTCGGTGGGCTGAAAGGCCTGTTTCTGTGCAGTATCTCTCTGTAACTCTCTGAGATAGAATGAAGCTGGAGGGAGCAATGAGTGGGCGAGAAAGTGACACAAGAGAGTAAAGCCCACAAGGCTTTGTTAATGCTATTCCCTCTTAAGATGTTTTATCTTTCCAAGCAGTAAGCTGGGTCCCTGTCATTTAAAGCCCATGCTGAACTCATGCTAAACCTAGCATGGCATGTGCTTTAAAAACAGCTCGAGAAACCTTTCAGGGAACTCTGACATCGCTATTTAAAAAGTTGTATTCCTGATTTTTAAGGGGTTTGAGTGTTTTTCACTCTAGGATGATGTGCTAAACAACTTAAAGTCTGTTCCCAGATACAGTAGGGATGGTTGAATTTTCTGTGCTGGAAAGGCTGGTTGGGTGAAGTTGGGAGAGTAGCAACAAATGGAGAAGTGTGCTCTTGGCTTACACGAGGTGTTAGGCAGCAGGGCAATGTCAGATAAAGCAGGAAATTGATGCAAAAAAAAGTGCTGTGCAATGTGATGGATTTTAACAGATTTTGTATGTGGAGAAACCTTTTTGTTTATGAAGCTGGATGGGACTAATGACTGAGAAGAATAAAATGCAGGGAAAAGTGTGTTTAAATGAGAAGAGGTGAAGCAGAATAACTTGATAGAAAATTCATACGGCAATTAACTGCAATATGGAGCAGGCATCTGCAAAAGTTTAAGTATTATACATGAATCTACATGCTAGAAATCTATTAATACATTATACCTAACTGCATTCAGAGTCAGTTGTGGTTCAGTAATAGTATTTTCAAATTCAGAAGGTTGTGGGTTCAAGTCCCATTCAAGAGACTTGAGCAAAAAGTATTCATGCACGTTCCAGTGCAGCTTGATGTCAATGATCCCAGAGCATTACTTTGAAGAGGAGGAGCTCCTTCTTAGTGCTCTGGCCACCACTTATCCCTCAGTTAACATTACAAATAAATAAATTATCTGGTCATCATAACAATGGTCTCTGTGGGACCTTGTTGTGCACACATTTTCTGTTCTGGAGTTGGGAAGGAGTTTTGAGTACACACCTTCCTTTAGTTTCTAAAAGCGGTAGGTGTGTCATCTTTATCAGGAAAAATAAAAGTGAGGCATTTTGTCTAAATGGTGAGAGACTGCAGAGCTCTGAGATACAGAAAGATCTGGGTGTCCTCGTGCATGAGGCCAGCATGTAGGTACAACAAGTGAATAAGAAAACTAACAGAGTGTTATTGTTTATTACTAGGGAAATTGAATATAAATATAGGGAGGTTATGCTCCAGTTATGTAGGACGTCATTGAGACCATACCTGGAATACTGTGTTTTGTATCGGTTTCCTTATTTAAGGAAGGATGCTACTGCATTGGAAGCAGCCCGGAGATGGTTTACTAGACTACCACTTGGAAAAGGTATATTTTCTTATGAGGAACGGTTAGTCAGTGTCGGCTTGTATCTGCTGGAATTTAGAAGAGAAGCAATGTCATTGGAACATACAGTATATGATTCTGAGGGGTCTTATCAAGGTGTATGTGGAGAGGATGTTTCCTCATGGGAGAATCCTGGACTGTTTAAAAATAAGATAAGATAAGATATCTTTATTAGTCACCTGTACATTGAAACATACAGTGAAATGCATCTCTTGCTTAGAATGTGCTGGGTGTAGCCCAGTGGTTGCCTCTGGAAGACAGATGAGATTTTTTTTCTCTCAGAGACTCAAGAGTCTTTAAAACTCTCTTCCTCAAAGGGCAGTGGAAGCAGGATCTCAGAATATTTTTTAGGCAGTGTTTATTAGATTCTTGATAAGCAAGGGGGTGAAATGTTACCTGGGGTAGGTGGGAATGTGGAGTTGTGATTACAATCAGATCAGCCATGGTCATGTATAATTTATGTTTCTGTTTTTCTGTGATGTTGTGTCTCTGATGCTATGTACCTGTGATGCTGTCTTTCATTGCACCGGTGCATACATGTACTTGTGCATATGATAATAAACTTGACTTTGACTCTTACTAAGTGGTAGACCAGACTCAAAGGGCTGAGTGGCCTACACCTCCTAATTCACCAGATACTCTTTGAAAATAAAACCTCGATGCGAACTGATCGTTCCAACAGAGTCCACATTTCCCTGCAACAGCCATTATTTTTGCAGTTGTTGCTATGATATGTGGTTTCCGTTTTAACCGTCACTTCATTTCAAAAACTATTCCCTGCAGTTTACAGTGGTTCTGCAGCCTGGCCACTGGGTGGATCCACTGTAACGTGTGGAGTTAAAACCCATGTCTGAATGTGAGAAGTCCTCTTAAACTTGGTTTAGGAATTGTAATTATTTTAAATTATATTATTTCTGACAATCTTTTTTATCTTGTCCATTTGCCTGCATAAGTGCAGCTCTAGTAACACTCAAGAAGCTCAGCAGCATCTGGAACAAAACAGCCCATTTGATTGGTCCCCATCCACCACCCCAAATATTCATTCTGTATACCATTGGCACACAGCAGCTGTAGTGTGCAGCGTCAACAAAATGCACGGCAGTTACTCACTTAGACTTCTTCAACATCATCTCTCAAACCCACAATCGGCTTTGGGGAAGCACAAAGGCAGCAGTCAGATGGGACCACCACCACCTACGGGTTACCATTAAGTTATATCCCAATCTGAGTTGTAAATGTTTCTCTGTTCCTTCAGATCACTGGATCTAGACCCCAGAACTGCAACAACACCACGGGAGTCCCTTCACCAGAAGGGCTGCAGTAGTTCAGGAAGATGGCTCACTACCACCTTCTCGTGGGCTGTTAGAGATGGTCAATAAATGCTGGTCTTGCCAGCAATGCCAATATCCCGAAAAATAAATAAATGAGCAAATTCATCACATAGAATTCATGTCTGACTCATGGCTTGTTTCTTTTATTCATTCTTTCTGTCCTATGAAATGGCAGTGGGATAGTCACAGGAAAACAGTCACTCTCACCCACACCTGCACTTGCCATGTACTGTTCAAAACACATTGCAGATAAATATTTCACATTGCATGTACCAGCCACTGACTTTCCGTATGCAGTTCAAAATACTTTGTAACTGTTTTCTTATCTGACATTGCCTTTAATGAACATTTTTCTCAATGACTGATTTGTAATGTTGTTTCTAATGCCTTCATTGGCATTCTTATTTGATGCAATATCTCATGTTGCTCTGTGTCAAATTTCATTTTCTAACACTGCTGTGGAACTCCCTGGGACTTCTTATAACATTATTGACAGTAGATTAATATAAGTGCACTCAAGAATTCATTTCGTCCTTGAGTGGAGACCAGTGTGGACAGGAGGACCTTTCCAAACTGTGCTTACCTGTCGGCTCAGGAGGTAATAGGCTGCACACATGCTCTGCTGAGTCCTCCATATGTGAACCACAAGCTGTTTATGAACAGAATGATCTGTTTCTCCCTGTCTGTCCAAGCAAGCGTGTGACACAGTCAAAAGGTATTCCTGGCTCAATGCCGTACCTGTGGAACTCACGTCGTTCATTTAGTCTGAGGCATACGACTGTCACTGAAGTTTCTTGTCTCAGCTACACAAGGAATATATGGGGGTGGTGGTGCAGGAGGCAATGGTGGGAATACCCTGGAGAACGCACAGGAGAGGGTCTCTTGCTTTGTCTTTGCATGCTTGCCCAGAGCAGAGTAACAGAAGGAGGAGGGATGATAGGCAAGTGGTCATGAAGAATGGTCCTCACTGGCTGTTCTGTAAGGGCCTGCTTAACTGCTCTGTCATTCATCTGAGACCCCTACTCCACTTAATGTGGGCACAGGCGAAGAGGTAATCCATGCAACAAGGACTTTTCAATAAATGGGATTGCAATGATAAGTGACAGGTTACCCTGGTGCGACACAGGAGCATGACAACGACTCTTTCAACAGGAAGAAGTCCAATCATTACCCTTGGTGGTACCGCTCCCTGTCTATTCATCATTATATTATTAGCGTGAGCTTAAATTAACTTTGATATTTCTTACATTTTAAGAGCAATTGCAATTCAAACAACCTAATTTGCTATAAAACCCTTTAAGGTTATGAAGGAATGTGAAAAGTCCTAAATAAATACAAGTTTCTCTCCTTGAAATCCAATGTTTACACCGTACTCAGAATTGGAGTTTGATCTCAGAATCCCAGAGCAATTTCAACATTTAACATTGGCCAGTGTTGAAGATTTTAATGTAACAAAATGCATATCATTATTTGTATTCTTACATGAAGTACCCAATGGTTATGTGCAATTCTCCACGTTCCCAGTCTCTGATCAAATACTTCCTGGCAGGCAGTATCTTATGCACAAAATAAATTGCAAGGGCAGGAACATTCTTTATGCATTACAATATATAATCCTTTATTCACAGAAGCAATGCCCCCGGAAAATATTTAAAAGGAAATCACATTTATTCCTACCAGAAAGTATTTTAGGAGGAAACAATATCCCAAGAGTATTATATCATTAATCATTGTACTTGCTAGTTTTATAAATAATGATTTATATTTAGTTCTGTAATCCTCAGACTGGTGTGTTGTTTCCTAGATGTCATTTATCCTTCATCTAATATTTCACAGAGTTATTATCCTTCCCTAGTGACTGATTGATGACTTGTTGGTGGGGATTAAACTAACCTGTTAAAATAGCATTTGAATGAAGTTAGAGGAGACCATTTGTCAGCAAATGACTCAAAACATGAATCATCTTGTGCTCCATAATTGATAAAACACCATAACTTGGCTCAAGGGATCAGACACATTTTTTAAAGATTCTGTAAAATTAACTCAGATGCTGTACAAACAGCATAACATGATGACCTGATCTGATGAAAGATCATCAACCTGAATTATTTTCTTGTTTCTCTCTCCATAGATGCTGCCTGAGCTGCTGAATGCTTCCATCATTCTTTGATTTTATTTCAGATTTCCAGTACTTTCAGATGGATGTTTTCTTGTCATAGAACATTGAACAGTGCAGCACAGAATCAGGCCCTTTGGCCCACAATGTCTGTTTCAACAATGATGTCAAATTAAACTAACCCATCTTCCTGCACATGATCCATATCCCTCTATTCCCTGCATGTGCCTATCTACATGTCTCTTAAACACCACGATTGTGTCCACTTCCACCACCACCCCTCCAGGCACCTACCACTCTCTGTGTATAAGACTTCTACCCCGCAGGTTTCCTTCAAAATTTACCCTTCTCACCTTAAAGATATGTCTTCTAGTACTTGAAATTTCTACCCTGGGAAAAAGACTATCTACCCTATCCATGCCTCTCATAACTTTATAAATGTCTATCAGGTCTCCCCTCAACCTCCAATACTCCAGAGAAGACAATCTGAGTTTCTCCAACTACTCCTTACAGCAACTACTCTCTAATCTAGGTAGCTTCCTGGTGAACCCCTTTTGCACCCTTTCCAAAGCCTCCACATCCTTCCTCTAATGGGTGATCAGAAATGTACACAGTACTCCAAATGCAGCTGTACACAACTGCAACATGACTTTCTGACTCATACTCAATGCCCCAACCGATGAAGGCAAACATGCCATATGCTTCCTTTGCCACTTTCAGGGAGCTATGGACTTGAACCCCAAGATCTCTCAGTACATCAATGCTGTTAAGGGTCCTGCCATTTACTCTACACTTTCCCCTTATATTTGACCTCCCAAAGTGCAACGGCTCACATTTGAGCGGATTAAACTTGATCTGCCATTTCTCTGCCCATATCTGCATTGGTCTATATCCTGCTGTATCCTTTGACAACGTTCTTCACTATCCACAAATCCACCAATTTTTTGTGTCATCTGCAAACTTACTTATCAGCCCACCTACATTTTCATCCAAGTCGTTTATATATTTCACAACCAACAGAAGCCCCACCACTGATCCCTGTGGAACACCACTGATCACAGACCTCCAACGGAATAACACGCCTCCACCACTACCCTCTATGGCCAAGTCAATTTTGATTCCACTCTACCAAGTCATCATGGATCCCATGCATCTTAATCTTCTGGTAGAGCCTACCGAGAGGGAACTTGTCAAATGCGTGACAATGTCCACTGCCCTACCCTCATCAATCATCTTCATCACCTCCTCAAAAAACTCAATCAGGACTTGCCCTGCACAAAACCATGCTGACAATCCCCAATAAGCCCATGCTTTTCCAAATGTGAGTAAATCATATCCCTAGGAATCCACAAGATTATTTGAATGGACAGTTATTTTGTGCTGTATGCAATATGTTGAAAATTGGAACTATGTTTGTCTCTAATTTTTGTTTTACAGACTCTCTGAGCCATATACCATGAGAGAGTTGGGAAATGATCCAACCGTGGTATACTGACAGCATTCCATCTAATGCTGGTTGATAGAGGTGTTTGTCTGGAGTGCCTTCCATGTGACTTGTTCCTTTTCCCTTCCAGCCCCATCACAAACCCTCACTTACATTCATACACACACACAAAGTATACACACATCCACGCCATATGCACATGTCACATGTACCACCCCATCCCCACACACAAATATATGCATACCACACATATAATGAAGAATTTCAACATTGAAAGATTTATACAATTTATAGTAATAGCTTTCAACACCTCAGAATGTTGAAGTGTTGAAGTGCAATTACAGCTGTAAAACAGGAAATGTGCAGTAAATTTGCAGAAGGTCCCACAAAAGTTATGGGATTTTAACCATATTATCTGTTTGAGTAAGGTTGATTGAGGGCTAAATATTAGTCAGAATTGGAGATAGCTCCCTTGGTCTTCTTTGGATTAGTGCCAATGGACCTCAGATTTGTAAGAAAGCTGACATTTGAATACCTCATCCGAAAGACAGCATCTCCCTCACTGGTACACTGGAGTACCAGCCTGGATTTTGATGCTAAGTTTTGCATCTCTCCAACTGAGTTTGATAATGAACCTGGCATCCTCTCATTTTGTCAGAATCCATAACATGTACCAAATCTTCTCAAGGTGAAAATTAATTTGACGTAGTACACTATTAAAAGAAGCCTCAGTTGAAAAATGAAGTTCTTTCACCCTGTGTGTATAGCTGTTGATTAGGAGGCAGGCATCATCAACAACTCCTTATAGATCAATGTAACAACTGCCTTCTACCCTGATAAACAGTTTAGTTTTGAATTTTTGATGCAATATATTTGGAAAGCTGGAGCTGGCCAGGACTGAATTATTTTACTCAGACTTCAAGCTGAAACTCTTTGAAGCGCCTAATGAAAAAGATACATTTCCAGATAAAATTTAGATTATGGGATGTTCTTCTATGCTTTCTCTACTTTCCTGTTTTAGCCAATTTTCAGGATATAAACTGAATTTGCACAAGAGTGAACTTTTCCCTTTGAACAATCTGATGTTATTCGATACTAACCTTCCTTTTAAAATTGTAAGAAATCATTTTACCTATTTGGATGTAACAATTACTAATAATTATAAACATTTATTTAAAGAAAATTTCCTTACTTCATTGAATTATGTGAAAAGGGTCTTATTAAATTGGTCACCCCTCTCTATATCATTGATTGGCCGCATTAATTCTATTAAAATGAATATTTTACCTAAATTTATATATCTATTTCAGGCCTTACCTGTTTTTATTCCTAAGTCTTTTTTTGATTCTCTTGATTCAATTATATCTTCTTACATATGGAAAAATAAACATCCTAGATTAAATGAAGTTCACTTTCAGAAAGTTAAAAATAATGGAGGCTTTGCCTTGCCCAACTTTAGGTTTTATTACTGGGCAGTCAATATACAAAATCTTATGTTTTGGTTACATTATATTAATCATGAAGCTAATCATGAAGCTTGTCCAGTATGGGTTTCTTTGGAAGCTAATTCTGTTAAAAAATTTTCTATTATCTCTTTGCTTGGCTCTTCACTTCCTTTATCATTAAATAAATTAACTGATAATTTGGTAGTTAAACATGCTTTGAGGATTTGGCTACAATTTAGAAAATATTATGGTTTATCGAGATTTTCTTTGTCTAGTCCCATTTTTGCTAATTGTTTTTTTAAACCTTCTATGACTGACATAGTTTTTAAAGAATGGAATAGATTGGGTGTTACTTGTTTTCGGGATCTATTCGTTGGAGGAAATTTTGCAACATTTGAACAATTGTCAATTAAATACAATTTACCAAAAACTCACTTTTTTCGATATTTGCAAATCAGAAGCTTTCTCCGATCTCAAGTACATATATTCCCTATAAGTCCTGATAAGAACTTACTGGATGCAATTCTTAATTTGAAGCCTTTTTATGATGGTTCAATATCTAGGATTTATGGTAGGTTATCAGGAATGAATAAGGCTCCTTTAGACAAAATTACAAATGCTTGGGAACATGATTTGCAGATTTCAATTTCTGAGGAAACTTGGAATGAAATTTTTAAATTGGTTAATACTTCATCATTATGTGCGCATCACTCCCTCCTTCAATTTAAATTGGTCCATAGCGCTCACCTGTCCAAAGACAAGTTATCGCGTTTTTATTCGGATATATTTCCTTATTGTGATAAATGCAATAATGCAATAAAAGTTTCTTTCATTCTCATGTTTTGGTCTTGTCCGAGTCTTAAAAAATACTGGATAGAGGTACTTCAAATTTTTTCTGTGCTTTTTAAAATAAATTTTAAGCCAAATCCTTTAACTGCATTATTTGGGATTGTTGGAGAAAAAGATATAATTTTGGAGACTTCCGACTTACACATATTGGCCTTTATTTCTCTTATAGCCAGGAAGGCTGTGTTGCTTAAATGGAAAGAAGTTACTCAGCCTACTCATGTCATGTCTAAATTTAGAGAAGATCAGTTGTTCAATTTCTGGATCTAATGTGGACTTTCAAATATTGTGGGGACCTTTTTTGAACTACTTTCAAAACCATTGATTTGGTGCTTAAAGTACAGACACTGGCTAATACTATTATATCTTCAGGGCTTTTTTTTTGTCTTCTTTTTACCAAAAAGCTTTGATCTTGGTAGTGGGTTTAGATTTTTTTTAAATAATAAAATTATTCCAATGTATTAACATTAATTAGTTATCATTTCTGTTTATCAATATGAGGTATTGTGATTTCAAGTGTGACTCAATACAATGTATTTTGTAATATTTTGTCTTTTCTTTTGTTTCATGTACTTTGTATTTTCTATCTGGAATCAATAAAAAATATTGTAAAAAGAAAGATGATGGGGTGTTTTCTTTTCCCTGTTGAGTCTTGCTTAAGATTCTTTCAGGAAGTAAAAACACCTTAGGTGCAAACTGGCTTCAACCTTTCAGCAGTCTGCCTCAACAACACTGGAGATTATCCTGCAATTAAAGGATTAGGTTAAGAGCAAAACTGAAGCAGAAGCTGAAGCAGAGTATACTAGTTGTAGTTCAAAATAGTGCAAATCTGATAATCAGTATTCCCGTTGACAAAATATTTGATGTAAGTATCTTGCCATAAATGGCTTCAACTTGCCACCAAACTTTTATTTTGTTAGTTCAAGACTGTTGAGTGATAGTTGTTGGACATTGGGAAAAAAACTGGAATGAGGTCATGGAGGTAGGTGGACTCTCACACTGAGCACCTTGGGAATTTCTGAGAAGCCATCTCCATTTGGAACATAAGACTTCAGAAGCATCCACTCAATCTGTCAGGAGTCCTACTTCAGGAATATTTCTAATTTTAAGTCATATCCTCTTTGCTGAATCTCAAACAGAACCAGTTCTATTTTGACTGATTAAATAGTGCTATTTACGATGTTGGTGCTCGTCTCCACTCTTAAACTTCATGACTGATTTTCTTTCCTCAAGTTCAGTCTAAAGAGCTGGAAGTAGATTCTCTGAGCCTCTCCATCTTATTCATTTTTCCCTTCCATTTGGAAAACAGGTGATTGGGTTTCCCTCACATTTCGCAAACTACACGAGTTTGCACGCACTTGTTCGCCACTGCCTTTGCCACATGTACAATATTTAGTATGGACTCCAATAATGCTCGTAATTTATACCTCTGTAACTAATGGGTGCTTAAGATTTTTGCAATGGAAAGCATTAGTCAGTTTCAGTTCTCGTTATTATCAAGGGAAGCAAAGTATAAAAAGAAAAAAGAAAAACTGTTAGATACCAGAAGTTACCACAGTGGGGTTTGAACACATTGTTACTAGATCAGTATTGAACTGCTGCACTGCACTGTATTTATATTTGTTGACTTCTACTGCAACTGTATGGAAAAGAATCTATTAAACCTTTATATGCGAGCAAAATTACTGTGAATAATAAAGAAAGAAAATGGTGGTAATACTCAGCAGTCCAATCAGCATGTGTGGAGAGAGCAGTCAAGTTAAAACTGTTTCTGGATTACCTTCCATTAGTACAGGAAAACATTTGCCGACAAATGTTAAAGTCGGGTGAGGGGTTAGGAGGTTGGTGGGAGGAAGAACAAACCTAAGTGCATGTGTTAGGGCAGAAAGCAGGAGAGAGTAAATGATTTAAAGTTAAAGTGGTGTAAATCTAAAGCAGATAGTGGTGGGAAAAGTAAAGAAACAAAAGATGGATTTAGCAGAGCTGGAAATGGGAATAGTAGGGTTGCAGTTGAAAATTATTGAATTCATTAGCCTATATTGCAAAGCGGCTGGAGTGTAAAAGTACAGGAACCATACCTGGAATGCAACATACAGTGTTACGTTCCTCCCTTAAGCAGGGATATACTTAAGATATTGAGATAAGATACTTATTTATTAGTCATAGGTACATTGAAACACACAGTGAAATGCATCTTTTTGCATTCCTGAGAAGGTGCTGGGGGCAGCCTGCAAGTGTCGCCACTCTTCCGGTGTCAACATGGCATACCCACAACTTTCTAACCCATACGTCTTTTTTTTGGAACGTGGGAGGAAACCGGAGCACCCGGAGGAATCCCACGCAGACACAGGGAGAACGTACAAACTCCTGACAGATGGCAGCGGGAATTGAACCCAGGTCGCTGGCGGTGTAATAGCGTTATGCTAACTGCTACACCACTGTGCGTCCTTACAGTGAAAGGTCACAAGAGCATCACTAAATTGATTCCTGGGATGAGGAGATTGACTTGTGAGAAAAAAATTGGGCCCATACTCAGGAGTTTAGAAGAACAAGAGCTGACCTTCTTGGAAGTTACAAGATTCTCAAGGGGCTTGACTGAGCAGATGCTGAGAGAATGTATTCTTTTCCTGAGGGAACCTAGAACTTGGCAACAAATATTCAGAATCAGGTGACATCATCTTAGGATGGATTTGAGGAGGAATTTTTTTTTCCCTCTCAGAGGTTAGTGAATCTTTGAAATTCCCTACCACCGGGAGCTGTGGAAGTTGAAACATTGAACATATTTAAGACAGAGACATGTGGACTTTTTGCTCTGTTGGAGAGTGGAGGCAGAAAAGTGGAACTGAGGCCAATATTATTATCATCCATTGATCTTATTCAATGGCACAGCTAATTCACAAGACTGCTGCATGGTCATCTCTTGCTCCAATGTGTCATGTTGTTTCATCCAGTTGCAGTTGCTTATTTGGAAGGTAGTGTTTCAGGAACTTGAGCTCAGCTTCATTATAACTCGGCTGAGCTCCGAGATGGAGAACCAAAGAGACGAGTACTGGAAGCTCGGGGTTCTACAGAACATCGGTTGCCTTATCTTTTCTGTGAGCCCTCCCTTAGTTCAATAGCCAAACCGCCTGGGTCGTGTGCTATACGGGCTGATAGGAATAGCCTTGGGTGCCTTTGGGAAGTGAAGGGAGGACACGGCGACAGGGAACCAATAACATGTGCTTGCAACCATTAATACCCGGGTACGGGGAGCGGCAGAACCCTCCCGTTACCGGGGCCGGCGCAAGCGCGCTCTGAGCGGGACGCGCGTCCGCGTTCTCGCGCCCGATCCGGGCTCGGGTGCACGCGCGTGTCCGCTGCCTCTAAAGGTGACTGGCGGCGTTCCTGCCGACGGCGCGTCCCCCCCCCCCCCCCCTCCTCCCTCGCCGCCCGCTCGGTGGGTGACATTGGGACGGGACTGATGCTCGGTTTTTTCCTCATTGCTCGGATAGACTCGGTGTAGGTTGGGAGTCAGCAGCACCTTCCCAATCCCTGTCAAACTCTCTCCCTCCCACTAAGCTGTTTGAAGGACAGAGAAAAGAGCAACTCCCTCCCTCCCTTCCCCACGTTTTCATTTGAGTAGAAAACTGACTTCACTTGCCAGGAAAGGTAGGACTTAATTGACACACGTTTTATTAGTTCTAGCTTGACCAGTGCAGTCTTTGTACCTGCTAGCTGGTTAAGCATTAAATGCTATTAGTTGTTTGCAAACTGTGGTATAAATTAATGTAATTGCAATAATATTAGAATATCCTTGCATGAAAGTGAAGGTAAGGTGACTTCGTTGATCTTGCTCGGAGCCCTGGTTGACGTCAATAAGTTATCTCATATGGGGGCACTGTAATACTTTAAGAGATATTTTTAGAAACCATTTCATTATTTTCATGTCCATCTCACTTTCTCCCAACATTTATTCATTAGTTTGAGTCCAGTGGAATGCTCTTGACTTCTGTTGAAAAAGAACTGATTTTAAAAATCCATCTATTGGGTCATTGACCTGACCGTAAACTTTAATGTATAGGAATAGTTTGCAACTGACTGAAAATTATATTTTGCTTGCCCCTCAAAAACTGATCTATATTTGTGCCTGTATGATAATCAATTCCATTTGCAACTTCACAAATAATGAAGCAGTCCATACGCATGTGGGGCAAAACCTGGACAACATTCAGATGTGGGCTAATTCATGGTAAGGTACATTTGCACACTGTTAAGTGATTCACTTCTTGATTTTTCAGTTTTCCCACTTTGCTCAATGAGTGCAGCTTTAGCTGCACTTGAGAAACTCCAGTACATCCAGGACAAAGCAGCACATTTCACTGGCACCCAAACTGTTCTAAACATTCACTGCTTGTCCCACTGCCACACCATGCCCTCAGTGCTTATTGTCTACAAAAAGCTCTGGTGAAACTTGTCACAGCTTCTTCAACAGCACCTCTCAAATTTGCAACCTTTACCACCAGAAGGGAAAAGGGATACAGGAGGATGTAATTCTTTCTGGAATTGAAAGTGTATCACCAGTCCTTTTTGTTGCTGGGTCAAATTTCTGACCATTGTGGGAGCACTTTGACCACAAGGACAACACTGATTCAAGAAGATGTCTCATCACCAACTTTTGAGGGTAACTAGGAATTGGCATGAAACACAGGCTCAGTCCTTGAGTCCCATCTAGTCACAGTTTCTATCAATGATTTGAATGTGGAACCCAAGACAATAATTTCTGAGTTTACTGATGACACTAAACTGGTTGGATTGTGAGTTGTGTGGAGGATGCAAAGAGGCTTCAAGGTGATTTAGTCAAGTTGAGTGAGTGGCCAAATGCATGGAAAAAACAAAGTGGGAGTATTATTTAAGTAGTGATAGATTGGGAAATTTGATGTACCAGAGGATGTGGGTGTCCTTGTACACCATTCACTGAAGGCAAAAATGTGGGTGCCAAGAGTGATGAAGAAGATGGATGGTATGATGGCTCTCATTACAAGAGGTTTGGAGTACAAGAGCAAGGATATACCACCATACCTCATGATGTCATTCGAGGAGAGATTGGATTGACCAGGCCTGCAGTCACTAGAGTTTAGAAGAATAGAACCATAGAACAGTACAGCACGATACCGGCCCTTTGGCCCACCATGTTGTGCCGACCTTCAAACCACGCCTAAGAATATCTAACCCCTTCCTCCCACATATCCCTCTATTTTAAATTCCTCCATGTGCTTATCTAACAATCTCTTGAACTTGACCAACGTATCAGCCTCCACCACCACCCCAGGCAGCGCATTCCATGCACCAACCACTCTCTGGGTGAAAAACCTCCCTCTGACATCCCCCTTGAACTTCCCACCCATTACCTTAAAGCCATGCCCTCTTGTATTGAGCATTGGTGCCCTGGGAAAGAGGCGCTGGCTGTCCATTCTATCTATTCCTCTTAATATTTTGTGTACCTCTATCATGTCTCCTCTCATCCTCCTCTCCAATGAGTAAAGCCCTAGCCTAGAACGAGAGATCTCATTGAAATGTACAGAATTTTTGATAGGGCTTTACGTGCTAGATGCAGGGAGGATGTTTCCCTTGGCTGGGGAAACCAGAACAAGGAGTCAGTCACAGTCTCAGGAAATGCAGCAAGACATTTGTAATGGATATGAGGAGAAATATCTTCATTAAGAGGGTGGTGAAACTTTTGAATTCTCTGCCACAAAAGTTGCTGAATATATTTAAGAAGGAGATGATAGATTTCTTGACACAAAAGGCATGACAGGGTATGGGGAGAGACCAGGAACATGGTATTATGATAGATGATCAGTCGTTATCACATTGAATGGTGGAACAGGCTCAAAGGGCCGAATTGCACACAATTGCTCCTACCCATTAGGTGTACGAGTGGAAAAAAACCTCAAGTGATGGTTTAACTTAGTTGCCCAGTTTTAGCATATGTGAAAAGAAATGATGAGTTGTGTGATCAAATTGAAGAACTCTGGAGTGTTTATATTTATGGTTAATCCAGTTCAATTGTCTCAAATAGCTGGATTATTGACCTTTGGGAAACTTGCATTATTTTAGACTCTACAAGCTGCAAAGCAAACTAAATAAGCAGAGTTTCCATTTGTCTGAGATCTGAAAAATATTATCTTCTTCTGCAGAAAAATGTCACCTAGCCACATTCAAAAACACCATTATATTTCATATAGGACCTTGAAAATAGCAAAAATCCAAAGTTGTTTTGCATGAATATCATAAGAAATGGCACAAAAGGAGATATTGGAATTCAGCGACCAGTGTTAATTTGGAAAGAAGCAAGACCTGGGAAAACACATAGATGCATGTACTAAAATTCAACCAGCTGAAACTATGTAGTTGCCAGTTCAGGGAACTAACTTTTGATCTTCTGGCTGCTTCTCCAACTAGCATAACCCTGCGTGTTTATTCTGACCCTACTTTGCCATCTAGAGTGTAAAGAATCCTAGCTTTTCCAGATCACATTTACAAGACAAGTCTTCAGTTGTTGTCAGTGGAATGATTATAGCATGGATGGAGGCCATTCAGCCTGTTGAGTTATATATTGGCTCTGTTACAGCAATGTAGTTAATTCTGCTCCCCTGACCTTTCCACATATCCTTGTAAATTATTTCCTTATCAAGCTTCCTTTTGATTCCTACAGTTGAGTCTGCCTCTGCCACTACCCCTGGCTCCAGCCATTTGCCAGACAAACATTTATTTCCTCATGTCACTTTTGATTCTTTTACCAGTCACCTTCATTTTCTCTTTCCTGGTTCTTGACCCCCTTCACCAATGGGAATGATTTTTCTCTACCTACTCTGTCCATAACCTTCATGATCTTAAATACCTCTACCAGGTCCTTCATAGTTGACCTCTTTTCCAAGGAGAACAACCCCAACTTCTCCACTCTATCCATAAGACTAAAGTCCCTCAGAAAGACTTAAGAAATGGAAACAGAGTAGTCCATTTTGCACCTCATGTCTTCCCTGCCATTCAACAAATTCACGACTAATCTTTTACCTCAGTTTCACTTTCCTGCACTAACCTCACATCCATTGTTCCCTTAATATCTAAAAATCTATCTTTCTCTGGCTTGAATATACACAGTGACTGAGCCTCTTCAGCTTTCTTGGACAGAGAATTCCAAAGAATCACTGCTTTCTAGGTCCGGAGTGGTTGACACCTTATTTTGAGACTGTGATGAAAAACACAATGATGCTGGAGGAACTCAGTAGGTCAGACAGCATCCGTGGAGAAAAGCAGGCAGTCAACGTTTTGGGTCAGGACCCTTCTTCAAAACAAACATAGCACTGAACTTAAAAAATTCTACTGTATCTGTTGATTTCCATGTAATGGTATACAGAGAACTGGACGAATAACAAAATGTGCAGACTTGCACCACTCATTAATGCTCTGACTTGTGCTGCCTAAAGCTCTGCAGCAGAATATATTTTCTATTACTTCCAAAAGTATTTTCAACATTTTTTTTGCATTTTCATTTGTCATTCTAATCTTAGAGTTTCTGTGGGTTCTGAATGCAGCTTTTCACAGGAGCTGCAGAACTGCCTACGTGGTAGAGGTGATTAGAAGGCGGCAGATTTGTATATTAAGTATTGGCTGTTTAAGTATAATTTGGGTTGGGTGGCGGGCAGGAAACTTGCAACAGGAAGTCTGGATGCCTGGAATAAATTGGAATAAATTGCCAATTTAAGGTAGAAATTACACATGAATTTTTCATTGGCCTTTATCAGTTTTGAGCTACATGGTAATTTCCTAGTTTCTCTGATCATTGAATTATTAGCACATTTAAATATTAGGATGTATTTTAAATTGAAAGGATTTTATTCTCTCCAGTTTTTTCTCCTATTTGCTGAAAACTGACCTTAGGAGGTAATGAGTGATCTTCATCTGTAAATAGAGCCACCGCAGCCAAACCTCCTCCTGTTTTCAGCAGAAGTTCCCGGATAGCAGGCAGCAGGGTGATGTGTAGTGATTGATGCGTTTCTCCCTTGCTTAGTTTAAGTTGATCATTGTGTCTCTTCTGACCCTTAAGTAGACCATCTGGTTGTCACAGGCTAGGGCTTGAATCTTCATATTGTTGGACAGTTCATTTTGGGGGACAAAGTACTTTTGTTGAAGTAAAAAGAAATCAACATAAACAATCAGCTAATAAAAAAATTGCCTGACACCTTACAAATTTAGATCAGAAATTGACTCCCAAACTGAAGTAACAATCTATCAACAGCTGCCTAAAGCTTTGCAGCAGAATATATTTATTTTCTATTAAGTCTAAAAAGATAATCAACAGTTTATTTTCCCATATTCATTTGATATTTGAATCTTAAAGAGTTTCTGTGGGTTTTTAATGCAGCTCTTCACAGGAATTGAAGAACTGCCTAATCTATTTAAAGCAAAATATTATATTTTTAAATTACTTCTGCGATTATTTTGCAGCGTATTTTAATTTAAATATTTAAAGGGGCACAAAAAGAGAGAAATTGTTTTTCCTGCAAAGAAGTTTTCAAGTATGTTTTGTGCAAAGAATGAATGCAAATGGATAACCAGTTTCCAAATCCCAACAGTGATCAGCCTAAAAACCTAATTATTGTACATATTAAGCTACAAGATTTATTGTGAGTGTAAATTGTGCATCATGTTAAAATTGTGGCTCAGATTTGGAGTCATGGTTTGGGAGATCAGAGTGCAACCTATCCCCGGAGCAGAGCAAGATTTTCCTTTTCTCCGAAGTCTCACTGTTGGCTCCTGATATTGGATTTATACTGAAATTGGTAGAATGCCGATTGGTAGACTTGTGTAAAGATTTCAGTGTACAAGCACGTTATATTATGGCTTTTGATCACTCTGTGTTGGATAGCTTTTATTTATTTTCTTTCCCTTTGATGTATCTGTACAAATGCCCCATTATTCTTCTAACAGTTAGCTTACATTAAAATGAGTTCTGAGTTTAAGACTTGGGGAGAAATTGGATTGCATTATAAAATGGACAGGGGATGAGCGTTGTGCATTTTGTCCCCATGCATTTGAAAACATTAAAGATTGCAGAAGAACTTTGTGCTGTTTACCATGATGCAGCAGCTTATGCACCCCTGCCTGTGCTATTACTGGCGTTACCAGTGAGACATGGTATTTATGCCTGGAGTGGATAGCAGCAGTGGTAATCAAACTTTAAAGGGGAGGTGCTTTGTGGCTCAAATAGTGCTGAACGTTATTCCACAGATTGCAGTCCAATTGAGTAAGGGTGGCTGATCAGGAGAACAGACACAGAAGAAGGGAAAAATCCAAATCAAAAGTTTGAAAGGCAAATGTGACATAGGAGAGGGCAGGAAGATAATTGGCTGCTGAATACAGATTGTTTCCTCACCCCCTCCTCCCCCTCCCACATCTTGAAGGGGCGGTCACAATAATAATATAAAGCACTTTGGAAACCATGCTTTTAACTAGACTAAGTTATAAACTGAGAAACCAAATTTATTTAATTAATAATTTTGAGAGATCATGGAAAGGCAGCTGATATGTTGAGGGTGTAGCACATGGGGGCTGGCTGACCACATCGCTGTGATCCACTGCCTCTACATCTGCAGTAGGTGTTTGCAGATCAGGAAACTTTCACTCAGAGTTGAACTAGAGACCTGGCTTTGGACACGCTGTATCAGGGAGGGAGAAAGTTACCTGAATGTTTTATTCCAGGAGTCAGTCATACCCCTTAGGTTATGCACTGTAGACTTAGTTAGTGGTTAGGGACGGGAGGTTGCAGCTACATGTAAGGGATGTATGGAGCAATTCAAGTTGGCAGAGGAGGGAAAAGGAGTGCAGCAGTGATAGAGGACAATGTAATTAAGGCAATAGATACTCTGCTTTGCAGATGGAAGTGTGAATCCAGAAAACCATGCTGCCTGCTTAGTACTGGGTTAAGGAGATTTTCTTGGGGCTGGAGAAGGATGGTGAAGGGAGAAGGAACACCTAAAACCTCTCCCCAACCCCACGATATTGCTTAAAGTTCTTTATATACAGCCGTAGTTACCTGATTCACTCAGATACTGATCAGTTCAAGTGAAGCCTGTTCCAACAGAATAGTTCCTTTCTTCCACAGTAGTGCCCTGTGAATTGAAAAACATTTCTGTCACCAATCTTTGTGCCAAGCATTCAACCCTTTGATCATGTTGAATCTATCTAATTTGCTCGTGCCTCAGATAATAATCTAAAAAAAACCTTTGTGGTTCTGCTTTGTAATTCAGATCCTAGCTCTTTACACTCTATCAGAAGAACCTTTCTTAGTCATACTGGCCCCATCTATGCAGTATCAAGTATCATTGTTGGATGAATTTCATTCACATTTTTCCAAAGCCCCCTTTATCACTGGTCACCCACAAACAGGTTTTCATTGTACTGTTTGCTTTGCACCTGTGCAATTTAAAGGTCTGCTCATAACTTTGATGTGATGAGAAAATACACGCAACTCAGAACCATCGTCAGAGGAAAAGTACGAGGCAAATTAAAGGCCAAAAATACCCTGGAACTGATGGTCTTCGTACTTGGGTCTTGAAAGAAGAGGCTACGGAGATGGTGAATGTATTAGTTGTGATTTTCCAAAATTCTCTTGACTCTGGAATGGTTTCAGTGGATTAGATAGCCGCAAATGTAACATTTAGAAAGTAGGAAGAACAAAAAGCCTTATGAGGACCAAGAACCAGGGACATATTTTCAGAACAAGGTATCATTGGTTTAAGACAGAGATGAGGAAGAATTTCTTCTCTTAGAGGTCATGAATCTACTCTAGAGAGCTGTGGACATTGAATCACTGAATGTGTATAAGGTTGTGACAGAATTATTTTTGTATTATAAGGGAGTTGAGGGCAGACAGGAAAGTGCTAAGGCCAAGATCAGATCAGTCAGGATCTTATTGAATGCCAGAGTTGGAAAATGTTCATGCCATTGGGTTGTAGACTATCCAGCTGGAATATGAGGTGGTGTTCCTCTAGTTTGCAATGCACCTCACCCTGGCAGTGGAGAAGGCCAGGGATGGACAGGTCATTGGGGGAATTTGAAGGGGAATTGAAATGGCATGCAACTAGGAACTCGGGATGGTCATTGTGGATAGAGCATAGCTGCTTTGAAAAATTGTTGCTCAAAAATCTGCGCTTGGTCTTGCCAATGTAGACGAGGCACATCGGGAGCAACAAATGCAGTAGACGAGGTTGGAGGAGGTGCACGTGAATCTTTGCATCTCCTGGAAGGCCTGTTTAGGTCCCTGGATGATGGTGAGGGTGGAGGTGTAAGGACAAGTGTTATACCTCCTGCGATTGCAGGGAAAAGTGCCGGGGATCAGGGGAGGGTTGAGAGGGCCAGGGAGTCACAGAGGGAGTGGTCTCCGCGGAAGGCGGAAAGGGGTAGCAAGGAAAGGATGTAGTGGAATCTTGTTGCAGCTCACGGAAATAATGAAGGATGATGTGCTGTACATGGAGGCTTGTGGTTGAAAGGCGAAGGCAAGGGGGACTCTATCACTGTTCTGCCTGGAGGGAGGTGGGGTGAAAGCAGAAGTATGAGAGACAGAGGAGGTTTGAGAGTGGGCTCAATCAACCGCAGCAGAAGGGAAGCCAAATTTCCTGAAAAAGGAGGATGTTTTATATCTCCTGGAATTTTTATATGTCCTGAAATGGAAGGCCTCATCTTGAGAGCAGGTGCATCAGCAACAGAGAAACTGGGAGAAAGGGATAGCATCCTTACCCCTTCCCATCCCTTCTCTCCTTTCAGTGCTCCTCCGGTCATCCCACTTTTGTCCTCTTTCTCAGCCCTGTCCCCACAGCTCCCTATCACCCATCTTCGTCCGCCTTCTCCCTCCTGGTTCCATCCACCCACTACACATGATTCACCCACAGGCTCCCCCACCCCCATCTGGTTCTGGTGGTTCTGGTTCTATCTGCCATTCACCTCTCCCCGAATGGTTCCCATTATCACATCCATTGCTTCTCAGATTCCAGCAATGGTAGCCCTTTGTGTTCTTGCTTATCACCTTCGAGCAGCTGTCTCCAACCTTCATACTCCACTCCCATCTGCCTCTCATTTCTTTTTCTCTCTTTGTTTTCCTCCATCTATCATCCATCTGCCACTGTCTCCCAATTCCACTTCCCCTCCCCTCTTCTTCCTGGTGTAACCTGTCCGTCATCTTTCACCCCTCCTTAATCCGTGAATCACTCCGCCTCTCCTCTTTCTACTGGCCACCTCCCCTTCCACTCTCTGTCCTGATGCAGGGTTTCAACCCGAAACATCGACAGTTCCTCTCCACCCCCCCCCCCCCCCCCCCAAATCACCCAGATGCTGCTCGACCCGTTGAGTTTCTCCAGCAGGTTGTTTGTTGCTCCAGATGCCAGCATCTGCAGTATCTTGGCTCTCTCGTAGATGTGCCCCAAGATGTCTTAGCAAACCACTCAATCCAGGAGCAATTAGGAAGGAACAAAAATGATGGGCGAACCGGCGAGGTCTGCATCCAATGATAGAATAGATAGAGAATGTGCAGGGGTGTGATGGTTATATTTTCTATTGTTCATTGTCTTTGCTGGATATAGACATAAAAGTATTGTGGAAAGTAGATTGTATATATTTTCTTTATTTCTGAAGGAAGAAACACGAGTATGAAGTACATGGCCAGTTTGGCAAAGCTGGCGTCAAATCTGCATTTCACATGGATAACCTCATCAATTTTGCGCACTCTCAGCATGATGTGAAATGTCCAAATTCCTGTTTTCTGCAATTAGCACTTAAACAAAATTGACGGCTCTTCTGCACTTAGATTGCTGAAGTAATCACAAAAGGGAATCTATTTTCTTCCCCACATTTTCAGAAGTAACCCATAATTATTTGTTCTTTGTTTCACTGTACAGTTAAAAATTCACTGTTATTTGTTTTGACCCATTTAACTGCATTGCATTTCAACCTGACAACTAGTGTAAGAAAGTTTTTTCCTTGAATTTTTTTTTGGTCCATCAGCTGAACAAAACAATTTTTTTTTGCTGAGTGTGCTTTTAGTGGCTAGGTGCTTACCTCAAGGTAAAAATAACACTTGCAATGTGCAGAGTGAGAATTGGTTCTCTGACAGAAAGGCATGACTTTGCATTTCTTGCTACTCAAAATTAGACTTTTCTTCAATGAAGCAAACACGCAAATGTTTTACAAGAACATTTTATTTTCTTTGGGGTGGGTGGCACTCTCTCCCAATAGAAATGTCACATTAAAAAAGTTTTAGAAATTGGAGAGAGGGAGCAGTTTCTTTGGCTTCATTTGATTATGAACTTGGTGTGAATGAGAGTGCGATTTACAGTACTCTAAGTATTTGTTTCTCAATCTTAATTTTGGTGGCATGGTAAATGGAAGAATTAAAGCCATGCCTTTTGCCCAAAGTCCTGAACTTCCTTCCATGTAGTGAAATATCAATAAATTATTATTGAAACTCCTTTCTGCGGAGTTAGAATTGCAATTGCCAACTGTCACTTCTTCAGTCTTCTTATCATGTTGCAATTGTGGACCTCCCCTCTTATCAAGGAGGACAGCTTTCTATAATGACATCGACAGAAGTGGTGAATTTCTATGTACTTCCATCTCAGAATTATTTTTTGGTGACCAGCTGATGCAATCTCTGTGAGATGAGGGGAGGACAAATTTACAATTTTAGCTATTGCAATCAGCTGAAAATTATATGAACATTTACTAATTTCAACTCTAATAACTAACATTGTTCCCAGGTCACCTTAACGTAAGTAATAAATACATTATCTTCAAAATTATACCATGGATTATGTGCATTGGAAGTTGATCTGAAATTTTTGGCGATATAAGCAGATATACTAACCTGTTTAAGATAAATGCATTACAGCTTGTTAAAACAATGGTCAGCAGGATTAAAGATTGGATCCGTGTGCCACTACTCAAAGGCATGACTCTAGAACTGTAGTAGTTTAACTTATTTTGTTTCATATGCATCTATGCATTATTGTGAAGTAGATCATGGGTTTTCGTCAAGCGTAGAAAGATTTGTGAGTAATGATCTTGCATAAAGATGCTTATCTGAGCAAAGTGATACCATTTATGATATCTTTTTAGATTGTAAATAAAGGTTTAATGAAATTGCTCATGCTCATCTCTTATAATAAATCACTTGGGGACTATAGTTCCTATTGTTTAAGAGTTGAGGGGTTGAAGGCAGTGACACCTGAAATCTAAATGTGAATCGAGTTAAAATTGCTTGTTCTTGATTTCACTGTACAATTAAAAATTATTTTGATGCATTTAACTGCATTGCATTTCAACCTCTTTCTGTTGGCTTGAGGGTCCTGTGGAATAATTAAAATCACCTAATTGTAAGATATTGCTGACCTGGTTCAGAGTAGTGACTTTGTCATTTGCTGAAGTAAAGTGTTGAAAGTGGTACAAAACTAAGGAAGAATAGAAAAAACCTTAGCCAAACAAGTGGATATTCAAAATAGTAAAACTGATGACTGAAAATCATAAGTATTTTTTTAAAATAAACAAAAGAAGCAAAAATATAAAGAGGAAACAAAAACCACTGGTGCAGCAACATCCACAATTTTTAAACAAGAGCAACATTTATAGAACATTAAAATTCATGGATAGCATATGCTCTGCTGGCAGAAGTGGATTATTGATCATAAATTATCTCATAAATTCTGTTCTCAATTTATTTTGCATTGCTTTATACCCTCACATAATACCTTCTTGGGGATGTTTCAAATAATATTAATAATTCCGAGGCATAGATCATTTGTTTTTGAACAGCTAACCATATTGGCAAGTCTTAAGTATTTGATGTCCCAACTTTCTAAAGATCCTGTGCTAAAGTCAGAGTTCTGTAGACAAAAGAGGTCCTGAACGATTTCATAACAGGACTGTTGATAAGTGGGATACAAAGGGCGGTGATTAATAGTTTTTTTAAATTTCGGACAGTTATCATCGTACACAATTTTGGAGACCAATTTAGAGTCCTCTAGTTGAGATAATTCACATTTCCTAACTGTAAAATATTTGCAAAAGGATGATTATCAGAAGAAATAACATTCATTGATAGGATTGACTAATTAAATTATGAATAATGCAAAATATTAGGGAATGCAACGTGGCAGAAATTTGAACCAAGCCTCACACCAGAAAAGAAAGAAATGGAATTGAGTAAGGTTAGTGGGGAAAATGTATTTGGTTTAATAGGTATCCAGATTTTGAAGCTGACACTTCCAGAATTGTTGAGACCAGATATTAAATATTATATACTCTTATTGTTGCTGTACTGAAGAAAAATACAATTCAGTGGGTGTTTTATGATTTTAGCTATATTTCTGTTTTGTGATCTCATTGAAAAGGCAAAATTAGTGGCTCCAATTCAAGCTACTTTTGATAGCAAGGTTTTGGAACAGCATTCCCAAATTTGGAATGGTCTTGTGACTACTGTAAGTTACAATTTCTTTTGTCTGGAATTGCAAGAGATTTTAAAAGAATATCCATTGGGAGTGAAAGTATGTTTGGTAAGGGATTAATTTGCCATTTCTGCAGTTGGAAACAAAGTAGGTATAGAAAGGTTTTGAAATTTACAGGAGTGAGCATCAGACTGAGAAGCACAAGGAATAATTGAACAAGGTTTCATCCTTGGCTCACTGTTGGTAATCTTTCTTCTGAGTCAGATGGTTGTGAGTTCATGTTCCATTCTGGGGACTTGAGGGTGTAATCTAGGCTGGCCAGGATAGTGCTGAGGGAGTGGTGAACCATCTGAGGTGCTGGCTATAAACTGAAACATGAAACCTAGTTTCAAGGAAGAGCAGTAGAATACTTCCCAGTCTCTTACCAATACTTGTTTCTCAACCACTATCATCGGAACAGATTAGTTCATCATCTATCATTGCTGTGTGTGTATCCTTGTTGGGTATAATTTGTCTTGCTACACTTCTGTACATAATAAAGAACTTGTGAAAGGGTCTGGAAGGTAGCAAGGTGCTTTGGAGAAATACTCAAAGGAATGTGAAGATGAAATTGAGCACAGCAGAACAAGAATCTCTCTTGAGTTTGGAATGAAAAGTGATCTCTTTCAAAAATATACAAAATTCTTTAAGGGGCTTGACAGCATAGATGCAAAGCTGATGATTCCACCGGTTGGGATGTTTCAAACCAGGGATTGTAGCCTCAAAATAAGGGGATGGCCATTCAGAACATGGATGAGAGGAGAGCAGTGAATGTTTGGAGTTCTCTACCCATGACTGCTATGGAAGCTGAGAAGCATCTGGAGGCTCACTTAATGAGTACATATAAGACAAAGGTTGATGGATTTTTAGGTATTGGGCAGGCACGGTAGTGTAGCGGTTAGTGTAACGCTTTACAGCGCCAGCAACCTGGGTTCAATTCCGGCTGCTGTCTGTAAGGAGTTTGTACAGGTTAGGAAGTTGTGGGCATGCTATGGTGGCGACACTTGCGGGATGCCACCAGAACACTACGCAAAAGATGCATTTCGCTGTGTGTTTTGATGTACATGTGACTAATAAAGATATCTTATTGGGAGAATTAAGGGATATATGAGGTTAGTGCAGGAAAGAGACACTGAGGTAAATCTCAGGCATGATCTCATCGAACAGAGGAGCAGGCACAAGGGTGGAATGGCCTATCCCTGCCTCTATTTTCTTATGTTCTTGTGTTAAGGAATAATAAGACAAAGGTTAAGCATGGTGGATAGGAGGTGGATAACAGATCAAGCAGTAATAGATCAGTTGAGCCAGATAACTAAAGAAATAGTGTGAAATGGTTATCGGTAGGACCTGATACCATTACATTGCAAAGCTAGAAAAAATCACGGCTAAGATTTCTCTTTGCAACTAAGGTATTTTAGTAGAGAGAAACGGTGGAATCCAAAGTTGTATTTGATGTGGCCAGCTTTCACTGAACATGCTTACTTAAGTGCCCTCCTTCCTGGCAATATATCTTCCTTCTCCTATACATCTGGCATGCCCAACAAAAAAAATTAATGATGTTCCAAACTGGTGAAGCTGCAAAGCATATCTGCTGAACAGCAAAAACAGAATGCGATGGACAGAGCTGAGCAATCTCCCAATCAACAGCACAGATTTAGTTATGAATGATGCCAGACAGTTGAACAGAAAACTGCAGGAGGAGGCTCCAAGAACATCCCATCCTCATTAATGGTGGGGCCCTGCATGTGAGTGCCAAAGACAAGGCAGGGAATTCCACAAGTTCACCACCTTTTGAGTAGAGAAATTCTTCCTTGCCTCTGTCTCAAATGTCCTGCTGCATATCCAGAGATTACGATGCATGAATCTAGACCTCTCAGCCAGGGGAAAATTTAGGCACATGGGTACACCACCATCTTCTCGATTACCCTGCAAGACACAGACCACCCTGACACTGATGACCTTGATAAAATCCTGCAACCCTTTCCCAAGAACACTGGACTATCTTCACCACATTAACAGTGGTGATTTAAGAAGGCAGCGGATTATGGACGGACAATAAACAAACCCTGCAAGTGACAGCCACGTCTCATTTTTAAAAAATTCATTCTTTAGATGTGGGGATTGTTGGCAAGGTCAACATTTATCAACTATCCCAAACTGCCCTTGAACAGAGTGGCTTGCCAGGCTACTTCAGAATTCAGTTAAATGTCAAATACAGTGCTTCTGGTTTGGAGTCACCTGTAAGTATGAATAGCAAGTTAAAGGACTTAAAGAAATAGGTTTTCACTAACAGTCCAGTAGTTTCATGATGGCATTGCTGATGCTCATTTCTTTTTCATTTCCATATTATTTGATTAACTGAGTTAATAATCCCAGTTGACACAAGCCAAATGAACTTATCTCTCTAAATCATTAGTCCTAAATCTGAATACTAATCTGATCATAACCACTATCCAACCATGGCCTATATGAATAATGAAAAGTGAAATTTATGTTTTTGTTTTACTGAGAATGGTACATGTATACAAAAATACCTTATGAATAGCAGGTGAAATAAATAATTAGTGAATCTGTTTTGTTTGCTTTGGAGAACTTTCAGTAATGCATTGAATATTAACTCCTAATATTGGAACATTATGAGAATGGTCCCTCTTTCAGCTGCAACCAGAAAATGATTGGTCTTCTGTACTGCTGGCAACAGTGAACAGAAAATGAGATGTGGACATCTTTGCAGAGTTATCCTATTTTAACTGGTCAGTAGCTGAGTACAGACAAATTACCAAAGGAGCCCGAGAGAACTGGAGGAACAATTTTTCTGAATTCTGTGGTTCAAACTTCCTGTGGTTCAGACTTCCTGATCAGGACTTGTATTGTCAGTGCAAGTAGTAAATCAATGTCAGATGTATGATAGTTGAATTGAAAAGGCAAAGCAAAACAGAAATAGCTTGCTGCCTTTGTTTCATTGAAATGAAGAAGGGAAGCACACAACAATGGAGTGTGCCATTTTCATTGTGCTTAAACCACAAAGTTTCACAAAGAGCATATCTTTTGGTGTACGACAGTCTACAGCTGATAACTAATAGAAATTTTAGTCAGTGAAGGAGCTCTTGTGTAGCGTGACAAATCGGTTTCAAGAATTCACATTTTCAAGACAAGTGACACATTTTATACTTTGGTGCCCTTGTATGGTCACATTAAGTTAGTCTGAGGTCAGAAGGCACTGGCTTTTTAGGCTTCAAACCTCCGTTGACTGTTGAACATTTTCTTCCTTCTAGTGATGAAGGATAATAATGCAAATGCCTAGATATAATACAATGTGAACTTTGCAAATTTGCATCCTTCACTCAATAAAATATTTTTCCACCATCCATCCCGGCATTGCGACAATGTAAAGACATCATGTAAGAGTTCATGGCAGTGTTGTGGACCCACTCACCTTCAGCTGCTTCAACAAGCACATTGTTGCCATAAGGTCAGAAACAGGATATTCACTGATGATCGAAAAGTGTTCAGTTCCATTCTTAATTCCTCATATAATGAAGTAGCACATGTCTGCATGCAGTAAGACTTAGATGCATCCATAGTTAGGCTAATATGTAACAAGTACCATTGGTGCCACTCAGCTGCCACGTTATGATCATATTAAAAAAAAGAGTCAAAGCACCTTGCAGTGTCACTTAATGGCATTACCATAGCAAGCCCCACAGCAAACAATTGGTTTTATAGCAAGCAAAATTAACTTTGTTGAGTCAACAGTCCACTTAAAGAGCAGGGGAACACATTGCAACTACTCTCAGTAAAAGCAGGATAATTTCGGCAGGAAAATATACTAAGGAAAGGATAGTTCTGGACAAATTATGTGCCTATAACCCTTTTGAAATGTGGTCTATACTGAGTTAGTCTTGGCTGGTGGTCATTGGTTTAAGAGTCTTGAGGAGAGGAGGGGAAAATATTAACCAAGGTTTCCACTTGGGTAGTTTCAGGCTTAGCTCCATGCCCCAAATTTTCAGTAGCCTGGTTCTGACATGAAGACTAGATGTGGGGAAAATATTAGATGTTCCCATGGGTCTATACTTAAGTGTCATGCATCCTTCACAAAAGTAATGAAGAAGCTGGAAGAAAGGAAGCACTGCCTGTCGGCAGTTTTGTCATCTATGCAAAGTTTTTGTATTACTTTATGTGGTGGTTTTCTGAAAAAGAACTCAGAAGAAAGACATTTCAATCCAGATTACATCTATCTAAATTATGAATCAGCGTTCTTTTTAAACTGAACTGTGCTCGCTTCATTTTGGTTTATTGCAGGTTAGTTGCCATTGTTGAAAAAGAATTGGACTTCAAATATTCGTAATGGAATGTTTGGATGGGGAACATGGTATAAAGCTATGTCAAACCTTGTGATATTGTATTTAGCTCGTAAATGACAGATTAGGTCAGTTTTGTCTCCAGATTCACCTTGCACAGCTATTTGCAAAGGTGATATTTCCCTCATTTGTTTTAAATACCTAGCTGTTGCAGGAAAACTTTTAAGTGATTTGTTGTACACATTTGCAAGAGATTGCACACAGTTCAAATAGCAAATGTTAAAGATATCCAGATTCATGATTTTTAAACAATGTTTGTTGAAACTAGTGAGTTTTCCCTTCATCCTTATTATTTGATTAATTTGATTAAAATTCCATTAATTTGCGATCTGGTGGTTCAGCACCTGGCTCACTGGCTGCTGATTCTTGCTCTTGCACTCCCTCTAAACCACTGGTTCTGGTTCCACGTTCCTTTAAACTCACCAAGGCCCCAGTTCCCACATTCCCTTTAAAATCAGTGGGTCTGCATTTCCTGGGCTCCCTTGAAACTTGGTTCACTGGAAAATTTATTATACTTTTCTACAGCGTAATATCATTTTTTTAAAAAGTGAATCAAAAGTGCATTGGAGTATTAATTGGAATAACATTCAATAGTCCATCAAGGTCCTGACAATGCTGAATTAACAGAGTTTTACTGTATGAGATCAGTGGTGAAGGGCCTTGACTCAAAAAGTTGACTGTCCATTTCCCTCCTTAGATGCTGCCTGACCCACTGGGTTCCTCCAGCTTTTTGTGTGTTGTTCTTTCAGCAGTAGCTCTAAGTTAAATGCTTAGGCATAAATTCTGCTTCTTTACACTTTGAGCAAGTTAATGGAAGCCATTTTGTTAGCTCCACTTTTGGCCCTTTGAATAAACTGTTAAACATAACCCCTTTAGCCTATCAGGTGATTCAGATCAACTGTGAGTATACTCAAAGCCAACAAATTCCTGATGTTCTGGGCTATTGTTTTTTTCCAGGTAATATCACTAAACAAGATGAACGACTGACTGGTTTTTGGGACATTGTTATGTTCAAAGTGTGACGAATTTTCACAATTACTTCATATCAAAATAGAAGTGATTCAAAAGAAGCTCCTGCTAAGAGCTATTATATGAGGCCATATCAATGGAGAATATATTTATGCAAAAAAACATAAGCATTTTACAAAATGAGGGATTGCTTATTCCAGTGGAACTTGTTTCCAGTGAAAAATGCGGAGGTTGAGATGGCAGACATTGTAAATTTCGTACTTAGAATCTAAAGGCCACATTCAAATGAAAGTTTAGAGGTGATAAATTTGTAAGTGGGATTGTGATATGCACCCCTGTGCATACTTTGATCTGTTTGACCAAGTGTATGTGGCATGTTTTTGCCTGCTCTTTAACAGATTGTAGTGAACAGCATGAGCCAGCATTTGCATTGAGTGGTTAGTACCTCAACAGGGGAAGAGTGTCATGGAGTCATACAGCACAGAAATAGGCTCCCAGGCCCAACAGGTCTTTGCTGACCATCGAGCATCCATTTACATTAATCCTATTTATTCTCCCCACATTCCCATTAACTCCCTCCAGATATTACCCTTCACCTACAGACCAGGGGCAATTTACAGTAGCCAATTAACCTACCGACCCACCTGCAGGAAATCCATGTCATCACAGGGAAAATGTGCAAACTCCAGAGAGACCATCTGGGGTCCAGACTGAATCCAGGTTGCCAGAACTGGGCTGTGCCACTGCTGCCCGAATTTGCAGGAGTGGTTGGCATCACTTGAAACCAGCCTGCACAACTTGAAGCATGCCGACAATGCTTAAAGTGAAGGTGAATTGGGGCTTAAGGACGAGTAGGACTAGAAAGCTCTTGGCTTGTTAAAGCAGCCAAGACACAATGTATTGGAGAATAGACATTTCTGATGTTACACAGAAATTGGCTGAGAAGGTGAAGACGAGAGGTGTTCTCTTTCCTCATGGAGTGAAGTGTAGTAGTGGAATCAACTTGTACGAAGGTAATTGCAAAGGCATGAAGATAGATTTGTCTAGAGTGGATAACTGATAGATAGGTCAGTGAATGAGCAGTGGCAAATATTTAAGCAGTAGTGCATAACACTGAGCAGAAATTTATCCCAATTAGAAAGAGGGATTCCGTGAGAAAGAGGAACCACCTGTGAGTAACAAAGGAGGTCAAGGATAATATTAAATTGAAAACCAGAGGCTACAAGGCTGAAGGACAGCTTACATGCTGCCATTGTCAGACTCTTGACTCTTATAAGCTAAAAGATGAACTCTTGGTCTCCCAATATATCTCGTCGTGGCCCTTGCACTTCACTTTGTCTGCCTGCATTGCACTTTCTCTGAAATTGTAACGCTATATTCTGCATTCTGTTTTTCCTTTCTACTGCTTCAATGTACATGCATATGGAATGATTTGTCTGGATGGCATGCAAACAAAAGCTTTTCACTGTGTCTTGGCACATATGAAAATATTCCAATTCCACAAAAAGGCAAAGATGAGTGATTGACCAGAGGACTGGGAATTTTGCAGAAACCCAGCAGTGAGAGAGTAAAAAGCTAATTATGAGGGAGAAGATTGATTATAAGAGAAAACTGGCAAATAGTATTAAAACAAATAGCAAGAGCTTCTACTGATATATAAAAAGGAAGGGGATAGCCGGGGTAAGTGTGGGACCCCTGGAAGATGAGATGGGAGAATTAATAACAGAAATTGAGAAAATAAGTTTAAACCAGTATTTTGCATCAGAGTTCACAATGGAGGATACTGCACATATCACAGAGATAATGGATGGGCTGGTTTTAAATAGCAGGGAAATTGTCCATGGTCAGTAAGTGCAAAATGCAATTGAATAGTGGTTGCTTGTTGTGTTCTTTTGCCAATGTTTGATTTTGTGATTTAAGTGGAACTAAATTTGGAAATCAAGTATAATGTGCAGCCACTACCACATTGTACATTTAAAGCTCCCAACAGAAGACTAATTTCTCGGCAAAAGTGTTTAAAACCGCTCGTTTATTGTCTACTTTATTGGGTATAAATTATTTGGGACATCCTGAGATTTTGCAAGGTGCTGTATAAATGCAAGCCTTGCTTCCTTCAATAATTTTTCATTACTCGGTATAAGAACCAGCAAACATGAACAAAATAACAATGTTATAGTATCATGCAGTGTAACTATTATGATATTTCATAACAGCTCTAAATGAAAAATCCTTTTTCACATTTTTTTCCTAACCTCAAATCAAATCTTCAAGAGCAGAATTAAGTGCTCATTGCCAAATGGAAAGCAAATGTGCGGAAAAAGAATTTTGAGCAAATATGATTATTTTGTGGAAATTGCATTTAGAAATGTGCCATCTGTCAGAATAAAATCATTTGGTATTCTTATGTTGCTGACAAAATGCTGAAAAAAGTGTAACATAAAAATTGTTTTTGATAAAATTGTTGCTGGAGCTTCTGAGAAGAATAGAAACATTTTTTTATAATTGAAATGCTATAAGATGAAGGAAACAAATATATAAAAATGTCTTTTCATTCTTCAGATGAGAAATGTGATGCAACTTTTGCCAATACAGTGATTTAGGCTCTGCACTTACTGGAGTTGTGATGTAATTCATTTACAAACTGTCTCAAAACTGCCTGACTGATCTGAACTTGGAAACATTAGCGGGTTTACAGAGCAATTTCACATTTGTTATTTCTTAAACAAAAAAATAAATCCAGGATTGAGTTGAAAGCTGCCATTGTTCCAATAATGGTGGCTTAATCTGAAGCAAAATGATGACATCGTAGTCTGCTTATCTTGGTTTAGTTATGTATGTTTTCAGAGTGCACAGTTTTCTTCCAAGGTGAAGGGGATTAAAACTGGCATACTGAACCAAGCTGACTGGTAACTGGTGAACTGCTGAAAGGGGTCTGCTGGCTGTCAGCAGTGGCAGCTTATTTCATCCTGGATTTGTGTGTGTGCTCAACTGAATGAGGAAGTCCAAAGTGAGCCAAAGGTCAAATGCAGGTGAACTTTTGGAACTTAGAAATGTTAAACCTTGATTCACAAACACTGGTAGAACCCCCAGCAGTTCATTGTATTGGACTGAATGAATTCTGTGCCCTGAGACAGTGTGGTAGTACAGCTACTAGTACTGCTCTCTTACAGCTCCAGTAACCTGGTTATAACACTAACCTCCAGTGCTGTCTCTGTGGAGTTAGCGCATTTTCCACATGACCATTTTGGTTTCCTCCAGGTGCTCCAATTTCTTCAAATATCGCTAAAACATGTGGACTGCTGGGTTAATTGGCTGCTGTATATTGCCCCTCATCTGCAGGTGAGTGGTAGAATCCTGAGGGAGTTGATGGGAATGCAGGGAGGATAAATTGGCATTAGTGTAGCAGTAGTGTGAGTGCTATTAGTTAGCGTGGACTTGATGGGCCAAAGGGCTGGTTTTCCTGCTGTTTGACTCAATGATTCCTTGATGTGTTGAGTGGAATAACAACCCTCATTTGACAAGTATAATGACAAACGTGAGCAAGTGACCAGTAAAATTTTATAATTTTATCTCACTCGCTGACATAGTCTGCATGGTGTTGTGATGTAAACAGTATACTAATTCCTTGATATTATACATATTTAAAAAGGCATAATATTTATGAAACAATCCCATTGATGGCCTTTGTATTGTGGTAGGTTATGAGATGAACATTCCACTACTTAAAATAAAGCAGTGTTCTATGGAGTGTTACGTCATGGTCCTGTTTCACTGAAGTGTTTGGTGTTAAAAGAATTGTCCACCATTTTTTTAAAAAATCCAGATCTTTATGTACTTTTTAAATCCTGTCATGTATCAGTGGTCCATTTCAATATTCACCTCATTTGACCTATATTAGAATGTTGTGGCCATTTCATTTCCTGTGAATCCAACACAGTATTATAGTAATCCTGTTCTGAATAAGATCTGGCTCCTTCCGCAATGGTTTGCAGGCTGGTAGTTTTCTGCATGTTTTTGAATATTCTTGTATACGTCATTACCAGTCATTGAATTCAGAACAATTGAATGTTCTCCAAGTCAGCAGTAAGAGGAACCAGAAATTTCAACAACAACAAAGTTAGAATGGAATGTTAACATGGAATATTGTTGTCTCATTTCTAGATGGTATATTTAATTTAACTAAAAAAAATGCCTAAGCCACATTGATGCTTTACATCATTCGCCAGTATTATATTTTTCTACCCATTAATACTTTTTCAAATGCATTTCAAAGGTTTTGTTATTAGTGAAGTCTCAGATACTTTCTGTTCCCCAATTTCCAACAATGAATATACCCATTTAAAGTAATTTAATAATTCATTGCTATGTATTCTAGCTTAAATATCATTTATCATTTGATTTTCATTTCAACATACTAGATGGTCTTCATGGATAGAGTGGGCCAAAGGACTGTTTCTATTCTATATGACTTTTGATTTTACTAATCTTTGAATTAATTAAACAAGAAATTTTCAGACTGTACAGATATGGATAGAGTGGGTTATAATAGGTTTGCTCATTAAGTAACTTTACACCTGAATCTAGTGTTCTCCCTCTAGGTTAATTGCAAAATATCTAAAAACTGTTGTAAAAATCACAATTAAGGTAAGTTGTTGATCTTTGATAATTAATAATGAGTTTACAGTAATGTTCATGTGAAATCTTAAACAGATTATAAATTTGCCAAGGTATTTATAACATCATTGCAGTCAAAAATGTTTAAATCAATAACATTTATTTAAATGTGCATCTTCTGTGTGACTCAAAACCAGTTGCTTTTAAAAATGTACCACATAAAAATGAGCTTTCAATTGATATTCTATTATATTGACGTGGAATTTGAGTGAAAATATCAGCATTTTCTTATGCATGTGCCGACAAGTTTGGGATGCCAACATATCCGTATGTGAATGCGCAAGTCCCAAACTTCCTCGTAACTGCTTGCCAGCATTTTTCTGACATTCTTTATCCCTGCTTCTGGTTCAAACAACCAGTGTGAGGTTAAACTAGAAACTGTGTCTCCATTCATTCAAATAGAGAGGAGTGGCTGCAAGGGACCAAGGCCAATTTTGGTTAACTTTCATTTTTAAAAAAATTATTTTATTTGCATATTTTAAGTTGGTTTTAGTCTAATTAAGCAATTTTGATATCTTGCATTTCTAATAACATAAAGCTTGAATATTTTAATGAATTTTGGCCAGTTTGCCATGTTGCATGTCTCAGCCAGCTGCTAGTGTTTTCAGCATTTTCATAGGAAGGTGGTCTGCATGTTAAGCCTTATCTCCACCACCTGTGTGATGGGAGTTACATGCACCTCCTGACCTCATCACAGCCTTGGCCCAAGCATGAACTAAAGACCAGACTATGAAAGTTAAGATGAGAGCTGTTACTCATGACCAAGTGTGATATTAAGAAACCTTGTTAAAACAGAAATCACTGGGAATTTCCAATTTAACTGATCAGAGTCAAATTGACCCATTTGGTTGAAATTATTGGTGTTTGGACCTCTCCTTTGATGAGCTGCTTAAAAGGTGCAAGCAGAATTGCAATGAATTGACAGAGAACCTTGCCATTAAGTTTGGTCCTTGTTTCATCCAGCAAGTTTGCCTCCAGAGATCTGTACAGGAAACATGCAATCTATTTTGTAAGTGATTGAAGAGGTTGTTTGACAAGCCATTGACAACAAATTCTGCACTTTTAACAAAGCATTCAAGAGATATTGCAGTTACAAAACTTTTAGTGCTTTTCCAGTTTAACATTCGTAAATCTGGACAAACGAAATATGCAGTCCAGCATTAAAACTGGAAAAACTATGATTATCTTCCTTTTTAACCTTTAACGTGAACTCCAAAATACTTTTAAAATTCATAAATTTGCAGTGGGGGACTATCTGGGTGGAAAATATTTTCAACGCATTCATTATGAGTTAATAGGACTACTTTGGTGAATACAGGTTCATTTGTTAATAATTTCTTTATTTAACATAATGTTTTTGCACGTTAATTGTCAGACCTGAGACCTCTGTTTATGTTGCTGTTGAGCCATCTATTGATAGGTATGCAAGGCCAATACATGGTTCATTCGTCTGACCTTGCTTTCCTTTCCCTTTGTGAAATAATCTTAAACTCTTGGTGCTTTCTACTGAAATAGCCATCTGAGATCTTAAGGGCAAAGCCACACTTAAATGGTCAGAGACATAGATGGGTTAGCTGGAGTAATGTTTTCAAAAAATGATTTTAACACACATTTAATATGTAAACAAATGTCCTTTGAGCTACACTAGAGTTACTGATTCAACCTTGGCCTAAATGACAACTGGAAAATCAGTTTTGTATTAACCCCATGCATGTTCAATTCTACTGCTTGCAATACTTTGTTGATAGGGGTAATTATGAATTTCAGCCACTAAGTGGTAGATTTTAATCTTTTTTAATGTAGTGTAGTGGGGAAAGTATAACAGCTGGATGGATTGCATTTCAGTTACAATCTGGGCCAATTGTCTTCCCATTCATTTATGGATTCTATTCTTCTACAGATGTGTGATCTTTGGCAGATGTTCCTCTTCATGTGTTGCTTAATGACACTCAACTCCCAGACAATATAAATGACAATCTCCTCCAAAACTACGATGCAGAGATTTGTGATCTAATAAAGAGCAATGTGACTTTCCGTTCAAAATAGCTAACACGTTACTGTGTTGTGAAATTCTGGCATTTCTATAATCATGCCAGCACTCTGAAAAATGTCAAGGTTATCCAGGACTTGGTATTTGGATTCTTTCATGTATACCTAGTGGTTCTAAATGAAGTGTGTTGACTTGCATCAGATAGAATCAGTGTTGTGCCTGTTTCCAAGGAAGCTTCTTGAAAGGTTTGCAACACAATTTTAAAATTGTAATAGTATTAATGAAATTTAGGGACTAATCACTAATGCTGGCAAAATGTTGAATTTTTTTTATGGTTGGGCCTCATTGCAATTCTGCTTGCACCTTTTGAACAGCTCATCAATGGAGAGGTCCACACTCCAAATAATTTCAACCCAATGGGCCCATTTGACTCTGATCATTAAAATGTAACAAGCATTTCCCAGCAAATTAAGTTTTAGCAGGGTTTCTGAATATCACACCTGGTCATGACTAGTAGCTCTCATCTTATTTCTTATTCTGGTCTTTAGTCAGAGCTTGGGCCAAGGCTGTAATGAGGTTAGGAGCCCAGTGGTCCCATCAGATCCAAGCCAAATATCTAAGCTTAGTAACATTAAGTAAATGGCAATTGATATTACAATTTATGATGTCTTCCATCAGTATTCTGATGATCAGGAGTGAACAAATGGGGTCACAGTTGGCTAAATTTATGTCTTTTTCTCATGGACATGACATACCTGGACAATTTTTCATGTTGTTGTGCAGGTATTGCATCTGTATTGCAACAGATTGGTTTGAGGATTAGTTGGTTCTGAAGCCCAGATTCTTCAACACTACAGCCAAGACCTGCAGCCACCTCTTGTAATCATGTGGAATTAATCTACTGGCCTGAATGATGATGTCAACCTAGATGAGAGGCTGAGTGGGATCATCCACGTGGTACTTCCTGGCTGAAGACTTTGCAAAATTTCAGTCTTGTCTTTTGTACTTTGGGCTGGATCATTATTGAGGATCATTATTAGGATGTTCATGGACCCGCCTCATCCCATTAACTGTTGAATTGTCCACCACTATTAATGGCTAGATGGGGGAGGGTTTCAGACATTGATTTGATCTGTTGGTTGTACAGTTGTTTAGCTCCATCTTCGGCATTCAAGCACATAGCTATTTGCTGTTTAGTATAAAAAGGCCATGATTTGCAAAGAGCCCAAAAGTACAAGTTTTGAAAACTTTTAAACATTTTTATGTTCTATATATGTTTTTCCATATAGAATTGGAATGAAAATGTCACAATAAAAAAACATGATATGCGATATTTCTTGGAGAGGTTATCAACACTTCATCATTGAGTGTTTTGTGTTGAGAGGTAGATATCTAATTATAGTTACTTATAACATTGTTAAAATTGTGTGCATGTTATGTTTGGGTGTATTTACACATGCAGACTATCAAATGTAAATTCCTGAGATGGAAATGGATGATGAAAAAAGAGCAACTGATCATGGAACACCAGGGAGTGTATTGTCACTGCTTCCACTTTGATTTTCTTCATTTGTATTTGCTTACAAATGAATCTACACTCTCTCCCTTTTAGCTTCAGAATCAAAGCTAGAGAGTTATTACCCAGTCTACATATATAAATATTACATGAAAGCCACTAAACTTAAGGGAAAAAAGTTTAAGCAATTTTGTCACAATGTATTCCCCAATGTATCATGGTAATACTTTATATGATCATGGAAGATTGAAGTCATTTGGATAAAACTTACACCCAGTATGTTATAATGGGACTGAGCTTTCAACAGGGGATCAGGAAACTGAATATTTATGAGCTCATCGGATAACTGACTGCCTGAATCTGGACAGATCACACTGCCATCATAGTGTCCCAATCTCTCTATTCCATTTTTTTTTAACTTGTGCAATAATATTTTTGTTATAATTTACTTATCAATAACTTTTCAACAAGGCTAGTTAATGCCATATTTTGGAAGATAAGGTTACTGGATGCAGTATTTACAAAACTCTACTGTGTTTTAACCTGATTGATGTTCTTAACTCTGGTTGTCTTCTAGGTCAGAGTCTATATGTGCCACTGATTAAGGGTTTACTGCAGGTTTTTGTTTTATTTTTAAGTAAATTTGGCTCAAAAAAATTGAATCAAATCTTTTAACCATGTGAAAGGTTCTCTGGCACATTCCATATCCTTTTCTTCACCTAATAACAGATGATTGAAATGATCAGTTGAAAATAAATTTATTGTTTTTCACTGTCCAATTTTTAGAATTGGTTCAGATGCGTTGCCTTTTCTTAGCTTTGCTCAGGTTTATGAAATATATGGCCAGTGAACTGTATACATTTGAAGCCAACATTGTTTGACAGACTGAGATGTTGATTTGGAAACACAAAATTCTGCAGAAGTCAGCGGGTTGAGCAGCATCTGGGGTTGGGGGTGGTGGTGGAAAGAATTGTTGATGCTTTTGATCGAGACCCTGCATCAGGGCTGCTCGCAACAGGTGTTGACTTGTCTTTGGCAAGATAAAGTAAAAATGAACCTGGTACCCCATTGTGCCACAGCTGTGCCTGCCATCAAGCTGCAATGATTGTGACTGACCTAGAAGTGTTCTAACCCTTCAGTCAGATGATAGTAATACTTCTTTATGCCAAGCCACACAATTTATCATGCACATTAAAATACTGAGTGGTGCAAGGAGCAAAAAGAAAACAATTTCACTTTTAAACTTGTTCCAGCTGGATTTTAAAACCACATAAACTTTCTTGTGGATTTGCAATTTTGCTGTTTATTAACTGACCTTTTTGACACATGGATTTGGTTGAGGAATGTATATTGAAACGGGTGGCTGGAGTTGGTATATTGCAGGGCACCTTGAATTATAGTAGTCCTTTAATGTTTCCTCTGTAGGACATGTTCTCATACTAAAAAATAAAGTACTACGAATACTGAAATCTGAAATAAAATCAGCTGAATGGTCACCAACCTGAAAAGCTAACTGTTTCCCTTCCAACAGAAGTTGACTGCCCTACTAAGTATCTCTAACATTTTCCACTATTTATAGTCTGGTATAAATCTACATTGATGGATTATATATAACAACTAACATTGATGCATTCTGTACTAGTATTGATTGAGCCAAGCTTATATATTGTGTTGGGTAAGCCCGTCACTCCAGATAAGATTGGGATCAGGACGGGAGCAGCTATTGAAAGGGAATGGACACTAAGATGGAGGAGGTGTGAGGAGGGGTGGGGGTTGGACTTTATCATCATATGTAATCTTGTGGTGGGCAGAGTGGGGGTGAGGATCTGTAGGGAAACAAGCACCCTTCATTTGGGCCCTAGATTCACACCTTTCTTCAACTCCCTGGTTTCCTCAAACTCTGACATTCAGCCAACTAGTACTAAATTTGAACTGGAGCCGTAATAAGAGACTTGCGACCTCCAAAACATACGTAATTGCAGTTCTGGCCTCTGGGGAGAAGCTTGGTTGCCTGTGCTGTATAAATATTGAGCAATGACTGCCAAGGAATTTTGGGACTGATACTCAATTGCATGGCACATGATTTGTAAGCTATGAGCAAAGCATTCATGGTTTCAGAGTATCAACAGAACCAGGAAAGTTGAATCTTATGTGTAAGTTCAATATGTCACTGGGGAGCACAAAGATGAACGTTAAATCAATATGAACACAGAAAATCGGTGGCAATTCCGGAGGAGAGAGGGCCCTCACTTCATTGTAGTTATTCCCTTGCCTGGAAGACAGAATAATTTGAGCTCTTATAGACTCGGACTATTTCCAACCACTGCAGGAGAATAAAAACTAACATTACAAGACTGTCTGGCTTGTACAAAGCCATTACTCTGCATCTTCTCACAAGGAACTGCACTACTGACACACTGTGTGCAAGAAGCTGCAATGCTGTCACATTGTATGCGTCAAGAAAATGTAATCCAGACACATTGTATATATTAAGCGTCTGCAATACTGACACATTGAAGGCGTCAAGAGATTCAGTGCACCCAGAACGATAACTAAATATATATTTAAAGTAGAACACAAAATGGTGGAGATGAAATAGCAACTTGAGTTTGAATCCATTTCAAACAGGTCCAATAAAATCATCTTTTTGCTGTAGCAACAATGTGAAAGAAAATATGAATATATTTATATGAATATGTGTAACATGAAGGAAAGAACTTGCCTTTATTAAGCAACTTTCACAGCCGCAGGATATTCTGAATCACTTTGCTTGAACCACACCAGTATTCTGCATATTTCACAAGTAACCTCAATACTGAGACATTGCATGCATTATAGCTCAATGTACCTTGAACAATAACCAATAAGTCAGTTCACCCACAACAACCTCTCATGAAGAACAGTGTGATAATATCTCAAATAATCTGTTCAGTGGTGTTGTCTGAGGGATGGATAGTGCCTTGGACACCAAAAAGAAATTTTTCTCTGATCTGTTAATAAAGCCAATGAATTTTTTTACATTCACCTGAGAGGACAGAAGGGGGTTCTCAGTTGAGTATTCCAACTACGATGCACTTATTTGGATGATTGCAGTTCCAGTAGCTCTCACAAAGTTTTGCAACATCAAGAACAAAATGCCCTGCTTGATAGGCATCGCCATCATTACCTTAAATATTCACTCTCTTCATCACCATGGCTGCAGTATGTACCACTTACAAAATGTGTGCCAGCCATTTGCCAAGGTTTTCTCTTCAGCATGTCCTAACTACAACGAAAAAGTACGAGGGCCCATTGGAACAACACCACTTAGAAGTTATACCACCCTGCCCCCATCAAATTATAGACTGTCCTACCTTGATGTCAACAATTCTTCTTTATCAATGGATCAAGATCCGAGAATGCCTGAACAACACTGTTCGAGTTCCTTTAAAGCTCAGACTGCTGTGGTTCAAGTAAGCACCTGTCAAGAGCAATTTGGGATGGCCAGTAAGTGCTGGGCTTCTCAGGGTGCCCACATACTGAGAATGAATAAATGCCTTGGGCTATTTTGCACTAAAACACCAGTTTCACTCACAGAGCCAGTAAAAATGAATGGCATGGGAAACATAAAATGCCATGATTATGGCTTTGAAATATGATGTTGGGGAAAATGTGATGGAGCTCCTATAAAGTGTCAGAACTTGCAGGACCCAACCTGCTGCCTAGAAAAAGACAGTCTGCATTCCTCGCATGCTCACCTTCAGTTGAGCAGGATCCAGAAGAGTGATCTCACCGGCCCTTTGCACCCATTAGTACAGAAGCACTGTCTCCAGAGCAGTCCTGATAGAAGGCAAAGCTTGGGAAGGAGCAATGCCTTCTGTCAAAGCGACAAGGGATTTTATGTTTTTAAATGTCTTTCTCATTCACTCTTTAAAAAAAATTTGCAAAATTTAAATGATTAAAGATGGGCTTATTATTTTGTTTTACAAATAAAAATTAAAACATCAAAACAAAGCTTCTAATTATTTCAAAAATAACATAATTTAAAACCAGAAGTAGCCTTCCCCTCTCTTGTTGGTGGGAAAACCCCAGTGAAGCCAGAGTGGTCTCAGATCCTGCACCAGGTCTGATCTTCTGGAGTCCAGAAAAAGGAAACATAGAGAGAGATGGTGATCTCAACCACTGACTCCAGCTTGCAAGGTTCACCCCTATACGTTTTCTATGTTGCGATTCTCAACACTGCTACAAGGGATGCATCTCTCTTGCACCAAACCCTTAAAGCACTTGTACAGGAGTGAATTATTTTGTTTTAAGATTGTGAATGCAAACTGTCCTTTTTATTGTTATGTTGTAGAAATAAAATCCTTTTTTTTCCTGGTTGGTCCAAATTGATTCTCTAATTGTTAATGTGATTTCGGATTACAGAGCACACCTATCATTTGTCTGCCTGTCTGTGTAAGTATTGCACAATGAGAACTGAAATACTTGAATGGTGTGTAAACAGCATTTTACATCACCTTCAAAGTGCTGGTCTTGGAATAAATTATATTACCTAGCCACTGAATTGCTCTTTGTCCTCTGCCTTTGTCCGAGGCTGAACCAGACCATTCATAACCCTGTTGAATTTAATTGATCTCTCTCTGTGCTTCTAACCTTATATCTTCTGCACCACCAACTAATCAAAAATGTAATTAGCCACATCTGGATTCCTAATTAGTTACATGTAGTGAATGATTAATAGTTTGGAAAATACCAAATTAGTTGCCAGAATTGAAAGTTAATTGAGCCAGAGCATTGAGAATTATGCTGTTGTATGCTTTTGGAAGAATATCTAATGGATATCAAATTATTTTATCTGCTTTCAAATAGTTGGTTTTGGTTTAGGTTTTTTATTGTCACTTGTACCGAGGTACAGTGAAAAACTTGTCTTGCATACCGTTCATACAGATCAATTAATTACACAGTGCATTGAGGCAGTACAAGGTAAAAACAACAGAATACAGAATAAAGTGTCACAGCTACAGAGGAAGTGCAGTGCAGGTAGACAATAAGGTGCAAGGTCATAACAAGGTAAATTGTCAGGTCAAGAATCCATTTCAACACATAAGGAAACCGTTCAATAGTCTTATAACAGTTGGATAGAAGCTGTCCTTGAGCCTGGTGGTATGTACCCTTAGGCTCCTGTATCTTCTGCCTGATGGGAGAGGAGAGAAGAGAGAATGACCCAGGTGCATGGGGTCTTTGATTATGCTGCCTGCTCCACCAAGGCAGTGAGAGGTATAGACAGAGTCCATAGAGGGGAGTCTGGTTTCTGTGATGTGCTGAAGTCATTTTAAATTGATAATAATCCATTTATTTGGAACATATGATGTAAGTGTTCATAGGTTACTGCATTGCGTAATTACCCAGTTTAAAAGTCAATTGAAGCAGTTCAAATGTAGAAAGTCACTTATGATTTTACAGTGACCTATTATCTAATTAAAGATTATAGAATATAATCTATCAATGCTGATTATATTATCAACATAATGTATAATCAATCAAGAAATACATTATATTTTTATAATCCTATTATATCAACAGGATTTTTTATATATCTTTTTCAGGGTTTTATTGAAGTTTCTTTGTATAATATAACCATAGCTGGAGATTATTGGAATTTAAATTTCAAAACAATGTAGATTACATATTTTATTTAAATACAGGACTGAAATGGATATTTTCCTAGAATTGGAGGTAAGTGAGAATGTATGACTGATTTAGAGCTGTGCCATCCTACAGAACAAGTGCCAAGTGTTTCTCTTGTGTGTACCTGAAAGACAAATGAGTCTGGATTGCTAAAAGAGAAACTGTCATTAGCTTATTCATTTGCTTTGTGCATGGATTGTTCAATTAAAACTCTTCTGTTTCATTTAAAAGCTGCAACTGGTTGCTTTGTTGGAGATGTTCCTTTTGATATTAAAAAAATTAAAGTGCAATACAAACTATATAAGAGGACAACTCATAGGGAAATTGACAATGAAAGAATCTATAATGGATTCATTTCGGGGTGTACAAGAATAGTCCCAGTAGCTATTGTTTGGTAAATTTTTGGACTTCTGTTTGTTTTCTTTCTGGATGGGCTTTGGAATTCATATATGGCTTTTCAAAAAAAGCTGCAGGCATTGTGGAAGCAAATTAAAGCCAGACAATACAAAGAATATCAGAGTTGCTGCAATTTGTGTCATTCCAGTTGTTTTAGCCCTGATGATTCCTCAGTGTTGAGAATAGCAGGGGTTGCTCTTTTAAAGTAATTCACCAAAAGTTAAAGTGAAGGAGTGAGTGGATGAGTTGGGAGAATGAGAGTAGTTAGTTGAGTTTTATCAGTCAGCCTATTAATTATGGTGAAGAGATTAAGTCAGCATCACGTTTCTGAGGTGGTACAGCAGAAAGGGACAGATGAATAATCAGGTTTTTAACAAGGGAAAGTGAGATCAAAGTTCTTCTTGGGCCAAAGCACTGAAAAAGCAGTATCCCATCAATTGCCTGGTATGTATCTGCTTGCTATTCAGTACTTTTGAAAGTGATTAAATTTCAATTCCATAGAAAAGAATGTAAAAAATAAGAGAGGATGCTAATGTAAGATGCAGGATACTAAAAAGTAGATTTCTGTTCTTAGAATTGGCTTTGCATCTGTACAGTGACTAATTGGCAGTTTGATTTTTGCATGAATTGGAAACGATACGCATTTGAAAATTAGACATTTTTGATCGTCTACAATAAAGTTCTGTGCCAAGTTGAAAACCTGCTGTCATATATTTTTCCCCATTTTTCAAGGAGAGATACGGATTGAGTTAAGTGGGTAGAATTTGCCTTAATTGTTGTTCAGTCAGGCAGTTATGTTTCAGTTATACCTTATCTGGGGTACCATGTATAGCATTAGCTTCCTTATTTAAGAATGTCAGTATATTGGATGCAGTTTGGAGAAGGTTTACTAGGCTGGAATGAGTGGGTTGTTCCCTGAGGAAAGATCAAACAAGTTAGGTTTGTACCTGGTGAATTGAAATGAATGCACCAGCTGTGGATGGCATAAGGTGGAGGGAAAGATATAAAATATCCGCACTCCATCATGTTCTCGAACTCCACGAGGGCGTGGAAGTCTTGAAGTGTTGCCATGCTCATGTACTCATATACAGTATTTCAATAGAAGAACCAATTATTGACCCATTCATGATGTATATTAACAATCATTTCATGGTCATAGTTGTAATGCCATTGAAAGAAGATTTGTTTATGTATATTTATTTGCAGTGTAGTGCAAGCTGTAGATCAATCAATATGAAACTGTTTGGTATATTTTTTTGCTGGCTGTGAGTTGTTATTCAAGTCCTGACAGTGATAGGATTGAACTGGCCTCAGTATTGCATTTACTGCTTAAGCTCCATATGAGAATTTAGAGCTTCTTTGCTGACTGATGACGACTATGGCACTTCATCCCAGACGTTTTAACATTTACCAACAGCTGTCTGAAGCAAAGCCCAACTGATCACTCCCAGCCAACACCCAAACCCTCCTCCCAGTGATATTAATATGAATGTTACTTAGTGGGTCATTGCAGCAGTCACACACACGTACACACAACACACATGCACACAAAAGGCACGGGCCAGAGGATTGTACAGCCGCTGGAAACATTTGGAAGGAATATATTACAATTTTCGTCTGTTAAATGTATGTACCTCAAACAAATTACTTCATTAGTTATGAGAGCATTGTTTTTTAATTGCTTATTTGTGTCAATTAATTGATTTTTAGAACATGTAAAAACTGTGTACGATGAAGTTCAATAATGTGGATTAGTAAAATTTAGATGTCATAGCTTCAGCAATTTTATTTTGGGCAAATATCAGTTTGTACCTTAATGTATTTCTTCCCTTTGTTTTGGTTGTATTCACTGTCACCTTTTAGTTCCAACTACATTGCAAGCTATCTACCGACTGAGAAGATGGTTAGCCAACTTCTCTCTTTTCCCATTGCCAACTTTTAAATGGCTGCCAGGGTAGATGTGACAATGATGTAAGTTCGCTCAACACTTATGCATTCTTTCTGACCTTAACAGGAACATTTTGCTTCTGCCTGTGACCTATGCCAGATGGCTGCTTAAGCTCGTAGCCATATTTTTTCCCCCCGTATAGCATTGTGTATTCATATGCCCAGATGTAATGCTTGGAGACGTTGAAGGTTTTAAAAGTATCAGCATTTTCATGTTCAACCTTCTGTTTAAGTTTATAATAGTTGGAGTAAAGTTAACCATAGCACAGTCAGCACTGACTTTCAGGATTTTACTGCCCTCTGAAGCCTTGAGGCAAAATTTGTGCAGAACTTAACAAAAGAAAGGCTGGTTCAAGTTAAACTTGGATGCATTCTAGTTGTGCTATAAATTCCACTAATTTTGGGAAGCGTTTTACTTCTCGTGCTTACTTTCTAAACCTTTTTTCTTTAGAAGTCTACTGTTTGCTCAATTTGTTTGATTAATGCCTCTTTAAATGATCATATCAGAAAAATGGTGATGTAGAACGATTAAAAATGGAATATCATTAACAGAGTGCAAAAGTGTAAATTTAGTCAGAGTGGGAATTTGGTGCAGAATAGGAAAGAGATGTTGCTTTTTGCCTGTGATGCTTGAAATGGTTTGTGTAAACTTGAGGCAGTCAAATATTTAAAATTTCTATTTTTTTTTAGTGCTTGGTGTATTAGAAATAAATAGATTAAGATTATGGCCATGAAGTAATTTTCTGTATTGGACTGCGATATGTTGGAGTTTTGGTGCCAATTGATTCTGTCCAGACTGAATATGAACATAGAACATGGAACACTACAGGCCTTTTGGCCCACAATGTTGTGCCGACATTTTATCCTGCTCTAAGATCTATCTAACCCTTCCCTCCCACATAGTTCCCCGTTTCTCTGTCATTCATGTGACTACCTAAGACTCTCTTAAATGTCCCTAATGTATCTGCTCCCACAACCTCTGCCGGCAGTATGTTCCACGCACCTGCCACTCTCTGTGTAAAAAAAACTTGCCTCTTACATCCCCCCTATACCTTCCTCCAATCACCTTAAAATTATGTCCCCTCATGTTAGCCATTGTTGCCCTGGGAAAAAGTCCACAGTAGACTATAGTATGTTTATAGTAGATGCATCTGCCTTGAATATTTCTGACGGTGTGACTGAGCTGGAGTGTGTGTTGCAGGGGGAGGTGCATCTTGACCCCCTTTCTTGTAGAGAAATGCAAGATCAGGATCGATAGACCAACAATGCACAAAGGGGAAACCAAGTGAGATGGATACTGTGGATCCACAGAAACTGATCCTATGCAACAATGTACTTCCTGTTTTGCAGATAAGGAAAATGACAGCTGGAGCACAATCAGAATGCTGGTCAAGGCACTTTGGGGTGGGAGTTGTTCCAGGGAGGGAGGTGTTCCGGAATGGGGGAGAGGCTGGGTCATGCGGTAATTGTGTGGGATTCCACAGTTAGTATCCTTTGTAAACAGGATCAAGACTCTTAATTGACATGTTGCTGATCAGGTGTCTGGGCGACAGAAATCTTGAACCAGTTTGATAGGATATTGGAGAGAGTGGGGAAAGGTCCACACATTGTGTTTTGTGTTCAGACAGACAGGATTGGAAGGAATAGACAAAAGGTCCAGATTGGAGAATTCTGTAAGGTAGGACCCGAATTAAAAACAAATTTCAATGGTTATAATTTAAGGATTATTATATGATTTACTTGCAAAATGTATATGGATTGTGGCTGAAGGGATGATATGGAAGAGGGGTTCTATTTCATGGGAAACTGCCAGTGGTAAATGCACAGGATGAAACTGTACAATTAGGATTGGGACCAGGGACCTAAGGAAAGGAAAAATAGAATGGTTGTGAGTAAATGGAAGGATGGTATGTTGGTGCTGGAGAATTTAACAAGAATAGGTAGTATTGATAATGGTTCTAAAAGAAATAAAATTGGAGAGTAGAATCATAGTCAGCAATTATGTTTCACAAAATAGAAACCCTAAAAATGTAAAGGGATTAAAACAGGAAAGAAGGAATGTGTGAATAAAGCAGACAAGCAGTGAAAGAGAATGATATGGCTCAAACAAGCGTTCCTTATATATAAAAAAAGAATGAACTGCAGATTCAATTTTGTTGTAGCACATAACTTGTTTGCCATTACTGAGACAACTACACAGTCAGAACTAGAAATACACCAGGTTTACAGGAAGGCTGTGGGAAAAATGATAGCTGGGAGGGGTAGTGTTAGTGATTAATGATGAAGTCATTTCACTTTTGAAAGAGTATTAATGAGAGGTAAGCAGATAATGAAAAGTTTATGGGTGGAATTAAGAAATAGAAAATAATTTAAGGCTGCAGTGGATGTTATGCATAGGTTCCCTGATAGCAGCTGTGAAGTGGTGGAACACATAAATAAGTAGATTAAGCAGGCATGTTGCAACGGCAGTGTGGTTTAAACGGGGGACTTTAGTTTTCATAGCTCACATCAAAAAGGAAATAAGTTTCCTGGATAATCATGATATTTTTCTAAAATAGTGGGAGGAATTTTAACCACCTAGATCAGGTCGTTTTAAGACTTAAGTTCACAAAGACAATTGGTTGGAAATGCATAGACATCCAAACTTAAGAACCTTTCAAACCGCAATTGGAAAACCCTTTCAGAAGAAGTGGGATGACAATCTGGATACATTAATTTCTAATTAATGCTAGTTTTTACTGTAGTTATGGGATTTAACCCAGGGCACACAGGTTTCTTGAGCCCACTGAAAGCCTGCCAAGAACTGAGTGGTCTCGTTTGGGGGATTGAGGAGCTAGCAACTTAATATGACAAAAAAAGTGTTGCAACCTCACATCTGCAATGCTGAGTGGCCCTGCCAAAAGTTTTCTTCACAGGATACATGCTGGTTCTTTGATGAATTTTGAAAAAGCATTGGAGCTAACATTGTTCTTCAGTGCCTGGAGGTTTATGCCTGTCTTACTGGCATTAGCAAGTCTCCACCGAGGTTGGGAGCTACTTTTGCGGCAGTACCGTAGGACTCGGAGGAGGAGTAGGTTGGCCAGCCTTGGGTTGGTAGCAACTTTTTGCTGAGCTACCTACAAATGTGTAGGAGAGATTGATAAAGGGAGAGAAAGAGAGGGTTTCATAATGCACCTGAGCTGTGCTTTGCTCATGGGGTTTTGTTGCTTGATCAATCAGAATAATATTCTCAGTAGACTCAGGCTATCTTCCCAAGTGGTGGCATATCTCTGCAAGCTTCCTTGAATAAGATCTGCTGCCCCTTGGACCCAGGTGGACATGTTTTGACTGTGGCCATCAAAGTGACGACAGCTCTCGACCTCAACACTCCTTGCCAAGATTCTGCAGAAGATGTTTGCAGGATTTCTCAGTTGGCCACATGCACGCATGTATTAGCCGGGTAATAATTATCTCATTTGTAAGGACTGCTATGTGCAACTAAATCTAGGGACTGCACAGTAGGGCACCTAGTAGACCTGCTGCCTCATAGCAACAAAGACATGGGTTTAATCCTGACCTCGGGTGCTGTCTGTGTGGAGTTTGTACGTTCTCCCTCTGACCTCAGAGGTTTCCTCCGGGTGCTCCAGTTTCCTCCCACGTCCCAAAGATGTGCAGGTTAGTGGGTTAATTGGCCACTCTAAATTGCTCCTAATGTATTGATGAATGGTAGAATCTGGGAGCATTTGATAGGAATGTGGATAAAATAATATAGGATTAATGTAGGATTAGAGTAAATGGATGGTTGATAGTTGGCACAGACTTTATGAGCTGAAGATCCTGTTTCTGAGCTGTGTCTTTCACTGACTCTATAAAATCGCCATGAATGACACCAGCCAGGATGAGAGGGCACTTGGATTTGCTGCACTGGCTGAACTTCCAAAGTCGAAGAGATGCTGGATTACATGTGGCAATTACTGTCACCCTGGAATTTTCATAATTTAGAATGGTTTCCATTAGCATGAAGTTAGTTTGCAACCACATGAAGTTATTTCCCCAGGTGTGTTCCAAAGACCCAGTCAGCCTCCATGTTCCCTGCATCCCTGCATTCTGTGGCCAGTGGCCCATGACCTTCAACGATCGATTCAATTCTCCAACCATATTTAGAAGCTGGCAACTAGGAGACAAAAACTACCCATTGAACACCTGGCTTATGGCCCCAATGAAAGTGCAGAGCCGCTAAAACTGAAGTTGTGTCTCCACCTCAGGTGTTACGGTGCAACCTACCAGAATGCTGACACTGCGATTTTAGGATCTTTGACCACTCTGAAAGACCTTCTGTATGCACCTGCTAGTGTGTCAAAAGTAATGGTGACGCACTCTGCATTTCATAACCTCGGTCATAACCTAATGAAAGTTGGACGCATGCAAGAGGACATGTGCTCTTTTGACAAGAAGCATGCACAGCAGGAGGAAGAAGAAGAGGCAACTTCAAAGAGCAGGATACACCATATCAACAAATAAAAATTGAATCTCCTGCTAACTAAGTAAATATCATACATTTTAGGTTTTAAGTTACTGATCATTTCCTCTAATTGTTCTCGGAGAGGAAAAGCTTCCTCTTTATTTTAGTTTACATCATTATTTTAGTTCCATGTATAATCTTGTCCCTTCATCAAAGCAGATGCTTGACTTTGTTCTTGATTCTAACTTCGGTGGAATGCAAAACTGCCCATAGTGCAGCTCACTACAAGCTTGGTTTACGATGGTAACTCCCATTTTACCTTCCCACTATAATCTGTTGCAGCTGCTGTTGTCATTTTTGTGATTCTGTTCACTCCCAGACATTGAGAGGAGTGCTAACTAATAATTTACTACAATGGCATTTTTATGTTTAGATTGTTCTTTTATTCATTGATGTGGTTTTTTTTACATTCACTTGCTTTTTCACTTTTTATAAAAATGTTATAATGTTTGCATTATCATTTTAGGTAGTACCTAGTTTTGAAAAGTTTTGAGGCTGCTTGGTTCTCAGCCAGAGTTTGTAAATTAGTTCTAAATTGCACAAGCATTATTTTATATAATTAATCAGTTAAGGTGCTTTTGGCCAAAAGAAATAGCAGTTATTCTGGAAATATTACCAGGGTCAGGCAGCATCTTTGTAGTCAGAAGATGCTGACTGATTTGTTGAATATTTACAAAATCTGCAGTGTTTTGCTTTTGTGGTAGTTGTTGTTGGACTGGAGTTATAAGTACCTTTAAGGCATTTTATATATCTCGGTCCACAGAGATCAAAAGCTTTGCTGAGTTGGTAATCTCAATTCTTTTCATATGGTATCACAAGTTGGAAAATTACTGGGGAACATTTGCCGTCACAATCTAAATTTATGAGAATATAAATAAAATAAGTTGGAACTAAATTAGTCATGTTTTCCTCTCCCATATTCCCTTCTGAGTGTAGCAAACACCTCAGCATTGCTTTTATTCTGTAAATCTCCAAGATGTCACTCTAGAAGTACAGCATTTAGGATTTACCAGGTCGAAAGGAACCAAGATCTCAGCACTCTACTCACAATGCATATGAGCTTCATTTAAAAAACCCACAAGGGATGAAAGAACCCGATGGCCTGGAGAGACCAGAAAAGTGGGTGCTATTCTCTGTTCTCCTTAAAGCAGAGATATTTCAGGGGAACTTTGATGGGCATGTTCAGAAGTATGGAAGTTATTGACTGTGTATTGAAGATGGAAAGTATTTCCGGTGGGGGTAAAAATGAGAATGTTTTCTTACAATAGATGGTGATGAACTGGAGGATATTGCTTTGAGGGTAATGAAAATAGATATTATCTTTTTAAATGGAAATTGGTAAAATACTTTTGGCAATACTTTCATGGTAATGGGGGTAAAAACAAGGAAATGCAAATAATTAGGTAGGGTCTTTCGAAGAGCTGGCGTGGTTATGATAGGGAGAGTGGCCTGCTTCTATGCATTATCATTCTGTGAAGTCATGGTTTTGGTGGACTAAATTACTTCCAACTTGTGTAAAGTCAAAGGAAAATAGAACCATCAGTTTATAAAGCTGGCACTGTGTGTGTGCATTGTGGGACACTGGGAACCACGTGTGCCCTTCATTCTGGGGAAGGGCAGGCTGCATGCTGCACCCAGAAGCATCTGCTTGGAATTTGGATACTCTGATTGTGTCCGCTGGGTCTCTAATATTTGTTGCTATACTGAGAAAGGGCAACCCCTCTGCAGGACGATCCCAGATGGTGCCATTCCCCTCGCTTTCAGATCTGTTTATCCACTGATTATGAGAGAGCTGGTCTTGCGCCTGCTTTCAGATTTTGAAAGCTCAGAGCGACAGCTGCATGAACCGTCCCAGTGATCTGACAGCTAGGCTTCTGACTGTCCTACACCCAGCTGTTTCCAGGGCTCAATGTCCTACAGTTTTTCTCTCTTTTGCTGAATTTCAGCTGAAGAAGGTCAGACACATTCATGTTTTTTTTTCCGGTTCTTATTCTGGTCCCTTCCTTGCAGTAGAAGACATTCTTTAAAGTAACCATATGAGACATTTGATTTCAATGACTCGCATGTCTTGCAGACTGGTGGCGAATCACTATGTATCTGCTGTTCCCCAAGCCTGATGTTAACAACTTATGATGTGTTCTAATCTTTAAAGGTTGCCTATTAAGCTCCTCTCAACCATTCTCACTACCTCCCCACAGCCATTCTCACTACCTCCCCACTGGTGCAGTATTCCCATTTTTCACAATACCAGTGACAGTGGATATATAAATCAGTTGATCCTTTGATTTGTGACGGGGTCAGTACTGGACTGGAGCAGATAAGTCAGAGAGTATCTTCAGGGCAACCGAACAAGGATAATTTTGACTTTTGGGATAGTGCAAACCATCAGATCACTTTCAATACTCGTAGATTTTTATTGTTAAACTGAATCCTGAGACAGTTTTAATTCCAGGACAAGCCTCTAAAATCCTGTGGGTCACAAAGGCAAAGAAGTGGATTGGTTTGTGGGATCTATCTCTATAAAAGGCATGTTTTGCTGTTCCTTTTTGCTTGTGCATAGAAAACACAGAGTTGAGTCCACGTGGTGACCTTATATTTTCCCTTCATGCAGACTGAGTTCTTCCCTACACATTGTCATTGTTAAACGTATGCAAATCCTGATATAAAACAAAGGCATCAATTAATTGCTCCTTTGATCTTGTGCTAATGTGTCAAATCAGGCATGATAAAATTCAGCATAAACCCAAATTGGGATTTAGCCTTTACAAAGCAGAGGTTCTGAATTGAAGGTGGTTAAACAATCATTAAATTTGTGCACTTTTAACCTTGATCTCAGGAAAGCAGATGGTTCAATATACCTGGCACTGGCATGATATTTACATGGAATGAGGGGGTAAAAGTCTCCTCTGACTGTGGAGATAATTTATGAAGTGAGCTGTGTGCTCTTGATGCAGTGCCTGGTGTACGTGGAACAAAACTATTTCACAATATTAAATTGACATCTGAGTATAAAAACCACAGAGGCTGTTGTGGAAATGAGGAAAAGTGCAGAAGATGTGGTATTTCGAAGCTGGGGTTGAAGAAAATTGTTGGGCCAAAGTAAATGGCACTTTTTTTTTCAATTGATGTAAAATATAACTCTCAGTACTTGGTACATGACATAACAAGTGGAACGGGTGGGGGGGATGTTGAGGGTGGGGGTTGGAGCAACGTTAAGTGTTGGTGGTGGAGGGTAGAAGGTCTGAATTGCTAATTCTCATTCACTTGTGTATACAGCAAACTTCACTTCCACTATTAATTGTTATTTATAATTTCATGAGCATCATATACCACATAAAGTACCAATGAGCTTTTCTATAGCATTAACACAGTAAATGATAAGAAAAAAGCCATGTGATGCAAAATACCATGTCTATTGTCTCACTGAATTTGTACTGATTTCGAGAATCTGATAAATTTATAAGTCATGAAATTTGGCTTTGTAGTGCCTATTGTTTAAATGCTATGGGTACTGATATGCTTTGGATATTTTGAACAAGGTACAGAGACACACTGTGTTTTCTGCCATTTGCTTGATTGCTAAGGGTGGTAACGCTGGCAATGCATGTACATACCGGAAGTATGCAGAGCAGGCAGATCATGATCGCAATGCTTGTACAATGCTAATTTGATTCCAGCATTGCCAAAACTGGACATAAGCAGTGTTTCTCATTGCCATTTGTTCAACTCGCACAGAGAACCCAGCACCACCCCCCCACCATCTCTCACCACCAGTTACCTCTAGAAACACTATTTAAAGGACATCAATTATGTGTAGGTGGTAATTGATCGGTAGAAGTGTTGGTTGTCAAGTGCCACCGGTTTGTGTTTGCAGACATTGTCAAATTTTTTAAGTACTTGGGGAGGTGTCTCAGAAGTTTAAATTATGTCCTGACATACAGGCTTTCGCTAAACCATGTTGCTTCCAGCAGTGGGGACCTTGGTGATAAGTTTTCTTGGGGTTTGTAGGATGAGAATAAAGAGAGCACCCAACGAGTAGGAGGAGGAGGGAGAGAACAGGCCTTGAGGGCAGGCCCTATCAACCAAGGTGCAATGAAGAGGAAAGGAGGATCAATTCTGCCATGGGACTTTGTTGACGAGGCACCCCTCATTGGACATTTTCATCAACATGTACTGCATTCTTTCCGCAAAATCCTGTGCAAAGTTGAAGCTGAACTCCCCTCTGCTCCTTGTCTTTGTCCATACACCTCCAGGCAGGTCTGCCGATGCGTCAAGCATTTTGTTCTGTATGCACCTCAGCTTTCTTTGTAGGCTGCTCCTTCAGTCCTCACTTAAGTACTCTGTTGGAGACCTGTGCATCCACGTCCTTTGGGATTTTGGCATATAGACTACGATAGCACAGCTGTGCTGCCTCACAGTTCCAGGGACCTGGGTTTGATCCTGACCTCAGGTGATGTCTGTGTGGAGTTCTGCACATTCTTCCAATGACCGCATGTGTTTCTGCCAGGCGCCCTGGTTTCTTCCCCCAGCCCAAGGTGTGCTGGTTGGTAAACTAGTTGCTGTAAATTACTCCTCGGAGTAGGTAAATGGCAAATGAATCAATAGGAGAGTTGATGGGTAAGTGAGAGGCAATTAGTTGTAGGGCAATAGGGAAGATAAAAGGATGAAGGGCATTGCTCTGTTGGGAGCCAGCTTGGGCAAATGTCATCCTGCTCCTATGTCATAATAAATAAGTATCCACCTTCTGACTTGGCTGCATGCCACTCATGTCCAGTTATTCATCACGTAGAGATCCACCTTCTGAGCTGACCTCTACAGTATGGTGCTGTCAGATTGAGTGATGGTTACCTTCATTATCACTGTCTTACTACTGAGTCACGGCCCCTTAGCCAGGTGACCTATCTGAAAGGAGAAAGGCATAAATAGAAGGCTATGATGAGGCTGTGTGGCAGTATGAAGTGCATACTTGCATCATTTGCAGCAATAATGAGAGATTGTGAAATGACAGAGGAATGAAACATGAGAAGAAGGATTGCATGTGAGCTCATCTTCATGGTGTCTGTGCCATAGCTGACCATGTCTAATGCTGCTCCAGCAATGGCCAATACACTCTCCTTTTCAAGTTGAACCATTAGATTTGTGCATACCAACTTGGTGGCTGTGGGTTTATTTTAGATTGCTGCAAGGATAAGCAAATAGGCAGAGGTAGAGTTACATAATAAAATAGTTCATTCAAAACAGTAACCATCAACTAAACTACAGTGTTGCTGTACAGCATTGGACTAGGAGCCATAATCACATGATGCAAACCAGTTCTGTGCATTTATTTATATACACTACATTCACTGTCAGTTTGTGCTGTTGGCCCTGGTTACGTGTTACATTCTCCCACAAAAGAGAGGGAACTGCTTCAGTGACTGTCAGGCAATATGTTTTGGGCTGATGGACTAAGCATGGTTAAATAACCTGTCGTGAGGCCAAGCAACGTGATTTGTGTGTGAGACTTGGATTCATAAAAAGTGTTTTGGGTGCACCACTGGTAAATGGGTGAAGAGAGGGGTGTATTAGCATTGAGCACTGTGTGAGATTACTGGTCCAGTTGGTGGAAGGTGGATTTGGTGATCTATTCTTTAATCATGTCTGCGTGTGTGAGATCATTGAACTTGTTCTTGAACTGGCTCCACATCTTCAGGGCAAAACCCCTTTGCAATATTCTGCACTGTTGATTTAACATTTTATCAGAGGGTTTCCTGCCCCCAACGGTTGTGGACCTTGTTCCTCCTTTCTACCTCTTCTACCAAGGCCTGCAGTGCCACGCCAGAAAATGTGGGTTCCTGCTGTCTGCTCTATTCAATTGTGGCTTTCTGTAAACTCCCAAGGTCAGTGGGTGAGCTCACATTATCTATTCAGGCACAAAGCATTATTACTTTAACAGGTGTAGACTGCTTTTAATCAGTACTAGCTACCTTGAATCACTGTCAGCCTTTCAAGAAGGCCTCATCTATGGTCACCAGTGGACTGCCTGGGGCAAGCAAGTTGCTGAGATTATGGTTATGAGCTTTCAGCATGAGTTTTGTGCCCATCTTGTCCTGAGCTAAACAGGCACGACTAATCTCGGTTTGCTACCAGTTCCTGCTTTCCAGTCCTATCCAACTTACTTTTTGAAGATCCTGAAATTACATCATGGGACGTGAGCATAACCAAGCTACTTCTGTTTGAAATTTTTTTGTCTGCAATTTTAGCAGAGTCTTTAAATCATTGAAAATAAATCTGTTTTTGCAAATAAATTTTAGAACACCATGCAAAGAAATGAACACAATTATGTTTTGCAGTCTTCAACATAACAATTGTTCAGTTAATCTCAGGAGATCACAAAAGCACCAACTGAAATCTTTTTCAGTAGCAGTGAATTATGACTGTTACATGCCATGATAGAATTGTCTGTCTCTAAAAGTTTGCTTCTCTGAATATAGAATTACTGTAAGCAATAGTTATTGTTTTGGTTAAATATCTATTGTAATGCACTTGGGAGGCAAATAGGTACAATTATTGTCTGCATTGGCAAGAGTGATAACATTAAAGAATGACAAGCTACAGTGAATTATTGATTTAAGATAGTAATTTCACAGTGACTCACATAAGTGGATGTAATACTACAATTGATATGCATTTATCAAGGGGGTGAGAAGTTTGCACCATTGTAATATCTGGAGAGTGTACAGTCTTTTTTACCGTGGCCTTCCCCCTATCCCAGGTGGCTTTTTGTAAAACTTGAACATGGCCCTTTAGTGTTGATGTGTATTTATGGTGATGTGTTCTTGCGAAACACTACTTATGAATGGACCAAAATCCTTAAATGGTACCATGATTTGTTTTACATCAGTGTTCGTTGATCTAGAAAAAGATTTATGATTTTCCTCATTTACTGCTCTTCTCCGATTAATTTTAGGGGACTTTAAATTGGTTAGCTAAAGATTGGTACCAAAGAAAATATTGGAATTTTGATTCAAAAATATTGAAGGAAGGTAATGAGAAACCAAAAATATATTGAATTGGTGGCATGGATTTTAAAAAAGAAGGCTATATTTGACTAATATTATCAAATTATTTGAAGTGATCTGAAATAGGGAGGTGGAGGAGGAGAGGCACAGTGCTGCAACTGTTACCACTCCTGCTGCAAGCAACCCAGGTTTGATCTGATCCCAGCTGACATTTGTGTGAAGTTTACACATTCTTCCTGCGCCCATCTGTGTTTCCCCTGGGTGCTCTGACTTCCTCTCACATCCCAAGGATGTTCTGGTAGGTTAATTGGCTTCTGTAAATTACCCTTTTATGTAGGTGGGTGGCAGGAAAATGTGTGGCTGGGGTGGGGGGGGGGTCGGTGGGGGGGGGAGAGGGGAGGGTTTGATGGGAGGTGAGAGAGGATAGGTTACTTAGAAAATAAGCTGGGTACAGAACTGAAGAGATTGCTTTGACAGCCAGCATAGACTTGATGGATGAATGGCTACCTTGTCTATACTGACAAACAAAAAACGTGAAAATGTGAAAAGTTCAGGCAGGGGCATTACACTGGATATACTAAACACAGACTCATGACCAAAGTCAGACTATTTGGATTTACAGGCAAACTACTCCAGTGCAGCTATAGACTGGCATCAATTTGACAATGTTGCAAAGTGTTCAGGCATGCCTGGCACACAAAAAACAGCTCTACTTCGTGACAGCCTTCACCCTTCCACCCCTGCCAGTGTCCTTACTGGTACCTTGCAGGTTGTCAGCCTGGTTTGCTGCTGCACATGCTGAGATAGTACAGTCTGAAGCTGATGCATCTAGGTCCAGATATGCTCAGAGTCATCCTCCAAGGTCATCTGGAGCTTCCTCGACTGAAATTCAGCAGCCTTCCGCCAGCCATTTGCAGCCACTCGGGTAGCTTTGAGTAGGAGGAATAGGTCCAACATTGGCACACAGAAGTAACAGCATTAAAGGAAAGGTGATTAGTTCACTATTGTCTGCTAATTGGAATACTTTGCATGTGAAATATGGACTGGAATATTTATTTTTACTGGGGCTATAACTTTTGGTTTGGTGAAGTGGTGCTGTGATGTTACTGATAAAGAGAGGCAAGTTGTAGGTTGTTGTTGAAGGGAAATTGGGGTTACAGGTCTGGTCGTCAGCTTCTTTGAAAGACTGGCTGGAATGGACAAGATTATGTTGCCTCCTCCCCTTTTCCTCTTCCTTCTCCTCATTCTCCTACTGCTATTGGCAAGGGCTGTCCATTCATGATAGTGGGTCTGTGCAGCATGCTGTTGACTGCTCACCTGAGTCTTGCAAGGTTTTTCCAGAGTAGTCTAGCCAGTAGAATCATCCTCATGGTTTGCTCTGCCATCTATAGTTTGGCAGCATGTGATTTGTTGCTTTTGTGTTGCTCAGGTATGCAGGTGTTGTACAGCAGAGTCATGAGACACGTTGGCAACAAGATAGCTCTAATGGTTACATAATCAAGAAAATCAAAAGCTGCAGATGCTGAAAATCTGAAACGAAATCTGGAAATGCTTGAGGTCAGCCAGCTTCAGCGGAGAGAGAAACAGAGTTAATATTTCAGGTCGAAGCATCTTTGCTTGAACTGAGAAGGAGAGTTATCAAGTTGCAGTGAGGGTAGGGGAGGGATGGATGGAGCAAAAGGAATATTGGTTGATATGAGGATTGCTGTGGGAATAAGCTGTAGATGAAAGTGGAGAATGCACGTGATGGTGGAATGTTGTTGAAGATGGCAGAAATTGTGAGGGTTGATTGTTGAATGAGGGGGCTGGTTGGTTGGAAAGCAAGAATTGGGGGACTCCATCCTTGCTGTCTGGGAGGAGTGGTGCGGGAACTAGCCCTAATCGACAGAGCCTTGAAACTCATCTCATTTACTTCCCGCACTTCTGCCCTCACCCCCATCGACTCCCCTCCCCTCCCCTGTCCTGATGTCCTGAGCAAAGATATTCCCCTCATCCTCAGTTGCAAGGAAGGAGAATAAAAACACAGATGGCAATTTTAAAATTAAGGTATTGCTGAATTGGAAGACAATGCATGTTAGTGAGTGCATGGGAAACGTGAGTTAAGTAATGGGAAGCAGAGCCCTTTTTTACTTTAACTCCCTTCAGACGGATGAAATCGGTGGCTTGGAAATGGGGTCATGGGCTGGAAGCCAAGTATAAGAGCTTTGGTCTGTCCAATACTGGAAATCTGTTATGTAGATACTGAGCAAACAATGTCACAAACTTGACCTAAGGGAAGGCAAAAGAGACTGCAGATACTGGAGTCTGGACCAGTAAACAATGCTTGAAGAGCTCTTCAGATCAAGCAGTATCTGTGGAGGCAAAAGCTGCAAGTCAGCGTTTTGGGTCGAGACCCTGCATCAGGACTGAAAGGGAAGAGCCAAGATTGCCAGTGTATAGTGGTATGAGGGGTTGATGGGTTAGATTATGAGTAGAACTATATGGCGAGGGGATTATGAGCAGATGGAACCAGATGGGGGAGGGTAGTTATGTGATAGATCAATGTGTTGTCAGTGGACACTTTGAAAGTGTTTTATATGATATTGTTGAGGGAAAGCATGCTGTGCAAAATAGGAGGAGGCCAAGGTTGGAGCATCAGCAGTTGTGGTGCAGGAGCAGGGAGGTTAGAACAAGCCTTTGCAGGAGATTCTCTGATGACAAATAAAGGGTTAAGAATGGATTAAGGCATGGGTCCCACCCTGCCATGTGATGGCGGAGAAGTATTGCATGAGGATGGTGTGTGCCACATTAAAGATTGCAAAGAATTGTAGAAGATTAAAGTCAGAGAATGTACCACTTTTATGCTGAAAGGCCACTTTGTTACTGTGGCAGGACTCGAATTATTTGTGGGGGATTCAAACATTTGTTCCATTTCTTTGGGACTTGTGATTATGGAAAAAGGACAGGAAAAGCCCCACAGAAACATTTTGCAAAGGAGGTGAATAAATTTGATGTTTATGCAAGCATAAAGGCAACTGACAACATTGATGAAAGCAAGTTTCTCCTGATGCTGAAGGGTTCATAAAACAGATAATGGTGAATCCTGTTGATTTTTGAAAAAAAATCACCTCTGTCTTAGAACATGGCTGATTATTTCAAACCACTGAAAATGGCTTGGACCATTGATGAAAGGTTGATTCAAAGTTGCTTGAGTTAAGACCCTATCTCAGAATATTGGTTACACAGGTATTCAGTATTTCCTCCACAACTGTTGGAAGATTTTTTTACATTGGTCAGCCAGACACAGGACTACTTAGGACAACTCCTGGACGGTGTCCAAATCAAACTGCTGAGAAATTTCCATAACGGAGGTTCTTGCCTGAAATGCATTCTGTCTTTCTGTTTGGCAACATCTCAGCTTGCTAAGGTTTTCTCTGCAACTAGGAATGTGTTGTTAAATGTCATAGCTAATGGATTACCTAGGTTTCTGACTGCAAAATCTGGTAATTTTCTGACTGCTTTTTATCCATTTGAACTTTGGAGCTTAATTGGGTGAATCGTAGCTCTAGTCAGTGAGTTATATTGGCTTGACAATCATTGAAAATGCCCAACAGTTAAAATATCATCTGCTAGCCCTCTGTGTTTGCCAGTTGACTTGCAGGAGGGCACTGTTCATCGGCAAGGGCACAGCAAGTCCTCCAAGCTACACAATGTATGTTATGCAAAGTTAATATGACATGTATCTTTGGCCTATCTCATCTTCCCATTAGGTTGACTTGATGGGGTTGTCCCAACCAATATCCAACTCAGATCTATAGTTGGATGATGATGATGTCAATGTAGCCCATTCTGTCTGTTTACAGAAGGTTACAGTGAAACTAGGCTTGAGTAATTCATATTGACGCTAAACTTTAGACAATGTCTAACTTGGTAAATGTAATTTATCGTGCATTCTGTGCTGTTCATATGGTCTCTGTTAAAAGATTAAAAGATCAATGCCATGCAATAGTAGGTTTCCAATAATAACTACCGAAATAATTGCTGATAGTTAACAGCCACTATCAGGAGTCATAGAGCTATGGAAGTCTACTTTTAGTTAAGAGCTGATATAGAGCTTTTGGACTGAATTATTTATCAGAAGTAATTCATTATTAAAATACTGTGGGATTATTTTGAATTTTCAGAGAAAGTTAAGGGTTTTGAGAAAAAAAACAAGCTGTTTTTATTGCACTTACATGAAAATGTACAATTTCTTATGGATACCAGTTAATTAATAGAGTCATAGTGTCATACAGCACTGAAACTGGCCCTTTGGCCCAACTTTTCATGCTGACCAAGATAGCTATCTAAGCTAGTTCAGTTTGCCTTCATTTGGTCCATATCCCTCTGAACCTTTCCTATCCATGTATCTGTCCTAATGTTGTTGTTGTCCCTGTAATGGTGAGTAGAAATAAATGCCAACTGCATAACTCCACCTCGGGTTATGGGCTCATAAATAAGCATGAAACTGCTCATCACAAGACTGACTGACCTGTTGTTTGCCTATTTGCAGGCAACTCCATCTTCATGCAGCAGCACGGTAGCATAGTGGTTAGCACAACGCTATTACAGCGCCAGCGATTGGGGTTCGATTCCCGTCGCTGTCTGTAAGGAGTTTGTACGTTCTCCCGTGTCTGCGTGGGTTTCCTCCGGGTGCGCCGGTTTCCTCCCACATTCCAAGACGTATGGGTAGGTTAATTTGAGTTTAAAATGGGCAGCGCAGACTTGTTGAGCCGGAAGGGCCTGTTACCACGCTGTAAGTAAAATTTTAAAAAAATTCAAAATAAATTTAAAAATTTTTTTTAAAAATAATGCCGAAATATTTCAAAGCAATCTATGTGGCTGCTGATTGAGGAAGGCAAATGTATGCCATGTTGCACATTTTTTTTTGTGGAGCCAGCTGCAATGGTATTTTTCCAGTGCTTTGAGATGCTTGCTGCAGGTGGTCAAGGTCTCAAAAGCATATAGGAGGGCAGGGATAATAACTACTGCCCAATAAATTACGACTTTTTAAAGAGTGAGAACATAGACAAAAGAATATCAGAGTTGTGAAATACAGAGCAGGAAAAGGTGTCTGGTAGGTCAGGCTGGGCTTGTCCTCCGTTCCCAGAGGGGAGAAAAAATAAACAAGCAGAGCCAATATTGCAGATGGAGGACTAATACACAGAAAGATCAAGTTATCCCAAGTTGTAGAATTCAATGCAAAAAAAAAACCAAACCGCTGGAGGAACTTGGTGAGTCTAGCAGTCTTGATGCACAGATGTTCTTGACCCGCAGAGTTCCTCCAGCAGTTTTTTTTTGCTTCAGATTCCAGCATCTGCTGTCTCTTGTGTTTCCATTGTAGAATTCAGCATTGAGTCCATATGGCTGCCATGTGCCCAGGTGGTAGATGAGATGCTGTTCCTCCAGCTTGTGTTGGGCTTCATTGTTTCAACACAGGATGCCACAGACCGATAGGTCAGAGTTGGGAGTGGGATAGAGAATTAAAGTGGTAGACAACAGGAAGCTCGGGTTCATTAGTGCTTCATGAAAAATGGATGAAATCCTGCCTCTGAAATGTCCTCTTTTTTTTTCATTTTTAATAATGTAACTTTATTCTCCCCATTGCATTCCTGCTCTTGTGTGCGAGTATAGTGGGTGCGAGGGTAGGTGTTAAAATTGCCTGCTCCAAAGAGTATAAAAGAAAGGATAATGTTGTACTTTATTAATCTTTGATTGCACCCCAGCTTTGTGTCCCAGTCTCAGCACCACAGTTCAGCAAGGATCTGATGGATTTGGGGAGGGTTCAAGGGAAATCTACCAGAATGGAACCAGACGAGGGACATCAGTGGAAAGATCTGAGAAGCTGGAATTGTTCTCCATTGAACAATGAATATTTATGCGAGATTTAATAGAGGAGAACATTATTAGAAGGAGTTCTGATAGATTAGATAAAGAGAATCTATTTCCACTGGCAGTAATCAGAGAATGCAGGTTTGAAGCTACTGGGAAGAATTCTTTTCCCCACTGAGGTATTATAGTCTGGAATATATTGCCTGAAAAGGTGGTGGAAGCAAATCCAGCGGCAACTTTTTTTTTGTTTTTCTTTCTCTCTTTTTCAATCTTTTTATTAGTTTCCAAATTAATACAGATTAATATATAACATCAGTGTTTGTACATGTAATACAAAGAGATCAGGAGAACAATCATGGCATAGATAATCATAAAGAATAGTAAAATATAAAAAAAATCTGTAGATCCCACTATCTCTTAGTAAATGAATATAATATAAAGGAAAGAAAAATATTTATTATGTAAAAAAAAGGAAAAAAATTCCCCAAATCGATAAGAAAAATTATAAACAATATATCAAACCAAACTGGAAAAAAAAATTTAAAAAAAGACAAAAAAGAAGACTGGACTGAAATTTCTCAATAGAAACAGAGCAATATTATGTCATCAACTCCATTCCTCTAAATTGGAAAGTTGTTGAAAAGGGATCTATATCATGTGAAAATATTGAATAAATGGACTCCAAATATCTTCAAATTTAAGTGAAGGATCAACAGTACCACTCCTAATTTTTTCCAAGTTTAAACATGATATAGTTTGAGAGAACCATTGAAAAGTGGTGGGAGGTATTGGATCCTTCCATTTAAGCAAAATGGATCGTTTGGCCACTAATGTAACAAAGGCAATCATATGGTAAGTGGAAGCAGTTAAATGGCCAGATTCTATCCTTGGTAATCCCAAAATTGCAGTGATAGGGTGAGGTTGTAAATCAATATTCAATACAGTTGAGATAATGTTAAAAATGTCTTTCCAATATTTTTCCAAAAGAGGACAGGACCAAAACATATGTGTCAGAGAAGCCACATTCGATTTACATCTGTCACATATAGGATTTATATGTTGATAAAAACGAGCTAGCTTATCTTTTGACATATGGGTCCTATGAACTACCTTAAACTGTATCAAAGAGTGTCTGGCACACATTGAAGATGTAGTAACTAAATGAAGAATTTTCTTCCATGTCTCTGTAGGTAAAGCTGTCTGGAGTTCACTCTCCCATTCATTCTTAATTTTGTCCACTGATTCTGGACATATTTTCATAATTAAATCATAGATTATTGCTATCAAGCCCTTCTGATAAGGATTAAGACCTAAAATTTTTTCCGTAATTTCAGTTTTGTAAGGTGTCGGTAAAGAGGGTATAGTTTTTAAAAAAATTTCTAATCTGCAAATATCGAAAAAAGTGTGATCTAGACAAGTTGTATTTGTTAGACAGTTGTTCAAAAGATGAAAAACAGTTATCAATGAATAAATCACGAAAACATACTATTACCTTCCTTTTCCATATAGAAAAAGCTGAGTCAACTCAGCGGCAACTTTCAAAGGTGAATAATGCATACTTAAGAAGGGAGAATTGATGTTGTGATATAGGGAAAGAGCATTGGAGTGGAATGGTTACTAAATCCTACAAAGAGTTGACAAAATGGTTTCCTTCTGTTCTTTATGGCTGCAGTAAAGAAATCCTACTCAACTAAGAAATGTTCTGAAAATAAGTACAAAATATTAAAACTAAATAGTTTTACTTGTTGTGCCCTTGAAAGCAAAATAAATAACACAAAGTCAAATATTTAATATTTAATGATCAAAAAATAATGTTTAATTCATTCTTAATAGAAATTTTCCATGGATATTGGCATAATCTGGAATTATCTCAAAGATGAAGTACTCATAACTATAACCAGCTAGCAATGCTGAATTGATCTTGGCTTCATTCTGAGATCCACTTCATCACAGAACCCACTCTTCAGCCGATTGATTTAACTTTACGCTATATCAAGCAACAGCTGAGTGCACATGATACAAGAAAGTCTGTGACACCAGGCAGCATCTTGGCTGTAGTAGTAAAGAGCTGCATACCAGAACTAGAACTAGCTGCACTTATAGCCAAGCTTTTCCTTTACAACACAGGCAACTACCCGACAATGTGGAAAATTGCTCAGGTAAGTCCTATTCACAAAAAAGTGGAACAAATGTAATCAGGCTAACTACTGTTTAATCAGTCTACTGTCAATCATCAAGAGTGGTATTGAGCAACATTTACTTGCCAATAATCTGTTTACTAATGTCCACTTTGGATTTTGCCAGAACCACTTGCCTCACAATTCATCACGTTCAATGAAATTTGGCATCACGGAGCCCTGGTAAAACTGAAGTCAGTGAGCATTGAGGGGAAACTGCTCCAATGGCTGGAATTATACCTTGCACAAAGGAAAATTGTTGCACTTGTTGGAGGTAAATCATTCCGGCCTCAGGGGTTCTTCTGTGCAGCGTCCTTGGCCCAAACATCTTCATCTACTTCATCAATGATCTTCCTTCTATATTAAAATGGAGGAATGTTTGTTGATAAATGTTCAATTTCATTCACCTCAGCAAATGAAGCAATCCATACCTGCAAACAACAGGACTGAGGCAACATTCAGGCTTGGACTGACAAGTGGCAAGTAAAACTTGCTCCACAATCTGGCAGGCAATGACCATCTCGAACAAGAGGGAGTCTAACCACCTATCCTTGACATACAATGGCATTAGAGTCACCATGTTCCCCACCAACATCATGGGGAGGTCATCATTGACCAGAAGCCGAATGCAGCAGCCACATAAATAGTGTGGCTACAAGGGCAGGTTGGAGACTGTGTCTTCTGTGTCAAGTGACTTGCCTTCTGACACTCCAAAGCCTTTGCACTATCAACAAGGCACAAATCAGGTGCATAATGGAATACTCTCCATTTGCCTGGATAAGTGCAGATCCGAAAATACTTAAGAAGCTCAACACCAACCTGCTTGAATGGTCTTCAGGAACCACCCAAAACATTATTCCCTCTACCGTAGGCACACAGTGGCTGCAGTACAAAATACATTACGGCTACTCACCAAGGCTACTGTGACAGCACCTCCCAAATCTCTAAACTCTCCACCAGTATGAACATCATCACCTACAGGCATAACATTTTGACTTGGAAATGTATCTCCATTCCTTCATCATCACTGGGTTTAAATTCTGAAACACTCCACCCAACTGCACTGTTGGAGCTCCTTCGCTTGAAGGATAATTGCAGTTCAAGTCAATGGCTCACCACCACCTTCTCAAGGGCAATTAGGAAAATAAATGCTAGTCCCACCAGCATTGCCTAGATCCCAATAAATGAATAAGAGTTCAGAAAACAAGTTCTTGTGGTTTTATTGATTTAGAATTGAAGAATTCCTGTACCTTCAGGGCCCACCTCGAAAGAAAAATGCACTGGAGTCATGTCAATTTTAGGTTTAATGCTGTTGACTTGTTATTGCATATAAGCACTCTGTCCTAGTTTCACTTCTGTTTTTTTACCAGAAAGTTGCTTATGTCTCTGATGGATGTGTACTTACAACTCAAAGTGTATTATTTTATATTTTTGAAAATGATTAACTTCTGAGTAATATTTTGGTTCTTTCAATTTGCTGCAACTTGTAGTATAAATGATCTCCCTGCACCACTGATTCTCATTATCCATCTCCTACTTTAATCATTATTCCTCAGAATATTATAAGTTCAATCAGCATTTTGCAGTACAGAATTCAAAATTCAAGTTTGGCATTGCCGAACAGTTATTTCCTCATTTAACTTGCCTTTTTCTATCTTCACACAGATAATTTACCTTCACTACAAGCCTTGATCCTTTATGTAGTCTTCATTAAAAAGAATGTTGTTCACTGATAATCAATGCATCTTTCAAAGTACAGAAGTTGATATGTTTTGGGTAATTTTTAACTTGTTGGAGAGCTTAGCTCCGTGTTTTAGAATCCACCTGTTTTACCTCTGATTTCATTAGATAAAATCAAGAAGTCTGTCGACTCTGCCAAGTTACCAACCAGGTAACAAGGTTCTGAATTATTTTTCAAATCATTCATTTCTGTTTGGTATGATATTAGAATTTCACAGAAATATAACGTCACTGTGGCTGAGGAAGGTCATTTGAGGAAGGTCATTTGAGGAAGGTCATTTAAGGAAGGTCATTTGAGGAAGGTCATTTTAGTTCAGGAGTTTGACAGACTCCAACTCAAAAGAAAAATGCACTGGAGTCATGTCCATTCTCTGACCATCACCATGCACTGTTCTATTTTTAAATAATTCTATCACTTTCCTTCACTAATTGTGGATTCCTTCACTAACTTGACTCTTTGATTTCTCTAGAATGCAAAGAGCATCCTGATATCAGTCATAAATTTTCCTTTCATTAGTTTGTCTCCACCTTCCATTGGAACATTCTTTCATTTTAATTAGGTACTCCTTTCAGCATCGAGATTTTATATTAGGCTTTCTACCTTGCAATCATCTCTCAATTACTTCCCACTGAGGCTGAGAAGTTCACAATTTTGCTGAAGTAACATCAAAGATGAGGCACTGAATTGTTTACTTGTGTGGCATTGTGCTTTCCAGGGACCAATCCTTAACAATGTGTGAGTGAAATCGCCCATTGTTACCATCGTCACTATTTTCATATTGCATTTTCTTTTTTAATTTCAAAAATAAACTTTATTCATAATAAAAATATATACACAAAGGAACAAACAGTGCAAAAACAAAACCTTAGCGTTCATGGTTGTTACATTCAGTAGTGTAAACTTTAAAGAGAAAAACACACCATTGCCACTTACGTGGCTCCCTGAGGTGATACCCCTTTCAATGTTCGAGGGGCTTCCCCACCCAACTCTGCCCCTCCGTGTGCAGTAGTGGAAGGAGCCCACACTGTGGTCCTTCTCCACAGAGCCTTAACATTGGCTGCACCGAGCTTCAGTGCATCCCTCAGCACGTACTCCTGCAGCCTGGACTGTGCCAGTCAGCAGCATTCTGTTATGGACATCTCACTGTGCTGGAAGCCCAAGTTTCGGACAGACCAAAAGGCATCCTTCACCAAGTTGATGACCTTCCAGCAGTGCTTCATGTCTGTTTCGGTGTGTGTCCCCGGGAACAGCCCAGAGATCAGAGAGTCCTCTGTCACGCAGCTGCTGGGGATGAACCGGGACACAGACCCTTGCGTCCTTCTCCACACCCTCTTAGCAAATCCACAGTCTGCAAAGAGGTGGATGACCGTTTCTTTCCCACCACAGCCGTCCCGAGGGCAATGTACATTGGGGGTGATATGTCGTCTGCAGAGGAAAGCTCTGACTGGGAGGGCACCTCTCAACACTAGCCAAACAAGGTCTTGGTGCTTGTTGGTCAGATCTGGCGATGAGGCATTCTGCCATATGGTTTGGACCGTTTGCCCTGGTAAAAAACCCACAGAATCCATCGTGTCCCTGTCCCACAGTATCTGAAGTACATTTCGCGCTGACCACTGTCTGCTGGACTTGTGGTCAAAGGTGTTTACCTGGAAGAACTCTTCCACAAAGGACAGGTAGTGCAGCAACGTCCAGCTGACTGGGGTGTTATGCAGTAGAGGGGCCAGGCCTATCTTCCGCAACACCAGAGACAGGTAGAACCTCAGCTCATAGTGACACTTGGTGCCCATGTACTTTGGATCCACACACTGACTGATAGAGCCACACACGAAGGTGGTCATCAGGTTGAGGGCAACATTGGGTACACTTTTGCCCCATTCTCAGGGGACTTGTGCAGCATTTAGCATTTTCATATTCTTTATAGAGCAAACTAAGTTTCTACTTCTACAGGTTGTGACATTGTTACTATGTTAACTCTGTCCTTAAACCACTTTAAATGATGAACTAGTAACAAGGTTATTTTATTGGTTAACTTTCAACCTCCATTCATTTCCACATTGCCCCGGCACACAGGCTAGTATCCTCTCTGTTCCTATTGTACTCTCTTGTCTGTATTTTGCATTCTTTAACATAATGGAGAAAATTATTTTAATTCACCAATGATGTATCTTTCGCATGTCTTTTGTATCTTTAAGGTTTTTCCCAGCAGTAGCACAGCAGTGTTTAATTTGTAAACACTTCTCCATTAAAGTGATTAGGGGATTTCACTGAGATTAACTTTTTAAAAAAGTTTAATCTGTTGCATTATAAAAATTAAATAATACTAACCTAAATAGTAATAATAAACTAGATTCAACAATGTTGATGAAAGTATTACTTGATTGTCATAAAAAGCCTGGTTTCCTCATATTGTGCCTCTTGTGAATATAGAACATGGAACAGTACAGCACTGCACGGGCCATTTGGCCCAAGATGTTATGCCAATCTTGATGCCAATTTATACTAAATATCGTCCTGTGTATCATCCATATCCCTCCATTCCTTTCATATTCATGTGTCTATCTGGAAGCCTCTTAGACTCCACTAAACTGCCTGATTCCATTACTACCCCTGGTAACCTATTCCTGGCAACTAACACTCTTTCCCCACCCCCCCCCCCCCCCCCCCCCCCCATGGACCTGGACCCCAAGATCCCTCTGTACCTAAATGCTAGTAAGGGGTCTACTATTAACTGTATAGTTTCTCCTTTCATTTAACCTCCCAAAGTGCAACACCTCACACTTGCCCAGATTAAACTCCATCTGCCACTTCTCTGCCCATATCTGTAACTGATCTATATCCTGCTGTATTTTTTTTGATGGTCCTTTACACTGTCCACAACTGCACCAATCTTGGTGTCATTCGCAAACTTGGTAATCCACCCATCTATGTTTTCATCCAAGTCATTGATATATATCACAAACAACAGAGGTCCCAGAACTGGTCACGGACCTCCAGCCAGAATAACAGCCTTCCACCCCTACTCTCTGCATTCTATGGGGAACCAGTTTTGAATCCAAACTTGCAATTCACCCTGGATTCCCATGCATCTTTATCTTCTGAATCAACCTACCATGAGGGACCTTATCAATTGCTTTACTAAAGTCCATGCAGACTAAAGTCCACTGCCTTACCCTCATTAGGATCCTTTGTAACCTCCTCAAAAAAAAACTCCATGAAGTTCGTAAGGCATGACCTGCCCTGCACAAAGCCAAACTGATTGTACCTAAACAGGCCATGCCTTTCCAAATGCGCATAAATCTTATCTCTCAGTGTCCTCTTCAGTAGCTTCCCTACCACTGACGTGAGGCTGACTGGCCTATAATTTCCTGGATTATCCCTATTTCCTTTCTTGAACAAAGGCACAACATCTGCTACTCTCCAGTCCTCCAGGACCTTGTCTGTTGCTCGTGAGGACACAAAGATCTTTGTCAAAGCCCCAGAAATCTCCTCACTTGCTTCTTTCAATATTCTGGCCCTGGGGACTTATCCACCTTAATGCTTTTCAGAAGACCCAGCACTACCTCCTCCTTAATCTCAAAATGCCCCAGCACATTCGTATGCCCCACTCTGCCTTTGCTCTCCTCCAAATCCTTCTCCTCAGTAAATACTGACACAGAGTACTTATTTGGTACCTCAGCCATTTGCTCTGACTCCAAGCACTAATTTCCTCCTACCATCTCCTTACTTATCCTCTTTTTCTTAATGCAAGTATGAAGTACCTTGGATTTTCCTTGACCCTGCTTGCCAAGGACATTTCATGGCCCCTTTTGGCCTTCCTAGTCACCTGCTTGAGCACTCTCCTGCTATCTTTATATTCTACAAGGGCAGTCTGATTTTTAATGTCCTAAACCTTGTTTATGCTTCCTTTTTCTTCCTGACTAAATTTAGGACCTCTTAGGTCATCCAAGGTTTCCTTACCTTAGCCTGCTTGTCCTTGCTCCTTACCAGAACATGCCAATCCTGATCTATGAGCAGCTGGTCTTTAAACAACTCCTACATGTCAAACGTGGACTTGTCCGACAGCAACTGCTCTCAATCAATGCCCCTTAGCTCCTGTCTTATCCTGTCATAATTTGTCCTTCCCCCAATTTAGTACCTTGCTGCATGATTCTATTTTATCCTATCCACTTGGACTCTCCACATACTGTTTCAAGAACCCCTCTTGGATGCACTGAAGAATTTCCACCCCATCTAAGCCTCATGTATTAAGGAAGTTCCAATCAATACAGGGGAAGTTAAAGTCCCCCATTATGACAATCCTGTTGTCTCTGCACCTTTCCATAGTCTGTCTACTTATCTGTTTCTCCACCTCTCGGTGGCTATTGGGGGACCAGTAGTATAATCCCATCTATGTAATTGCACCTTTCTTATTTCTGAGCTCCACCCAAATTGTTTCACTGCCCTCCAGTGTGTCATCTCTGAGAACTGCTGTGACATTCTCCCTTATCGGAAGAGCAACCCCTCCCCCTCTTTTACCCCCCTCTCTATCACGTTTAAAACAATGAAACCCAGGAATGTTGAGCTGCCAGTCCTGTCCCTCACACAACTGGGTCTCTGTAATGGCAACAACATCATAATTCCATGTACTGATCCAGGCTCTAAGTTCATCCTCCTTATCCACAGTACTCCTCGTGTTGAAATAAACACATTTCAGGCCATCAGTCCCACTGTGTTTATTCGTCTGTCCCTTGTTGTCCTTCCCTTCAGTCTTACTTGTCGTACCATCTTTCTTATCCTCAACCCTACCACCTGTTGCCCTGCTGCTGTGGTTCCCATCCCCCTGCCACTCTAGTTTGAACCCTCCCGAGTAACACTGGCAAACCTCCCAGTGAGGATATTGGTTCCCTCTGTTGGATTAGGGTCCAGGTTGTTGTTTTTAATGTGTTTTTCCTTGTAGTTTTAGCTTTCTTTACACTTATATGTTTGTATAATCACTGTCTGTAGATATTTAGTAACTTGTAGTATACTTGGTTCTATATTTCTGGAGTTTCTTTGTCTGCAAAGCTGAAGTGTGAGTCATAGGTGAATCACAGGTTTCTTATCTGGGAGCAGTCCAACCAGTTTTGCAGTATAAAAGAGGAGCATGTGCTCACGTTCCTTTGTTACTGTTACAGGTTGTAGTCCAGTTACTCCTTGATATTGTTACTGTTACACTGCTGGCTGGTACATGTTGACCCCATCTGACCTGTTCTATGACTAACACCAAATACAACAGCTGTAACCATAAGATTTGTGCCTCATTCTTGACTTCCAAAGAACCTTCTGGACAACATCATCTCCAGATCCAACACCTCCTTGTGCTAGTCTTTGTGCATCTCCAGGCCTTTGTCAATGTTGTTCATTACAATCTGTTCTTAGAGACGGCCATGCAAGATATAATAAAAAATAAAACTCAGCAGACTGACCTGGTATTGAGTGAGCACTGGATTTGGACATGACAAAAGTACATCCGGCCCAATCATTTGTACAAATTCACCCTCAAGAGCATCTCAGAATCTCTGCCTAAATTGGGCGAGCTGTCCTCCAGACCAATCAAGCAACAACCAACAAGATCATACTTAGAACTGTACCTTTTAGACAGTGTACCAGACTCCTCTATCAGCATTCCTGGGTGTATCTTGCCTTACAGGCAAGACACACTTACCAAAGTTGATGATATGTTGGATACACCTGGACGGGAGTGACACTGGGTTTCCTCAATTGGTATTGGACTCTATGAAGTTGTTTGTATCATCAGGTCACATCCAAGGATTATGAGCTGCTACCATGTCTCATTAAAACTCTCTATCTCTACCAGCTGGAAGAAAAGACAACTAGTACCCAGGAACAACTCTACCTGCAAATTCCCACCAAAGTAACAAACTTCTTATCATTGACATCTGGTAACAGAATGTTGCCGGCAAGGCCATATTTACTGCTCATCCCTAATTGCCCTTGAGAAGGTAGTGGTGAGCCACCTTACAGTTAAACAGCATAGAAACAGGCCCTTCGGCCCACTGTGCCTGTGCTGCCACCAGTTACCTATCTTTGCAATACCATTTTCCAGCACTTGGCTTGTAGCCTTCTGTACCACAACACCACAACTGTTCATCGATATATTTAAATGTTTCCAGAATACCTGCATCCATACTCAGGCAGTGACTTCCAGATTTCAATCACCATCTGGGTGAAAACAATTCTTCCTCAAATCCCCTCTAAATCATCCCTTACCTTAAACCGTGCTTTTGGGTCAGGAATTCCAGGATTTGGGTAATGAAGGACCGGTGTAATATTACAAATCGGGATAGTGAGTGATTTCGAGGACAACCTTGGGAGCGATTTTAGGTTTGGGAAATGAGTACATAGGTGAGTAACTGCAATGTAATTTGCAGATAGTATGCGCCTTCCTTCTTGGAAATGTATCTTCATTCCTTTATTGCTGCTGGTTTAGCATCCTGGAAGTACCCCCAAAGCAGTGTTGTGAGGATTCCTTCAGCACTTGATCTTTTTGCTGCAGAAAGCAGCTCATCACTTCCTCTTGATCCCAATTATAGATGGCCAACAATGGCTGACTTTTCCAGCAACACCAAAAATGAATACGTCTCTGCCCAATTCTTGTAGGTTTCCTTCTACTTTCTCAACCAACTGTAACTTAACACAAACTAGCACTAAACCATTAGTATCAGCATGACACCAAGAAAAAAAACAAGTGGTCTATCATGCAGAAAGCCTGACATGATTTGAGGTGGATTGTAGGGTCAGATTTTAAACACATACAGTTTTTTATATACCTGTGGCTTATGATTTCTTGGAAACATTACCAGCACTGGTTGGTCTGTTATCTGCCTGCTGCCTTTTCTCTCTATTCCCATGGTAGCCCTATTCCCATGATAGCTTCTCAAGTGTACTTATTTATGGAACGGTGGAATGTAGCAGGAGCAGTCAGCAGAACCAGAGAGGATTATTTTGTATGCTTTGATAACAGAATGACATTTCTACTTCATGGTTGGAATATTAGTTCTCCTTTTCTATCCATGGTATTTGAAAGGAGACTGAAAACTATTATGGTTCTAGTGGCTGCAAAATTAAAATAAAGTATATATCGAAATATCACATTGCTTCTGGTATTTCCAGTCATACAGTGATAAATGCTCCACATTGTCCTCCACTGCTTTGACATATTAAAGGAGTTTGTAAAGGTTGACAAAAGTACTTCCTTCATGTTCAGAGAAGAACAGAAGTCTTTCTGCTGTTGTCAGTCAACATTTGTACTGATGCATAGTAACCCAGAAACTGAAATAGCAGCATCATCATATTAAATAGCACTTGATCAATTACATGGCATAAAGGAATCCACGTCATCTTAATGCTAGTATTAAAGATCATAAATCTCTGACTTTAAAAGAAAGTGACACAAGTTGAGTAATGGAAACTGTATGTAGAGTTTTGACATGTGCACAGACTCACAATCCTTTTATAGTAAATTATTTTTCAGAATTTGTCCCAAATATCTCACTTCAATTCACTTAAACAGCTGACTATCTTAATATATTCCAAGTTGAAATTGTTTAAGTAGTAACTTCAAAATTAACTTCATACTATTGAATTAATTTCTGATATATGACTTTTTGAACAGTTCTTTTGGGAGCATTCTTCTGAATAAGAAGTTGAAGAGATTCTGAATTGCCTCACTTTGCATCTCTTGGCACCCTATCTTTGTTTGCCCATACATTTATCCTTTCCAGGTTTTCCTCTCTATAGCTGGAGACATTCAGATCATGTGACATCATGCACCATCCTAAATCAGCACAGATTGGAGCTGAACCTGTTCTTCTCTGCTTTTATCAAATCTTGTGATTAATCTTCTGACTGAAGTGTCAGAAACATTTATTTATTTTTAATTGAAGTTCTTTCATTGAACCTAATGAAATGGATGTTGTGGCCATTGTGTAAAGGATTTTACCAAAGGATTATTAGACTCATTCCAACAGAGCATTCGATCTTTTGGAGTAAAGAATTAACACCAGTTTGTTTAATCACAATGTATGAACAGGTCCATTGCTGAGAAGGAAAACAGCAGCTGAACATGGTTCTTCACTTCGCAGCTAAAAGCTCTCCGTTCTCAACACCAACTTACTAAACAAACAAATCCTCTATTGACAGCCATCCCAGCGACTCAACTTCTCCTTGCACTTAAAATGAAGTTTAGTTAATAATTAACATGTTACTATTTTAGTCCATTGTCTAAAACAGATTTTCGTTCATTCCCAGGTTTTATGCTGACAGTGCAGATAGACTGTAACCTTTTCTGTGTGTGAACTAACCCAAGTAGGTTAATTCTTGCTTTGTGAAATTTTTGAGGCACATATTAATACATTAATGTAAATCCATGATTTTAATCTGACTGAAAAAATACATTAATCTCCTATAATAAAATAAGTGAAACCAAATTGGATGACCTTTAAAAATGGAACAGATGGACTGCTCTGGAACAACGGGTATGTGAGCTGAACATGCCTGCCTTTTTCTCTTTAATCTCGGTTCCAAGCCACCTGTCCTCACAATATTTGATTCAGTCTATTGCTGTCTAGAGCCCCTTTATCCTATTTATTTGATTGATCTTTCCTGGTAACATTCTGCAAATGTGAGTTTTTTTGAAAGAGGATTTTACTTGGGTGTGTTCTTTTTTTACCTGTGACACTGGCATTTGAATCTTTTAAGGTCTTGAACAATTACATGTTTCATGTTTCCTTACAACGTAGTTGAATTTCAGCAAGTTTATGGCAGCTCTTGGGATAATCCCATTAATCCCATACCCCCACATTTTTCAATAACCTATCTCTTTTACATGCTTGTCAATTCACCCTGATTCTCCTGCTGTTCAACCACACTAGAGTGGCCAATTTATCTGCCTTTCAGCACATCTATGAGACATGGAGAAAACTGCATAGGAAAACTGTAAAGAGAAAGTTCAAACTCCACATGGAGAGCAATGGAGGTCAGGATTGAGCTAGGGTCACTGGAACTGTAAAGTAGCAATGTTACCTGCTGCACCACTGTGCCATCCATTGATTTTCCTTGTATCAACTTGGTCAATCTACTTTCATTATGTTAGGCAATGCAGAAATGTGTATTTGTGTGCTTCTGGAGAGCATCTGTGTGCATTCCTAGCACGATCAGGCAAATATATGCACTCATGATTCTCAAGTTCGACATTCCTAAAATGCTATTCCATTCATAATCACTGCAGTGCTATCCGATTCATAATTATTGTGCTGCTGCCCTATTAATCATTGTGTTGCTACCCTGTTTGCAATCACTGCACTGCTAAACCGTTCACTATCACTGCACTGCTATTACATTTATAAATCGTGCACTATTAAACTTTTCATAATCATTGTACTGCCATCTCATTCATTATCAGTGGACAGCTAACCCAGAGGTAATCTACACTCTGCTGTCACAGTTGTAATCAGTGCATTATTAATCCATTCACAATCACCACACTGCTAACCCAGTTATAATCGCCACACTGCTATCCTATTCATAATTACAGTGCTGCTAGCCAGTTGTAATTACCACACTGCTAACCCATTCAGAATCACTGTCCAGCTATTGCATAGAGATTTTTTTTTGTTTTATTGTACACTGTCATAGCATTTGTAGTCATTACATTGTTATCCCATTAAGGACTATGGTGGTTTAGTCACTTTTATAAATGTGCTTAATAGTCACACTGTTTCAGTAATGGTAATTCTCCATTATGCAGTTGAAGTGGGTGGCAGTGCATCCAGAAAACACATGATTATTTGAAACAGCATACATTGCAGAAATATGGGAAGTCTGAAATCAAGGTAGCTGAGAGAATGAGGATAGTTCGGAAATTAGCATATCTATACCACAGGAAAACTGAGGCTGAACTGAGAAGCAAAACCAAAAATTATCATGGAAAGCAGAAGGGAGGAAATTAGGGAAAGGAGATCACTAAACAATGATTGAATTAAAGGAGATGTTCTGGTATGGAATTGTTATTTTTTAAAAATTTACTGCTCTAACTATTACTGGTAGTTATTAGGGTTGTCTTTAGACTACCATTCTTCTCCCAGTCACAGAGTCATACACAACAGAAACAGACCATTTAGCCCACCATGTCTATGCTGACCAACAAGTAGTTTCTGTACTTATCCCATTGGTTGTAGCCTACTATGCCTTGGGTATTCAATTGATTGTCCAGATGATTCTTGAATGTTGTGAGAGTGCCTCCATCCACCACCACCTCTGGCAGTGCATTCCAGATTGCTACCACCTCTAAGTGGAAAAAATTAATCACATCCCCTGTCAACCTCTAACTCCTCACCTATGCTCACTGGCCATAGACACTTCTGCCTGGGGGAAAATCTAGCCTTTCTAAGCCTCTCATAATTCTGTATACCTTTATTTGTTCTCACGTCCTTGAATGCTAATGTGATGACTCAGTACTGGTGTAAGAATTGAAAGATGTTGTTGGCATATTGGTGTCAATGTCCAATTAAATGATAGTTTTATTTCAGAACAGAGCAAATCAGACAATATAAATATTGCCTGATTGATAAGTTTGCATTATCGTTCATCCAAATGTGTTTTTTTTCTCTGCCTGTTTGATGCTAGATTATTTGAATCTCTTGGAGAAATACAACACAAAAGTGCTTCAACATTCAGAAATTAGCTCAGCGTTAAAACTTTCTTGGCAAATAATCATGGAAAATTATCCAGGGAACAATGTGAAAGGCTCTAAATAAAGCACTGCTCTTGAGTCCACCTGTGAAGGAGAGAAATGCTGATGGTGATTTGTTTCTGTTGCCGTCAGTTGTTCAATATGATGGGTACTTGCTCAGAAAATTGGCATCTTCTCTTCACCTCAGTTTGTGCTCCTACGTTTGGATCTGTGCACTACACCTTTAAAAGTAAATTAGAAAAAGATGTCCTTTTGCTTTTCTGTGTCTCAGTGTGAAAGGCAGCATGAGGCGATGGTATTAACTGGCACCACTGGTTGACTGCAGTCAGCAGAATATTCAGTGCAGTCTTTGATAAATGCCAGGGCCAAGCATCAGCATTTACTTGAGGATACATGCATTAATTTTGCACATCAAACAAGAAGTTTGATTTACTTCCCAACTGCCACTGTAGAGTAAATTTCATTTTATTAGTTTTTTTCTTTAAAAAAACGTAGCAGTGAGTGTGTTGGTTAATTCCAACCCTTACTGCATGCTTGGTTCACACTGTTAAAATGATGCATAATGATAAAAACATGTTAGCCCTAATTTTAACACCTTCCCCAATGGAAATAATACATGGGGGTGAGGGGGCTGAATAACATACTTGCCTCTTCTGTCACCCAACCCTACCAAGAGGCAGCAGGAGTGCTGGCTGCAGGTGTCTGAGTTCCTCATAGATATGCAAGTCAATGCCATTTTAACCACCTTAAGCCCAAACCAGAATGGCCTGGCTTGAAAATGTATGACCGGAAAGGCTAAAGGAAGCAAGATATGTTTTGTAAATTTGTGCCACATATGGTGCTGTGAACTCGGCAGGGATCGATAGCCAAGACCTCTCCTGCTGTGGGCCTTTCAATTTCAGAATCCATACCGTCTTCCTGACGACACCCATCATAGACAATCGCCGTCTTCATCTCAGTACAATGCTTGCATTTTACCATGTGTGGCAACCTCCTGTCATCAACAATCCCACTTCACAGATAGTGAGGTAAAATATCAACTAGGGGTGGAAAAGAGTCTTGTCTTCAAAACTGAAATGAAGCCCAGTTGTTAAATACTCTGTGGAAGCTGCAGGTTCGCCGAGGTACAAGTTTACTGCTCTTTCTCCAGTTTTGAATCAGCACTTGTGTTAAAATTGGGGCATTTGAGTTTTTTTGTGGAATAGTTCAGCACTGTAATGCACGAATTAACATCGAGCAACTGAGTTAACAGTGCAATCTTTGCAGAAAAATAATCATTTACATTTCATTTGGATCTTTGTTCAAAAATGAGTTTTGATTAATCAGGACAGGATGTTTTTAAAAAAATGATCCCTCTGTTTATGAAATAACTAGAAACCTTGACTGGAATATTCAGCAAATTCAATAATCCATTCAAAAATCATTTGAAGGCATTTGACATTTTGTCAGTGCATTTTCAAGTAGTCTGCTCAAAACGGTTAATTGGATGTACAAAGCTGGTGGGGTTGGAGGACAAGAGAGGTGGTGATACAAGGTAGGATGGTGCAATAGTAGGATGATCTGGTAGAGAAGACGGGTTTGTTCTCTGACACACACTAAGTAGGGATCAAAAAGTTTAAATGGCAAAATCATGCAGGCTTCTCCTACACTCTTTTTGGCAGCTGGTTACAGGCTGGAATTGCAAGGAGCTCAAAACAAACTTCCTCTTCAGCTTCTCATCCAAGAACTATGTGCTTTTCACAAGCTTCACAAAGATGAATGAACTGAAGAAGGGAAGCCCAGTAGGTCCAAAATAACAATGTGTAGCGGCTGCTACCGCGATGTGAAAGCAAGACACTAGTCGATGGGCTGCAGAACAAGAACTAATTTATTTTCCCGCCTTGCGCGGGCCTTTTAAGAGGAACGGTTCCCACCCACCAAAAATGGAAAATGACGTATGCGCTACGTCATCAAATTCCTCCCGCGCGCGGGTTCTTCCCGTCGCTCGGGGAAGACGAAAGCCCAGCGCCATCTTGGGCCTCGCCGCTCCGACGACACGCGACCCAACCGCCGAGCCGGTTCGCTTGCTCGGACGGTGAGTCGCTACAAATGAAACAATGGAAAATAATTTAACTATATAGTCTTTTTGTGTGTGTGTATGTGTTTGTGAATACAAATGTTGGCTTGACACACACACCTCACATGATTTCTGTACTTTATTTAATGATTGGTAGGATTACAGCAGACACACCATCTGTGCCTTGTGAGGTTTGATCTTCAAAATCTGTGCATCAATTTTCCATTGCACAAATACCCAGGATTGCAAGGTTTCTTGGTCGATGAAAAGTTCAGAGGTTCAAACTACTAAAGTAAACTTTAGGACTAATGTCTTCTTCCCAGGGAGAAAAATTAGGACTTGGAATTATTACGTATGCATGGAGCAACAACAACGGTGTGGTAGAATTAACGTCTTTATTGATTCATATTAATCAAAATACAGAAATTGAGCAACTTACAATTGTAGATCTATGAGAAGGTCGGCGGGGACCTAAAAGTGCGCGAGTCCCTGAAGTCCCGCGCCAAAAGTGAAGTTGCATGCGTCAGAGGGCGTTGTTGCTCTGCCAAGCGATCGTCCGGCCAGTGTGCGCATGCATTCTGCCACATTCGCGCCATTGATCCATTGGATGATCGGCCGACCAGCATGCGCACAGGTGGATGCACGCACGTTCGCCGCATTTGCCTTGTTCTCCGTACGGTTTGTCCGAACGGTTCATCCCTCCCCCCATAGGAGGGAATTGCAGGGGAAGAAAATAGGTTAGGTGAACATAGGGAAATATTGAGAAGATATTTCCACCACTATTCTGCCTGGAGTCCGTCGACACACCTTCATGGACTGTCGCAGGGAGGCGGCTTCTCTCCCTGATTAGCCGATGCCGAGGTCAGTGGGCTGTGAAGGTCCTTCTCTCTTGACGAAGCGTCCATCGGTTCATCTACTTGAAAGGTAGCTTCAACAGCAGGGGGTGCCTTTGTGGCTTTGCCGGGTCCTCCATCGGTTCACTGGCGTACGTGATCCAAATGTTGCCTGACAATTTGTCCACCTGGCAGTTCAAGTTCTGTAACTTGACTGTTACAATGTCAGACGACGGCCAGTTGCCAGTTTTCTTCGTGCGTGAGCTGAGTGTAGACCTTGTCATCGGCACCAAATTTCGCGGCCTAGTGTGGGTATCATAGTTCATGGCCTCTTGTTTGCTCCAAGTTTGCTCCCGGATGGCCGGCAGCAGGAGATCCAATCTGGTGCGTAATGTGTGTTTGTACAGTAATTTGGCAGGGGATGCACCTGTTAGTTTGTTTGGGGTGATTCAGTAATGGAAAAGGAAACGGCTTAATTTTGTCATCAAATCACCCTGTGTTTGTTTAGAAAGGCCTCGTTTCACCATGTGCACTGCTCGCTCAGCCAGGCCATTTGAAGCTGTGTGATATAGAGCCGTTGTCAGGGACCTCACACCATTCTTCTCTATAACTCCTTAAATTCTGCACTTGTGAAAGCCGGGCCATTGTCAGACACGATCATTTCTGGAATACCAAATGTAGCAAAGACCGACTGTATTTTTAGTCATAGTAGTTGTTGAAGAACACGATGTACAAGTAGGTAACGCCTCTATCCACTTCGAATGGTCATCAAAGTTGAGGACGGGTACAATTGGAGCTGCCCACTCTAAGTACTGCATTGGCTCAGTCACCTCCGCTCTCTGTAGGCAGTCTAGTTCTTCTTCTACTTTTGGGCCCACAGCATAGGGCACCAGGTGGGCCTTGTAAAACTTTGGCTGGCAGTTCTCCTTAAATTTGATATTAGCTACTGGACCGTGGTATTGAGCCGAAGCCTTGGCTTGGAATACACGCTGGTGGTTTCATAAGAGAGCATTCAATGCAAGGCTTCCCCTGATACAATTGATGTAGGATAGCCCTGATGGAATGTTTTTGATTCAGTTTCTGTCCAGCAAATTAGGCTGCTGTCCTCCCCTGACAACATGCACCAGTAAGTGGAACAGGTCTTCGTGGTGAACCACTTCTGCCGTGAATACGCCATGTACGTCGACACTGTCTCCGGTGTCACTGTGAAACACTGAGCTTGGAGGTTTCTAGTTCTGGAATCTGGCATAAAGATGATTCGCATACCAAGGTGACGGCTGACCCGGTATGCAGCTCAGATTTCACGGGCTGGTTGTCCACTGTGAATGTAACCAAGTGCGGAGGCTGGTTCTGGTTACCCAGTTCATGGGTTTGGAAGATGGTGTCTACTTCGCAGCGGCTGTCTCCTTGTGTAGAGTTGATGGTTGAATTCTGTCGTTTTCCCGCGACGCGTTGCTTTGTGAAAGACAGCTTCTCAAGGTGCCCTACCTTCTGACAGAACCGTCAGACAGTCTTTTGATGTTTGCAGTCGGATTACTGGACATGACTTTCACCACAGCGATGGCATCTCTGTGAAGGCTGATGTGACTTTGACTGGGATCTGCGGGTCGGCAATCGCTGGCAAATATTGACATTTTCAGAATGGGGCTCTCACTCCATTACTGCCTGAATAAGTGGTGCTGGGGTCGGTTGAATCTGTGTAAGGCCTCTCTTGACTGTCTCCCTGTGACAAGCTGTGGAGCATGCTTTGTCCCAGGACAGGTTGTGCTTTTCGGACAGGAGGTTCTCATGTGTCTTCTCATCATAGACTCTGATAATCAATGCTTGGATAAACATCGCTTCTTTGAATTTGTTCAGTTGGATGTCTTTGTACTTGCATTCCTGCACAGCCAGAGTTAATCTTGTGCTGAAATCATCTACGTTGTCATCGGGGATCTGCCGCAGCTGCGAGAACCTGAAGCGTGCTGTAAATACATTGTCCTGTGTCCCCCAAACGTCATGTGAAGCCTCAAACGCACTGGTCAATTCAGCTTTGTTCTGTAAGTGCAGAGCGACAAAGTATTATTGCCCGGATTCTCCCAAGTGCATGCGAAGCAGCTTGAGTTTGGTAGCTTCCTCCAGCTCCGTTGTTGGTGTTACAACTAGTAGAAGTTTGGTGTTGTCCTGGAAGGTTTTCTTCCATTGTAGCCAGGTTTCTGGTGTTGGATTTGCCGTAGTTGCGGCCCAGAATGGATTGGGTGCTTGAAGTAGAGAGGCCATTCTTCTTTTGATCCTCGTTGCCAGATGTTACGTATGCACGGAGCAAGAACAACAACTGTGTGGTAGAATAAACGTCTTTACTGATTCATAGTAATCAAAATACTGAGACTGAGCAACTTACAATTGCACGCGCATTCACCACATTTGCTGCGTTCTCTGTACAGTTCGTCCGTACGGTTCAGGAATAGGCTGCCAAAAGTGATGGAATAATTAAAAAAAACAAAAAGGAGGTGTTCTGGATGAAATATGACCGGGGGATGAATAACCTTCCTGAGTCATAAGTATTTTAGATTCTAGACACATCAATGCTTGTTTGTTCTTCAAAGCTTTGTCTTTCAATGCAAGCGGCTTTTTTTTAGATTGGCGCTGTCATTAGTTTCCCATAATATTCAGTAAATTTGTTGTCCATGGTTTCAGGACAACTTTTGAAAACTCATGGCATTTTTTTCCAACAATGAACACAATGATACGGTAATCCCGACTTGCAGAAGGAGCAATTCAGGGAGGGTGAATTTCCAGCACCTGCCGTCCTCCGGGGGGAATTTAAATCTTAACATGGAAATTTGAAAATTTATGGTTAAAATATTTGAAATGACAATCTGGCATCAAAAGAGTGAGCATTAAAGCAGTTAAGTTGTAAAAGCCTAATTGCCTCACTTTCGGGTGTTTGCATCGGAAACCTGCCATCCTTACCTGGTCTAGCCTTATTTTTACTCCAGTACCACAGCAGTTACCCTCTGAATTTTAATTGCCCTTTGAAGTGGCTTAGCAAGCCATTTAGTTGTATCAAATTGGTACAAACAAATAAAGTGAGACTGGCTGCTTGGTTAAACAAGAAAGAAGTCCAGTTGTAATTATGACTAATCCAACAAGTGTATCCAGAGTGTTGACCATGAGAATAAAATATGAAATCAAAAATCTGCAGCAATCGATGACAAAAACAGAAAGTTCTGTTGTCCCTTGTCCTGAAGTGATAACTCGGATTGTCTTTTCACAGCCTGATCTATCAAGGATAAATTTTTTGCCAGTTCCCATCAGATTTGATGAGACAAAGCCCTGAGTTGTTCAAGAAGTTGTTACCTTCATTTGAGTAATAATACCCCAGGATCCACTTCCCATTTTGTGTGTGTGAATAAAGGCTCTCACAGTTATCCTTAATGTAAAGGGGAGAGGTATATATTGAAAAACTATTGACTCTATTTATAGGTTAAGTATTAAGAACTCAAATCGCAATATTTTAGGCTTACGAAGTAATAGCTTTTCATTCATTTTGGAGAAGTGGAGGTGCTTTGCTGTTTTAAGGTAGATTTGTAGAATTGGTACCTAATGTTGTCTATTCCAATGCTACAAGCAGATGAACACGGAGTGAATTATTGCATAGTTTAAGGGTGATCAAGTGAATGAATGTTCCAATGTTGACTTTCCCTGTTTGACGTTCAAGGACTGGGATATTTAGCAGCTGTTGCTGACATGGCAGTAAGTGTGATATTTAAAGTCAGCAGGCAGGAATTCAGCAGCTGGTGTGACACCAGCGGTCTACCCCTAATTCCAGGACTGGAGGGAGTTGGTGCTATGTGGAAATCAGTCTTCTTTATATGTAGCTCTAACTGTGTTAGAGTGGCAGTCCTTTGGCAGCTGGTCACTTAAGATATTGTGCATTGGCAGTTAGTTCAATGATACTGTTATCGATGAACCACACCTTTAAGCCCTTTCTTAGAAATCCTGAACCACTTTACTCCTACTCACAGTAGTTCCAGAATGCATAATTATCAACGTACTCACAACAGTTGTTTGTCATGGGAGCAGTTTTATAACTTTACATTTTGTACTAAAAGGTAAAATACATAATTTATGACAGCTCCTTGGAGGCTTATTATTATTTTATGTCACAATAGTGCATTTATAAACCTTTGGAAGGGACATTTAATGTAAGAGTAGTTGCCTGACGTTATCCTTCGGGTAATTATCTTTTGCAGTCAGTACTTGCGATATACCAGACGTAATTGCTAAGCTTCCTAATATGTCCTGCCCCGTATTAAAAAAAATTACCAATGAAATTTTGTTTTAGGAATTCAAACCATCACATGTAGTTTGTACAGTTTGAATTTCTCCTTTTCAACGCTGGCAATAGGAATGTGTTTCAGTCCTGCTTTAACCCCAGAATTCCATTCATCACTACTTTTACAAGGTAGACATTACCGGTTTTTAATAAGAAAATACTTTTTAAAAATTTGTGCATTTTAAAGTTACAATAATATGTAAATCATTCCAAGTCGCAGGTCTATTTCAGAAATTAGAAGAATTCTAATTATTCTGCATCCTCCGAAGAATTCTTCTGCTACCCTTCAATTGAATAGTGCAATATGAGATTGTATATAGATATCCATGGCACTGCATTTTACAATTAAAAATTGTAGACATGGAGTCAGTTATGGTATAGAATTAACAGATGGTAGCAATCAATTCATCACTTACTATACCAATAGAGTATGAGACAACAACAAGCAAATACATAGTGCTGAGCTGCATGGCTAAATCAGTTTATTGAACAGTCAGAAGGTGCAATGAAAATTACAGTGGCTGGTTCAGGCTGCATGTGGAGTACAAGCCTCAGCAATCAGAGGCAATCAAGGCTCTGTGATGGTGGGGATAGAAGGAGGATGGGACATGGTGTTGGAGTATGCATTAAGCAGTGAGAGAGGCAAGGTCAAGGTGTGGTTGGGGGGAGTGTGGCAGCAATGAATAGAGTCTGCAGTGATTAGCTTGAAAGGCCACAGAGAGCTTACTCCTTCTCCTAGACCATAAGCTATGCTTAAAAGCAGTCATCGCTTCATCCAGCAGTTTCCTTCTCCATTTAGCTTCTGTTTCCTGAGCTTTGGGTAATGTGCTGAGCAAACACTTGATCTGATTTGTCTTTTCCATGACCAGACAGCTAATGCCGTTTGGCAAAATGTCGTGGTGCAGCCATTCAACAGGCACCAACATACAGCCTCGGTAATAGCAAAGAAGGCCCTATGTGTGTGGTCCTGCTCACGCATTTGGAGCTCAAAGCTGCAAAGGAGAAGAGACCGTCAGTCGTCTCCTGCTCCACTACTCCAGTGCATGGAAGGTGTGGAGAGAGATGCATTGCTCTGTGTTCCAGTTCATTCTCTGCAGCTTGACATGGCAGGATTCTGTGCTCTGTAGGTGGTTCCCAGGGATGCTGAATGAGAAAGACGTCAGTTGTGTCACGAACCAGCAACAAAAGAAACACACTGAGCATGATTCAGTGTTAAAAACTATTTTATTAATCACTACTTATGATAATATGTAAAATAAAAGTAAAAATGTTAGTATGTTAGAATTCAAAAATGTTAAACCTCGAACGTTAACCCCAAAACTAAACTCGTCGTGTGTGTATGGGTGGCAAAGTCCAAAACTCCCAGTTCCGGAATGGTTCTTAAAGTTCAGTTCCGCAAGCCATAAGGTGAAACATGAGCAAGGGCTTCTTCAACAACCACCGTTGTCTGAAGATAAGACATAGATGTAAGGAAACATAGAGAGAGTAAATACGAAATCCAAATGTTCCATGATGGAACCCAAACGACACTTCAGTGTTTACTCGGTAGTGACTTCCTCACCCCGAAAAGCATCCGAACCGTGGTCGTCCACACACAAATACCTGTTTCCTTCTACAGGTCAGCAACAAAGTGAACTCCACCGGATTACTTCCAACTTCCATACATGGATTTCTATGGCAAACACAGTTATTGTTTCTCATCCATCGATAGAGAAAACAAGCAGGCTGGTGTCTCTCTCCCTTCTCTCTCTCTCTCCTTCTTCTTCTGACTTCTTCAACAACGTCATTACGTCCTTTATCTTCTATTGACGTAAGCACGCCCCACACACATACACACACACTCTCTATCTTAAAGGGACTTTCACTGAGTCCGTAACAGTTGCCACTGGAAGACTGTCAACTCAGTGAAAGAGGCCCCTTGGTCTGGTCTGGTCTTCTAGCAGAAGGAACTGTCTATGACCAATAGCTATTATTTCATGCTCTCCCAGACACTGTTAGATGCACTCAAGATAAGCCTGACCCATACAGAGAATCTTTGGGGGAAAGCTACTTGTTAATGCAATGCCCACGAAGACTCCTTTGCACAAGTGGGATAGGATGTGCTGCTGGTTAGCCCATTGTTCTGTACAGAGTCAATGGTTAGATGCAGTGCATGTGTCAGTCAATTCTGACTTCTGCACCTTTTCATTGCAGATGAATGGAAAGGGCTGGAGGTCAGATGCAGGAACATTTCCACACTAATTCTTAAGTGATATGATTGGAAATGGCAGGCAATTGCCGAACAATGCCAAAATAATAATTGGGAAGAGACTTGCCCCTTATTTGCCTATTTGCTGTGGCTTTCAGATCTGCCTTAGGACTGCTAACGGAGTTATTTAAGAGTGAAGGTTTGGAAGTGACACCTTCTGTCATTCCACCTTTCTTCTACCCTGTTCACAAAGATTGCAGTGGGGCTGAAGTGAGACTTGCCTTTAGTGTAGGTTTATAACAATGTAACCACAAAATTATTCTTTCAATGTAAACAGCTTAACTGCCCAATCATACAAAAGTATGCCAGTTGTAGGTGAACTTTAATGATTAACTTTTAAACCAAGAAATTAAAACTCATCCTTGATTGGAACATAAAAATATTGTCAAGTTACATTCTGTGCTGGCAATTTTGATTTGTTTAGTGGAAACAAGATCGACTACTTGTACGTTTTTGTATTTCGAACTCTTTTCCCTCCCAACCTCCCTTTGCCTGTATCTAATTCAATCAACATTATTCCCTTTATAAAGAGGACACAGCCTGACTTGGCAGCTTTCACAATTCATCAGTGTTGATTGAACAAAATACATTTCTATTACTTGGAAAGTTTCTCCTGTACTCCCAGATAATCCAAGAAAACATTGCAGGTCATCTTTGCCTCACTGTGACAGTGAGATGAGATCATCAGTCAAACCCAGATAAAGTTGAGTGTTCAATTCTTTGTAAGTGTACATTTAAAACCATCTTTCATTTACCCTTTCATGTGGTGATGTCATATTTGGATATTTGGAATTTCCAAAACACACAAAAATCCAGTGTATAACTATGTTCACAGTAAGCATTTTGAATCATAGGTTTTTTTTCATTTCTTTATCCAAACTGTTTTGCTCATTCTTCTTTTAATTATCAGCTTAAATTGTGATGTGAATTACTAGAGCTATGGCAACTTTACATTGGAATGCAGCGAACCCATCAACAAAAGTAAATTTAGTGCCTTAAGACATCCCCAGTGTTCCTTTGCCATGGTTTCTGCACCCCTAATTCTCAAAGCTATTATTTCCTGTGATAGTGCCAGAGAAAAGTTTAGAAATGGTGTATGCAGAGAAAATATTAACTATTTTGCTTACATTCTTGACTTTTCTTTATTTTCTTTTCACTCTCTTTCAATTTCTGTTCAATATTTTTCTCCATGCCTGATCTGTTAGGCTCTCTCTTATTTCTCTTTGTGTTTTTCATTTGAACCCTCCCTTTACCTGCTGCAAGTTCTCTCTGCAATTCCCATGTTATTCTTCTTTCTCTTATTTCTGTGACTGAATTGCTGGGAATTCAGTTTCCAGACCTCCAAGAATGATATCCCGTCCTCATGCAGGCGGGGTCTTTGGATTATGAGCTACTCTGCTTGCCCAGCGTAGCTCTGAATGGGAGTTGTATTGATTCATACAAGGACCCAACTTCTCTCAGTGCTACAAGACATGATTACTCTGTATGTTTGAGCTCTGTGCCTTGCAACTGTCCTCTGAACGATCAACAGCAAGTTGTGCAATGTGGGCTGTGCACCTGTTTGCTTTGCTGTTTCTCTGTCAGTTGTTGCAGTCTTAAATTAAGTTCTTTCTAAACTAACAAGACTGAATTCAATGAATCATCTCCTGGAATAAGTGCTGAGCCCCTTTTATTTAAAGAAATTGGACCTCAGATGGAGAACTGGATAACATAATAGACAAAGCTTTGATTTAATATTTTTGACCAACAATAAAATTTTACTTCAGAGGTCTTTCCTGATTTTCTTTCCGGATTTTCTTTCCGATAGTTCCTCTGGGTGCACTCACTGCATTTTGAAGGAGTAGATGACTTTCTAAAAGTGCCACTGAAGAATTTCAACATGTGGTTGACTGAGTGGTTCTGCATTACAGCCTTTCAATTTCATCAAATGTGAATGTATCTTAATTCCCATACACTAACCTGGCAACTTCAACATCTTACATTTCAATGAAAGAAACATAAATTTGAACTAATAAGCTCAGAAAGAAATGATTACATTCTAGTCACCTTATGGAAGAACTTCAGTATTTCCTATTTTATTCTACACTATTGACATGTTAATTGCTGTGATTAGTTCTACTACAAAATGATAGCTGGAGTTTTTTAATGAAACGCTGCTACTGCCCCCTTCTTGAAAGGCATTTCCAGCATTTGAAGTACATCATCTGGCAATGTGTGTTAATGTAGTGGTCAGGTGATGGTCACATGCAGCCAGTACAGCAAAACCAGTGAGCTCATGTGATCAGCACAGCTGGTGTTACAGGCAGTCAGAATACATATGTGCCATGAGTTTATTTTGATGCACAAACGCAGATGAGTGAGTCATCCTAGCAACTACAATATATTGTTCGCAGCTGTGAATCAATTACTCTTGGTCAAGTCTTGAGCTTCAAAAGAATCCTCAGAAAATAAATTCCGAGACTAATTTATTTTATAAAACTTGGACAAACGTAGCAGTGAGAAAAGCTTTCGTTTACTTGCACGAATATACCTAACAATTAATAGCTTGTTGTATGTACCAGTTTATCCATTATATCTCTGTTGAACATTGTTGGTGCGATAGCTAGATGCTACTTCACAGCATATTTGAACATGCAAGACCTCCATCTACTGGACAGACTGTGTTGTGAAATATCCAGAGATGCTTGCACCATTCTTGCTGCATTATTATCACAGCAGCTGAATGTCTCCAGTGAAATGAAATGTATCATCTTTGCCCAAAGCTACCGAAAGTAGTAGTGATCAAAATGTAGCCCATAACCTGCTGGGAGATTTCTTTTCTCAAGAAGCCCTTCACTTGTGTTACAGTGGATTTTTTTTCTTACAGATAGGCCTTATGAGAAAGAGAGGAAAACGACAGCAAAACCAGCACAATGACATCGGCCACAGATTTTGATAATGTAGAGATTCAACAGCAGTATAGCCACGTCAATGCTCGCTGGGAACTCTCTGATGAAGGTGAACTCGATAATGACAACAGCTCGGCAAGATTGTTTGAGCGTTCCAGGATCAAAGCTCTTGCGGGTAAGGTGGCTCAACTCCAGTTTCTTTTCTGAGAATTTGTTTGGATATTGCTCAAGCTCTCAGCTATTTTGGTTTATGTTCCATATCTTTCAGGTATTTAAAATGATGTATATCTTTTTTCCAAATGGAGGTAATTTCTTTCAGTAATTAAGTAGCACTTAATAAAGAGAATTTCTTTCCTGAGAGAGAAAGAAAAAGATTTGCATTTATTATACTTTAGCATGTATACTTAAAGTTGTTTTAAATGACTAGCTTTTTGATAATTGTAGGGTAGTTGCAATTCGTTTCCAACAAGAAGTTTTGCAAACACCCAACCGGCATCATTTACAAAAGCAATTTTTAGGTGATGTCCGAAAGATATGTTTTTTATGGTGCTCGGGACTGAAAATAGCTGCACTGTTTCAGCTCTTGCACTGTTTCCATTTTCAGATGTAGATTGTTATAAAAATCAATCCGTTATGCCGTGTAAAAAGCCAGCACACTGAAAAGATCTAAAAAATAATGTCATTTTAATGCTCTCCACTCTATACATACAGAGAAAATTTGCATAATCTTGTGGCATTTAAGTCCATGTGCATATGGACCTTCATGTGGACCTGATTGTGATCTATTGCTTATACAGCTTGCTTTCTCATATTGCAGTCTCAGAATGTTTTTTTATAAAGGGGGGCTTTTGCCACAGCAAAATGTTTGTGTTGCTTGTGCATGGCAACTTGCATCTTGTATCCTAATTGTAAATGCAAGAAAAACAGAGTTGCACACTTGAAAGTTTTGATGATAATACTACACATTGACAGTTTTAATTTAAGGCTGTCATTTTTGAAAGACAAAATTAGCCATAGTGTTTCTGATCCAAGGTAACATATCCTCTTCTGAAAGACAGCAGCCAAGCAGTTGTCAAAATAAAATGTCCCATTGCAAATTGTCACTCATTGACCTCGGGACCCGTCATTTTGAGCTTTTGGCCTTGATTGGGGAGACTATTTTATGAGCAATGTTTTATGCAACCAGCTTGTATTTTAGTCAAAATTGTGATGGATTGAAATCAGTCAGTGAAAGTAAACTGCATTCTAAATGGTTAAATTTTTTGACAGTTTATACTTTTAGACTTTTTTTTAGTGGTAGGTTATTTCTGATTTTTCCATAATACAAACTTTCTTTGAAAACTCTCCAATACTTTCAATATATTGATGAAAGATTTAAGTCAAAGCAAACTTCAAAGGATTCACACTTATGATAAATTTGGTTGTCGTCTTATGTTACGGGTTTGGATATTTTACTATTTTGATACAGAGATAGGCAAAGTTCTGATACCTACCATGTATTATTCTGTATATTCCTTTAATTCTGTTCTTGCTTATTTGTGGGGTACATGTGTATTGGTGTCATTGAAATAGACACTCCACACAAAACTCCAGGCTGTGAGTTAATTTGCAGGCTATTTGACGTGCTTCAGATATCCCACCAATGTCCAGTCCTGTCCTCATCCAATGCTCGCACATGGACATGTGAAGGATTGCTGAGTCAAAAGCTATTGGAAGCAGCTTTCCTAGTGCAGGACAAAGACCACTAATGAGTCCGTGGAGTTCAAGCAAGCAAAGATTTTATTCGAGTATATCCACAAGATAAGTTCCTTGGGGTTAGTTTGTACAGATATGCTGCAAAGTTTATATCTTTGGGAGATCTTGGGGTGAGTGAGTTTTTTTCTTTGAATATGTCTCAATAAAATTTTTGCATGTTTGAACTCTTCAGACTCATGAATTGTCTTTGTCCCACAACATTTCCCCACATAAATTCAGGGCCATCAAGGCTATTTGTAGCTTTGCAGTTATAGTTCCAGTGGGTATCAAGTAACATCGTGATTACTGAAGGAATTGGACATTATTGCCCTATAAGGCCGAAATCTGCCAGGTCCAACCATGTTGCCTTTGGCAAAGCAGCTAAACAAATATATCAAAACCCAAACCTTCCTGTCCTAACCCATCAGGATTCTGACCCCCACACCCTGATCCGACCTTTAAAGTCCTCATTTCCTTCCCAAAAATTTTTGCAAATTCACCTTCCCTTTTGACCACTTCCATACCTTGCCCCATCAACATCACCCAAACACTGCCCCTCCCCCCCCAAACCCTCATCTCTTTGAACCCCCTCAGGCAAATGATGAGCTAGTTGTGAGATGCAGTTGTTTTCCCAACTGGTGTAGAGTTTGGATTAGAAAGGCCTTTCACCACCTTAGACTATGTATGTGACAGAACTTTGCAGTTGTGTGGCCCCTCAAAGAAAAATTTGTTGCCACACACTGCCAATTTAAAAGCGCCTTTTCAGGTTGCAGAGAATTTGTAGGTTATAGAGTTTCTTGTGTAATGCCATGCTACATAAAGTAAATGTATATGATGGGCTTCACTGTTGCTAAGAAAGAGTTTATTCTTGCTGCTACACTTGTGAGTAAAGGTCATCACTTCTGTCATTTCTCATATAGATTTACATCACCTCCAGAGAGCTGTGTTTGAAGCAGTGTCTTTCATTGATCCCCACTAATGTTTTTATATTTCATCCAGTTAATTATTCTTTTATGCCCCTGTTCTCATATATTACATTTCGAACTGGTTAACTGGACAGTCTGAGCCGTGAAGTTCCCCACTTCAGTTTGTGAAATGAATTAGATTTTTTGTAGGATGCATTGATGGGGGTAATTTTACCTTGATTTTTGCGGTGAAAGATTTAACTGCAACTAGTCAAGAGTTGATGTAATTCATCAAATGATAAGGAATAAAAATCACTGTTGCGAATCTTGCAACTCTTTCAGTGGCACTTTAACACTGGAGTGCTAAACCTATCCTACCTGACCTGGTTCTCCTTATAAGGTTTGTCCTTGAATCACCCCACATGACCTTCACCGCAGAACAATGGCCACAAGCTTTAACTGTGGGCATTGGAATTAAATTTAAGTGATCTTCATGATGGAAGCTGTTTAATTTCAGTTCTGGTTCTGTTTAATCATCTTAATGATTGTTGATTCAGTATTGTTTAACCAGATGGCATTTTTAAATAGGAAACTGAAACTCATCTCCCGCTTCCTTTTGATTCCGCAAAAGCTAATATAAATATTTCCTCCTTCAAACAAATACTGTTTCCTTAGATTCAAAAATTAAGTTGCTATAATTAAGAAGTGTTCTTCTTCAAAGATCCCATTTATGGCTATAGACTTGTTTCTGAAACAGTAATTTGCACTTGATTTTACGTAGACGATTTTCTATAGACAATACTTAGCCTTTTCTTGAATGGAGACGTGAACTAGGATTTGTGTTAAAGTCTTAACCAAACAAATGGGATGAAACTCGTAGAGTACTACAGCACAGAAACAGGCCCTTCGGCCCATCTAGTCCATTCCGACCTGATCTTCTGCCTAGTCTCCTCTACCTGCACCCAGACCGTATCCCTCCAAACCTCTCCCATCCATGTACCTATTTAAATGCCTCATAAAAGTTACAATTGAACCCGCATCTACCACTTCCGCTGGCAGCTCGTTCCACACCTGCACCACCCTCTGAGTGAAAAAGTTTTCCTTCAGATTCCCCTTAAATATTTCAACTTTCACCCTAAACCTATGTCCTCTAGTTCTAGTCTCACCCAACCTTAGGGGAAAAAGCCTGTATGTATTTGCCCTATCTATACCCCTCATAATTTTGTACAGCTCTATGAGATCTCCCCTCATTCTCCTGTACTCCAGGGAATGAAGTCACAACCTATTCAGCGTTTCCCTATAACTCAGGTCCTCAAGTCCCTGCAACATCCTTGTAAATTTTCTCTGCACTCTTTCAAGCTTGTTGATATCTTTGCTGTAGGTAGGTGACCGAAACTACACACAATACTCCAGATGCGGCCTCACCAATTTCTTGTACGACTTCAACATAACGTTCCCACTCCTGTACTCAATGCCCTGATTTATGAAGGCCAAAGTGCAAAAGATCTCTTTACGACCCTACCTACCTGTGATGCCACTTTCAAGGAATTATTTATCTGTATTCCCAGGTCCCTTTGTTCTACCGCACATCTCAGAGCCCTACCATTCACAGTGTAAATCTTACCCTGGTTTGTCCTCCCAAAGTGCAACACCTCACGTTTGTCTGCATTACATTGCATCTGCCATTTTTCGGCCCATTTTCCCAGCTGGTCAAGGTCAAGGTCAAGCTGCAAGCTTGAAAATTGGATCAGCAAATTTGCAGAAGGCTTGATCTAGCCTTCCTCACTGTCCACTATGCCCCCACTCTTGGTGTCATCTGCAAATTTGCTGATCCAATTTACCACATTATCATCTAAATCATTACTATAGATGATAAACAACAACGGACCCAGCACCAGTCCCTGTGGCACACCACTAGTCACAGGCCTCCAGTCACCTACTATCACTATCACTCTCTGGCTTCTCCGGCTAATCCAATGTTGAATCCAATTGGCTACTTCATCCTGCATGCCAAGCAGCTTAACTTCTGGAGCAGCCTCCCATGCGGGACTTTGTCAAAGGGTTGCAACTTTGCTGGCTCAATGAGCCCAGTGTAAAATACATTAATGCAATTTTTATCGGAAATGGGATTGCAGTACAAATTATCCCCAATATATTGGGCATTTCGCTGGGAGAGATCCACTGAAAAGTTGGATGGGGAAAAGGAAAAAAACAATCACACTAGTGTAATGAAAGGTCCTCTTCTGAATCTATGTTTGAGACGTGGTACAGTAGTACGTCAAAGGATTCCTTGAATGGGAAGAATTCCTTTTTCTAGCACTAACCTCACATTGGACATAAAATGTAAAAACAAGCAGGATTAATTAAGTCTAAGACATTTGCTGCCTGACTTTACATTGTTAATGGGGAAAATTAATGAGACAGACTCAAAACTGATAGACCAAATGTTATCTATTTGAAAGGAGACTATGCTGTAGAAATAAATGGGAAACTACTGATTTTCTGAATACAGTCATGTTGCTTTTTATTGCTCCATTACCTTTTGTGCTTTTTAGTCCTCCACTATCTTTTGTGCTTTTTCTGAACAGTCGTAGTTTGAGTGCTGGCTGTCCAATTGCCTCTTAAATGTGCTTAGGGTCTACTTAATGAATACTCAATGGACTGCATTTAAAGTAATGGACATTAAAATTAGAAAAGAGAGCAAATGGAATCCATAGTTCATTATTGCTAAGAACTCTTGAATTAATGAATGATTTTCAAACTCTGGGTCTGTGAGATGGGCCTTTTACAGCGAATGGATTTGTGTAATTTCTTTTGTAACGAATGCAAGTGTATTTCCGCAGCCTTAAGCTTGGAAGATTTATTGAACATGCACCGAGTTCTCTATCTCTAGCTTATGCTAAACATGCATCAATGGCACAGCAGTCAAATAACTATGAAGCAGAAAAAATTGTGGGTTGGCAGTTGGCAATGATTAAGAATTTAATCGCAAACTTAAATTTTATTATGAATTTGTGAAATGTGGACATTAATCAGTTGTTTTTCTTACTATTAAGATCAACAGAGTAATTTTTGAGGTCATGAAAATTGGTATTAACGTTTCTCCTTTTCTTTTGATAACATAAGTAATAAAAGCTTATACTATTTAAAACATGTGCCTTCAGCTCAATTGACTTATGTTGAGAGGGAGGTCAATAAAATGATTACTGAAGATAATGGGAATACAGAGCAAGTGAAGAATTTTGAATCGCAATCCTTAAATGGGCTGAGGACTGCCAAACATTTGATGATGAGTGCGCTCTCAAAACACCACAACCTGATCTTTTTTTCATTGCAGTATTAAAAGAAAACAGCTGGAAACACTCAGACATCATCTGTGGAAAGAGAAATAGTTAATATTTCGGGTCAAAGACTTTTTGTCAGAACTGAGAAAGAGAGAAAACATGCTGGTTTTAAGTTGCAGAGGGCGAGGGAGGGATGTATAGGGAATATCTCTATGGTGAAACCAGGTTTGCCTGTATATGAGATCAGCTGGTTGATGGATTATTGGGGGTATCTAAGGAGAGAGAACCTGAACAAAGGAACATAAAACTGTGAAATAAGGGCAAGAGTGAGAGAGTGAGACCACAAACAAAGGAATATAAAACCTGCAAAGTGTGGAGCTGTAGGCCATACCCAGCAGATCAGTCAGTACAAATGGAGAGAGAAAAACTGAGCCAGTTCTGATACAGACAGAGACAATGAGTTACCTGAAGCTGTTGAATTCAGTATTGAATCCAGAAGGCTGCAGAATGCCCAAATGGCAAATGAGATGCTGTTCCCAAAGCTTACACCTTGTGAAACAGTGCACAGGAGGATAGGTCAGAGTGGCAGTAAGATGGAAAATTAAAACGGAAGGTAACGGGGAACTCGAGGTTCCTCTGACAGACTGAATGCAGGCCCAGTGTATTTGGTTTCCCCAATGTAGAAGAGACCACACTTCGAACATTCCTGAACTATGGTTTTCCCTTTCCCATAGCTGACAGAGCCATTGACCACATCTCATCTATTTCCCACACCTCTGCCCTCAACCCCTCTCTTGCTGGACAGAACAAGGATAAAGTACCCTGGTCCTCGCCTACCACTCTGTCAGCCTTTGCACTCAATGAATCATGCTTCACAACTTCTATCACCTTCAACGAGATTTCATCATCAGACTCATTCCCCCCCATCCTCCATCTCCTTTCTGCATTTCAAAGGGATTTTTTTCCTTTGTGATGCTCTGGTCCATTGTCCCGTCTCCATCAAACACTTTCCTCACTGTACTCTCCCATACAACCACAGGAGATGAACATCTATCCTTTCATCTCGTCCCTTCCCATCATCCAGGGACCCAAACTTCAAGGTGAAGTATTCATTGAGTTGCACTTTTCTTAACTGCATGTATTGCATTCAGCACTCACTATGTGGTTCCCTCAACAATGGAGAAACCAGACAAAGACTGGGTGATTACTCTGCGGAACACCTGTGTTCAGTCTGCAGGGACAACCGTGAGCTTCCTGCTACCTGTCAATTTAATTCTCCATTCTTAACCATTCTAACCTATCTGCCTATGGCCTCCTGCAACGTCATAAAAAAGGTGCACTGTTAGCTTGAGGAATAGCATCTCTTTCGTCTGGAAAGTTGTAGCCTTCAGGACTCGATATTGAATTTTACAACTTCAAGTAATATGCTTCCTCTGTCTGCATCAGAACTGGCCAGTCCATCAATAATAACGGCTCAACGTTTCTCTGTCCATGAAACACAGCCTGGCTTGCTGGACATGCCTCACAGCATTTCACAACTTTTATGTCCCTTTGTGTTCTCACTCTTGAACTGCCCCCATTTCATAGCTTTTACACTCCTTTGTTCGGGCTCTTTTCCTCTTACTAGCTCCATTAACCCAGCATCTTAATGATCTCATTTACAGCATATCACTGCTGCAACACTGGCTTCACCCCATCAGAGAGATTCTCCCTGTCCCATACATCCTTCCCCCATCTTCTCTGCAACTTAACACCAACATGTTTTCTCTCTTTTCCAGTTCTGACAAAGGGCCTTCAATCTGAAAGGTTAACTTTGTCTTTCTTTCTATCAAATCTGAGGGGTAAGTTTTTCACACAAATGGTGGTGGTTATGTGGAGCTTCCAGAGGAGGTGGTAGAGGCAGATACAATTACAATGTTTAAAATGCATTTGGACAGGTACTTAGATAGCAAAGGTGTAGAGGAAAATGAGCCTATTGCAGGATTAGTGTAGACAAGCATCATGGTCGGCATGGATAAGGTGGGCAAAGGGGTCTGTTTCTGTGCTGACTTGTTGAGTGTTTCCAGTGTTTTTTGTTTTCATTTCAACTTTCCAGTATTTGCAGTTTTTAGAATTTTCTTAATAGAGTTTATGATTTATATATATTTCCAGCATTTTCTGCTTTTGTTTGATACTTTCAGCATTTGTCCTTCTATCCTGTTTATTTTACTATGATTATTCGCAAAAAATATAGTGGAAAATGTTGAAGTAGTAATTTTGTTAATGATTGATTCTCTTTGTTCTACATTTTTATATCACTTGCATTTTTATTAATTAGGCAGTGATTTTTATATTTTATGTTAATATCAGTCTCAAAATATACATTCTAAGGCTCCTAAATATTTAGTTAACAGAAAGGGGAATCCTCAGCTTGATACTTGTCCCAGTGGGGTTCCCTGGTCATTAAATGTTGAAACTTCTCTATTTAGAATGAAGAACTATGAAAACCATCTGAGTAAATAGGATATCATCTTACAATAATAAAGATCCTAACAGTGCAAAACTTTTTCTGGGTTTGAAGTGTTAATATTGAAAATGAGATCAAATCAAGTTCAGAGACTGTACAACATATAGGTGAGATATCCAAGTTGAAAGTTTTTTCTTTAAATTTTTAGTTTTGGAATTATTTCTAAATTAATATTATGATTCCTGATAATGCCTTGTTGGCATTAGGCAAAAAGAAAGAAATTTCTCCATGTTGTTTTCAAATGTTGGCTACAAGTGATAAGCCCTTGTAAGGAGGGCTGCCTTGTATGCTATAAAGATAATCTTTCTAAGCAGTAGGAGTCAGCCCTAGAGACAGATTATGAGGCAACTATGTTTTACAATGTTTACAAAGGTTGAAAGTTTCAGTATATGAAATTAGTAAGAATGGCACTTCTTGGTTACGGATCAATTTACCTGAGTTTTTATTTTGGGAAGTAAAAGAGGCAATTCTTCAATAAGATTTTTGTATTGAGACATATCCAGAATACTAGCTGTAGCTTGCTTTCAGAGATTAAAAGCACTGAACTCAGTTCAGAAAGAGGTTTTGCAGATATGATAAGGTTACATTCACACCAGTTCTCCAAGTATAAAATAGCAATTAACAGTTAAAATGAAATAGAAAAGATGCCTGGTAAACCCGAAGGCAGATCAGTTGTGTGAAATTTTCAGAGGAGTATATTTAATGCTAGAATCAATACATTACAGAAGAAAAAAAGAAAATTCAATTTTGACATTGTAGGAGTATAATTGGAGGGAAGACCTTTCAACACTGGTCATAAAACTACCTCGTTAATTTGAGAACTCAGACCCAATAAAGGTTTGTTGCTACATAAACTGAAAATAATGTTCTGAAGGGTCACCTTAATGGTTTTATGTGAAGATTCAGTCACCAAGCACATACACCCAGCACATTCAGGCACACTGGCCACAGTTTCTCATTCATAATTGATAAGAAAATCATGAGCAGTTTGCCCATAATTTATTGATGTTGGTGACCAATGGCAAAGCTCCCTCCTGGGAACAGTTACTAAAAAAATTGCTGTGCAGTGTGGCTTGGAAACCCCAAAAAATGAACTGAGGACATTAACATAAATTGATCAGTTGAGGTCATATTACCATCATGCTGAAATGTTGTACTGTTTTTTGCATCTTATCCAGGCTACAACAATCAATTATAACTGTTCTAATTCTCATGCTGGAAATCCAATTATCTAAGTTTGTGTGTTGAATAAACAGTGCCGTAAAACACCGCTGCAGCCAAACTCTTCTTTCTAATGTTAAGAAAGCAGGAGCTAACTTTTTAACCAACGTTGTACTTTGCACAGAATGTTTGTAGAATAATGTTGTTTTAAATCATTATTATTCAGGAGATTCAATAAAACATAATTTAAGGAAACAAAATTTTTCATAACTAAATATAAAAACACCCTATTCATTCCTGTAGGAGTGAACAGGCTAATTAAATCAGAGCCATCCACTTTATGTTATATTAACCTTGCAGCAGTAATGTTGGTATGAAGTGATTTCATTTTTCGAGTCATACAGCACAGAAACAGGGCCTTCACCCCACCCTGTCCATGCCAATCAAGTACCCATCTATTCCTACTTACCAGCATTTAGAGTCATAGAGTCACAGAGTAATACAGCACAGAAGCAGGCCCTTCGGCCCAACTGGTCCATGTCGACCAAGCTAATCTCATTTGCCAGCATTTGGCCCATAACCTTCTAAAACCTTTCCAATCCATGTAACTGTCCAACTGTGTTTTTAAAAGTTGTTATTGTACCTGCCTCAACCACTTCCTCTGGCAGCTGACTCCACATAGATACCACCCTTTGTGTAAAAAAAAGTTACCCCTTAAGTTCCTTTTAAGTCTTTCCCCTCTCACCTGAAATGTATGCCCTCTGCTTCTTGATTCCTCAACTCTAGGGGGTTGGGGGGGGGGGGGGAAGACTGAGGGCATTCACCCTCTCTATGCCCCTCATGACCTTATACACCTCTTTAAGATCACCTCTCAGTCTCCTTCGCTCTGAGGAATAAAGTCCTAGCCTGTCCAACCTCTCCCTATAACTCAGTCCCTGAAGTCCTGGCATCATCCTTGTAAATCTTCTCTTCATTCTTTCCAGTTTTTTCCTTTAGCAGTGCGACCAAAACTGAACACCATACTCCAAGTGCGGCCTTACCAGCGTCCTGTACAACCACACCATGGCCTCCCAACTTTTATACTCAATGCCCTGACTTATGAAGGCCAGCATATCAAAAGCCGCCTTCACCACCCCGTCTACCTGTGACTCCACTTTCAGTGAACCACATACTTATACTCCAAGCTCCCTCTGTTCTACAACACTGTCCAGGGCCCTGCCGTTCACTGTGAAAATCTGACCTGGATTTCCAAAACACAAAACCTCACACTTATCCAAAGTGAACTCCACTTGCCATTCCTCAGCCCACTTACACAGCTAATCAATTTTTGATAACCACCTTCACTGTCCACTCTACCACCTATTTTCATTCCTCTTGGTCTGTAGTCTTCTATGCCTTTAGCAATTCAAGTGCTTGTCTAGATAATTAAATGTTATGAGATTTTCTGTCTCCACCACCCTCTCAGACAATAGATTCAAAACTCCACCCACCCTCTCGGTGAAAAAATTCTTCTTTATCTCCCCACTAAACCTCTTACTCCTTACCTTAAACCTGTGCCCTCTGGTTACAGACACATTTGCTTAGGGGAAACGTTTACTACTGTCCACCCTATCTATGCCCCTCAAAATTTTGTATACTTCTATCAGGTCCACCCTCAGTCTTCTCCACTCCAAGGAAAACAAATGCAGCTTATCCAGTCTCCAGGCGCCCCTCCTTATAAATGAGACACTCTATTTCAGGCAACATCCTGGTGAATTTCCTCTGCACCTTCTCCAGCTCAATCACATCCTTTCTAAACTAAGGCGACCAAAACTGCAGACAATGTTCCAAAGGTGGCCTTGCTAATGTTTTACAAAGCAATGGCATAATTTCTTTGCTCTTATATTCTATGCCCAAGCTAATGAAGACTAGTATCCTGTATGCCTTTTTAACCACCCAATTTACTTGTGCTGCCACCTTCAGGGACCTTTGGATTTGTACACCAAGATCTCCCAGTTTCTCAATATTTCCTCTGAAATTGCAGTATATCTGGAATAGGCTTTGAATTTGACCCTGACATGTTTAGAGATGGGGAGAAGGTGGTCAGCAGGGGTGAGAATTCAAGCAGTGGAGAGGGAGAACAGAATTCAAGAGCTAAAGAGATGTGTACTATGTTAGATGACATAGAATATTTGCCCACATAATTGCTAAAAGTACAAGTTGATATCATTAAGTGAGAGAAACAAGGAATCTGGGAACTTATTGAATGACCAACAAAGGTGCTGGAGCAGTGATTAAACTACCAGACTAGTATCCCAGAGGCCTGGACTAATAATCCATTTGTGAAAATCACAGAATGAATAGATTATTGTATAAACTCATCTAGTTCACCGATGTCCTACATGGGAGGAACCTTGCAATACTTACCTCGTCTGATGTATAACTCCAGATCCACCAATCTGGTTGATTCTTAAAAGCCCTCCATTAAACCAAAAATTACAGGAGTACATGGACCATTCAATTTGGATATGGTGGGAGAAGTCCTTAATATTGAGTCCAGATCCCAGTTCAAACATGGGCAAGGATGACCAACTACCATCGTACCTCAGCTGATGAATCAGTGCTTGTTGAACTGAAATCAATTCATATTGAACGACACCTGGAAAAAGCACTTAAAGTAATCTCACTGGGACACTGCAGTGTCCATCAGCAGGAATATCTCAGTAACAGCACCACTGGCTGAGTCCTGAATGACAGAACTGCCAGATTAGGTCTGTGGCAGGTAGTCAGCAAACCAGCATTAGTGGGTAAACCAACCTGACCCTGTGTTCTCCATGCTGCAGATACTGTCAATTCTGCCAGTCCTATGAAAAGTCCCATCTTCACTCTGAGGGCACCCTCCCTTCATGGTGTGTAGCATTACAATTGTACCAAATGGGACAGACTCAAAAGATTTCGCAGCCCACCTCTGGCCATCCATGACACAGCAACAGAAGTGAACACCACCACAATCTGTAACCTTTTGCATATCCCCCACTCCACTGTTACAGTCAATCCAGAGGTTCACTCCTGGTTCATTGAAGTGTGTAGAAGGCTATCTACCAGGATCAGCTGGGAGCAGTAACAGCCATAACTTGAAATGAAGTGTCAGCCTGGTGAGGTTGCAACACAGGACATGTGCAGAGTAACAAATACAATAGATAGAGTTAAGTAATCCATAACCAATGGAGCAGTTCAAAGCTCTGCAGCTGTGAATCTCAGTGGGCATTTAAACAACTAATAGAAGAGGAAGGCTCCAATAATATGTTCATCCTTGATGATGGCAGAGTCCAGCATATTTGCGCTAAAGACAAGGCAGAACCATACATAGCCATATTCAGGCGGATGATTGTGTGGATGATTCATCTCAGCTTCTTCCTGAAGTTCCCAGCTTTACAAAAATCAGTATTCAACCAAAGCGATTCACTCTGTATGGCATCAAGAAACTGCTGACAGCACTGGATTCAGCAAAGCCTATGGGAGAAGGCAACATTCTAGCTGTAGTACTGAAGACTTGCTGTCAGGAACTAGTTATGCCTTCAGCCAAGCTGTCCAATACAGTTATCATCCAGGCTGTTCTAAGGAATGTGGAAATTTGCTCAGATATGTCCTGTTCACAAAATGCAGAACAAATCCTATCTATCCTTTGCAATGGATCACATCATTGCCTTCCGTAGACTTTGTCCTTCAGTTACACCCTTCAGAATTCAGTCAGCTTGGTTGGTGATGGATATTGATGGCCCACACCTGGAGTACATCCTGTGCCTTGGCTACCCTCAGTGCAACTTCCAAATGGTATCAACCTGGGGGAGTGATGATTCAGCAGCCGTAGGATGTAATCAGCAGGCGGTTACTTTGTCTGCATTTGACCCGATGCCATGAAACTTCATGGTGGCTGGAATCAATATTGAGGATTTGCAGAACCTCTGTTCTCCAACTCTGCCATCACGTCTGGGGGGCGTGTCTTTATAGGAGGGTAAGACATATTGTAGAGGATAACTCTTCCAATTCAGGCATTGGTCCCCAGATGTACATCAGGTTGACTGGACAGTGCCCTTGTCTTGCTTTTCTTATTTCCAAGGTTAATATTGGATGATCCACCTTCTCTTATCCTTGTAACATTTGTTGTAATAGGTATGCCATTTCCAAGGGCAATTAAGAACCAACCACTTGTCTGTGGGTCTGGCGTCACAAAGGCCATAATGAGTAAAGATGGCAGATTTCATTCCCTTGAGGACGTTTTACTAAAATGGATCACATATCCATGTAAAAACCTAGCAGCATTAAAAGAGCTGTGCACAAGAACTGATTAATGGAGTGTCTTCTAACAATATCATTCCATCATCGTGGTCTGGATTTGAACATGTTTTCGGTGTTTTAAGTGGCATTCATCTTTCCACCAAATATTAGGAATATTAAATATTATGAATTCTGAGCAGCAAGTGAGTTCCAAGTTGGCATGAGTCTGCGACAAAATATTCCCAGTTATTTGTCACTAATTCAGAAGTGTTCTTCTGAGAAGGAAATAGAAATTGATGAGCAGTGTAAAGTTGGCCGCTGTTGAGTATAGATTTGACCTCCATGAGCCTGATCTTTTTCATAGTCACTGCCTGAGTTGTGATCTCTTTTAAGTTACTTTTGGTTTGAAGTGTACAACATCCTCTGTTGCTTATGTATTGTGGAATAATCAATTAGGGATCTTGCTGTCTTTTCAGTTGGTGCAATATTTACTGTTGGCAATATTCTTTATTTGATGAAAGAAAGCACATTTGAAATTTTAGTCCTGCCAAGCTATGGAGCTATGTGGGTGTTGCATTGGCCTGTGAATTATAGTTTTGGATGTATGCACTGGGTTTGGAATGGGTGGGGGCCGTTGGGTTGTTGGTGTTAGTCGAGGGCCAGTGGGAATAGGTAGGGGATTGGGTTTATGTTTTGGATGAGCAAGGGATGAGTGGGTGGGAGGGATAGGGAGTCTAATGGAAGGATAGGGGCCTCTGGGTGAGAGTGGGTAGCTAGGCGCATTGGCAAGGTGGGGTGCTTGAACCATTGGAGGGGGAGAGAGGTGATTGGATAGTCAAGTTGTCTGAAGGTCAGTGGACTAGGAAATTAGAGTATTGGAGGATCAAGTGGTTGGACAGATTTGACACAGAGGTCTGGGTGTGTGGCCATGAAGGATCAGAGGGAAGCATGGGATATCCTCACAGGGTCCTGACGTATTAAAAACCTAGTTGTTGCATGAGTGGCCAACAGTGGCCGCTGCTGAGGCAATGATCCAATTTCCCTGAGCGATACTGCAGAAGAAGAGTTGTGTATTTGATGGCATCATCTTGTGTGTAACGAGGATGGTAAAACTGAATCAGATAGGCAAGGGGGAGTCACTTTAGGAAGGTCCCAGCTGAATCTTTGGAATGACACCAAATGCACTGGAAATGGTTGTTATCATGTTTCACTCTGGGGAAAGTCAATTATGAATTGTAAAACACTGTGCTGTTTGATTCAATAGGCTATTGTGCTTTCACTGCAAAGGAAGCAGGCATTTACACTGGAATATGTAACACAACATCATTGAGCAGCATTTGAGAAATAAAAGCAACAGAGCATTTGAAGTAGGTCAGGGAAAATTAAGGTAAAACTGTTAACTTGAACAGGTTTAGACAAATTATGTACATTTTCCAGCTGCTTTCTGCTTTTCACTATAACTACATAGTTATTGAAAAATTCACTAAGCCCAACTCATGGAGTTGTCTGGAAATCCAAGCAAACAACACTATTCAATAAAACCCTCAATAGTACATGTAATTCCACTGACTTGTGACTTTCCTACTGGATCATTTCCAGTCAATAATAAATGGATTACAAAATGTAGTTTCAGGTAGAGTTAAGGTTAACCATTAACAAAAGACTGTAATTTATTAGTCAGTGTGAATAGGCTTTGGATTTAAAATTTTCTGATTTCTGTGATTTTCTAGTTTTCATTGGAAGATTGAAACTCAGATTGTTCAATTGGCTGATTAGTTGCATACTTAGCTGCAGAAATTAGTAACTGACCAATCAGTGTTAAGTCACTTACTGTGGCTCTTTTTTGTTTGGTTCCATTTTATTGTCAGACTTCTATTTGGCACACAACACTTTATTTTGTTTAGCTATTAGCCACAAATAATGAAGCTGTTGTGAAACTGAAACAGAATGTGAAATCACTTTGAGATAAAAGACTTGGTTTCTGTTTGGCAGCATAAATCCTGTGGTGCTATTTTCTGGCTGAGTAAATGTTAGAATAATCTATTTCTAGTAGTTTTGGTTGTGAGCTGATTTAAATTTTAACCTATTTCAGAATTTCCTGCTTTGCAAACCTTTAAAGGGATAAGTCTACAGGATCATCCAAGTTTTAGAGTTTTGTTGGCTCCTACAATTCACAGGTTTTTCTTGAGGAGGACTTCAGAAGTTGAATTTAGGCACAATAAGATGACCACTCATAATACCTGGCTTCAGTGCACAAATAATCATAAGTCAAGTAGATTCAATCATAGTCTTCCTTTGTCTGTATAGATGCTTTGCATACGGTCCTTGTCAATTAGTGTTTGAAAAAAAATAATGTTGTTAATACTTAGGCCAATTTTCTCACTCTGCTAAGTCCTTTCTTTTGTTCCTGGTCTCTTTAGATGATAGGTACTGCATGGACCATGTCTTTCCATGTCTGTGCAGTGTCTATGGCTTCTTTTGTGTTGTTTGCAGAAGCACATGAAGTAAAACATCTTTTTATTGAAGGAAGTAACTCTTACTGGATAGCAGAGTTTGGCACAACAAGGTATCAAGATTATGTCACATGGTATATTTTGCTCTTAAAGGGGCACATACATTTATATACACTCCACTTGAATTCCAGTTAATTCTCCCGTAGTGTGGACTGCTGCTTTTAACCCACCACTTAGCAATTAGCTGCTCAGTCACACTGGAGAAAGTGAGCTATTTTGGGATGCACTAAAACACCTTACTGCTATCTTTCTCCTGTGTTACATTGGGTTCCTCTTTAAATTCACAGTCTCAAAAGGGTGACATGGTGATGTACTCCCAGTCCCGTATTTAGTTTTGTTCTTTGTTCTTGAAGGCAGTTCCAGAAAATTGGGCTGTGGCACCTATTTGGAATTTGTAAGTACAAACTTTATTGTAGCCAAGCTTCACCTCACAGGGCTGGGAAGCACCTTCAACAATCAACAAATGTTCAATCCAATATTATTTTCAAAGGTTCTGGCTATCATCACTGTGCCTAATTATGAAAACAATAATTAAAAAATTGTGTGCTGGCATGGCAATAACATGTACTGTGGATAAAGCAGAACCAGTTTATATACAATGCTTGGATTTCCAGAAGGCATTTTATGAAGTGCTGTGTCAAAGCTTATTGTGGAAAATTAAAGCTTGTGGTAGAGGAGGTAACATGGAGAGAAGACTGGGTGGCAAACAGGAAACTGAGAAAGGGTATTTTTGTATTTGGCCAAACATAAAGGGCAGTGTACCACAGGGATTTGGTACTGGGGCCTCGACTTTCTTTCAATTGATATAAATGACTTGGATGAAGGGACTGAAGATAATGGTTGCTAAATTTGCTTATGACTCAAAGATATGCAGAAGAATATGTTGTGAAGAGGGCGTAAGAAAATTACAAAGGGATGTAGATAGGTTAAGTGAGTTGGCAAACCTGGCAAGTGAAGTTTGAAGGAGGAAAATGTGAAATTGTCCATTTTGGTTCAAAAAATGAAAAAGAAACATTTAATCTGAATAGTGAGAGATAAAAGAGTTCTGAGATGCAAAGAGATCTGGCTGTTCCAAAGCGCTAAAGGCAAGTATGCAGGTAAAGCAAATAATTAGGAAAACTAAAAGAATGTAAGCAGAATGAGAACAAATGCAGGGAGGTTCAGCTTCAGATATATAGGGCACTGGTGAGTCGACTTCTAGAGAGCTGTGTATATTATTAGTCTGCTTATTTCAGGAAGGATGGAAGGATGTTAATGTGCAGGAAGCAGTTCAGAGAAGAAAAGGTTGGACAGGCTAGGCTTGTTTCTGCTGGAGTTTTAAAGAGAGAGGCAACATAGTGGATGCTGAGAGGTCTTGGCATAATGGTTGTGGAGAGGATGTGTCCTCTTGTAGGAGAATTTGGAACTATGGGTCACTCATTAAACATAAAGGATTGCCCATTTAAGTCAGAGCTGAACTGATATTTTTTTTCTCTAAGGGTGGAAGAAGCAGAACCTTAGTAATTTTTAAGGCAGCGGTAGATTGATTGTTCATAAACAAGTGGAAGTAGGGTGGAAAGTTGCCATGAATTAATGAGATTGTGGAGTTCAGGTTACAGTTAGATCAACCCTGATCTTATTTAATGATGGAGTAGACTACTCCTGTTCCTAATTCTTAGATTCATACAAAACAAACAGAAATTTTGTATGAATTGTACTCAGTTTTCTTGGGTTCTTTCATATTTAAAATAAATAACAAAGTTTGATTTTAGTGTTGTTTACAGATGGAGCAGCTTTCTGATTACACAAGGTGTGGAAACCTGGATCCTGTTCTCATGGGTTAGTCCATATTTTGTCCACTAATTGGCTTTCACCCTCAAATTTTGTTGCCATAGTGAAGTGGACTTGTTCTCATTTGAGTTGATGTTCAAAGTCCAATTAACTTTACCACATTTATCTCTTTTGATTTTGTAGTCTCTAGTTTCTAATGGCCTGTGTGAATTTTTTATTTTCATAATTTCAGTGGCATTTCAGGGAATGCTGAGTAATATGTGCAGTCACAAAGTTATGGTGGCTGCTTCATGTTTCAGTGACTGTTCTTTAGGACATTGTCATTGCACTGTCATCACATTTGCATTACTAGTTTTGAAAGTGAGCATAACATGCCAGCAAATTATGTGCAGTGAAGATGTCAGGGTGTTGGAGAGCGGAGGGGAAGCAGGACATATACAGGATGCTTTGAACTATACAAGAATTATTCTTTGCATTAAGTGAAACATGTCTGGTTCCTGTGCATCTAAGATTTTCAACATAAATGCGATTATCCTCAAAGTAAGTTCAGATGTAACATTCCTTAGGACATAGAAGGAGGCCATTTGGCCCAATGAGTCTATGCTGGCTCTCAGCGCATTTTCAATCCCCCACTAATCTCCCTGTAACCTCCTTTCTGCCCATCAACTTCACCCGAGTTGTCTATCATCCATCTACACTAAGCGGTAATTTACAGGAGCCAATTAGCTTACCAGGATGTCTTTGGAAAGTGGGATGAAAGTGGAGCACCTGGGAAAAACCAGACGGTCATAGGGAGAACATTCCAAATCCACCCAGGTAGCACCAGAGGTCAGGATCCAAACCACCGTTCTGCTTGTTTTTATTTGCAGTTGTGATCATGGAAACCACATAAGACAATGTGATCCATTTTACAGTAACCCAATTTTCCTCAGAACTGTACTGTTTCTGCCTGTACCATTTTTATACCCTTAAAAATGATCCAACCAATTGAATTTGGAGAAGCTTTGCCAAAAAGAAATCATTTGAATGGAGGAACAATGTGTGACATTGCCTTTCATTTCAAAATTACCCAGAATTACATTTTTTGCAGTATAATATGGCCCAGAACTCCTGTGCATACTTGCCGCTGAGCTATACAGTAAGTCTGTTCTTACCTTTCGTAGATCAAACTTCATGCTGAGTGCTTCCCTGATTGCTAGTAGCATGATGGCAGCGTGCTGCTTCTGTAAATGCTGCCATGTTGTAGGTTAGGTGTGATGTTAGGGCAGTGGGGAAGACGTGAAGTGACAGTCAGAACGAGCCCTGTTACTGAAAGAGCTGGAAAAGAACTTCAAACAGAGCAACCGCTCAAAAACTATGAAGGCCTCTGACATTCAGAAACATTCAAAACATTCTAAAACTATTGAAAAATCAAACAATTAAGACATATGTAAATTACAACCCCTTGCATCTGTCCCTCTCTAACCAAATGAATGAAGGTGCTCCTCTTGTGCTGGGTTCAACGTGGAACAGATCTAGTGGATGTATTCCCCAATTCATTTACTGGGAAATCGCTGCAACTTCCCGTTCAACTGCTGGACTCCACGCTGAATCCTGCTTTGGTAAAGGCTGCCAAGGTCTGGCCAGAAAGTTCAGTCCTTGTGAGCACATGCAGGAATCCTAAATTTGACATTTACTTGGCAAAAAATTGGTCATTCTGCATGGAACTGCCCACCTTTCCTGCAAAACTGATCAATAGTTCCATTTATGCTGAGTACAACTAAGATTTAAAATGAGTGTTAAGGAAATAAATGTGTTATAAGTATCAATAGAAACCATTTCTGTTACCACTAATGTAAATAATCACAGCTATATAAATACATATGTGTCTGGCATGATGAATTGTCATTCAGGCTTTTTCTATTGTGCTGAATTTCTAGTGCAAATGCTAATAAGGTAATGAGTGTCCCAGATTGACTTCAGTAGAGTAACACATTTCTCAACATGTAATGTAATTTTGGAATGAACAATATGAAAACTAAGAGGAGTTGAGCTGTGAAATTTGCCATTACAGGTAAAAGTTTCCAGCAATTTGCATTCCTGCACTTTCTTGTTCTTTAAAGTTTATTTTATTGCAAATTATTATTTTGCTGGACCTTGTTAGAACTTAAAAGGAAATGATCTTATTTGGCTCCCATGTTAAAAATAATACATAAAACAGATTTATGCATGAACATATACTTCTGCTTACTATTGTTTTTAATTGTAGTGTTTGTTTCATCTTTGGTGATATTTCTGTTTCATTTTGTAACAAAATATTTATGTTGCTGAATTTCTCAGTTCTGCAGATAAATACAAATTTATGAATAGATAAGGAAATTGGAACGAAACAGATCAATGATGTGTAGGCTTGCAAGCTGGCTGCTTCAGCAGTCTGGTATTACATCAACAATTGTGAATACCATCAAAATGATTTCAGGCACTGGAATTTAAGCATTTGGGTTAGGTTAACTAATTCCTCTCTGTCTTTAAAAAAATATGCTCAGAAAATGCTGTAGGAATGAACATATTGACCTAGAAAGTTAATAAAAGCTAAGATCTCCAGAGAACCTGAGAATAAGAAATGCAATGGCAGCTAAATACATGAATACTGCTTCCTAAGCACAACATTGATTCATGTTATAGATTAACATGTGTATTTTCTCTTTTTCTGCCATGATTTATAAGCTGGGACATAATAAGAAAGGAACATGCATGATCTGTCAGATATTTGAAGCTGTGAGATATTTTGTTTGTCAGCAATAGTGCCGTAGCCCAAGAATCTAATGACTAACTGTGATGGTATGGGACGTGAACTATGAACACACAGTTAATTAGCACCCAGTCCAGACAAAGATTTAAAACCTGAACTCATAGAAAGTATAAGTCATGACATAAGCATTTACTCTCTTGTGGGGGGAAAAGAAGGGTTAGAACTCCATCAATACAGGTGTTACTGATGTCACATGGGACTATGTCACTGCTCAAAAGAAATGCCAATAAACACCATTAAGCATTAAATTTACTTTTGAAGAGCTTTTGAAATTTTTTTTAGCTTTTAGCATTTGCAGATAATTTGTAAACTGCTTGATATTAAATAGATCATGTTCCCCAGTACAGCTGACTTAAAGTTTGTGATGGTGCACCTTCAGGAGTGCCATCCTCCTGGTCATCTGTCCTACAGGCTTTTTACTTAAAACAGAGCTGGAAACTGAACTAAGTAACATGGCTTAAAAGAAGAAGAATGCACAACAGTGCAGAGCAGCACCAGATTTTCATGTGGTGTGGACAGAATTCAAGGCATGAAATGGAAAGTGAAGTAACTTAGCTGCCTTCAGATCATGCCAGTTCTGACTCACCTGCACTATTTGAGATGATCCTGACTTGCTTTCCGACTACTACATCCAGTGGAGATGGTACTTGAACTGATGTACACCTTCTTCCTGTGTGCATCAATTCTCCTTCATTGTATGCCAGCTAAGATTAGAAAAGTAAATAGTATGTTGTTTTTTATTGTGAGAAGATTTAAGTACAGGGGTAAAGATGTCTTACTGAATTTATGTAGGGCCTTGGTGAGCCTGTACCTGGAGTATTGTTACAGTTTTGCTCTCCTTACCTATGAAAGGGTATATTTGCCATCAAGAGAGTGCAACACAGATTCACCTGACTGCTTCTTGGGTTGGTGGGATTGCCTTATGAAGAAAGATTGAGTAAACCAGGTCTGCACTCTCTAGAGTTTAGAAGAATGAGAAGATATCTCAATAAAACTTACAGAATTCTTTCTTTCTTTCTTTTTCAATCTTTTTATTGAATTTCAAATTAATTCAATTTAATATACATAACATTAATGATTATACATATGGTGCGAAGAGATCAGGATAACAATAATAACAATTAATATATATACTCACAAGGAGTAAAAAAATATAATCTGGACCTTCTGCTCTCTTGCTAAGTAAGCCTGATACAAAAAAAAATTGAAAAGAGATTTAATTATATGAAAAGAGAACCCCCCCAAATCAAAAAAAGATAATAATAAACAAAAGCAAGCCAAAAACTTCAAAAAAAAACTGGACTGATATTTCTTCGGTTAGAAAAAACATTATTATGTTGTTAGCTCTGCTTCTCTATATTTCAAAGGTTATTGAAAGGGATTCAAAAAAGGTCAGTTTATATCATATGGAAAACTTATAGAGTTCTTACAGGGCTCAACAGCCTGGTTGTGAGAGAATTTTTGCCCCGGCATAGAAGATTGAAAATATGGTTCCTGGTCTCAGAATAAAGGGTAGAGCATTTAGAACCAAGCTGAAGAGACATTTCTTCACTCAGAGGGTGCTGACTCTTATGAATTCTCTACCTCCAACTGTTGTGAAGGCTTGGTCATTGAAATTTGGTTAATGACCAAGCCTTCACAACAGTTGGAGGTAGAGAATCCAAAAGAAAGTCTTTGAAGTAGAACAGTAAGCACTAATGCAGTATTAAAATATGAAAGAAAATATTTTTCATACTTCAAATGCTTGATTAACACCTGAAGGCTTTTGCTAAAATCAGGGTGAATCATCCCTGTTCCCAGTCTGAAGAATACAGCACAGACGATGTACTTCTTTTGAGAGATGCCGGTTCCCTTGAAATATCTTGTATGGCTTGAATTCTGACTGGCCCTACACTTTTGGCTAATCCTAGCTCAGAACCAACAGCCAACCTGAGTAACATTGGCAGCTCATCCAGTATAAGGTTTTGAGAAAATGGAATGTCATTTCACCAAATAGACACCATATCCACTTCATTTATTTCAGATGCCAGTCAGATTTTTCCCTGTTTATTCCCAGGTTGAGAGGTGTTCATAAACTACTTGAGCCTTGTTCCTGTGGTTCATATTGTCATATGGGCCACTCAGACAAGATTAGTACTTTACACTATCTTACATTTTCTGTAAAATGCTGGTGATCTTCATTCTTCATTATTTACTTGTAGTTGCCCCTTTCCAATTGAATTACCTCAGTAGGTGATTTTTTTAAAAATCTATCATTGGTGCAGTTTTTGGTACTGAAATCTATTATGGCCTCTGCAATTAAAGTTGAGTTCAACATGGGAATGAAGTATCTCACACTAAAGAATCCAATCCTTTCATACCTCTATGTAGTATATACACACTAATGATTGTTTTGGATGGCAGATGACATAACAAAACAGGTTTCATTCTTCTCCTGTGAACTGACCCTGCCTTGGTGTAAGTGAATATCATACAATGATCAATTTTTTTGCAGAGGATTATGATCTTTTCAATAAAACACAAGACAATGCCAAATATAAAAGGTGAGAATCAAGTAAAAAAAAAACAAACTAAACTGTTGGGTGATGCATCTGCCTCACAGGTCCAGTGAACTAGGTTCAATTCTGACCTGGTGCTGTCTGTGTGGAGTTTGCATGTTCTCTCTGTGTGGGTTTCCCCCAAGTGCTCTGGTTTCCTCCCACATCCCAAAGATGTGCGGGTTGTCAGGCTAAATGGCCACTGTAAATTATCTCTAGTATATAGGTGAGTGATAGATTCCAGGGGGAGTTGATGGAAATGTGAGAAGAATAAAACGTGATTGGTTGTAGGATTAATGTAAGTGGGTGCTTGATGGTAAGTATGGACAAAGGCCCATAGGACAAGTTTCAATGTTGTGTGACTCTGACTAATTTTGTTTTTATTTGGTGGGTTAGGGTGGCTCTGGATTGATTACAGTGGTCCATGCTTGCAGTAACCTTATAAATTGCGAGCCCATATCAGCTGGTTTAGAAGCATGTTCAAGGTGGCGATCAGTATTGAGTAATTGCAGTTACACAATGTAAGTTCAAATAAATCACTAAGTTGAAGGTAAGCAACAATGTGGTAGTAAATCGTTATCTGGTTGGAAAGTCGTACTCACCTTTAATCATTTGAGGTGGAGTTGTTATGTGAAAATTAATTTGTGTGATTGTCTTTGCAAATATTGATGATAATGTTACATAATGCTGTACCATCCATGAAAACTAACTGCTGTGAGCTAATCCATTGGAAATTGCCCTCTTGAATACATAAACAGATAATATGGGAAGTGTCATTTTTTGTTGACCTGAACTTGTTGTTCATCACATACTCGTATTTTCTTTTCTATAAAACACCACTATCCAAACACAGGATTCTTATAAATCAGTGTAGGTTATCACCTTCAGCTGATCATCAGAGAGTTTCTCAGAATCTTCTGAAGGAATTCCATCTTTATGACAGCAGTATGCAAATCATTGTAAATCACAGTATGTTGATTAGCTATTTTCATCCTTATTTTCAACGCAGTATAACATTTCCAGCTGTGACTCTGTTTTTATATAAAAGAAGTTTCTTCTCCATTTCCAATGAAAGGACTGGAAAAGGCCTTGAAACCTTAACTCTCTCTGGACAGTTCCTGTTCTACCTGCTCTGGGCTTCCAGCATTTTCCACTTCTCGTTCATATTTCTGCCATCAGCAATATTTTGGTTTCATATTCGATACTTCAGGTTTTGCCCTGTTCTCTCTGTCCCAAAGAGCAACTACAGCCATTGGATGATTGGAGACCTACATGTGTGCCTCAGCCACCTTTGTGATTGGTTGCTGTCCTACATTTCATTTCTTACTTCAGCTTTTTCCTGACATGGTCAATCCATCTATTTCAGCACAATGATGCAATCTAATGCAGTAGTTCCAAACAAAACACTATTGAAGATGTTCTGTCATGGCTACCACAAGAGAACCTGGAGGTAAAAATGGGATCTGAATATTAAGTGCAGTCATTGAGGACTTTCTGCATCTGAAATTGCAGACAAAACTAAGAAGGGCTTAGTGCTGAAAAGGGTCTATGAGCAGACATCAAAAGGATGGACAGAATTTGTGTACAGATGAGGAACTGAAACTGTTCCACAATCGTTATACAGGCCCTCCCCAGCTTACAAGCACCTGATTTATGTGCAGCATAAGGATTTGGAAGACCGGTGGGATGGATTTGCCAGCTGCTGCGGGGCTGCAGGCATCTTCTAACATGTGGGTACTTGGTTTGCGGTCATATTTCTGACTTGCGAAATGTTCTGGTTACGAACGGTTCACAGGAATGGAACCCTGCCCTCACCTGGGGAGGGCCTGCAATGAAGTATATCAGATGAGGAGGTGTGCATCAGATAGAATTGTAGTATGGTCATTGGTTAAACTTCACATTGAAGACACAGTAATACTTTGCACTAAAGCGATTTCAAGCAGTCTTGTTTACTGTCCGGTGATCTCAAATCATGGATAAGCAATTACTGTATTTGCCAAATTATTAAGAATAACCTCCAAAAGCTATGTTGCAGTCGTGGTCATGGCCTACTGGAAGTTTTTGGAGAGTGCAAGTAGACTTTGATGCAAGAGGGGATGACAATTTCCTAGTTGTGATTGACAGTCAATCTAAGTGGATTGAAGTTAAACACATGGGGGTCATGTACCACCATGAATGTACTGTAGATGAGTTGAGGTCTATGTGGCTCATTGTCACCATGGATGTACAATCCCTTTGCACTTTATCACACCAGGATGGCCTGAGAACCCTTTGCTGCTTCTTTGAACAGAGGCTTAACTAGTCCCCCTCTGACACTACCAGCTTCACTTGGCTGAACTCATTCTCACACTGAACAACTTCTCCTTTATCTCCACTCACTCTTTCCAAATCACATGTGAAGCCAAGGGAACCCACATGGGTATGTTCTTCTCAATCCCTGTCCGGTTCCAATATAATTCAGTCTGTCTCTCTCCACAGATGCTGCTACCTGCAGTTGTATTTATTTCAGATTTCTAGCAAATGCTGTGAACAGTTCTGGCATGGATTTTTATTTTGTTTCTTTCTCCTCTGTTCTCACTCTGTTTACACTTCCTTCAGATTAATTAGCTGCAATTAACAAGCATTCTTCACTCTCTGTCAGTGGACATCGATCTCTACCATCCATTTTCCCTCGGTCTATAGTTCTGCGCCCTGTAGATCCCCTTTGTTCTCCCTACCTCGTCCCCTTCTTTGCCACTTAAAACATGCTTGTTTTTGAACTTTTCCCTGTTCTGATCAAGAGGCAGCAACCTGAAATGTTAACTCTGTTTCTCTACCCACAGATGCTGTCTGACCTATTTCAAGTGTTTTCTGTTTTTATTTTCGATGTGCAGCATCTTCAGTTTTTTTTTGCTTTTTGAGGTCTATGTATGCTTGCCATGACTTACCTGAAGGGCCTTTTTTGGCAAGAGCCCTAGATTTTTATTTACTCTGTTTGCAAATGTTTCGAGATGTAATGTATCAGATGTCCTTTTGCTTCTTCTCATCATCCAGCTTCAAATGGAACAGCTGAAAGGTGAGCAAGAGAATTCAAAACACAGCATGAATATTGCTTACCTAATTTCTTGCTGAAGTACAGAACAACTCTGCACATTAACGGGGGTCTATACCTGGAGAACACTTAATGAAGAGAAGACTGCAACCAGACTTGGGTCTTGTTCAATCAAATCTCACTTTTAATTGGACAGAAACAGTTGATCAAAAAACTTTACGATGACTCCAAGTACAAAGAATGCTTATATCCTTTACTAACCCAGCAAGTCAAACTCATAGAAGTTGGAGGTAGCAATTTTGCACAGATCTGCAGAATCAAGGAGGATTTGGTGGTAATTATTGATAATAATCTAAACTGTTTATGTAGATGAAACAATCTCTGCCAGACATGAACCAAATCAGGATGGTGAACGACCCAATCACCAAGGTGTGTCCAAAGTGGATTCAATGCCAGCTTCAGGAAATAAAATACCAAAAACCCAAGTCTGCCAAAGAAACAAACCTCCTTTGAGTTCAGATCCTGAACTAAACTGCTCAAAAATGAATTCAACACCAAAGTATGTAAAAGATCAGGAAGATTCTGAAAACCAATTTCTAGGCTTAATCTATAGTTGTTCATTACAGGCCTTCCCTGAGTTACCAACGCCTGATTTATGGACACCACCTACATATGGACAAGCTCCCCGAAATGTTATTAAATTCATAGGAGAACCAGTCTTGGGGAAAAATGAAGCCTGTTTATATATAACCTTCCTGCAGTAATCAGACACCATTGTCTCTTAAGAACACAGCTGCCAGTTTCACCATGGGAGGGCATTTAATAGAGTTGCTTTGGAAATTGACAAGCAATCACTTCTTTTGATACTTGTGCAATAATACCTTCTTAAACAATGTAACAGCCATTGATACATCAATCCCATCAAAACCAGACACTGAGTGTGGGACATCCTGATTCTGTGACATTGTAACTAGGCAGGGGAAGACAATAAATAGATGTTCATATTAATTGGCCCTCATCAACATTGTTACAATATTGTGAAGGTATGGTTACTGTATCGAGCGACTTGGTGTATTTTCCGATTTATGACAAAATTGACTTATGGACGAATCTAAAACTGGAACATGTCCATAACCCAGAGACGGCCTGTATCACATATCACAGAGAGTTACTTCCTTATTGAAGTACAGATGGCTCACACATTGCTACCTGCTGAGTTGTGTGAACAAGAATTATAAAGCCATTGCATGATACAGCATGGAAACAGGCACTTCAGTTCACTAAGTGCATGCCAACCATCAAAAACCCATTTATTGCTAATCCTACATGAATCCCATTTAATCTTTCCCACATTCCCTTAAACTGTCCCCAGATTCTACCACTTACCTACACCCTAGGGGCAATTTACAGTAGCCAATTAACCTTCTGCCCACATGTCTTTGAGTTGAGGGAGGAAACCTGAGCAGATGGGTAAAGTGCAGGCAGACACAGGGAGAATGTGCAAACTCACACAGGATTGAAACCTGGTGGCTGGAACTGAGAGGCACCAGCTCTTCTGGCTGCACCACTGTGGATGTAGAGAGATTTTCCTCTCAATATTCCAGTATTTTAACCACTTGGTACTAATCTCCTGATCCAGGAGATCTGAAAAAGTAAACTCATTTATGCCTTCTTAGTAATGGGTGGGAGATACCTGATGCCAGAGATGGAATGTGCTGTAGAATTACCTGGAGAGGGGATGGGTGTCGGCATCTTCCTCTGCCTGAGAATCCCCTTTGATATTGCAGTATCTTATAATATTGCAGTATCTTAGGTGTTTCAACAGTTAAGGCAGCCTCAAGATCGACTTTGACTGTAACTACTACATCATTATATCAGCCTAAAATCCTGTTGCCTGTGTTATAAAACATTTACAGAGCTCCCCTAAGCACTGAGTTATTGGAGCACAAGTAAAATGCCTTACAATCTTCTTCAAGGCAACTGCAGTCCTTGCACACAAGTACACTAAAATAACATCAGGGACTCGTATCAGGAAAGCTAATAACCTTTTTAAATAAGTTGAAAAGTATCTCTGCCCTTTAAAAAAAAATTAGAATCCTGATGCCCTAATTTTGAACACGCGTTTCTTTTTGTTTTCTGCCTCAGTCTGCTCCCTTTGCTCCAAAATAAATAAGCTCATAACATTTTCTCATAATGTGATTTAATGCTAATTTTTTGCAAGTCATCAGAAGAGAAACTGGTTTTCTGATAGTTGCAAGAATGATTGAATATACTTTATTCATCCTGCATACAGCTATTACCATTGCCTTAAACTAAAAATGATCCCTTTTTGATTACATTCATGTGACTCATTTAAACAAAGGCAAGTGCTGCAAGCTGCGATATTTGCACTGTAGTATTCCATCTGGTGTCTCATGATTTTTGGAGCATTACCTTTTTTTCCACACGCCTCTGTGAGCAAACAGAAAGTGACATCACTTAGGCCGATTATTACCATTGGGTCAGGGTTAAATAAAAGCCTGATTCACATGCAACTTTTCTAGTGCATGCACTGGGTAGAGCTGAGCTGATAATGAAGCCTCTGCACTGAGCTCAGTCAGTTTGGAAGATTATTTTAACCACTCTGGAACTCATTCAAGCAGAGCTGGAACACTTTTAACCTGGGAGAGAGGAATTAAAGATCAACCCACAGGCTCCACCCAGTAGTGCTGTGGAGTGCATTTTACATTCTGCTGAACAGCCTGTGAAAATCAGTCTGTCCAGTTCACCTACCTACCTTATCGGGAGTGTACAAGGCAATATTCCTTTCTCTATTGGTAATTGAATTACTCTACTCATGTCTGCCCTGTCAGGAATACCTCCTGGTTGCAATGCATCACATCAGAAGCCTTACAATATCACCGATGGGCGTTTCAAACAATTACAAGGTACACTCATTGTTGTTTTCACTGCTTGATTGTAACCGATATCCTGTACTAAAACGAAAGAGAAAAAACATGTTCATAAGAGCCTCAAAACTTGAGAAGGTGGTAGAGAGCTTGCTTGTATTGCATTCTGAAAATAAATCGAAAGGAATTGTCACCTTTAATCAATCGGTTTGCTAGTATGTAACTCACTAACTGTATTTGAACATAAAGATTTTTATGAATAGTTTTTTTTTAAAACTAACAAAGGATGTGTCGAGGCATCAGAATTAATACACAAGAGGCAGTTAGACATCAAAAAAAATTTAACAAAAATGCAAAATGAAATGTGCCACAGATAGTTGAGCATGAAGAATTACATAAATCATTCTGAGACTGAAAGCAATTCTTTCAGCTTAATAATAGCCTTAGTCTGAACAACGTGCATTTCAAGAATTAAATAAATAAAATTTCTGCGAGTTGTGTACCAGGATCATCAGCACCATGAGTACTTTAGACTGTATGCTGTGCTGCTCAGTACTGACAGCAGATCGGTGTGTAGCTGTTGACACCAGCTGAATATATATGTCAGCCTTGAGCTGTTTGTGGTCCAGTCGTAGAATCCCATTTTGCAGAAACCTAGGTTCTTTGCATTTTCAGTTCTCCTTCAGTTCAAGCTTGAATAAACTAACTGGGTTTCTTTCCGTGTTACTCTTTATTCGATTTGGCTCATCCTGAAGATAGGCAGTCATTTATGTTTGATACCAGAATCAATACACAGAATAACATCTTTAATATCCTTTTGAGAATGCCACATAACAGGTCGCAGCCGTTGAGGTACTTCCAAAATGCAGGAAATGTTGCAGCAATTTGCGTGCAGCAAGCTTTCATAAGCAGGAGTGTGGTAATGATCAGATAATTTCTTTCGATAATGTTGAGTGAAGGTTGAATGTTGGTCAGGGCTTTAATAATATGTCTGTTTTACAGAAAAGTGCTTTGAGACCTTTGAGACATCTATTTAAGAGCAAGGGACCTCAGTTTAATGTGTCGTATATAAACTAAAAACTAAGATCCCTCATCTCATGTGGATGTAAATCTTTCTTGTAGCATTGTGAGCAGAACTATACGCAGTACACCCTGGGCAGTGCTGCAGACAATTCTGCTCACCATATTACAGGAAAGAATTATGAACGTGTTTCCTCGGGCTGGAATTCTGTGGACATGCTTGGATAAGCTGGAGTTATTTTTGTTTGGAACAGAGGAGGCTGAGGAGAGACAAATAAGGCACATAAAATTCTGAGAGGCATCAGGACCTATCTTGGTTTGTAGAGGAGTGAAAAACTAGGAGGTATTGATTTATCATATTCAGTAGAAGGGAGATGAGGAAGGGATTTTTTTCATTCAGAGGGGACTGAAGGGGTGGCAGAGACAAAAACCCTTATCACACATAAAAAGTGTTTGGTGTTAACTTAAAGAGCGGTGACTTGTAGGGCTACAGAAGGTGGGATTCAGCTGGGTAGCCCTTTTTTTGACTTGTACAGACATAATGGCCAGAATGGCCTCCGATGTCATAAATGTTCTATGATGATAAGAATGTCAAGCTGGATTTAGTTTTGCTCCAGTCCCTGGAGTGAGACTCAAAGCCACAATCTTCTACACAGGATTAGATTTCAGCATCAAAATCTAAAAGAAAAATATTCAGATTCTTTCATTTAATCTCCATGTTTTTTCCATTTTAAAAATAATAAGTAACCCAGCTAACTTGTTCCTACCCCTATTAAAGCTAGCATCGTCATAGAGAGGATGGGAAGAACAGGTGAATCAGAACTATTGTAAAAAAAAATTCCTTCATTGTACGAGTGAACACAAGTGAAAGATTACATTTCTGTGGTACACAGATACATTGCAGCAGAAATTTTATTTCATTACAAGAGATGTCTGCCAAATGATTTTTGTAATATTTGGTACACCTTTAAGAGATTTATGAATCAACTCAGATTATGCATAAGAAAAATAATTCTTGGGTCGTGCTTGAATGAGAATTTGTGGTTCCCATTACTCATTTTTATTATAGTTTTCACTCTAGTTAATATCCAGTAGCTTTCCAACAAGGCATTTTGTCAAAACACTGGCAAGGTGATACCTTGAGTAAAAACAGAAAATGCTGGAAATACTCAGCAGGTCAGGCTGTATCAGTGGAAGAGAAACAGGGCAAACATTTTGGGTCAATGACCCTTTGTCAGAACTGGGAAGGTTCTTAAGAAGCTTCTTAAGCTGCAGGGAGGGTAAAGGAGGAGGATATCTCTGACAGGGTAAAACCAAGGTGACCATGGGGATAAACTGTAACCAAGGTTATCTGGTCAATGAGTGAATGTGAGTGGGAGTGAGAACATAGACAAAAGAATGTGGGAGTTGTGAAATGCAGAGCAGGAAGGCATGCCCAGCAGGTCAGATGAGGCATGTCCTCCACTCTCAGAGGTGAAAAAAAAAGTGAGGGAGAAACAACAAACAACTTGAGTCAATATAACAGATGGACAACTGATGCAGACAGAAATCAAGTTACCTGAAGTTGTAGAATTCAGTATTAAGTCCAGAAGGCTGCAATGAGCCCAGATGGAAGATGAGGTGCTGTTCCTCAAGCTTGCAGTGGGCCTCATTGTAACAGTACAGAAGTGCACAAAGCAATAGATCAGAGTGGGAGTGGGATAGAGAATTAAAGTGGCAGGAAATGGGAAGCTCAAGGTCCTCCCTGTGGTCTGAACACAGATGGTCCACAAAGCGATTACTCGATCAGTGCTTAGTTTCTCCTGTGTAGAGGAGACCACATTGTGAACACCGAATACAGTTCACTAGATTGGAAGAAGTGACAGTGAATTGTTGCTAAATAAACGAATAAAAAGAAGGAAGAACCAGGAAACTATTCCTAAGAACAGAATTAAAGATATTTTTTTCAAGTGCTGATTTCCATTCTACTGTACTAGATTTTGTGAGAATGTTCTTGATGATTTCATGCCAAACTAACACCAGAAGCATACCCTGCGCAGTAATATTAAATAACTAATAATACAGAAAAGTAAATCCATAACAATATTTCATTTTACTTTCTATTGGGACAAAAAGGACAGATTAAAACTGAAGAATGCCTAAATTGGATTTTTGCAAGGAAGATCTTCCTTGCACGAGGATTATGAATGTATGGAGCAGGTGTAAAGGTTAGTAAATCTGGAAATACCCAGACACCTGTTTCTGTGATAGAGGAAATAAGGGTTAATGATGGACGGTTGAGCTAGGGTATATTGAATTTACTACCTCATTTCCTTTCCTCATAAATGGTAGGTACTTTATTATAATGAAAGCCGGGCCTCAACATTTTAGGCAGACTCCCACCAGATTGGAGGATTCAGCTCCAAGTGCTGGGGTGGCTGGAGGGGTGAGGAGACTGCCGCATGGTCTTCTCTTTCTGGGTCAGATTCTTTACCGCTCTGCAAGTTCCCATCCAGGCCGTACACCTTACTGACTTGAAAGTTTACTGCTGTCCTTCTCTGTCACTTGTTCAAGGTCCTGGAACTCCCCACTGCACAAGACTGGCACTCACCACTTTCTTGAGGATAATTGGAGATGGGCAACAAACGCTGGCTCTGACTATTAATATTTTTTTAGAAACGACAATGGGAACTATGCCACTATTCTGTCTGATCTCCATTGGAAATAGTGGTCAGGGGATTGGGTTCTTTAGCTTCGACTCCTCCCCACTGCTATTTGCATGCCGGGGTCAGACAAGCAAAGGTGGAGATGGAGTGGCTAGTGGCAGTTCTGGCAGGGGGAATGGAAGGAATTTCTAATCGGACCAGTCAGTCTTGCTCCCTGTAACCTCCTTCATTCTGTGCCACAATCCTGTCTAATGTTGTGGCTTGCAGAGCAGGGTTGAGCTGAGCAGAGCTAGGAGAGTTCAGTGAGGCCAGTGGGCAGCCACTCTTCCCTCGCCTGCTCACTGTCCCATCACAGCTGTTTCTGTGGTCCTCTCCCACAGATTGTTCTTGTTCTTTTCAAATCACAAATAGTTTGAATTACGGACAATTCTCAGAAGCGGAACCTTGTCGTAACCTGGGGACTGCCTGTATATATGAAATAGTTATTCTCTCATGATGTCTGGGTGTTCTAGGTTCGTAGTTTGGGTACTTTTGAAATTTGCTCTAAAGTTCCAGTATCAGGCTTATATCACCATTCTGTTTCAATTGCTCCATCACCTTCCATCTAACACCATCAAAGTCCTGTCAAGGAAATACCACTAAATATTAACATTCATTCTACCGTTAGCTGAAAGCTGTATTTCAAATGGTAGTTTGGACAATACTCATCTCTGAGAGTCTTTGCCATGCGATTTTTAAAAAAACATAAATAATTGAATTGGGGAATTATTATGCTTGCAAAGTCTTGGTCATAAGTGTTTCACATTGCAAAGGCTACTGCTTTAAGTAATTAACCACTTGTCACTTATCAAATTCTCCACCTCCACAACATTCATTGAAAGGAATCTCACTGGCTGAAACACATTGCTGAAATAATAGTGTTATGGGAAATTACTGAGGTGTATACACACTTATTCCTTGTTTAGATACATTGTCTTATTATAGTGTTTATATATTGAAGACCCTCAGGGATATTGTGAGATGATACAATGTTTCAGACTTTCTGACGTTTACTTTCAGCTTTATATGCAGGATAATGTTAAATAATGTTAAATTCAATGACTTAGCACAAAGCAGAGAAATGATCCATCACAGATCCATTCCAGGTCATATTGGTTACTAATAACACAAGGATTTAACCAGGTTTCCATTCCCGTTCATTTGGCTATTTGCTGCTTCAGTGTTAATTTTGACATCAAACATTCCAATGTCATGTGGATTTTCATTTAAGTGTTTTTTCATGTACATCATCGATTTTCAGCTGCTGCACTGCATTTGAGTAACTTTACATGTCCCTGTCACATTTCCCCACTGTACTTCACTGTCTCAGACACTAATCATAATTGGGTAGTTTATTCTTGCCTTGTTCTAACCAAGTTTTGTCATATGCACAGCACAGAAAGGCAGCTTAGCGTATGCAACAGTGTCAATTGCATGTCATGTATCTGATGCTTCATGCATGAAATTTTTTACAGCACATCTACATTTGTAGTAATGTCGTGGGCCTTGAATATTGAAGCAGGCCTTCACCTGAGGTGATGTGATCTCTTTAGCTAATGATCCTTGCCTCACATTGCCAACCTCCAAGACTACAATGTCCTTTGGCCATGAGAGATGCATAGTGATTGACCCTGTAGCATCCTCCTCCTCTCAAAGGCAAACCTTCCCCAAAGTCTCAGGATTTGTGAAAGGAATGGTTCAGTCACAGTTTTAACTCCATTTTCAAATATTGAACTATTACTTACATATACTCTTAGCAGAAAATTACCCAAAATGTTAGTGAATCATTGCCCAGAACTTTATCTTGTTCAAAATGGTCACCAGCTGCAATATGACAGATTTCTTAGTTATCGTTTATTACACTTCTGTCCATTTTTAAGATATCTCTGAATCACTTTGTAGCATGCCTTTGCAGTGGCATTTCTGTAGCTAAGTTAGAAACAGTGTAGTTCAATCCCCACTTCTGACAGATCTGCTGGAAGAAAGAGCAGAACTCTGAATTCTCATTTGCTGTCTCACTGGTAACTTGTGGTTGTTGGTTACTCCAGCATATTCATCTGCTAAAAATTTCTCCTACTCCTTCACGTGGGAAGGTTGTAAAGATATGGAAACAACAAATAATTAGCAAGGGCATGCCCACGGATTTAGATGTATCTGCTGTTGGAGGGGGGCATTTAATATGCATGTAAAGAATCAAAGACTTGTTGTGACACTGAAGGGGACATCTTCCCTACTGAGTCTGTGCTAGTCCTTTTTATGCTTATACACATATGCACATACTTGTATATCCTTAAAGTACATGATTATTAGGGTCCATGTTTCTCATTGCCCACTGGGACTTGTATCCTTGACAACTGGCTGATTCTGGTTTTCCAGGCTCAGCCGACACAGATAAAATGGGCCAAATAGCCTCTTTCTTTGCTGTAAATTTTCTCAAGGAGACAAAGTAAATGTGTTAATGTGTGTGTATAACAAGTAATTATCATACATTGCTCTCTGAATAAATGGTGAAGCATTGTGCCCTGTGTTATTATTAAAGCAGTGTTAAGGCTAAATCTCACCAGGGTTTGGATATGTTCAGATTTTTTTAAATAGGGCATTCTTCCTGTAGAAGTGACATATTTATGCAGTAGGTAAGATATTTTAGTTGTCCACTTTATCTTCAGCTCACACACTTGAACAAGAGCTGCTTTTTAATTCTGCTATTTGTTACAGTCATACAAATGCCTTAAGAATGGTTATTCATTTAATTTATGCCAATGGATTTTGGCTTGGTCATTAAAAAAGAATCCACCTCCCCACCACCCTCTGCTCAAATAATGGGTCATTTCATCTTGACCCCAGTGCCTTGTACCATTGTACTTCGAGCTCAGTTTATTGTATTTTTGGCTATCAGTGTCTCTAGTCCCTCCATGAGTAAACAGAAAATAACTCTGGTCACAAATGATATTGTTCTTCTGGGGTCTCTCACGTTTGCAGCAATTGGAAGCCTGATACTTGAGCAGCATTTTGCCTTTTATTTCCACAATCCTTTTTTTGTAACAAAATAAATTGTGGTCAAACAGGAAGTCAGCTCCAATATCAGCTGTAAAAGTTGTTCTCTGAAATCAGCAACTGTCCCACATTATTAGATGGAAACAACAAACCATGTCTTGATAGGAAGAGGGAGTGGAGATCATGCAGAAGAATAGTTAGAAGTAACTATATAAGTAATCCCTGCAAAATTGCATTAGTTCTTACAGACTTTCCAAAAATTAATGTTTTAAATATGTGCATTAAATGTCGTACATGTGCTATGGCACTTAAATCTACGGTGTGTTTGTTGATTTATTCATTATTGGTGTTTTCTGATTGTTAATGCTGCACATTGCACTGCATGAATGTTTGGCAGTTGGAGATCCTTCCATAATTCGCTGCCCTCCAAACAAAAATTCAGGAGGACTCAAATTTTTTTTTACAGGAGATCTTTGCACTTCTTTTGCCTGTTTTCAGCACAGTATCTTGACTTGTTCAGAATAATATTATTGATATTTTGGGTGACATGATCCAACTGTTTGCTTAGGTCATTTCTAATATGTGGTCAGTATCATTGATTTCATAAATGTCTGTTCATAGCTTTAAAACAAAAATCTCATTGGGTTGCAGGTGGCATTCAAAAAAGCAGCATTTATTTCCTTTGCTAATTGCTCTGTGTATTAAGAATAATCCTCTCTGTATGGAACAGTAGCCACATGTTGACTGGACTGATTAGGAACGGTTGATTTCATTACTTAATGATTATAAATGAACTAATTGGCCATTTCCTGTGGTAGCTAACAAATTGTTGAACTTGATTTGAGTGCCTGACCTTTGCTGCTGCTGGTCCAGTATTATAAATAAACCATTAGGAACTATATGGGCTCAGTTGAATCTTTCTTTCACAATAAATTCCTTGGGTTCTTTCTTATCCAGTAGTTCACAGCTCCATACAGATTTTGAAGAACCTCAACTGTAGATAAGTAATTAGAAGGCAGGAAATCACTGACTGTTAAACAGACATACTTAATCTCAGCACCATAGTCCAAAATGGGTGTTGGTCTAACAATAGATGACATATCAGATGTTCCATTCCAGCTGATCAATTTGATTTTCCGATTGTTATGCAAAAATAACTGAAAACTTGTGTGTTGGTACTTCTACAATGAACACCCTTGTGTATAACCTGATGTCATCTGATGTTTGAATGATGCATCTTATCCTGAAATGAGTTTTCATTTGCTTCAACATATATTCGTCAGTTTGTGCCTTGGGTCCATTTGTTCTGTTTTGTTTTAAGGAATGATGCCACTTATAATATGGCAAAGGTCTAATAAGACAGTCTTGATGATCTTTCATTGGATATTGAGTTATGTTTTCTTCCTCTTTCCTTCCTCTATGCTCTTTGCCCCATTTTTTTTGTCCAGGTGTAGAGTTAAATGCATGTGATTAAAGATGATTTAATCTGTCACTCTTTAGCAGTCAAATGGCCAGGCTGTTAAAATGTAGATGCTTTATTAGCAAAGTGGTACTTGGAGATATTAAATAATCTACTGTACTCTTTAGTGGTGGAATGATCAAAGTAAAAATAAAATTGAAGAAAGATAATAAAGATCGTAGTTATATCTGTCCTTTACACATCAATACAACCTAAAGTGCATTTGAGGTAGTGAATGGCTTTAGATGTTGTAATGAAGGAGATGTGGTAGCTAGTTTACACTCAGCAGGGTTGCACAAACACCAATTACATGAATTACCAGATAAACTGTTTAAGTGGTATTAGTAGAGGGATGAATATTCACCAAGCATCCAGGAAGACCTCTTTCACAGTTCTTTGAATGCCCCCATTGGATCCATTGTGTCCATCTGAAAGACAGATGTAACTCTTGGATTAATGCATCATCCAGGATTTGGCACTGCCCTTTCATCTCCCTCACCCAACAAAATGCAGCAGTCCTTTAGTACTGAATTAGTGTCACCTTAGGTTTTATTTTATTTATATCTCTGCAGCAAAGCAATGGAAACAGAAACTTCTTCCTAAGCTCCAGTTGAAGCTCATGATCATTTTCAGATAGGACACAGAAAAGTAGGTTTTCCTTGAACTGATCACAGAAGTGGACACTTACAATAGTTTATGCTGGATTAATATACCCAAATTATGTAAGAGGAGAAATCAATTTCAAATGTTGTGCAAATTTAGCTAGGGATATCTGGCAGACATATATTACATTAATGGACACATTTTCTCAGTTTTTGATTCATAATTCTGTTTTATTCATCTTTCAGAGAGGTTAACAGTTTAGTTTATCTAGTGCATGCTTATTTTACAATAACTCATAAGCCTAAAATGTGCCCTTAATCACAAAGGAGGCAAAACCCTATTTATTCATATTGAAGCTAATACTTACTCATATCTGAGTTAATTTAATATTGAGAAGAGTTGGTGAATGTATTGGGCTGGATTTTGCTTTCCTTAACAATGTAACTCCAGGTGTGATGGTGGATAGAAGAAGGGGAGGGGAAGCTTACAAATAGAATCCTTGAAGTTATTTCAGTTCTGTAAAATACTTTCTCACTTTTCCGTTTCTTTCTCTTCATCACAACCAAGCCACAAACTCCACATTAACCAAACATCTTGACAGAGATATGGAGGTTTTTGCCTCATTTTCCTCAACTCACTCACCACCCTCAACTCTTTTCTCTAGCTTGGATTTCTCTATCTTCTTTAGCCTTACCCTGAAAACAGATCTTGGTCTTAATGTCATGCCATGGGAGAGAACTAAAACTTTATAACGATGCACTATATATTACATGATGTGACACTTCTGACATCATAAAACAAAATTTGTCTGTTTTACCATGAGCACTTTTAATGTCTCCAGGATGTTCAATACAATATTGTATCTTTGAAGTTTAGTCATCATTGTAACGTGACCTCTCTTTGGAAAAGTTAAGGAATCATTAATTACAGTCTAATATGTAAAATATGAATATGATGATAAGAATGGAAATGAGAACATTTGCATGGGACATGTGAGATGTATGTGGCATTTATGGAATTTCTTAAAATTCTCTTTAACTGTGAATAAATGTTGAATGATATGATTGAAAATTAGCCAATCTGTACACCAGCCTTTACCACAATCATTGCGTACTTAGAGTGACATGAGATATTTATAAACATCAGAACTCAGTGGACCATTTTAAGTGCTAGTTCAGGATGGTTACATTACACAATATAAACTGAATAATTCATTTTTGGAGACAATTTCTGGCAGGCATGGTAACAGGGAAATGAATCGAACTGTGATGTGCCAGGTGCTGAGAGTGATGGAAATCAATATTGTTTTGGTTACAGTTTAGCAGGGATGAACTGCTAGTGCCTTTTTTCAATAAATAAATTTATATGCGTTTATATCAATCCCAATCCCAATATGATTAATAGATATCAATTCCATTATCTTTTAGATCTCTAAGCCACACATCACCTTGATTGATATGATGACCAAGTGCCTGGTTCTTTGACCTTATTGAGTAAACCTTTAAGCATGTTATCTTGCTGATACCCCAAAAAGGCTTTTGCCATCCATGTGAAGATGTATCCCATTTGTTACATGGCTGAGATCAGGAACTGAGTGCGTAATTATACTCTGATACTAGATGGCAACATTTAATGGATTGTTTGCATTAGAAGTAAAGATCCCAATTTAGGACTCAACATTTTGTAATGTAACATCTCCATGATTACTTTGGAGCAGCATAATCCTCAAGTCACTGGATGAGAATAAGAGATCATGTTCCCATCTCGTTTTCCCCCTGCCATCAAGAAGGTATTTGCCAACCCAAATCTGCCTTTGTTCAGTGGCGTTTTCAGCCCACTAGCCGTACGTCTTGCATCACAACACCTTTTGTGCATGACACTGCCACAGCAGGATGTAATAGAGGAGGACCTTTGGCTGGAAGACTGGCACCTGACATTAACCAGCAACTTGTTCCTTGTCACAGACCATTCGTTTTCAGCCCCACCAGGAGTTGATCTGTCACATCACAATGGGGGCTTCGTAACTATTTCCAGACTAGGTAAGCCCCCCCCCCCGTGTAGTCAACCAATGTCAATGGGCATTCTGAGATAATTCAGCCAGCAGTGGCAGTGCAGACCAAACAATGGCACACATTAAGGATGAGAGCCCACTCAACAGGTTCAATGATGGACTCCGTGAGCTGCACTGGGTCACCAGGCATAATGGCTCTCAGCTTGGAATATATGCAAACGTTAAATAGAAAACTAATTCCACTTTGATTTTTGCAGCTGGTTGAAGGCAGGACAGAAATAATAATGGAACTGATTGAAAATATTTTCTGTCTGGTGAAACATGACTCGAGTTTGAAACATTTATTACTGTTGCCAGTAATAAGTAGTCCAAGCTGTCACCTGGTACCAGCAGCATATAAAAGTGTAACAGCCAAATATTAAGACAGCACACAGTAAATTGATTAATTAATTGTTTTACAGATGAACGTGAAGTTGTGCAGAAGAAAACCTTTACCAAATGGGTGAACTCTCATTTGGCACGTGTGACTTGCCGCATTACTGATCTGTACACTGATCTTCGGGATGGCCGCATGCTGATTAAGCTGCTGGAGGTTCTTTCAGGAGAGCTACTGGTATGTTCTCTAATTTGATGGAATTCATGATTTGTGGCTTTGACTGTAATGGAGTGTTGATGGTTGACTTTGACATTAGAGTAATTAAGTTCAGAATTTCACTGCAAGCATTTATGATCTGTGTCGCTTTCCAAAACTAGTTGAAAGTTAAGAGGTTTTATACAGCAGTACCTCAGAATTGTTCTAATAATTGTGAAACATTGGCTCTGAAAAGTATATATTTGATAATGTAACAGCTCCATCTATTCACCGTACAATGCTGCTTGTTTGCTTCAGTCTTATCTTTACAAAACATAAAGCTCCAACCAATGCATGGCCATGAAAATATTTGGCCCCTGAGCTTAAGGAGGAGCAGGGAGGGTGCTGCATAATGGTCAATGCCAGGGATAGAGAGGTCCTGCAGAACGTAATGGTAGAATCTCATTATAAGTTTCTTTTTACATTTTGAAGCACAGCACCCAGAGAAATTGGTTCGGTGGTCATTTTTCAGGCAGGGAATCACACCTTGGGAATCATCTGCAGAAAATGGTGGGCAGGGGAGAAGTGAGAGGTGTGGACGTGGCAAAGAAGGAGGCCACAGGGAATGCTGAAGAATTCTCTAACCATCTTGCACCAACAGCTCTTATTTGCCTTTCATATGTGGCTTTCTTGTGCTGTGAAAAGTTGCATTAGTAACTATTGATTTTAAATTAGGCTACCAGTTGCATTAGGTGCTGATTTAAATGTATTAATGAGCTGTCCATTGTAGTACATAGAAGCACGCATAAAACATATCACCATAAAAATAGCAGCTGATACACATATTCAGTTGAGTAAGGGTTCCCATTTTTAAACTTCCCACTGCCTGATCTTTCCCTGTATGCCATTGGGAGGAGTGTTTAACATGGGAGGGGAAATACATCCTCTTTGCAGAGGTGAAAGAATAAGAACAGGGGTTTGGTGGTAGAGATGAATACTAGAGGATACTGTCCCCAGAAGTAATGGGCACAAAGTAGAGATGGAACATGGGCAAAGTAGTTAAGGGATGGGAGGTTGAATGAAGCGAAAGAGATTGAAAGCTGGGAGATTCCGGGTTTTGTATACAATGGCATAGAGGCGGACATCAGCATTTAGTGACTGCTTGTGTTTTTACTTCCTTCCTTTAAGTTGATTATGTTCAGTGTGTATTGCATTATAAATTTTACTTTGTACTGAAAATGTTATTTTCTACCAAATCAGCCGAAGCCAACGAAAGGTCGGATGCGTATACATTGCTTGGAAAATGTAGACAAGGCTCTACAGTTTCTCAAAGAACAGAAGGTGCACCTGGAAAATATGGGGTCACATGACATTGTTGACGGGAGCCACAGGCTAACACTCGGTCTCATTTGGACCATCATTCTTCGCTTCCAGGTAACTAGGAATATAAAAGAAATGCGTGGCTTATTTTGGGCCGAATGTATCTGTGGGAAGGGATAGCCAACTGTTCTGCTAACAGTGGGAATTTACCAGTATTGAATTTGTTTCCTGAACTCTGCTATCAGCATCATAGAAGGAAAGTTTGAAGCAATATCAGTTGTAAGTCAGCTATTCTTCCCATAGCCCTTATTTCAAGGAGAGTGGGTTGGTGCTGCTGCCGCAACCCCCCACTCATCATATTCACTTAGATCATGGGAGGCTGGAAAGCTAACTATCAATGTTTACTAACAACACAAACATTTGCAGCTCTGGTTTTTCCATTTCAAATTGCTCCCCAATATTTAATTTCCCCTGTTCTATTCCCCTTGTGCTTTCTGTCCCTCCTTCCTCCTCTTCTCCACCCTCAGTTTTTCCTCTTCCCTGATCTCCGTTTCCCATTTTTCCCACCCTCTTCCTTGTCTTTTCCCTTCACTTCATTTTCCCCTCTTCTGTTCAGCTCATTGCCATCTTCTCCACATGGCTTCCTCTTCTTACTGTCCTTTCTTTGCTAAATTCACTTTTCCCCTCTACTCCACCCTCTATTTCCCTCTCTTCCATCCACTGTTCCCCTCTCCATCTCCCTGAGTTGTCTTTGTCATCCACTCTTCCCCAATCCCTCATACCAAGTTTTCCCATTCCCCCATCTGCTGTACCCACTATCCTTCATACTGGGTTTCCTCTTCCTCACCATTTGTTGTCCTTCTCCTTCACCAGCTGTTTTCTCTCGTTCCCTTCATGATTCTTAAGTTGTTGGCTTCCCAAATAGTTTCAATTGCAGTTTGCAGTTCTGTAAAAAAAAAATTGGATTTGTTTTAATTTTCTAGAGCTCTAAGTGGAAATTAGAGTACATGTATATTTTCCATTGAAATTGCAAAAACTTAAAAGAAATTTTCTTACTGGAGATCTTATGGATGCAATTCAAATGTCATTTTAGTCCATTTTTTTGAAAAGGCTGTCCATTAATCTGTTCTTTCAGATCCAGGACATCACTGTGGAGACAGATGACTACCGTGAGACTCGGTCAGCAAAGGACGCACTTCTCCTTTGGTGTCAGATGAAAACAGCAGGGTGAGTTACTATTGCTGCTTCATTTCTCTTTTACCTAACCTTTAATGCAAACAGCTGCAGCCTTTGATCTGAACTTATGTTAAAGCTGAAATGTAAAAAAAACTCAAAATGAAAGTATTTCTTTTTCTTTTTCATAATACCCAGATATCCTAACGTAAACATCAGAAACTTCACATCAAGCTGGAAAGATGGCTTGGCATTTAATGCCCTTATCCACAAACACAGGTAATGTGTGGCTTGGTCCATCACTGGTTAGGAGAATGTAACTTCAACTTTAGTCGGGGAGCAATTGTTGGAGGTCACCAGAGATGAGAAGTTGATTCATCAAGATAATTTTAAGTAATTATATAGAGCTAAATAAACTTTAAAGATGTGAAGCTTTTATTGGAATAAATGACTTTAAAGCTAAACTCCCTGTTCTGGTGACAACAGCACATATAACATTGAAAGGGAGGCAAGCATGAGCAGCTTCAATTCTCTGACCTACATTCTCTTCATGAATAGAGAGACAAATGATATATAATTGGATGAGGACAGCATTTCAATAGGGAGGAAAAGAGAAACTACGTAATTCTTATGATCTGTTGTGATGCAGGGTTTCGACCTGAAATGTCGACAATTCCTTTCCCATCACAGATACTGCTTGACCCACTGAGTTCCTCCAGCAGACTGTTTGTTGCTCCAGATTCCAGTATCTGCAGTCTCTCTACGTATAACTCTTTGGACATGAGCAAATAGAAATATTCACATATGTGGGATAATCAGGGAAAAATCTATCAAAGACAGACTGTATCTGTTGAATTTAGAATATGCAGAAGTGGTAAAGATTGGTTTTTCAGAGACCATCTCACATGAGGTGATGTGAATTTGTGGAAGTCATCTTTTTCTATCACAATAATTTAAAAACCTTTTTTAAATTGAGATTTACTGTTCTTTCAGGCAGAGCAAATAATCCCTGTATCTTAAATTTCCTCTCAAATATAATTTCTGCCTGATTAATCTATGATTGTTTGCCCATTATCTTTCTCCTGCACACTGTTGTTCAACTCTGGTCCAAATACCTGATACAAATTCATCATAATCTCTTCACTTGTATAATGATATCCTAGTTTTAAAACCAAAGATATTCTTGTGCTTATTATGGCATTATCAAACTGCAGAGAATATCCACATTAAGCCAAGAAATATTTGTCAGTGGGTTAAACTTCCATCCTTCTGTGTTATCAGTGATTAAGTGTATATTAATTTGCAAAGCAAAATGTTCTTCTCATGCCAGATTTTCATTTGTTTCTTTTATGGAACTAATTAAATTTTATGTTCATGTTTGACCTTGTACTCCAAGAAAAGGCAAAATGAGGATTTTGGTTCAAGCTTGGTTTAAACCTCTTTCCATTAGTCACTGTTGCCAGTGGGGTGCATGACTTTTAGTCTTAGGAACTAGTTATTGTGATTGTGTAGTGTATGGAAACAACACCATCAGATGGGCTTAAAATGGATCTGGAACTGTCTGTTGGGCATTTTGGCAAAATGTCAGAATTCTATGAAAATTCCTATGTAGTTTTATTTGATATTAAAAATTATGTGAAAAATCAGAAATACTTACAAAGTGTCTTTCTTTCTTCAGGCCTGATCTGATTCAGTTTGACAAACTGAAAAAGTCTAATGCCATGCACAACTTACAGCATGCCTTTGATGTCTCTGAGAAGCATCTGAATGTGACCAAACTGCTGGATCCTGAGGGTAAGTTTCATAAAGAACATTCCATGTAATTATTGGTATATATGGCCAAATAAACTTTAATGAAGTGAAGCTTGCAATGGAAAAAACAGACTGTAAGGTAAATTCCCAGTTCAAATGTTCACAACACTTCACATTGAAAGGGAAGCAATATTTGGAAGCCCCAGTTCTCTGACCTCAATTCCCTTCGTGTACAAAGAGATGAATAGTGTATAATTTGATGAAGACTGTTAGCTTAGGATTGCTGTAACATTGTTCATATTTACAAGGTTGAAATAATGTGATATAAGCAGCCTTTTGACTGAATGCTATGTGAATAAACTGCCAAATGTAAAACCTGTGACCTATGATGACAGTGGAATAATGGTTAAGTTTCTGGACTTGCAGCTGGAATTCTTGACAATTAATCCATGGACATGAAGTTGATTCCCAACATTCAAGTAACTAAGTTAATGTGTAATTAAAAATATAAAGCAAGTCTTAGTAATAGTAATTATGAAACTACCAGATTGTAGTAAAACACACCAGTTTCACTGATGCCCTTAAGGGATGGAAACCTGCTCTCCTTACTCCATCCTATGTGTGATTACGGACCCTCCAATGTGGTTATTCTTAAGTACTTGCTCACTTCAAGGACAGTTTGGAATGGACAATAAATATTGGTATATCTTAGGACAACACACCCAAAAATAAATATTAAAAAATCATACAGTTCTGTCTTCTTGCAAAATTCTGTTTAACTTGCTTTTCCCCACTGACCACAGAATTGAAAGGCTTTGTTCAATTTTATGTGAGGTGTGTGGGCTTTCAGTTCAGCTAATCTTTTTGATGCAATGCAAATAGAAATATGCAATTTGCATGGTTGTGTGAATTACATCACATTGTTGTGACCAAACTGAATTTTCTCCTTAACGAGTGATCTTTAAGAAAAAAGTAGACATTCTCTTTTATCCATTTCTCCCCCACACAGATGTTTTTACAGAGAATCCAGATGAGAAGTCAATCATTACCTATGTGGTGGCATTTTACCATTATTTCTCCAAGATGAAGGCATTAGCTGTGGAGGGGAAAAGGATTGGCAAGGTTTGTGTTGCAAAGAATTGTCTGTTTAAATAACAAGCTACATCCAAGAAAGTCATGACAGCAGAGTACAATGCTGGAATACTGATGGGAAAATTGATCTCACATTACCCATGAGAAATTCCTGAGAGTTGCTCTTTCTGCTTTTTCCTGGAAAATTCTTGCTGTTCAAGACGCCAGTGAGGGAGGACTTGAGAAACTGGAGTTTTATTTTCTCCTGAGAGCAGTGAAAGAGTAAAGCTGTTCAATACGATGACATTTTGATAAGAGGAGAATAAACAGAAACTGTTTCCACTGAAAGGATGATCAATGCAGGAAATGGATTTAAGATGTGGCAAAAGAGACAGAGAGAAGAACTTCTTCCGATCCAAGGAGTTGTGATCTGGAATGCACAGCCTGAATTGGCAGTGGAAACAGGTTCAGTGGTAATTTTCAAAAGGGATTGGAGAAATAATTACAAAAGAAAAAATTGCAGGACTCTGTAAAGAGGGTGGAGGAACGGATTTCAATTATTCCTTTATAGATTCTGTCCTAAAAGTTCCTTGCATCGTTATAAACAAAGAATGGAGTTTCAACTCACATCCCTCCTGATGGTCACATACTCACTTTTCATCAGGGGATAGAGGTTATAAATTAGGAAATATGATCGAGAAATATTAACCATAATCAAACACCTTTATAAAAACAGCTAAGTTGTTAGCTATTGGTGCTGACATCAAGTCAGCATTGAATTGCTGATTGGTGTCTACTTTCTGCCTACTTTCCCTGTATTTCAGTGATCAGTAGCTGTGCAAGCCCACTTTCTCATCTGTTTAGTGTCAGACTGACACCACAATGTGAAAGCATGTACCGTATTTGATATCATGATTTGACATAGTTGGTGCCCAAAAACTGTGTTTGAAAGAGACAAATTTTGTGCTCCCTGCTTCTATTATTCGGAACCATAGAACAAATTTAATGTCACTTTGGCTGAAATTATTTTCAAATAGATTTTGGATGAGAAATGCAAAACCTCAGTTGATACCATAGGATAAAATGACCAGCAATTTAAATATATTTTTCATATTCATGGTTTTAATATGGAACTTATTCAGTTTTTAAATCATTGGCTATTTCTCCCAGGCCTTGGAATGCACAGTAACAGAGAATCGATGGAAAGAGCTGAGTCCTTCACAATGGAGGTTGTAGGGAAAGTGAGCCAGGAGTGGTTCCTGCCGGACGCACAAGCTCTCCATCTTCCCCATCCCCACAACTTGTTTGGCCATGCCCACCTCTGGACCCATCTGACCATCTGTTCCCTTGACTGCCCTGGAGCCTTGTTGAGCAGGAAAGGGATCCCCCCCCCCCCATTGCCTCCTCCCTCCAACCTGCCCCAGAGGCCATCATTGGAACCACCTTCACAATCAGAAGGTCTGATCACCATCCATCCCCCTCACCCTAATAATCGGGTGCCCCCATGATTCCTCCTAACTCCTCTCCACTTCCCCATGACTGAATGTACCAACTCTTCTCGGCTTTTGCATTGAGCTACAGATTTTACCACTTGATGGCCCCTGGCCCATCATCAGGATACCAGACACGAAGCCAGCAGAGGAAAAAAAACCACTGGAAGGAACTCCTACTTGAGAAACCTTTGAACATAGAACATTACAGCACAGTACAGGCCCTTCGGCCCATGATGTTTTGCCAGCATTTTGTCTTACTCTCAGATCTATCTCACCCTTCCGTCCCATATAGCCCTCCATTTTTCTATCATTCACGTGCCTATCCCTTAAATGTCCCTAATGTATCTGCCTCCACGACCTCTACCGGCAGTGCGTTCCACGCACCCACCACTCTCTGTGTAAAAAAAGTATTACCTCTGACATCCCCCCTATACCTTCCACCAATCACCTTAAACTTATGCCCCCTCGTGTTAGCCATTTTCACCCTGGGGAAAATGTCTCTGACTATCCACTCGATCTATGCCTCATCATCATCTACACCTCTATCGTCACCTCTCATCCTCCTTCGCTCCAAAGAGAAAAGTCCTGGCTTGCTCAACCTATCCTCATAAGACATGCTCTCCAATCCAGGCAGCATCCTGGTAAATCTCCTCTGCACCCTCTCTAAAGCTTCCACATCCTTCCTATAATGAGGCGACCAGAACTGAACACAATACTCCAAGTGTGGTCTAACCAGAGTTTTATAGAGCTGCAACATTACTTTGCGGCTCTTGAACTCAGTACCCCGACTAATGAAGGCCAACACACCATACGCCTTCTAACAACCCTATCAACTTGCGCGGCAACCTTAAGCGATCTATGGATGTGGACCCCAAGATCCCTCACGGTCTTCTGATCTCAAAGTAATCTCACATGGAACACTCCTCCCAGCAAACTCCAGGCTGTGGTTTCTACATTCCAATGATTGTGAAAGCTTTGTAGCATGCATTATGGACTGGTGACTCAGTAGATTATTAATCCAATGAATCACTGTATCATACAGGCAAAATCCCCCAAATGCAATTTCTATTCCGCTGAGTTAGCTCTACCCAACTTGGTAGCATTGTGCAAACTGGTAGTTTATACCAGATGCCATGACACTAATGAATTTTCTCCTTTTCTTTGCCTCTTTTTGGATATTAAACCAAGGTTGTAGGGATAGTAAAACAAAGCTTTAATAAAAATTTGTGATCTGTAGTTTTTGTGCATGCAATGTATGTCTCTGCAGGGAACAAGCCAAAACTAAATCAATGTCTGGCTGCCTTAAATCTTTTGCAGACCAAAACACTTGTCAGGAGCAATTTTAAACCAACCCATAGGTCCAAAAACTACTGGGATTAGGCTATTGCTGGTTTTACACTCTGACCATGAAGATAAGGAGCATAATATCAGAATTAGGTTTATTACCACTGTCTTATATGACGTGAAATTTGTTGCTTTGCGGCAGTGGTACAGTGCAAAGACATAAAAATTACTATAAAGTGCAAAATAAAGGAATAACAAGGTAGTGTTCATGGACTGTTCAGAAATTTGATAGTGGAGGGGAAGAAGCTGTTCCTAAAGCATTGAGTGTGGGGCTTCAGGCTCCTGTACCTCCTCCCCAATGATAGTAATGAGAAGAGGGTATATCCTGGATGGTGAGGGTCCTTAGTGATGGATTCTGCCTTCTTGAGGAACTGCCTCTTGAAGATGTCCTCAACAATGGGGAGGGTTGTGCCTGTGATGGAGCTGACTGAGTCTATAACCTTCTGCAGCCTCTTGCGATCTTGTCCATTGGAGGCTCCGTACCAGGCTGCAATGCAACCAGTCGGAATGCTTGCCACTGTACATCTATAGAAATTTGTAAGAGTCTTTGGTGACGTACCAAATACTGGTGTCCCCCTAAAAACAGACCCTATTGTCCCCTGGATGTCACATAAATGCCAGTAACAAAAGCGAGGTTCTTGTTGAGCTGTAACCTGCTGAAACCTGTGAGGTAGAAATTCATCTTTGTTTTCCAGCACAATGCGGACATGTTGTACTCCTTCCAGTCAATCAAATTGTAGCGGGGGCAGGTGCCTTTGGCAGCACTGTGGCACCTTGAAAAGATTGCTTCTTTCCCCTTGTGTTACCTTTTCCCAGCCAAGGTCAGAATAGGCCAACGTGGAACATGTGCAGTTGCATTTTTTTGAGAGGGTAGAAATTCACTAATGATTTTCCTGAATTGAAGCTAATCTTATGTTATTATGATTAAATACCTCTTTGTGGGCTCATAGTATGTGAAGTACGTGGTTTCTTCTTTTATACCCCCATGCTCACTCTTATTTATCTTGCTGTTTTGAAGACCTGTTATTTTTTTGCCCAGGAAAATCAATATCACATAATTAGATTTCCTTATTTTGATTAAACTGGAACTCCTCCAGTTTCTCAGAATGTCTCTTAAGAGCTTGAGGTATGTATTTATACCCAGATATTGTACTTTTCTCAGGTGTTGGACAATGCAATTGAAACCCAGAAAATGATCGATAAATACGAAGAGCTGGCATCTGACTTGCTAACGTGGATCGAGCAAACCATCATTGTCCTCAACAGTCGGAAGTTTGCCAACTCATTGACCGGAGTGCAACAGCAGCTACAGGCCTTCAACACTTATCGCACAGTGGAAAAACCTTCTAAGTCAGTTGTAGAATAGGGATGCTATATGTTTTAGATTACAGCTACTACTTTTTATGTGCTTCCTTGTATCTGACTGGCTTGGATGATTATAGACCTATGATCACCCTGTGGAATTATTGAGTATGTGTTGTTTGAGAATGGCACTGCTGCACCAGATCATAACAGATTGAGCAATTCATAGATCATGGATTCACCAGGCTAAATCCTGGTATGACAGAGTTGACCTATCAGGAGATGCTCAACAGTTTGGGTTTGCATTCTTTGGAATTTAAAAGTGTAAAGGGTGTCCTTATTGAGACACACAAAATCTCAAGGGGACATAACGTGGTAGATGTTGAAATGTTTTCACAAGTGGAAGTGTATCAAACGAGAGGATGTAGTTGCAAGATAAGGGGCTGATCATTTAAAATTGTGGTGCATGGAAATTTCTTTTCACAGAGGGTGGTGAGTCTCTGGAATTCTCTGCCCCAGAGGGTTGTGGAGGCTAGACCATTAGAAGTATTTAAGGTGGAGTGGATAAACTTTTTAAAAGATTGAGGAATTGACGGATATAGGGAACAGGCAGAGAAAAGGAATTGAAACCAGCATAGTTCAGCCATGATCATATTGAATGACTGAGCAGGCTTGAGGGGCCAAGTGGCCTACTCCTGCTCCTATTTTCTTGTGTTCTAATTAACTCCATGTCACATGCCTTCAAAGTGAGGGACAAGGCAAAAAGTGGCAATCTAGGTATGTATTATTACCTGGGCACAAAATAGAGCCACTGAACCCAAAGACAAAGGTGGTGCTTCCCTCCATGACTATTCTCACCTCACAGTCATGCTGATGCTGGGATGTGTAAAGCACACACCTATGTGTGTGCATCTGTTAGCAGTTAAATTCCTCTGGAAATTACATGATGCCAATTCAGTTATGAGCCCACTACTGCCCAAAGCACAATGCTGGGTCCAGAAGGTCTGGTGTGTCTGGATGGATAGAGGGCCAGTGGTCAGAGGCCTAGCAGTGGGGAGTGTGGTTTGCCCACTGGAGGACTGGAACATGGGGAAGGTTGACTTCCAAAGGATTGGTAAATGGAAAGGGTGGTGGTTCAGCCAAGAAAGGGATGACTGGCTGGGTTGGGTGTTTGTCCATCAAAGGATCTGGACCTGGAGGTGAGAGGGTGCTTCCAATCACTGGTCAGTGAGGGCCAGGGTATGTTTCAGCAATTGGAGAACTATGACCTTGGGGAACATGTTGTCCTGTAATGGAGATCTGATCAGAGCTGAAAGCGGGTGGTGGTCATGCACCCCATGAGGGGGTAGACAGAGATAATCAGGGAGTTGAACAGTTGAGAGGTGTGGGCATGGACTGGAAGTCATAACTCGACACAATTGGAAGTTAGTTGAATGTGCGGTCAGGGTTACGAATGAACAGGAACTATTGAAATCCAGGGTGGGGTTGGGAATGAGATGAGATTGATGGGTGGGGGTGGTTGTTACTACAGTGGAGGAGAAGGTACGAAGCACAGATGATGATTAATCGACTTATCCCAATGGGCTCTCAGTCCCGTGAAATGCAACAAAAGCATGGTTGTTCTGGGAGTGACCAAAAACGGTTGTTCCTTGTACAATGTGGACTAATTTTCCCTGCAGTGCTCTAAATGGAGCATTACATTGGGAAATGATGCCTCTTGATATGTGTCTGGTGCAAAATTACATCACTCATATGGCAGGAATTATGCAGTTAAATTTCTGGAATAATGGAAATGGTCGCTACTGTGTTTGTACCTTCAATCGCTTAGTGCTGAAATAAACAGGGCTATGAGATTGAAATTCTGGGCATACCTCCTTTCATAAATACTGTATAAAGATATACATTTACTCTGCCATTATTTAAATCTATATGTAATATCTTCACTTTTAAAAAGAGCAAGATGGAGAACAGGAAACAGGAGCAAAAAATTGTTGGAAGTCCTTTGTGTTCTCTCCAATCACATGAAATTGCTCTAAAGTGACCCCAGTGGATTCACCAATGTCATTCATAAGAGGGAACCTGTCAACCCTTCCAACTCTGGCCCATATGAGTGGGGGTGGCTGGTAGCACAGTCGGGGAACAGGTATGTGGTGGACTGTTTATGCCCCAAAGGGATCCTTGCCTGATCAACCCCTGCGTCCGGGACAGGGGTACTACAGATAGTGCAGCTCCAGTGACCAAGGTTCAATGCTGACCTCCAGTGCCATCTGTGTGGAGTTTACACATTCTACCTGTGACTGCAGGCATTTCCCCAGGTGCACCAGTTTCCACCCATATCCCAAAGATGTGGATGTTTGTAAATAAACTGGATACTGTAAGTTACCTTGACTGTAGGTGGGTGGTTTGAGAGTCAGGCTGTTAATGGGCCCAGTGAGAGTGGGTTGCAGGGAAATTAGTGGGGAAATGGGATGTTGGGATTGCTCTGAAAACCAGCCTGGACTCAATGGGCCAAATGGCGTCCTCCAACATCATAAGGAAAGATATACTAGCTCACATTCCAAGAACAAATAATTAAAAAACCAAACATAAATCATATCAATGTTTCTTTCTGATTCTGTTTAACTAAATAGTGGTTGATGATATCTCTGCTGGTTTACATTTTTAATATTAGTTAAAGTAGCTGTCAGTGGAACCTTGAATGTCACTTACAAAGACCTATGAATAGATTTTAGCAATAACAAAACCTAGCTAGCAGAGCTGCACGGCATTGCTTTGGCATCTGTGGCATCTCTCTACACGTTTGTGACTTTCTTCTACGCAATGCTAACAATGTTTAATTTCCATTGCACAGCGCCATTTTCACAGTTGTATTGTTGATGCCAATTTTCAGAGGTTCCTTTTAAATTGCAACAAAGTTTATTGAAGTTGCTGTCTCCCAACAGATTCCAGGAGAAGGGTAATCTTGAAGTGCTGTTGTTCTCCATCCAGAGCAGGATGAGGGCAAACAACCAGAAAGTATACACACCACATGAGGGCAAACTTATCTCAGACATTAACAGGGTAAGAAGTTCCTTCTCTCCTTATTTCCCTTGGTTTGAGAAATCCATTGGTCTATAACCTTCTTTAACTGTTGGTTGAAGTTGTCTTCTGTGCTGTCGTTCTGGGTGAGATTTTTTCCAGTTACAGAGGTTTTATTACACAGCAATCGGTGGACGTTCTGTCGTTGATACTTGGTGATTATTTAAGTAAACTTTCTTTGGAGGATCAGTACTCCTCTCCGTGTGCAATTCACAGATTAATGAACCATTCAGCAGTGTTTCACATAAAACGTCAGTTCTGCATGCTGTGAAATTTCAGAAAGCAAAATTTGGTTAGTATTTAGCGCAATAGTTTGTCGAGTTTTTCTCTTCATGTTTGTATTTCATTCAGAGAAGAAAGTGCAGAGTGAATTAACATTCTACTATCTTCTTAACAATTTTCTCAACTCTTAAATAGTTGACAAGACTTTACTCCACAATGACCTATGCCTGGCAGCCAAATGTGATTATTGATGTTTTGCATCATCCGCTGGCACCTCTCTGGTACCAGGCCATGTGCCCGTTTTATATTAATGAGATTAACCAGTCATCATTAGGAGGTTTCCTGAACAACTTTGGACCATCGTCAGTTTTGTATCGTGTTTAGATACATCATTGGTAATTCAGAGTTGCCAGAACTTGGATAATGTTTTGAGTACCAACTTCAAGTCCTGCAGTCACTGAAAATCACTGGAGAACCTGGTTTTATTTTATATTTTGTCACGAACCAGCAACAAAAGAAACACACTGAGCATGATTCAGTGTTAAAAACTATTTTATTAATCACTACTTATGATAATACGTAAAATAAAAGTAAAAATGTTAGTATGTTAGAATTCAAGAATGTTAAACCTCGAACGTTAACCCCAAAACTAAACTCTTCGTGTGTGTGTGTGACAAAGTCCAAAACTCCCAGTTCCTGAATGGTTCTTAAAGTTCAGTTCCGCAAGCCATAAGGTGAAACATGAGCAAGGGCTTCTTCAACAACCACCGTTGTCTGAAGATAAGATGTAGATGTAGAAAAACATAGAGAGAGTACATACGGAATCCAAATGTTCCATGATGGAACCCAAACGACACTTCAGTGTTTACTCGGTAGTGACTTCCTCACCCCGAAAAGCATCCGAACCGTGGTCGTCCACACACAAATACCTGTTTCCTTCTACAGGTCAGCAACAAAGTGAACTCCACCGGATTACTTCCAACTTCCATACATGGATTTCAGTGGCAAACACAGTTATTGTTTCTCATCCATCGATAGAGAAAACAAGCAGGCTGGTGTCTCTCTCCCTTCTCTCTCTCTCTCTCTCTCCTTCTTCTTCTAACTTCTTCAACAACGTCATTACGTCCCTTATCTTCTATTGACGTAAGCACGCCCCACACACACATACACACACACCCTCTATCTTAAAGGGACTTTCACTGAGTCCGTAACACCTCCCACCTAAAAAAAATTTTTCCCAAGAAAAATTTAACCGTGCATACAGTTAGTAATGTTAATAATTATCATGCTACACAACTACAGACTATCAGATTAGTACAGATACATGTTTCCCATTTAACATCGGGAAAGACAATCAGCAATCACATTATCTTTGCCTTTAATGTGAGTTATCATGAGATCAAACTCTTGCAAAATTAAACTCCAGTTTAACAGCCTTCTGCTCTTGTTTTTGACTCGGCTCAGAAACACCAATGGGTTATGATCTGTATACACAGTCAATGGTTTCTGAGCGGTGCAAACATATACACTGAAATGTTGCAAGGCTAAAACAAGCGACAGTAATTCTTTCTCTATGGTGGAATAATTCTTTTGATGCTCATTAAATTTCTTTGAAAAGTAAGCTACCGGATGGTCAATATCGTCAAGGTCACCCTTCTGCAACAACACAGCTCCTGCAGCTTCATCACTGGCATCTACTGCTAATGAAAATGGCTTTTCAAAGTCAGGTGTTTTGAGCACAGGATAGTAGCATAAAATGGCTTTCAGCTTCTCAAATGCTTCTTGACAAGAATCTGTCCAAACAAACTTTACTCCCTTCTTCAGAAGATTAGTTAGGGGAAGAGCAATATCAGCAAAATTTTTACAAAATTTTCGGTAATATCCAACCATTCCCAAAAATCTTCTAACAGTCCTCATACCTGTGGGAATAGGGAACTCAGATATTGCTTGAACTTTTGCCTGAACAGGAGCTTGCTTGCCTTGACCTACAACATAACCAAGATACGTCACAGTGGCATGGCCAAATTCACTTTTAGCCAAGTTAACTGTAAGGTTAGCCTTGGAAAGTCTTTCAAACAACCTTTCTAACGCAGAGATGTGATCTTCCCAAGTATCATTCCCATTCACTAAGTCGTCAATGTAGGCATCTGTATGTTTTAACCCATGAATCACTGAATTAATCATTCTTTGAAATGTTGCCGGAGCTTTTCATTCCAAATGGCAAAACATTGTATTCATACAATCCAGAAGGGGTTACAAAGGCTGAAATCTCCCTTCCTCTATCTGTTAATGGAACACCCCAGTACCCTTTTAATAGGTCAATCTTTGTAAGAAATTTTGCCTTTCCCACTCTATCTATGCAATCATCCACCCTAGGAATAGGGTAAGCATCTGACTTTGTTACAGCATTCACTTTCCTGTAATCTGTGCAAAATCTAACAGTTCCATCAGGTTTAGGTACAATAACACAGGGCGAACTCCAATTTGAAGTAGAATGTCTAATAATATCATTTTCCAACATGTATTTGATTTCCTGATCAACAAGTTTACTTTTTTCCACATTCATTCGATATGGGTGTTGTTTGATTGGTTTTGCATCCCCAACATCAACATCATGAGTAATTATTGATGTTCTGTTTGGAACATCTGGGAACAGATTTTTAAATTTTAAAATTAATTCTCTCATCTGTTGTTTTTGTGAAACTTGTAAATGGTCCAATTTCGTTTCAAGGTTCTCCATGATATTTTGGTTTTTTAGTTTTGATGGAACAATATTTGGTCTAAATTGGCCTTCCTCAACATCAACATCAGGCATTCTAGAAACAACCTTTACACCATCCACCAAGGCCACAACTGAATCCCTCTCATAATAAGGTTTTAGCATGTTTACATGACAGAGTTGTGTTTTCTTGCGTCTATCTGGTGTTTTGATTATATATGTTAGATCAGTCACTCGGGATTCAATAACATATGGTCCAGAAAAACGAGATTGCAATGGATTATTTTGGCTAGGGAAAAATACCAACACCTTTTGCCCCACTGCAAATGTCCTAGGCCGAGCACGTCTATCAAAATATGTCTTCATTCTTATCTGGCTGGTTTTCAAATTCTCTCTCGCTAGCTGGCAGACTCTCTCCAACTGAGTTTTAAATTTTTGGACATAGTCCAACAGACTCAAGTGCACTTCCTCATTAACCCATTGCTCTCTCAACAACTCCAAAGGTCCTCTCACCCTATGTCCAAACACAAGCTCAAACGGACTAAATCCTATTGACTCCTGGATCGATTCTCTAACGGCAAACAAAAGTAAATGGATACCTTCGTCCCAATCCTTGGTGTTTTCAAAGCAATAAGTCTTCAGCATATTTTTGAGAGTAGAATGAAATCTCTCCAGAGCTCCTTGCGATTCTGGGTGATATGCAGATGATACAATCTGCTTTGCTCCCAGCTCATAGACTATTTGTTGAAAAATTTTTGACATAAAATTACTACCTTGATCAGATTGGATTTCTTTTGGCAAACCAAACAAGGTAAAAAATTTTACAAGAGCCTTTGACACCGTCTTGGCCTTAATATTTCTAAGGGGTATTGCCTCTGGAAATCTAGAAGTGGCACACATGATGGTTAACAAATACTGATTTCCAGTCTTAGACTTTGGTAAGGGGCCAACACAGTCCACAATCACCTTCGAAAAGGGTTCACCAAAAGCAGGAATTGGTTTCAATGGAGCCACAGGGGGTTTTTGATTTGGTTTACCTACCATCTGACATGTGTGGCAGGTTCGACAAAACATCACCACATCTTTTCTCAAACCAGGCCAATAGAATTGTTTCAAGATCTTCCCTACAGTTTTATTCACACCAAAATGACCACCCAAAGGCATACTATGGGCCAGGTTTAAAATCTCATCCCTATAAACTTTTGGAACAACAACCTGATGAATAACTTCCCATTCCTCAGTAACAGGAACATGAGGAGGTCTCCATTTCCTCATTAACACTCCATTTTTGACATAGTATCCAGTTGGCACTTTTTCAATCTCCTCACATGAGAGTGCTTTTTCTTTCAATTCTGTCAACTCAGGGTCCTTTGTCTGTTCCACCATAAAATCCTTCCTCGACAAAGACAAATCTTTAAATTCAGGCTCACTATAAGGATGTTGATCCTCCAGTGAAGACAGAAAAGTCTCAGATAAGGCATCATAATTTTCTTCCTGTTTAGGACTGTCACAAGGAACTACATCAGACTGCACCGGACTGTCTGTCTTGGCTAATTCTCTAGCTCTAGCTCGAGTCACCGCACATGATGGGTAAACATCTGGATCATTCTCAGACTCCTCAATCCTTGGTTTGGTCGTTAACCGTACCACAGGAACAATTTCTCCATCTGCAAGGTCATTTCCCAATAACAAAGAAACTCCTTCCACTGGCAACCTAGGTCTTATCCCTATCTCGACTGGTCCTTCTACGAACTTTGACTTTAGAATCACCCTGTGAAAAGGGACAGACATGGTCTCACCTGTAACGCCTCGTACTAGATTTACTTCACCAGTGTCACTTTCTTCACCAAAATTTAAAACACTGTCCAGCAAGAGAGATTGACTAGCCCCAGTATCTCTAAGAATTTTCACTGGCACCTGGGGTGACTCATCATTCAGTGAAACAAAACCCTCTGATACATACGAACGGAATTCTTTTCTCACCTCCTCCAACTTTTCCGCTTTTACCTCTTGCAAGGACTGATCTTTAACAGCATCTCCTAAACCTTTTTGATTTTTAATTGCCTGAAAGCAAGCATTGGGCACAGCTTCCTTCCTTTTCTTCAAAAGGGCACAATTAGATATCACGTGGCCAGGTTTCCTACAGTAATAACAAGTACGCTCAACAGGTTTCTCCAGCCCTGGCTTCTTTTCATCTTTTCCTTTTTGATTACCTCCCAATTTAATCTCTGGTTTACCTGGATTGTCTTTGTAACTCTTTTGAAAGGTTTTAGGTTGTCCCCATTTGGATTTATGGGTTAAAGCATAATCATCTGCCAACCTAGCAGTTTCTTGTAAAGTTTCCACTGCCTTTTCATTTAAATATGTTGTTAATTCAGCTGGAACACATCTTTTAAAGTCTTCCACTAGTATCAATTCTGTCAATTTATCATAATCCCCATCTACATTTTTAGCCAGGCACCATCGTTCAAAACATATTCTCTTTCCATTGGCAAATTCCATATAAGTCTGATCTGCAGATTTCCTCAAGTCTCTGAATTTTTGTCTGTAAGCCTCAGGGACCAATTCATAGGCCTTCAAAATAGCTTGTTTTACCTTGGTATAATCAGCTGCATCCTCAGCAGACAAAGCAGAATAAGCTTTTTGAGCTTTACCTTTAATCACACTCTGTACCATAAGAGCCCATCCTTTCCTTGGCCAGTTTGAACTCACAGCAACCTTTCCAAAATGTTGGAAATACTGATCAACCTGATCTTCTTCAAAAGGAGGGACTAATCGAACCTCCCTGCTGGCTGAAAAACCATCTTCAGAATCAGATTCCAAACTCCTACGCTTCATTTGTAACTCATGCTGCCTCTGTTTTTCCTTCTCCTCACTATCCAGCTCCATCCTCTTCAATTCCATCTGCTTCATTGCTAGATCAGCCTCTATCTTCATCTGAGTTATCTTTTGTTCGGCCTCTAATTTCTTTTGTTCGGCCTCTAATTTCTTTTGTTCGGCCTCTATCTTTAACTGGGTTTGCTCTCGTTCAGCCTCTAATCTCTTTTGTTCTCGTTCAGCTTCTAATTTATTTTGCTCTCGTTCAGCCTCTATCTTTGCCAGCTGCACCTGTGCCTCAGAAATTGCTATTTCACTGCCAGGAAACTGTTTTAACACTTCCTTCTCAAACACCTTCTTTTCCACATAATGGCCAGCTATCAGTCTCTGAATATCTGCCTTTCTCATAGACTGCTTTACTTCTGTAAGGTTTAGCCTTGTAGCAATCTTTATCAAATCATCCTTTTTCGCCACCTCCAATCCCTTTTGGGTTGGTGACTCCAAAAATGCCTTAATATCCATTGCTGCTGGTTTCCACACACACAAGCCAATTAAAAAGAATTTATCAGACCTCCCTCAAAAATCTTTGGATTGAATCCCGAACAAATCTTGTCAATCTGGGGAACAATCCCAGACGACACTCGTTAACCTTGGGAACGATCCCGGACGAGCCCCCAATTTTGTCACGAACCAGCAACAAAAGAAACACACTGAGCATGATTCAGTGTTAAAAACTATTTTATTAATCACTACTTATGATAATACGTAAAATAAAAGTAAAAATGTTAGTATGTTAGAATTCAAGAATGTTAAACCTCGAACGTTAACCCCAAAACTAAACTCTTCGTGTGTGTGTGTGTGACAAAGTCCAAAACTCCCAGTTCCTGAATGGTTCTTAAAGTTCAGTTCCGCAAGCCATAAGGTGAAACATGAGCAAGGGCTTCTTCAACAACCACCGTTGTCTGAAGATAAGATGTAGATGTAGAAAAACATAGAGAGAGTACATACGAAATCCAAATGTTCCACGATGGAACCCAAACGACACTTCAGTGTTTACTCGGTAGTGACTTCCTCACCCCGAAAAGCATCCGAACCGTGGTCGTCCACACACAAATACCTGTTTCCTTCTACAGGTCAGCAACAAAGTGAACTCCACCGGATTACTTCCAACTTCCATACATGGATTTCAGTGGCAAACACAGTTATTGTTTCTCATCCATCGATAGAGAAAACAAGCAGGCTGGTGTCTCTCTCCCTTCTCTCTCTCTCTCTCTCTCCTTCTTCTTCTAACTTCTTCAACAACGTCATTACGTCCCTTATCTTCTATTGACGTAAGCACGCCCCACACACACATACACACACACCCTCTATCTTAAAGGGACTTTCACTGAGTCCGTAACAGTTTGAGAAAACCAAGTAAATTGAACATGAAGTTACATAAAAGTTAGAGTCCAATCATAATAAGTTTAAGAAGAAAATTTTAAGATTATATAAAACAAATTTTACAGATTCTCCTGAACACTTATGTAATTTTTGCAGTTTATTTGTGAGGGCAGAAGCTAAGAAGACAAGCAGTTGACCAGTATAAAAGAATCCTCCTGAGTTGCTCTGAAGCAGCTTGTAAAAGTGCCTGGTCACCTTTGGAGTCTTTCCTCAGCTATCATAATAAACTCAGAGGAAAAGAAGTAAGCTGGCAGTTTGTCCTCTGCTGATCCATCAATGATTAGCTTTGCACCACAACACACTTCAATTTCACACCTGCATGCTCATTTCACAAAGAATGAAAATGCTGTCCAACTAGGCCAAAGACTTTCACCCCATGAATAAAATTAGAGCTGTATAAAGAAGGCAAATACTTTAATACATCTTTTAAATAAAAATTATCTCAATGTCTCATTATCTGTGATTCTGAATAGGGCTGGGAAAGGCTGGAGAAGGCAGAGCACGAACGTGAGTTGGCCCTCAGGAATGAACTGATCAGGCAGGAGAAACTGGAGCAGCTAGCCCGCCGTTTTGACCGCAAGGCCTTTATGAGGGAGACCTGGTTGTATGAGAATCAGCGGTTGGTGTCGCAGGTAAAGCAGCAATCCGTTTTGTTACAGAAAATGTGCATGCATAAACGGGAGCAAGTGACTAGTGCAGCCTTGTCAATAATGTTCAAAGAGGCCTCTTCAACTCAAGTCGAGTTTATTGTCACCTGCACAGTACATGTATGTGCAGTGAAAAACTTACTTGTAGCAGCATCACAGGCACATAACTTTAGAGACACAACGTTTACGAGAAAAACATAAACATAAATGGTACAAATTGTCTAAAATTGTACTTTCAAATTGTATAAGACAGGGAGATTGATACTTTTCATGTCATTTCCCACTCCATGTCTAATTATTAGTATGAAAACTATTCTTATAATTGTGCTCTCTTTTAACTTCACTGTACTTTGCGATCCACATCCTAACCTGCTCTGATCACGGTATAAATTGTGGATTCCCCAAATTCATAAAATATTAATATCTATAAATGGCTGATAAAACCAAAGTTGAAATATGAAAATCAAAAAACTAGTGATGCTGGACATCTGAAATAAAAACTGAAGATGCTGGGAATACTAAGCAGGTCAGGCAGGCAGCATCTGTGGAAAGAGAAACAGAGTTTATGTTTCAGGTCAAAGTCCCTATGTTGTAAATTTGAAATTTATCCTGGTACCAAACCCAGAATTGTAATCACAAAAAAAATACACACAGAATTTACACATGTTACTTACTTCCAAAATTGTAAATCTGTACATCTCGTCAGGCGAAAGATTTATCAGGCAAGCAGCCATCTCATACATCTCTGCCAGTGCTGTATATAACAAGAAGACTGGGGTAACTCTGCTATTGATTTTCAAATACGTGCTTTGCAAAAGTACCTCTAAATAAATTGTGTTTGTCTTAAAGAGTGTTTTGTGGCGTTAGTCAATGTCTCCCTTCTCCACCAAATACCTCAGTGTGAGAGAAATAATAGTTGAACAAAGCAGATTGTGTCACCTGTAGTTAATATTTTTCTTATGTTGACGTGAAATTTTACTTCAGACTTTAAGAAGTAAAAGGTGTGAAATGATACATTCTTACCAATTCAAAGACAATTAGAGAAACCTGTAGTATGCATGATGTGTTTCAAACAAAATTAATGTACTTGGCTGACAGATTGCAAACAAATGACATGTGGAAAAACATCCTTACTTGCTATATATGTTACTCAAAAAAATATGTTTTGCCTTGGGCTGTGGAGCAGTCATACATACAAAACCATTAATTGTAGATGAGTGTAGAATTTTCACATAGGATCTTAGAGTCAGTTATTTGAAGAAAATGTATTATCAATGTTCTTCTGTTTTGTTTTCTAACAATTTTCCGAAACTGACCAGTCTTGCCTTCCTCATACCAAATGTCCGTGACTGCTGGGATGAGAAGTAGGAAGGTGAGCGTGTGGAACAGAACCAAGGTGTAGATCAGCTGAAGTAAGCAGCTACATCTGTTCCACCTGTTGTCACCGAACAATATGGTTTGATCATCAGAAATTATAAACCTAAGCAGCAAGATTTTTGTCATTGTTCGGAAAACAGCATTATCACAGATTTCAAAAATGAAGCTGTATTGCTCTTCTGAATATTCAGAGTACAACTTCTTCATCAGTTTAAGATCATATCTTAATTTTTTCTTACCCATTTCACTATAGTTTAAAAGCAGAAAGGTTTTTCAAAGAATATGCATTGAAACCGCTCATATTAAGGAATTTATTTGCACCATTAAACATTAATATATTTGTTGCATTAGCTTATATTTATTTTAAAAGTGAATACCTTCAATATTGAAGTCTGTTTTGATCCAGTGTTTTAATCCAGTTATTCAAAGTCAGTATTATTGTCTTGTCTTTAACTCTTTGTCCTCACCCAGAGTTTTTTCACCATAAATATTGTTTTGTGTAGCAGCAATTCAGGACGGTGAAGGCAAAGTATTAATAAAGTTCTTTGTCAGTTTTAAATTAAGCTGTGTTTTGCTTTACGTTGGTAGGTAGTTGATTAGAATTCACCAATCTGACTGGCCCTATAGGTTGCATTCCTAATATGAGTCATATAATTCAGTATAATTGGCTAGATCTTGCTGGACCATGGCATGGTGTGATGCATGCCACTAGTTAGACTTTTCCTGCATCCTTCAGCTGAAACCAGGCCTACACAGAATGCATGAGTTGGTAAGGGTGTAGTAAAGCAAAAGGGCATCTAGGACCCCAGTAGTTGTTTTGCTGGATGTGTGCAGGTGGTGGATTGAACAGCATGTGCATGACTCATCCCCAATAATCGTTAAACATATTAAGAATGTACAAGTATGCACATGTGCATAGTATATTTGTGTATGTTTAATATGCCCTGCAAAAAGCTGTCAAATTTAAATTCTCATGCATACCACTGCCAAAATCATTAATTCTTCATTAAGCTATTTTGATTTTCTTACCTCCCTCCTGGTCCCATATTCCTTTCCTTTTTATTTCTCTTTATTCTATGTATCTCCTTAACCAGTGATTTTTTTAAAAAAATGAATAAGAAACAGAGGAATGCTGGACTATGGGAAGGACTGGGGCAGTGGAGTGGGTGAATGAATTAGAGTTAAATCAGTTGCGGGAAGGAGAATGCAGGAATGAAATTGAACAATTTAAATTGTTTACTTTTTGTGCAAGAACAATTTTGACTTCCATTAACAGAGATTGCATTGTCAAAAAGTGTTCTTAAATGTTGGCTTAACTTTCTGTGATGAAGCCAATGGTCAAGTTGGAAGGAAATCCAGCAAACAATCCTGGGCAGGTTGAGGGTGAGATGTCTTTTACATACATAACACGGTAAAGTTCCAAAAGTTGCTTCTCAAGTTCTGGAAATTGGCATATTTTAGTTTTGTGAATTTGTTAGCTGCTTTGCACTTTAATGTTCTGGCATCTGCTGTTGAACATCTGTTACTTTTCCAGCAATATCTGGCCATTGTGCTTTTAAAACACCTTTTAAATTGTCATGGCATTACAGGAACATTTTCAGATTCCAAACAGCAATGAAAACATTCTAATACAACTATCTACTAAAGGTTATATTGTCTGGATATACAAGCTCAATTCTGGGCCTTGGGATCTGGAGCTGGTGGTGGCATTTGGGTGTTGAATGATGCACTGATCAGCTGTCCTTCCTGTTCCCACTGCAGAATCTGTTCATTCAGACCCTATAACCTGGATAAAGGTGCTTTGTGTTTATTTTTGTTGCATTACATTGGCTGAGATGCTAAATGCATATATTTGATCATTCAGGTCTGGAAAGTATGTATACTTGAAGTAGAAAAGCTTCATCTTGTTGTCAATGTTGTGCTTAGTCCTGCTGAGTTCTTCCTTGAGCCAATTACTTCTAATGGCTGTTTCAGTCTGCTGGTGTTTCTGGCTTCTGATGCCTTGCTCTTGCACGTTACTGTAAAATAAGAACAAAAAGTAATGGACAAATGCTTCAAATTCTTGTCATTATACTATAACACCAAGCATGTTTCCAATACATTGCCATCCAAGCATCTTTCTCCTTGCCTGGAAAGTTACCATAGTCCATGTACGCGCCTGCTTTCTCTGGTAGGATACTGTCATTGGAATGTGACTTGTCCCCAAGCTGTTGCAGTCACTTTTGTATTTATTGCTTTATTTATACAATTTATCCACAGGATAATTTTGGCTATGACCTGCCAGCTGTGGAAGCAGCAATGAAGAAGCACGAAGCAATTGAAACTGACATTGCTGCCTATGAAGAACGTGTGCAGACCCTTGTGGATGTGTCACAGGAGCTGGAGGCTGAGAATTATCATGACATTACACGCATTAATGCCAGGAAAGAAAACATCATGCGCCTGTGGGAGTATCTTTTGGAGCTGCTTAATGCTCGGCGAGCCAGGCTGGAAATGAACTTAGCCCTTCAGAAGATTTTCCAGGAGATGCTTCACATCATTGACTGGATGGATGAAATGAAAGTATGTAAAGATACAAGCCTCTTATATATCTGTAACATATGATTTTGTTTTTTTTTGAGTGAAACAAAAACAAAGGTACATGCATAGGAAAGCTTTATGGACAAGTACATGGATAAGAAAGGTTTATGGACGGGTACATGATTAGGAAATATCTAGAGGGATATGGGCCAAACACAGGCAAATGGGACGAGCTTAGATGGGCATATTAGTCTGCATGGATGAGTTGGGCCAAAGGGCCTGTTTCCTTGCTGTATTACTCTGTGACTCCATGACAAAATAGTAAAATACTGATAATCCAGCATCCGATTATTTGGAAATTCTGATGGCAGCTGCCTTACTTATTAGTCCTCTGGGGAATCCAGAGTGCAAGTGGGGTATGGGCCAGAGCCAGGGATACTGAGTGCAGTTGAGTCTGGAGTCTAGACTGTGGGCCTGGTTTGTGGCCAGAACTGGGGTCAGAGTCTGGACCACCAGGGGTCAGGAATGTGAATAGGTTTGCTGCTGGGAATTGGGGTCGAGAGTGTCTGTATATTTCCTCTCCCTTTAAACTTACTCAATTTAACATTTTTCCGTGTTGCCAAAGTCCTACGAGTGGTGGATTATCAGAGTTTTACTGTACTTAAGTTGACCAATAACATTTATCAAAAATAAACTTCCATTGGACCTGTTATGTTCTTTTATATTTTTCACATTACGATTGCCTTTTTAGTTTAAAGCATTACATGCGGTAGATTCAATGGCTGAGAAATTTCTACAAGTAGCACTGATCACTGCTGTGCGTGGGTTATTTCCTGTCGTTTGGCACTCTCAGAGTGACTGTGTTGTAACAGCGTGGTTCCCTGGCAAGACTGAGGCCTCTATGGACCTTGTCATCCAGTGGGATCTACATTTGACAATCCCAACCTTTTTTGTTTGTGGGAACAAGTTTACTCTGAGCACCTTGATTCTCATTTATTAATGGTCTCTTTTCATCCACCTTAAAAATCCTGTGATTAGGAACTTAAGGTTGGCAGTGTAGTGGTTAGTGTAACACTATTACAGTGCCAGTGACCCGGGTTCAATTCCGGCTGTCTGTAAGGAGTTTGTACGTTCTCCCCTTGTCTGCGTGGGTTTCCTCCGGGTGCTCCGGTTTCCTCCCACATTCCAGAGACGTACGGGTTAGAAAGTTGTGGGCATGCTATGTTGGTGCCAGAAGCATGGCGACACTTGCGGGCTGCCCCCAGAACACTCTATGCAAAAGATGCATTTCACTGTGTGTTTCGATGTACATGTGACTAATAAAGACATCTTATTTTATCAAAAGGTGCTGTTTGTGCCCTTTAGCTATATGATACGATGCTTTCATACGCCTGTCAGTGACTTCAGCTCATCTGCCATATACACTATATTTGTGCTTAGCTATATATTAACAAGCATATGCAGCCTCCTTTCACCCACTATTTTCCAAGGGGAGTTTGCTTGCCCTGCCTTCCAAACTCTCTCACTAATTTTGTTTTGCTTTACTTTTTCTCATCTGCTTTTCTTCCTTCTGAATCTTTTCTCAGCTTCTTGTTCCCCTGCCAAACTAGTTTAAACCCTCCAGAATAGCAGCAATGAACCTGCCGGCAAGGACCTTAATCCTGATTCTGTTGAGGTGGAACTTGTCTGGCTGTGACAGATCCCACCTTCTCAGAACCAGTCTCAACTGGTCCAAGACCATAAAGCTCATCTTCAAGCCCCATCCCTCTTGCCATTGACACTGCTATCCAATTTTTATAGTCACTGGCACGTAACACTGGGAGTTATCCAGAGATTATTACTTTTGAGGTCCTGGTTCTCAATCTCTTTCTTAGCTCTGTAAAATCTACCTGCAGGACCTCATCCCTTTTTCTACCTATGTCATAGTATTAATATTATCAGTCTAGCTCTTCACCCTCCTCCTTTGAAATGTTCTCTGGCAGTTTATTGATTTCCTTGACCTGGACACCAGGGAGGCAACAAACCATCCTTTGACCACAGAAATGTTTAATGCTCCCAAGGTTATAGAGTCTCAAATTGCTGCTTCTCTCCTACTTCCATGTACAGTTGAACTAACCATGGTGTTAGTCTTGGCTCTGGCTGCAATACCCAGGAGAACTAACTCTGGTTAAAAGCAAGATAGATACCCTCTGGTCTCCAGAGCAACCTGCCTGGTTGTTTTTGTCCATCTGGCAGTTATCCATTCCCTTTTTGCTTGCAACCTCTTAAGCATGAAAAATGCCACCTAAAATTCACATCTGGAGCTCCTCCATTTGACGACACCAGAGCATCCAGGAGTTCCCACATGGCTGAAAATATGCATTCCGTAGATCTGAGACATCCTGCCGTGCTTCTATTTATGAGTTTAACAAATAAGCAAATGACTTTAAAAAAAACTCTTCCTTTAAATTACTTATTGTCTTACTTACCTGATTGAATTTACTTGCTTTTTGTTCAAGTATACTGAACCTCAGTCTCTTGAACTTCTTTTCAATTCATGGAGCCCCTGTTTCCTGTGGTGTTGTTACAAAAAGTGAAATATTCCCAATGGCAGAAGCATCAAAAAACAGATGACACAGATTTCAGGTGACTGGAAAAAGAACCGAAGAAAATCTGAGGAAAACCTTTTTTTTCATGCAACAAATAGTTCTGACCCTGGAATTCACTGCCTTTTCAGTGTTGCAAGTTGATTAGCTATCTGGCTATCTCAACAAACTGGATAAGTATTTGAAGAAAGCAACATGAATGGAACTAACTGGATTGCTCATAAAAAGACAACATAGGATTACTACGCTGAGTAGCCATCTTCGCTGTTACTTGAATTCCATGTACAATGATTCCCCTGTTGTCCAACACAGCAAGAGCAAGGCAGTTATTAGCAAAATTACTGGAAAACTATTAATGGTTGTAACACTTGCACTTTGGAATGTGACTCATTTGTTCCTTACCATTTCCCATTCAGACAAGATGTATCTAGATAATTCCAAAACCTTTTCGGCTGTCTCAGAGTATGTCTGATTTTTTAAAATAAAAGTAGCATTGTACTTCAAAAATCTACCACCTGGTGACTATTTCCACATGATGGAACTTTGATGTAGATGGCTTAAATATATACAAGACTTTTCATATGTGGTTCCAAATAGTATTATTAATGTAATCCACCTGACCTTTTTGATTGTGTGTGACATCACACCGAGACTCTGGCTGACACTTGTACTGTTTTAAGAGCTCAAGAAACATTTTACTTAGCAGCTTATTTTTGGAAGAATCAGAATCCAAAGAAATATGAGGATGAGATAAAGAATGGACCTGTACTATGTACTGATTGAACAGTGAGGATAAATGGATCTAACCACATTGTTTAACCAGCGAATCTAACAGTGAAGTACATAAAATAAACTAACTACAGTATTGCTCAGCAATATTTACAGCAGTTCAGAGCAATTTCTTTTTGGCAATAATTAGCCTATTCAGAAGTCTTAAGATCTTTGTAAGCATGGATATTTAAATGATACATTTTGGAACAATGACATTTCTGAAAAAAAGAAAATTGTGTATCTTTGTACTATGGCAAGTTGTTTTAGAAAGCTAATGGATTTTTTCTTCTTTCAGATACGACTCTTATCACAGGATTGTGGTAAACATTTGATGGGTGTGGAGGACTTACTCCAGAAACATGCATTGCAGGAAGCTGACATTGTGGTTCAGGCAGACAGAATGAAAATAGTCAATGCAGGAGCACTCAAGTTTACTGAAGGAGAAGGTGCATGTTTAAGTTTCTGTAATGTCCTCCCTCCTCTGCACCACCTTGCACATACTCCTTATCTTTACTGGAATCAGCCTGGATGAAAAGGCTTCTCATATAATTGACGAAAGCATTGATTTTCTATTCCCATTGCTCTGCCTTGTGCATACACAAAGATGCATGGATAATGTAGCATGTCCGACACCATGGTCCCGAAACAGATACTCTACGCCAAGCTCTTTTGTGGGAAAACATTACTGGGGCAACAGGGGGGAATCATTTAACGAAGTACTCAAAGCCTCCTTGCGGGATAAAAAGCACAACATTCCCAGTGATTCCTGCGAATCTCTTGCACATAACCACTTAAGGTGGAGAAGGAGCAATTGGGGTGGTATTGAGAACCTCAAGGCCACGTAAGGGGGGCACAGAAAGGCCATATTCACGCTGCAGAAGAAGCAGACTACTTCACAAACTACCCACTCAGCTGCCCCGTGTCTGGGACAGTTGGCAGTTCCCACATTGACCTCATCAGCCATCTCAAAACCCACTAAATCAGAACAGTCCAGTCAGCATGGGTGCTGTGAATGGTTGATGGCAACGCTGTGATTTCTGTGTTGAAGTAAACACAATGAAAGTGTTGAAATTGCTGTCAGTTTCACAGAATAACCATATTGAATGTTGTTGGTTTACAACCATCTCTATGTCAGAATCCAGTCCATTATGTGGGGAGAGTGATGATGCTGATGAACTGCTGTTGACTGATGTGCTTATTACTGATATATTGCCTGTGCATCAAGTAGTATAAATATTCTTAAAGCTATTGCATAATTTAGTACCTTTCCATTGTGGTATTACATCATACTATGACATTTTCTTACTTGTTGATTATGATTTAGAGGAGGTTATGTCTCACTAAATGTTTTTCCCATATCTTTGGCTGTGCAAATTAAGTTACATGTCACAGCATCTTCATCAAGAAAACCATTGATTACCAATGATTCTCTTTTCCAGGTTACACACCCTGTGATCCCAATATAATCAAGGATCGTGTCAATCATCTGGAGCTGTGTTATGAGGAGCTTTGTGTGTTGGCAGCAGAAAGGAAGGCCCGCCTTGAGCAATCACGTCGCCTTTGGACGTTCTTCTGGGAGATGGCTGAAACTGAGAGCTGGATTCGAGAAAGAGAGCAGATCATCTCATCGCAAGATTATGGGAAAGACGTTACCAGCATTATGATTCTGCAAAGCAAACATAAAACACTGGAGGATGAATTAGGTGGTCTCAGGACTCATCTGCAGCAGACAATTAAACTAGGCAATGATATGATTGCAGAGAACCACTTTGCTTCACCTGAGATCAAGAAACGAATTGAGAAAGTTCTTGCGATGTGGAAGGATCTGGAGGAATTGACTGCTTTCCGCAAGCAAAATCTTCAGGATGCCCAAAGCTTCTTTCAGTTCCAAGTGGATGCAGATGATCTCAAAACTTGGTTACAGGACACTTATCGTATTATGTCTTCAGATGATGTCGGCCATGATGAATTTTCAACACAGACACTGATGAAGAAACAGAAAGACCTGACAGATGAAATAATGAAGTCTGGGACAGCTATTGATGGTCTAAATAAACAGCTTCAGAGTCTCCCAGATGAATTCAGAAAATTGCCAGAGATAATGGACCGCCAGCGGGAGATAAAGGAGCTCTATGCAGATCTCATAGCTCTATCAGATCTACGGAGGCAGCAACTCCAGGATGCTCTTGCTCTCTATGTGATGTTTAGTGAAGCTGATGCATGTGATTTGTGGATGAATGAGAAGGAGAAGTGGCTGGAGGGAATAGAGATTCCAAAGAAAATAGAGGATTTGGAAGTAGTACAGCACAGGTACAAGCTGATTATTTTTCTTGTACTTTCAGTTGTACTCTTCAGATCAAACAGATCATTCTCATGGTCCTTTAAATGACACATTTAAAATCCTGAGTATTTGGCAAGTGCACATTAAGCAACCCATGGGCTCTTCATAATGCATGAAACTTATTGAATTTATGACCAAAGTTATTATAAAGCGCAAATGAATTGACAGGGAGCAAACTATTTCAGAATTGTGTTGCTCTTAATTACTTTAGCTTCTTCTTTTGTAGTTGATCTCTTTCCACATCACAGACCATTTTCTTGAGCTACTTTTTTTTAGTTTACACCACCATCTATTTAACTTAATGTAATTGCAATAGAGTAATACACTCATAGCAAGTGCTTGGGAGAGTAAAATTGCATAATAATCCATAATAAACAACTGTGATTACATTAGAGCTTTCATCTGAGCATGAGTTTACTGATATAGCCCTTATAGCCTTTCACTGGTATTATTGATCATAATGCTTACTGTTGAGATTTTATTCGTATTTGGTTGTGGCTATTCTTTGGTCATTCCTGTGTCAGCAACATCTCCTGCAGATATGGAATTGGAATAGTTAAGGCAAGGACTAACAGAGATTTTCAAAGTTGTGATGTGTGAAGGATTAAGCAGTGAAACATTATTTCCAATTCTTGAAATGTTTTGCTTCAAAAGGCTTTTTTAGAGCAGCAATTTAAAAGGAAATTGGATAAGCATTTGGAATGGATAAATTTGAAAAGCTGCAAGAATAAAATTCAAGGAAAGGCCCTTGGCTGCTCAGATCTAGCTGCAGAGATTCTATTGATAAAGGACAATATGGGCATTTTAGGCTAATTCATCTGGTGGGATACCTGTATGTTTTCCACTCCACCCAATATGACTACATTTACTTGAATGGAAATAAGATCAAGTGGGCTTTAAAGCTGGCATTATGCCCAATTTCATTCCTTTTCTCATGGGTGCATTGGGTTAAATTGCTCTCTGTGAAGGCCAATTTTTGTAAATTTGATGTTTTAAAGATTTTATATCCTTAAATATTTGTTGACAGGGGATAAATTATTACATATTAAGTATCTATTTAACTAAAGTTAATCTGCTGCCTAAATCATGCAGTGCAAATTATATAGGCCTCACAGGTACTTAAAAGCTAGTGATTTCATCAGATGATTTAGATGCTTTAAGAATTATCACATAGATATTCAGTGGTTTGAAACATTATCAAAGCAACAGCATGATATTACAACTTTATGGTACTCATTCATTTTTACAGGCTTATGACCAATTATGAAGGGTAGTTTGCTACTGATGAATGACTTACTAAGCTGCTTTCACAGCAAGTTAATTCAGTGTCATTCAACATTACCATGACATAATTTTTTTTAATTGATAAGCACAGCAAAACACTAGTGGTGTTGTATTAGGCACTTTGGCTAAAGTGCATTCTCGTTCATTGTAATTTCTAAAAGGATGCTGTAATCTATGTTACTTAATGCTGCCTTGTAATGCTTTTAGGTTTGAAACCTTGGAACAGGAAATGAACAATTTGGGGTCTCGGATCAATGAAGTAAATAATGCAGCGAACCACCTGATAGAGAGTGGCCACCCCAGCACACAGGAAGTTAAAGCATGCCAGGATCATGTGAACCAAAGGTACATCTTTCATTTGTTGCCATTCACAGAGGATGGACCTTGAAGTAGTTTTTTGACCTGAGAAAGGATGTTCTGAGCCTCAGAAAATAAATGAAGGAAAGACTACATATCCTATTTAACCCTACTTAAAAGATGCACAGAGATTGTTTCTCCTTCCACAAACAGCTGGTAGTAGGAGGGAAGGCCAGCACTTGGGATCAGATGGAGGTCAACATTTTACTTGCTCTGCAGGCCCCTCAAGGTAGTACCATGGTGGGAAGACCATGTGGTCCTGGGATTGCCGAATGATGGGCACTTCTTGGACAATATGATCCAAATTCCCCTTCAGTGCTCCATAAAGAGAGTGAATGGGGAAATGGCCTCATTTCAGAAATAGCACCAGTGCCACAAGATGGCTGATGCCAGTAAGTGCTGGTTGAATTTTCAGAGTAACCATCAGAAATGGTCAATAGCAAGTATCAGTTTCACAGTGCTGAGAAAGGCAGCATCATGCAGTGGAATTTGTAGGCAAATTTGAATTAACAAGCCTATTACACACAGAGACTTTGAATAGCCATTCTATCTTGGATCTTCTTGTAGGGGAAGGAGTGCCTAGAGTCCATTATTGACAGGATTGGTTGTGTTGGCAAGAGACAGAGTCTTGCATGGGAAACTCAGTAGGGAATGCTGTTGCTGGAAGTGTTGTGATGGTCTGGTTTCTAGCAATGAGATGGTCGATGAGAGATGACTGATCCACAACTCTCAGTGAGACGATGTATGATCCTTGACCTCAGAGATCTCTGCATTGGGAGAAATCATGGCTGTTGTTTCTGGGCCATGAGCAGCATGAGAAACACATTTATTTTCACCCTGGTCTAGGTGAAGGGTCTCGACCCAAAACAGTGACTGTTCATTTCCCTCCCCAGATGCTGTCTGAATTGCTGAGTTCCTCCAGTAATTTGTCTTTGCTCCTTATTTTCATCTTGTAGCTTCCTTATCTCCCTTCATCTGCTATGGGGTTGGGGGTGGGGTGGGGGGGGGCGGAGTTGGTGAACCCAAATGCCCAAGGTTATACACGTAAAGGAATTTAATTCAGGGATTGCAGCAGTGTAGCGGTTTGCATAATGCTTTACAGCGCCAGCGACCTAGGTTCAAACCTGGACGCTGTCTGTAAGGAGTTTGCATGTTCTCCCCGTATCCGCATGGGTTTCCTCTGGTTTCCTCCCACATTTCAAAGACGCACAGGTTAGGAAGTTTTGGGCATGGTTTGTTGGCGCCGGAAGCGTGGTGACACTTGTGGGCTGCCCCCAGAACACTGCGCGAAAAAGGTGCATTTCACTGTGTTCCGACGTACACATGACTAATAAAGATATCTTATCTTATTATAATGCCCAGCTGTATCCTGGCAGCAGTTGACTGCTAGACTTTGCCCACCCTCTAAGTGTAGAGGTATGGGTTGGCACTTGTGGCACTGATGTGGGAAGTTGGGGGGATTTTGGTGAGTTAAGTCAGGTATAAGGATTTATAAACCACTTTGATTTTCAACATTTTTAATGTCTTACTTGATTCCACTGAGACTAAAATTCATCTACAATTTCCTTTCTAACCTACCTTGGAGAATAATTCGTGACCTTGAAGTCTCTCTAAAATCAATCCCTTTCTCAATATACATTATAGCAGCTTCCTTTTAAGATATTGGTTGATCTGATTCAATTTTGTTTCCTTTTTGTTGTTCAATTTTGAAGAGGGTGCAAGGAAGAGAGAGAGATTAGCATGTGCACAGTGAATGTCCACGAGAAGAAGGCAGAGCATAGGCAGAGCATAGTGTCACTCAGCACACGACTGTCTGGACACTGAGACACAAAAAATTCTGCAGATGCTGGAATCTGAAGCAATACACAAAAAGTGCTGGAGGAACTCAACAGGTCAGGCAGCATCCATGGAGGGAAATAAACAGACGACATTTTGGGCCGAGACCCTTCATCAAGACTGGAAAGGAAGAGGGCAGAAGCCAGAATAAGAAGGTGGGGGGAGGAGCAGAAGCACATGCAGGCAGGGGGTAGGCGAGTCCAGCTGAGAGGGGGATGGTAGGTGGGTGGCGGAAGGAGAAAAGGTGTAATAAGCTGAGAGGTGATAGGTAGAAGAGGCAAAGGGCTGAAGAAGTAGGAATCCGGTAGGAGAGGGCAGTGGACCATGGAATAAAGGATGGAGGGGGGGAGGAGAGGAGATGGGCAGGTCATCAAGGCGGGGGAAGGGAGCCACAGGAATAAGGGAAGACAAAGGATTTGGGGGGGGGGGTGGTGGGGGTAAGAAAAAAAAGGGGGTGGGGTTACCGGAAGTTAGAGAAATCGATGTCGAGGCCAACAGGTTGGAGACTCCCAAGGTGGAATATGAGGTGTTGTTCCTCCTACCGGCACCTGGCCTTAATGTGGCAGTAGAGGAGGCCATAGATAGACACGTCAGTATGGTAGTGGGATGTGGAATTGAAGTGGGTGGCCACCGGGAAGTCATTGAAATCATTTAAATCAACAGGCCACGTGAAGTTGGTGCACTGCCTGCAACAAGATTGATTGTTGCACGTTAACACTGCTTCATTTTTTTGTTAGCAAAGAATTCTGAGTAATGTAAACACTTATTCATCTGGAAAAGTTTGAAGTGAAACACTTTGGAAGATTGAATTTGAAGGCAGAATACAAGGTTAATGGCAGGACTCTTAGCAGTGTGGAGGAACGGAGGGATCTTGGATCCCCATCCATAGATTCCTCAAGGTTGCCGTGCAGGTTGATCGGGTTGTTCAGAAGGCGCGTGGTGTTGTTGGCCTTCATTAGTTGGGGTATTGAGTTCAAGAGCTGCCAGGTAATGTTGCAGCTCTATAAAACTCTGGTTAGACCACACTTGGAGTATTTTGTTCAGTTCTGGTCACCTCATTTTAGGAAGGATGTGGAAGCTTTAGAGAGGGAGCAGAGGAGATCTACCAGGGTGCTGCCTGGATTGGAGAGCATGTCTTATGAGGATAGGTTGAGCGAGATAGGGCTTTTCCCTTTGGAGCAAAAGAGGATGAGAGGTGACTTGATATAGGTGTACAAGATGGTGAGAGATATAGATCGAGTGGACAGTCAGAAATTTTTCCCAGGGCGAAAATCGCTCACACGAGGGGGCATAATTTTAAGATGATTGGAGGAAGGTATAGGGGGGATGTAAGAGGCAAGTTTTTTACATAGAGAGTAGTGGGTGCCTTCAAATTCGATCTTCCAAAGTGTTTCACTTCACACTGTTTAGGCATTGAGGTCTTACACCGCAGGCATATGCTAAAAATGTATTTGATTGTAGGGCTGGTGATTTTCCACAGATTACTCCCTTAATGGAGATGTTCTGATTTCAACACCAAATAAATTTGAGATGAGGGGATAGGGAAATTAGTGAGAGAACCAGCCACCTGTTGTGGAGCATTGTGAGCTTCAAAGCTTGTGAACGGAGGGGAGAACTATTAGCCAGGAAATTCCTGATTCCTCAACTCAAATATTCTTGCTCTGTTGAAGGAGGCCATTTGGCACGTCTATGCCAGCTCTCAGAATATTCCCACCTGACTCATTCTCCCACTTATTTCCCAGCAACCTCTCTCACGTGCCCACCAATGCCTCCAACTCTCCTGCCACCCACCCACATTTAGGGGTAATTTACAGGAGTCAATTAACCTAGCAGCATGTATTTGGGATGTGGGAGGTGACTGGAGCAGCTAGGGCAAACCCATGTGATCACAGGAAAAATGTGCAAACTCTGCACAGATAGCACCCAAGGTCAGGATGCAACCCAGGTCATTAGAGCCATGCAGCAGCAGCACTTTAAGGTGATGCCTTAAATTCCCCTGCTGCCATGGTGAGATTTGAACTCATGTCTACAAATCACTGACCCAGAACGCTGGCTTCTGGTGCAGTAGTTTAACCACTGTGCTGCCATCCCCATTGTTCATCTCTGCTAAACAGTCATCTGAGTTGTGAGGATAGGAAATTAAAGTCCTGTGTTAAAGAAGCAAAGATATTATCTATTGAATGACATTCCAGTTCAAAACTGAAATGTCTTTAAGCCTCTGGGACTAGAAATTCATATGCCCATAAAATATGCATTAAATTCCCTGCATTGGGGAGCTATGAACATTTGTCCCAATGTGGTTGGTGTGCAATTTTTATGCCTGCACCTTGTGTAAATGAGTATGCATGTATGAAATACAAATCACATCAGTTATCATATTAGCTCATGTTAACCACAAGTTGTTTCATGAGTACCAAATCCCTGTTGGAATCAACCAGTGCTATTGATGTTAGAGCTCCAGCACTTAAATGGAAACTGTCCACTGAATCCGACCATAGCTTCTCAGGTACGTACAGCACATGACCAAGCACAAGTTCACAACTGGATCTCAGGATTCACCAAAACCCATCCTGACATCTTGGAAGAAACATTTGACAGCCCAAAAGACGTCCTCCACACGAGGAGGTGTTGCAACTTTCTTTAAATACCTCCAGTGATCCAGCCTCCACAACCCTCCGCAGTAGAGAATTCCAGAGATTCACCATCCTCTGTGAGAAGAAATCCCTATGCTTACCTCAATTTTAAATAAGTTCCTCCTTATCTTGTAACTGTGCCCCCTTGTCAAACTCCCACTGGTGGAAACATCTCAGCATTTACCATGTTATGTCCCCTTAGGATCTTATATGTTTCAAAACCCTGAAGAATACAGGTCTAACTTATTTGGCTATTTGTGATAGGACAGCCCTCTCGTCGCAGGGATTGGCCTGGTGTATCTCTTATGGTCTCCTCCAGTACTAGTCGTTCCTCTGAACTGTATGAGCTGTATGCATCTTTTACAAGATTCTTGTTGATACTGTTTGCAGATGGATGATATTCCAGCAGTTAGTGGGGATGAAGAAGAACAATGTGAACTCGGCATTAAGTCTTCAGAATTACTATCTCGAGTGTGATGAGACGAAAGTTTGGATCTGTGAAAAAACCAAGCTCATTGAATCAACTCTGGATCTGGGAAATGACTTGGCTGGTGTTATGACCACTCAAAGAAAGTTGTGTGGGATTGAGAGAGATCTAGCTGCCATTGAATCCAGGCTCCCAGAGTTGCAAAAGGTAGCCCATACATTGGCAGATGAATATCCTAATCATGCCCCGGTTATCCTGAATAGGCTTAAGGAAATCAATGATGTTTGGGATGAGTTGAAACACACTCTTCAAGGTCGTGAGGAATCACTTGGTGAGGCCAGTAAATTGCAGAAATTTCTGCAAGACTTGGATGACTTTCAGCTGTGGCTATCCAAAACACAAAAAGCTATTGCTTCTCAAGAAGAGCCAAATTCCTTACCTGAAGCGGAAATGCTCCTCAGGCAACACAATGCCATAAGAAATGAGGTAGATCGTTATGAGGAAGATTACCAGAAGATCAGAGATAGTGGAGACATCATTACGCAGGGAGAAACAGACCCACAGTTTGAAATATTAGACCAGCGATTGAAGGGATTGGACACTGGTTGGAATGAGCTTCTTCAGATGTGGGAAAACAGAAAAGATCTTCTTTCTCAGTCTCATGGATATCAGCAGTTCCTCAGGGACAGCAAACAAGCAGACAGCATTCTCAGCAATCAGGTACTTTATCATCATGTGCAATAACACTACAGACAACATCAGTGCAAATGCTTTCATCTGCTCAGTGAAGCTGAACTTGTGTGGTAGAAATCAGATGTAAAGACTCTGAAGTAAAAGTATATCAGAAAGTTGCATTTTGCTTAGTTTTTGTTTCAAGCTGAGTACTGATGTGAGAAAGGACCACATTTGTGTGAACAAGGTCATTGTAAAGTGAACTTCCTTGAGCTTATGCTAAGTTTTTAGTGTTAATATATTTTATTACTTTAGGCTATGAGAGCAAACTTTGGGAATGCATTGATAATTTTTTCTGCTTCTAACTGCAAAATAGCGTTCCAGTATATTACATTCTTTGAATTATTCCATGGTAAATTTAATTAAGGATACAGTAAAATCATACCTTTTGGGGTCTTAACCTGGGAATATATCTGAAATCCTTTATTCATTGACTATAATTGGAAAAAAAAGTGAACTTAGTTATTTAAACCTTTCAACCATGTTGATTTTCTTCTGTTCTGCAATGCAGTTTTTAGTTTCCTCCTTAGAACTAAAAGTGAATGTACATACAGTCAAAAATAGCTGCAAATGAAGATGAAAATAATTCCATTACACATATTGCATAATCTAATAATGTTTTATTATATACCATTACTTTTGACTAAACAGCAATTATTTTAAGAATATGTTTCCACATATGAAATCTGAGAATGTTTATATTCAGAATAAACTAATCCATAATTTAGCAGGACATAATTGAACAATTAATGCAAGTGCACTTACCAATGGCATGCCTTTGTCAAAAGCTTTAAGGAAAAAATATCACTGGGGTAAGAAGTAAAATATATGGCCAGGTGCGTGGTTTGGGTTTTGAGGGATATCATTGACCAAATCCCCTGCTGCTGTTGTGAGCTTTTTATCATCTGGTTAGATTGTGGCCATAGCAAGGCCTGGGAATAGGTAGCTTATTATGATCATAATTGTGCATAGTGCACAGGGCCTTAGGAGAGAAATTGAAACTGTGGGAAGGAGAAAAACTGGTTTAGTTAAGCTTACGAGTGTGAAATAATGTGTTAATGCAAATGATAACTATTCATTAAGGTTGCAAGAAGTATTTTTGGGTAAACTGTGATATTTCCAATAGGAGTACAGTTTAATGCATGTTGAAATGCCTAAAACCTTGGAGGCAGCTGAAGATGCTATCAAGAAACAAGAGGGTTTTATGACAAGCATGGATGCCAATGAAGAGAAAATCATTGGGACAATCGATGAAGGAGAAAAGCTCATTGAAGATGGAAATATTTTTAAAGACAAGGTGGTTGACAAGATCAAATCTATTGATGAAAGGTAAGTGAATTTTTAGAGGACAGAGCTTATTTGTTAAAGCAATGGCTGAGATAAAAGCACACTACTGAGTCTTAATATCCCATTTCTAATATGATACCATCACTGCTCTAGGTACAAAAGAAATAGGAAACAGGCAAAAGAGGTGACTTCACATCTAAAAGACAACCGCGATCTTCAGCATTTCCTACAGAACTGCCAAGAGGTTTGTGATTGTATCGGATTTGGCCAATAACTTTTCATTCAAAATTTACGTAGTTTAATTCAAGCACTTTCTTGAAATAACTGCCACCACATTATTATGTTGATGTGTCAAAATTATCTTTTGGTGCACAAAGATCTTTGTGTCGGTGGTGCATATAATGTAAACATGCTATGCTATAGTCTGGATGACTGCAGATTTGGACCATGGTCTCACATATGTGCTGCTAAACCAACAGCCAGGGAACAGTCCCACTTCATTCCAAAAACCATGCAATGCTTGCACTGTCAGGTCCTAACCCAACTAAATAAAAAAGGGGCGGGGGAGGGTTCACTTTGATGGGATAATACTATAGGCCCCTTAACAGTCAATAGGAATTAGAGGAGCATATGTGTAGAGAAGTCACAGATAGGTGTAGGAATAATAAGGTTGTTTTAGTAAGTGATTTTAACTTCCCTAATATTGACTAAGACTGTCTTAGTGCTAAGGAATTAGGGTCAGGGGCAGAGTTTGTTAAGTATGTCCAGGAAAGTTTTTGGAAGCAGTATGTACTTAGGCCCTACTAGAGAAGGGAGTATATGCGACCTCCTCTAAGGAAGTATGGCTGGGCAATTGGTTGGTGGGGGAGTACTTTGGAACCAGTGAGCATAATTGTATCAATTTCAACATAGTCATGGAAAAAGATAGGACTGGTCCTCAAGTTAAAGTCCTAAATTGGGGGAAGGCAAATTTTGATAGCATCAGACAGGAACTCTTGGTTGTTGATTGGGAGAGGCTGTTTGCACGTAGAGGGTCACCTGGCAAGTGGGAGACTTTTAAAAGTGAGATGAGAAGAGTTCAGGGCCAGCATTTTCCTGTGAGAGTGAGGGGCAAAGCTGACAAGATTAGGGTAACTTGGTTGATCAGAGCTGTTGAGGGTCTGTTCAGTAAAAAGGAGGCATATCTCAGGTGTCGGCAGCTGGGATCAAGCAAATCCTTTAAAGAGTATAAGGGATGTGGGAGTACATTTAAGAAGGAAATTAGGAGCACAAAAAGGGGCCATGAGATATCCCTGGCAGATTAGATAAAGGAGAATCCTAAAAGATTCCATAAGTATATTAAGAGTAGAAGGATAGCTTGGGAGAGAATTGGCCCCCATAGCACATGCATGTTAATCTATGCGTAACCCACAGGAATTGGGCAAGATTTTAAATGAATACTTCTCATCTGTATTTACTGTGGAGAAGGACATGGAAGCTACTGAGTTCAGGGGGAACAGTGCTATTCTGGAGCATATCAACATTAGAAAGGAAGGGGTATACGAGGTTCTGAAGTGCATAAAAATGGATAAAACCCCAGGGCCTGACCAAGTGTGTCCTAGGATGCTATGGATAGCAAGGGAGGAGATTGCCGGGGTCCTGGCAGAAATTTTTGTAACTTCATTAGCCACGGGTGAGGTACCAGAAGACTGGAGGGTGGCTAATGTGACTTTATTCAAGAACGGCCACAGGGATAAGCCAGGGAACTATAGGCTGGTGAACCTTGCATTAGTGGTGGGGAAATTACCGAAAGGGATTCTGAGTGGCAGGATTTATTTGCATTTGGAAAGGCAAGGACTGATGAGGGATAGTCAGCATGGCTTTGTGCATGGGAAATCATGTCTCATGAATTGAGTTGTTTGAAGAGATGACCAAGCGGATTGACAAGAGCAGGCCAGTGGCAAGGTCTCACATGATAGTCTGTTCCAGAAGGTTAGAATATATGAAATCCAGGGTGAGCTAGTCAATTGGATACAAAATTGGCTTGGTGGAAGAAGGCAGAGGCGCTGGACGGTTGTTTTTCAGATTGGAGGTCTGTGACCAGTGATGTGCTGCAGGGATTGGTGCTGGGTCCTCTGTTGTATGTCATATATATTAATGAGTTGAATGAGAATGTATTTGACATGATTAGTAAGTTTTTAGATGACACCAAAATTGTTGGTATAGTGGACAGTGAAGAAGGTTGTCTAAGGTTACAACTGGACAGTGATCAACTGGGAAAGTGGGCAAAGGAAGGGCAGATGGAACTTAACTCAGACAAGTGTGAAGTGATGCATTTTGAGATGTTAAACCAGGGCAGAATACACACAGTGAATGGAAGGACCCTGGGGAATGTTGTTGAACAGAGAGACCTTGGGGTACGTGCATAGCTCCCTGAATGTGGCACCATAGGTGGACAGGATGGTTAAGAAGACATATGGTATGCTTGCCTTCATCAACTGAGGCAATGAGTCCTGAAGAAGAGTCCTGACCTGAAATGTTGACCGTCTTTTTCTCCGGCGATGCTGCCTGGTTTGCTGAGTTTCTCCAGCATCTTGTTTTTTTTCATCTAGATTCCAGCATCTGCAGTCCTTTCTTTCTCTAATGAGTATAAGAGTTGGGACATCATTTTACAGTAGTACAAAACGTTGCTTGGGCAGCACTTGGATTATTGTGTGCAGTTCTGGTCGTCGTACTACAGCAAGCATGTGATTAAACTAGAGAAGGTGCAGAAAAGATTCACAATGATGTGGCCTGGATTGGAGGGCTTGAGTTATTAGGAGATACTGGATAGACTCGGTCTGTTTCCCCAGGAGCAAAGGAGGCTGAGAGGTGACACAATAGAGGCATAGAATGGGTAGATAACCAGAGTCTGTTTCCTAAGGTAGTGATATCTAAATTTGGGGGCTTAGGTTTAAGGTGAGGGGGAGAAGATTAATAGGAATCTGTGTGGTAAATTTTTCACACAGAAGAGTAGTTTGTATCTAGAATGAGCTGCCAAAGGAGGTGATGGAGGCAGAAACAATTACAACATTCAAAAGGTATCCGGACAGGTACTTGAATGAGCTATGCATAAAGGCATATGGAAGTAATACATGCAAGTGAGAACAGTTTTGATAGGCATGATGGTCAGCATAGATTTGGTGGGCCAAAGGGCTTGTTTCTATGCTGTACAAATCTCTGACTCTAATTTCACAGAGCTAAGAATAAAACTCTTTGAAATCAAAAATAAAATTGCTGGAAATATTGGGGAGGTCTGGCAAGATTTGTGGAGTGAAATAGTTAATGTTTCAGGTTCATACATGATCATCAAAACCAAAGCATCTTATCAAAGTTCTCTGGTTCTTCCTAAAACCTCTGCAAAAAGCAATTCAACTGAATAGAACATCATTCAGCAATGTTCACTGCTTCTGGACTAGTGCTCTCATGGACTGTTCAATCAGCAATATCCACTTATCTTTATGGAGCCATGTCATTTAGCAAGAATTCATTCAGCTCTCCTCACCATTAATGGATAAGATACCACCTAATGTTCTCGCTCATAGTTTATGCTGTGCATTTATAGGCCACTGTGAGATGGGAAGAAGAAAATCACTCAATCCCTTTTGCACTTGAATCCAAGGAATTCAGGTTTAACTAAGCAATTAAATTAAATGAACTCTCCTCTCTGATATGCATGCAGTAGGCAGTGTGATCATCTCTGCATGAGTCAAACCAGAAAATACTTCTTGAAAAAATGTTTGAGCAATTGACATTACTAGTTAGACAGAATTCAGCATCCAGCCTCTTATTGTGCTGTGATCTTTCAGACCATACTTAATATGAAAATTATTTATTGCCTATTCCTCCTTCCAGCTTACTTTCTGGATCAATGAGAAGATGCTCACAGCCCAGGACACTTCTTATGATGAAGCTCGCAATCTTCACACAAAATGGCAGAAACATCAGGCATTTATGGCTGAGTTGGCATCAAACAAGGAGTGGCTGGACAAAATTGACAAGGTGAAGCTGGGCTCAGGAATGTGAATGAGTACTAAAGGCTTGTGACAATGTCTGCTAGAGAAAGTTCCCTGCTCATCGTTTCAGTTTTTGCATCTGTTGTTAATAAGTTATGATATACCTTAATATCTTGTTTGAATATTGTCAACATTAGGGTTTTTTGTCATGCATTTTCCTGGGAATAAACCACTACTCAGTAGGACAATACACGTAACATTTAAACTTCATCACTTGTAGACATAACAGTTTGGACAAGATTTTCTAGTTTGTTGATCTAGGCAAATCATACTGAATATTGAGCTGGGTTTGAAACTAACTTTTTTTGCTTAGTTTTTTGCTGAAACTCTTACATGTTATCACATCTTAAAATCTTTCTTGAAGTGACACAATCAGAAACTGTTTCTTTTCCTTGATATATTTGTATGTCAAAGAAAATAGTTACTATTAGCTTGTGAGTGACTGAATTTTAAATTGATTTTAAGAATTGAACAAGTCCATAAACTGGTTATTTAAAGTAAATTAAGAGAAAACAATTTAAAAACTTTTAAATAGTGCTGAGTAGTACCTGCACAACCAAAAATTTTAGAAGTTTAAGAAAGGCTTACGAAAGGATACATTTAGTGGAAACTTGCCATAGGTATTAATTCGATCTGGGTATAGAGCTTTCCAAAATCATTTTTCAGTCTTTTACACTGGTGTAGCCAATCTGGGGCAAGTTGTGCATAACCTAACAGAAACTCCAAAGAGAAATTCATCAGTTGGCCACATTGCTAACCACACAATATAGAAGCAGTTGCATATTGTACATTCCTTCTGAAATCTGGTTCCATTGAACTTTGTGTGTTTAGTAGATGAAAATAACAAAAATATTTGAGACTATTAACCTGGATTTTGTTACTGAATTAGAAGATAACTACATTGTCATTCTGCTGAGTGAATGATCTCCATTGTTTGGAAGACAAGCCAGAAGCCAGTCAAAGATAAGTCACCAGGCTGGTCTCATTTCCAGTCTGAATAACCCATCTGTGACTCTTACACCCAACCAAATCTCCTCCCTTGATAAAGACATCCCTGTGGTAAGAAAGTAAGGAAGCGTCCTTCTTTAAATTAAGAATTACTAACTAGGCAATCTTCAAAATGTGTATGGGCTTTTAAATTTATGCAATACAGGTTCCCAAAATATACTTACAGCAAAAATTACTTCTATTTTGTGTAACACTTTTATTTTTGTGGTATAGTCTTTCTTGGCACTTCAAAAAACATTTATTAAACTATTTTGGCAGTGAGCCACACAAGGGTAGGTAACCAAACACTTCTGTAAAAGATGGAGGTATTGAGGAGTGTCTTAAAGGTGGAGACAAAGGCAGAGAGGTTAAGGAGGGAATTACAAAGAATAAAGCCTCAGGTGTTGAAAACACATCTATTAACAGTGAACATAGGTGAAAGGTGAGAGTTGTGGGAATGCAGGTATCTCAGAAAGTTATAGGGCTAGAAGAGCTATGAGAAAGAAAGGAAAAAAACTTGAAAACAATGTTGAGAGTTTTAAAATTGAAATGTTACTTAACACAAAGTTAATTTTGACTATCTACATACACACAGTTACAATAACCTGGGATCTGTCAGTAGTTTATTATCCATTATTAACCAAGAAAATCTTTCCTTATGATCAAAATAATAAGGAATTTCTTTTGAATCTCATGGAAATCATTCTCCAATCTGCTAATCAGTTTGGTTGCATTTTAAATGGAATGCAAATTATTTTGTTTTTAGTGACTTAACTGATGTAATTTGAACATAAAATATGTCAAGTGGCCAAGTGACAATTTATCTTTCACTTCTGACATAACCCACAAGTTACTTTCAACTTTCAGTTTCATTAAATCATCTTTTAGTAAGTATAAGTAATATCCCACCATTGCTAACAACATATTTCTTTACACACTTATTTGAATGAATTTGCCCTTCTTTCACTCACCCTTTAGAAAAAATGACAACATTTTGAGTTGGAGGATTTCAGATGATTTAAGCAAATACTAAAATATACGAAGGACAAATGGTAGATTTAATCCCTTTAAATCCTATAGTTTTGATGTAGCATTTAAAATGTGTCCTGTTGTATTCAAAATAAACAAAAAAATCAGCTCACAGTAGTGCAGCATGTAAGTAATCTTTTAAGATTAGTGTAGGATGTTCGGGGATTTTTTTCATCAGGCTTTGGGATTGTTTTCACAGATCCAGGGTCCCCAGATTAGATTAATACAGTTTAATACAAATTAATACAATATGCTATTGGCTTTAACCATAACCTATGTACAACTTCCACTTTCATGAATTATCCTATTGGTAATTATAAGTAATATCCTATCATTGCTAATGACGTATTTCTTTACACATTTGTTTGAATGAATTTGACTGCCATCCAATTATATTTGACTTTAATATTGCAGGAGATTGTTTGCCTTAAAATTGGTGTCAATGCATATCATTAACACTCTTCATTAGACATATAAGTTTTTCTGTACTGTACCATTATCCTTTACAAGTATATGTCAGTGCTAAAAGCTAGGTAGCTTAATATGAGTAATTGCAAAATTCACAAATTTCACCAGCATCCAGTTACTGTTGTATCATTTTCCATGCCTTTTTAACAGCAAAAATCATATTGTGTAACAATAAGTGGTTGCAGCTTGTACAATGTTAATGCAAATGGTCTTTGTGTTATCTGGTAATTTTCCCTTGATGGCAGGAAGGGAAGCAGCTGATGGATGAGAAGCCAGATTTTAAACCAGTTGTCTCAGAGAAACTGAATGAACTGCATGATCAGTGGGAAGTCCTGGATTCGACCACTAAAGACAAGGCGCACCGCTTGTTCCAAGCAAACCGGTCAGAGCTGTTCGCACAGGGCTGTGAAGACTTGAACAAATGGATGAATGAGCTGGAGTCACAGCTGCATTCTGAAGACTTTGGAAAGGACTTGACCAGTGTGAATATCCTGCTGAAAAAGCTACAGGTTATGACCTTATTCACTGTTTTTCTCTCTCTACATTCAGCCTGACCTGCTGAATGCTTCCATCATTTCTTATTTGTACTTAAATTAGTTGAGAGGTTCAACTGGATGGTTTGAAAATGGATTTGAAATTAATGACAAGTGCTGGTTATCAATTTACTTTTTTCTTTCCTGACTGGACATAAGAGCTGGCATTATCTCTCCCTAAATTTATGGCCAATTTTAGGAATTGAAGCATCACACAGGAAGGAGGATAGGCTACTTTGCCCCTCAAGCAGACATTACCATTCAGTGAGATATGGCTGATCTGTGACCTAATTCTACCCATCAGGCCTTCCCCTAAATGCTTTAATAACTTTAGTTAACAAATAAATATCAACCTCCAACTTAAAAATCAGTGATTTACTTCAACTCTGAAATGATGTATTAATGCAAATAGCAACAATTCATAAATATTGGGAAAAGTATTTTTGGGATATTTTTCCTATGAGACTGCTATTTAATTCATGTTGAAATGGCAATAAACTAGAAGTGACTTCAGGTGCTATGAAGCAGCAGGAGAATTTTATAGCAACCATAGATGCCAATGAAGGAAAAGTCATTATGGCATTCCGTGACAGCAACTGATACTTAAAGAATAGCATTTCAGACTTTTACCCAACTGTGTGTTTGGGAGTGTTTCTTAACTTTACTCCTGTGATCATCCTGGGACCATACCATGCTCTCTGGTCCTCTCCCCAAACAGCAACAAGTTTTTCTATCTCTCCCTCTATCCCAATGGTTCCTTGAATATTTTGAAAACTTAAGTCACATCACCCTTTAACCATCTAAATTCTAAACACAATCCTAGTTTGGCTTCTTTTTCCTTATAAGTTAACTCTTATAAGACAGATACTATTCTGGTGAATCTATTCTGCATTCTCTCCAGAGACATTACACCCTCCCAAAAGTGCAGTGCCCAGAAATGAACAAAATGCACCAAATGTGATCTAACCAGGACTTTGCATCACCGTACAAAAGTTCTACCCTCTTGTGTTCCAGCCCTCTGGATGTAAAGACAAGAATTCTCTATGTTCTATACCTATAATTTCAAGAACCTACAGACATGGACTCTCATTCACTTTTGACCTCTACTTCTTTTGACTTTTCACCATTTAGAAAATACTCTGCTCTTTCTATTTAGGTATTTCTTCATCTTGGGTAAGCCCCCCGGGATTGAGGAATACCTGCTGCTACTCTAGCTCTGTGGGTTCTGAGGTATCTGATTTTGCAACTTGCAGATTTTGCCACAGCTGGGGCAGGAAATATTTGGCAGCACAGACTTAAGTTGATGATTTCCCAACTGTCAAAATTGAAACTCCTTTGCCACAGTTTTGACTATTGATTATTTTTTCAGTTAAGTCTGTCAATCATAGTTAATTGGTACAATTAATTCAATGGCGAATTACAGCATATACCTTTAATAGATTAACAGAATAAAAGTGGCAGAGTGGTGCCTCTAGTTGAGCTGCCTCATGATATAAATTCAACCCTAATCTCTGATGCTGTCTGTGAAGAGTTTGCACTTTTTCTGTGACTGTGTGGTTTTCCTTCAGGTGGTCTGGGTTCCTCCCATGTCCCATAGAAAATAAAGACCCTGATAAAGTGCTTATGAACCTCAATTTCAATTGGTACTGATAAAGCAAACAAAAACACTTTAGAGGGGTTAAGAAAAGATATTATAATTAAGTAAAATTTCGAAGGCAAAAAAAATGAGACTGCATTGAGACTAATCAGAGTGTGTTGAAGATTCACACATTCCTCATTAAAGATGAATGCTGTACTTTGTAGTTGATCAAGGTGGAATAGTGGATAGTTTTATAACAAGCCTTGTACAAGTTGTACGGAATAGTTCTCAAAGTATTAAAGAAAGTCAAACTAAACTCAATGGTTGCCAACATTTTGTGCAATGCACAACAAACAACTCAAAAATAAAGCTTTGATTTTTTTGGGCTTTTGAAAAATCAGTTTGAGAAATGATGGAAATTGACAAGAGGATCTGCTGAAAATCTATTGGAGAACATTGTCAAACACCACCCACTAGTGGACAAAGGGTGTACACAACCAAAAGTTGCTTGAAGATGATCCTGTAATTTTGCACTGGAGCTGTACTTAGTTAGAATAATTATTTTTCAAGCCCCTCTCAGGTGTTTTTGTTTACTTAATTAATACTGCTTGTGATAGAAATTCATAGATGCATGATCACAGCATGAATTTGCTGTGGCACTCATTATGGCAATTCCAGCATCATGAATTTGCTGAGTGCACGTTGATCAATGTGCCAATGATCTGCTGTGATGTTTCATAACACTTGGGTATCAGACTGTGGACCTATTCAAATAAGAACAGCTTATTCTATTATTATCACGTAAAAAGGTTCTATGTTGGCTTTACTCATATAGATTTAGAAAAATTATCTCAGGAATTGATAGTCGTGAACTGCTGGGTAAACTCCACGTGGACTTTTGTTGGTAATCACTGTAGTCTTACAGTTGTGTACCTTGTCTATTATTACATTTAAGAATGATTACTTTTCCCGAAGTAATTTTATGGCACTCAAGTCTGCTTCCCTGAAAACTCTTCAGCACTATCTGTTATTTTTGTTTTTCTGACAATTTAAAAATTTCTTTTAAAATGATGAAAGAGCTAATGATTTTCACAGAATATGGGACCTGATAAAAGCTGATTGACAATCAACCATACACTTGATGTGATATCTAACCACTGGCCAGCGTTCTTGATGCATCAGAGTCTTATTTCCCTTTTATCCAATCGGATATATGAACAGATTGTTTTTTGTTGTGAACAGATGATGGAAAATCAAGTGGAAGTGCGACAAAAAGAGGTGGAGGATCTTCTAAGTCAGGCCAGACTTCTCTCCCAAGAAGGACAACTGGAGACTGATGGGAAGGAAAAGAATATGGGAAAGAGATTCTCACAACTGATGGGCCCTCTGCAGGAACGCCGTCAAAATCTTCTCTCATCAAAGATGCATTTTCAGATTTACCGGGATCTGGAAGATGAATCTGTAAGAAATTACAGTTAATTTTTTTCAGACAGATCAATTAAAATAGTAGATTGCACAGATATTAATTACTTTTGAGAATATTTACACCACCTTATGTTCTCTCTTAGCTTTGGGTGAAGGAACGGATGCCCTTAGCTACAAGCACAGACCATGGCCACAATCTGCAGGCAGTGCAGCTCTTAATGAAGAAGAATAAGGTAGGTCATATTAATTGAAAACTTACATCAAGCATTTCAATGCAATTCTGTACATGAAATATTGAACTCAAAAAATAACCATTTTTTGTCAATTGCTTTTAAAATGATGAAGATTATTTTAACCAATATATGTCTGACAAGAAGTCTTCCTTGCTAAAGATTAGGCACTGGACTGCCCAGAGCTAAGGCTTATGTTGTTTTGTTTCATCATTGTGTGTGAGTTGCTCCATCTTGCAAGTTACCTCAGAATCAAGTCTGATGCCCAGTATTGCTGTAAAATTGTCATGTAAAGGACTTCGAAACATTGTGGTTTTCATCATAATCCCTTGCTAGTTAGACTTGTTAAAGAGGAATTGAGACAGAAAATTAAAGTGACAGAAAGTCTTGCCTTTACAATCATACTATAACTCTCATTTCTGTAGATTAAATCCCCTGAAATTTCTATAGAAAATTTCTTCAGGTAAGCCGGATCTGAGGTGATTGACAAGGCTCAGCACAGCACAGGGTTCTTGCACTTGTACGTTGTACACCTCCAGGTTTATGGGCTTTTGAAGAGGTTGGATGTTTGTGAGTGCCAATGACATTCAAAATATTCAAAAACCTAATGACTTAAAAAGTTTAAAAAAAATTAAAACACCTGCTTGAATTATTCTGTGAGGTAAGATAGAATGTTGATGAGGAGAATGCAGTTGATATTGTCAACAGAGATTTTAAAAAGGTATTCAGTGAAGTCTATTACAAAAAAGTGCAATGGTCAGCAACAACATGTGAAAGCTTAAAGGCAGAAAGCAGGGAGTTGACGTAAGATTGTTTTTCCAGACTGGAAGATGCAGACAGTAGTGTTTCCAAGGACCAGTGTAGCACAACTCCTTTGTTTTTATATAAATAACTTACAGGGGAAGGCAAGGTAGAATTTCTAAACTTGTGGATAACACACAGCTTGTAAGCCCAGTATACTGTGTAGAGGAAGATAATGGACTGCCGTAGCATGGCAGAATGGGGAGATGAGATTCAGATGAAATTTTGAGAGAAGGGTGAAGGAGTTCACTTTGGCAGAAAGAATAAGAGACAATACAAACTAAATGATACACAGCTAAAGGGTGAGAAACAAAGGACTGCAGATGCTGGAATCTGGATGAAAAACACAATGATGCTGGAGGAACTCAACAGGCCAGGCAGCATCCGTGGAGAAAAGCAGGCGGTCAACGTTTTGGGTCAGGACTCTTCTTCAGGACCTGTTTCATATATATATATATATATATATATATATATATATATATATATATATATATGACTTTTTTTTGTCTTGTGCCCTCTTCTGAGAGGATAATTAATAACAATTTACAGTTCATGGTTACTCAGACTTCAGAGGTGCACGTGGTTAACCCCATTATGTTGCTGCCATGACTTCTCTTTTGTCTCCACAGACTTTACAGAAGGAAATTCAAGGGCATCGGCCACGTATAGATGATGTGTTAGAAAGGGGAGAAAAGATGATTGCGAATCAAAGACCCGATGCAGGTACTATAGAGGAGCAATTGAAAGAGTTAAAAGGATTGTGGGACAAACTACAGGAAGAAACAGAGAAAAGACAAAAGCGTCTGGAAGGTACAAATGAAGCCCAGCAATATTATCTTGATGCTACAGAAGCTGAAGTTTGGATGAGTGAGCAGGAGCTGTACATGATCTCTGATGATAAACCAAAGGTACCTGTTTAACTTTCGGCTTGTTATCTTACTGTTACATGTTGGATACCCAGGGGGAGTTGGTTGTTAAAGAGTTAATAATCAGATTTCAGTAGTTTTGCTAAAACATGCATCCAGCATAAACAGGAATACTTGGAAATGTCCTGAAAAGAAAGGAAAACCTGTCTTATGTAAAGGAATGTTTATGTAAGGAAACAATTGAAGGTAACAACGTCGACCGTGGATGATCAAAGTATAATCTTAGGCACTAGGATAAAAAGCAGGTAGGGATCTTTTAAATATGGATGTTAAATATTAAATTTAGAATGATTATTAATCAAACCATCCATTAAAACAATTCAAGCATATTCAAGCCAGGAAAACTTATGAGTAAAGTAATTTAAAGTCATTTATAACTCTGCATGAATAAACTACTTTCAAAGGTACCAGGGCACAGTTATCTCATGGGGTCTTATCTGTGATATGCAGCCTCGATGTCAACTTTATCTGCTTTATCTGCCTGGACCTCATCTGCCTCTTGGACTCAACACCATTAACCACCTCCTGCTCAGAATTTCTCTGCATGTAGGGGTCTGAACACACTGACACTCTGCACCAAGAGGAGTCAAGTGAGGCAGAGTGGATTGAGCAACATGTGGACCTCAGGGTTGTGCAGCAGTTAGTGATGCTGCCTTATAGCTCCAGTGACCCAGGTTTGATCCTGATGTCTGGTGAAGCCTCTGTGGAGTTTACCCATTCTCCTTGTGACTGCAGGTGCTCCAGTTTCCTTTCTCATCCCAAAGACATGCTGATTGGTGGGTTAGTTGGCTATTGTAACTGAGCTCATAGTGTAGTTGAGTGGTAGGAGAATCAGGTTGGAGTTCATGAGCAGACGAGAGACAATAGTTTGTAGTAAATGAATGGGGAATGGGACTGATGGGAGTGCTCTGAGAGCCAGCACAGACTTGATGGGATGAATGGCCTCTTCCTATGCCATGAGAAAAAAGTAATATAAAAAGTAAGGTTTTCTATCACTGAGGTCCATCACCAGAACACCCTGATGGACTTGGATGGCTCATCAAATTCAAAGGCTTTCAAACAGTTTTGAAATGTCTCTGATGGACAGAGTCATTGAAGACTATTCGAATAGACTTAGCCGATTTAAAACTAAAAATGATTAATACATTTAGAAAAATAAAAAGAGTAAATATATTTAATTAAAACAGATGTGAAAATGCTAACAAATAATTGAAAACATTGAGCTGATTTAACTCAAACACCTACCTAGACTTCTTTTCCACAGTGCTGGCCGCTCCATTCAAATGAATTGGCTTGTCGTTGATATGCAGGTCCTCACTAGATGTAAAGATGAGGAGTCTGATGTGAAGTGAAGCCTGCCCCTTTTCACCACATTAGTGCTCTACCACTCGACCCAACAGTGAGCTGAGCAGTGGAACGGGAGATCAAATACATTAGCATCTGTGTTGAAACCAATTTTATTGATGCTTTGTCCAAGTGGTTGGCCCAACAAGACACAGAGAGAAGCTGCTGTTTTATCTGTCTAATTTCCTGAAGGAATGTTGAAAACCATGGTTTAAAACATTTTGGGCTGAATCATGTTTTCTTGAATTGGTCTCATGCAACTCCCTCTTCAGAACATCAGGAGGCACGATTTGATTTTCATTGGTCATAAGGTTATGCAAATCACCACAAGGAGACTGTACCCTGGTATCTCAGGTTGGTTTTAGATTAGTACCATATATGCACTGACACAATAGAGAGGGACCAGAAAGACATGTTCAAGACACACTTTCAGGGCTCCCATTAGTACGTCATTTTGTTTTACTAATGACTGTGGACAAGTAATTTACTCATCAGTTCCTTGTTATTTCATCCAAAAATCTGAACTGGCAGGCAGTCACCAACAAATAAAATACTGAATATCTGAGTAAAAATCACAAGGATTACTGATGAAGTTGCAAATAGATTCAATAACCCTCACTGGTAATAGTATTAGTTGATCTTTCTTACAGGTTTCTAACCTCTTTTTAAATGGACATTACATCCACCATCCAACACAAATTATATAATTTAAGGTTTAAGCAGCTTACAATTATATTTAAACAAATTATATTATTTTTGCAATGTCACCAAATTTAAACATTAATTTTGTATAGCTATGTATTTAAAGTCAATATTAAACTTGGTGAAGTTGTAACCTGCAATAATGGATTATTAGTTTTAGGTAATAAAATGTAAGAGTGAAAAGATTTTATTAAGCAAAAAGCCTGTTTGATTCCTTGGCTGTTTACTTACTCCTCTGTAAATATTGTTCTTGAATGCTAAGTGAATGCATTACCTGGCTCTGCATTTTCATGAGCTACTCCATCCAATAGGCCAGGCAGGAAGCACATAGATGTGTGCTTTTCATACCCATATGGTGCTGTAATATCAGGTTGCATGCCTGAGCTGTTTCTATATCCATATTTGACATGCTCATTAAACTTGACTTCGCTCAACTAAATTCGTCTGTTGGATAGGCCAGCTTGCAGTAATCACCATGAAGAGAAGCTTGAGGAACCTTCCACTGATATGTAATATCTTGAACATGTTCATCCAAGATAGAAATCTCCAAGGAATGTCCACTATTTATCTTTTCTCTGGGTTCTCTAGGATGAAGCTAGTGCAACTTCGATGTTGAAGAAACACCTGACCCTGCAGCAGGCTATCTTGGATTACGGAAAGACTATTCAAGAGCTTGCAGACAGGGCTCAGAAGCTTCTTGCTGAAGAGCACCCGGAGGGGTGAGTAGCAACACTGTAATGGTCTTAAATCTTCAAAAGTCTATCAAACTATTTGATCCCTGCAGATTATTTATGTTTATTTTATGCCAACATTGTGCTAGTGAGTTAGATATTTTTTCTATTGATGTTAAGTGCACTGGTTCGTGGATTAGAAATTTACAGTTAGTAGGAAGAACAGAAGGGAGTAAAGTACACATGTGGTGCACACTGGTGTAACTCAGCTTTTAGAGGATCCAACACTAAGAACCATATTTTCCAACACATAGTTTGTGAAGAATAAATACCAGGTTTAATGGTAATAAAAAACAATGAAAAAAAAGTGATCATTATTTACTTTTAAAAGGAACTCCTTTCTGCATGTTCCTGTTTGAATAGTTATCATCAATCACAGGGCAGTGGGGTCCACATGTAAATTAAAGGCCCCGGTTAACCACTGTCTTTCACTTTTGATATTTTGCTTTTGCTAAGTTGTGACAGGGTTATGTTTGCAAAGTTTGTATTGACGCAGTTCCAGTCTAGAAACTTACAGGTGCTACTTAAGGTGCATTAATCAACTGCAGCATGATATTGCATTGACCATTTTGGTTGTGAGCCTGAGGCCCAAGGTGACGGATGCTACTGGATCAGCTTTATGAGAGGAAGGAAGTCACCTTTACTTGTTGTGCCAGTAGAGAGTGAAGGAAAGTAAGTGGGACACTCCTCCAAGGCTAGGAGCAGGCCTGCTCGTCACTGGAGTGGGTGGGGTGGGTGAATTTCGAATACTGAACATGACTAGTTGGAAGAGAGGGAGGTTGAGAAAGGGTCTTTGATTAGGGTATGAGCAGTGATGGGTGGTGGGCTAGTATCAGGTGATTGGTGTGTGGGGATAGGATTGGATATTTGTTCCTCAGGCAAGAACAGATTGGAGTGATCTGATAGATGAGGGTGTACATGATCAGTGCCTAGAGGGTGAGTTTGGGGAATTGGTGGGTGGAGGTCAGATAATTGATCATGAATGGGGAGGGTGACACCAGTAAGTCAAAAGAGATAATACCATCTGATTTTCATTGTTGAAGTACACTTAGTCATCCAATAGAACTCTGGTATCCACTGAAACCTGAGGATCCAATTTGCTCATTTTAGCAAAATACATACAATTAACCCTACTTTACACTATCTATATTGTGTACTCCAAAGTGTTGCCATGATATTCTGGTCAAACAGAGGGCCAATAATGTCCTTGACCTTGAGCAGAGAATGCAGTAGACTTGAAGGCGTGTTCTGTTTATTTTTCCACCTGTCCCACTATGCAGTTGCAGTGCCTGCCATTAGTTGCATACCTAAGATACCTGAATGAATCATGTGGAGAATTGGTGATCAAAGTGTAATCGGAGGAACAGAAGTACCCTGTTTTGTATGTTGAACCAGCCGCATTATTTTTAGCAGTGATGATATCCCATTTGTCTGCCTTTGCTTCCACAGCATAATACTTGCCATATTTGCCCAATTAAGTAAAAACAAAAAATGCGAGAACAACTCAGCAGTTCAGGCAGCATCTGTGGAAAGAGAAACAGGGTTGATGTTTCAAGTCAAAGGCCCTTCGTTAGACCCTCCACCACTAAGTAATATCCAACTACACTGAGTCCTCAACACACCAACAGGTTACTTAGCCTATAAACAGTCCTACAATTGAGTTAATGGTCTCCCTCAGCCTCTCCACAAACATCTGATTCAAGTAGCCTCAGGGGTTGTGCAAGAGGAGGGGTTGGAGCAGCATGCAGCACAGCACTCCCCTTCTCCCATTGTTTCAGCCTGTTCTTGCCCCACCGAACTTATTTCTGCCGACCTTGGCTCAAAGCTTTCTCCTCTGGTCCAGTCCCCTGCCACTTATATCTGTGACACCTTTGAAGCCCAACACCATATTGACCATTTCCAATTCCCTGGGGTCAACAGGCTCATCTTTACCATGTAGGTACAATTCCTTTATACCACCATCTCACATCAGGACAGTTTGGGGGCCCTCCACTTCTTCCTGGCCCAGCCAGTTCTTCTCCACCAACATGCTAATTCACCTGCTGAATTTGTTCTCACATTTGCTCCAATGATGAAAATTTCTGTACCAGTGTCTCTGAAATATCTCCCTTCTTCTTGTACATGCCCTCTTCTCCAAGACGCACAAGGGTAGAGTTCCCCTGGTCCTTATCTTCCACTCCTTCGACCACTACAATCAACAGATTATTCTCCACAACTTGCACCACTTTCAAAGAGATACCACCACCAGACACATCTTCACCTCTCCTTCCCTTTCACCATTTTGCTGGCATCACTTCCATTGTGACTCACTGGTCCACTCTTTCATTCCCACCAACTATCCACATTCTTATGGCACTTTCTCTTGCAACTGCAAGTTCCCACCATCCAGGGATCCAAACAATCTTTCCAGGTGAAGCAGCAGTTCACTTGCACTTTTTCCAATGTAATGTACTGCACTCAATGTTCATAATGTGGTCTCTTCTATGCCAGAGAAACCAAACACAGATTCAGTGATCACTTTGCAGATCGCCTACGTTCAGTCCACAGAGCAACCCTGAGCTTTCTGTAACCTGCCTTTTTAATTCTCCATCCCACTGCCACTCTGACCTATAGGTCTGTGACCTCCAGTACTGTTACAATGAGGCCCAATGCAGACTTGAGGAACAGCACCTCACCTTCCATACGAGCACTTTGCAGCCTTCTGGACAATATTGAATTCTATAACTTCAGGAAACTTGATTTCTGCCTGTATCAGTCATCCATCTGTAATATTGTCTCAGCTTTTTTACGTCTGAGAGTGGAGGACATGCCTCCCTGCTCTGCATTTTGCAACTCCCACATCCTTTTATGTTCTTTGTCAATGTTCACACTCTCTAACTCCTCTCATTGACCAGTTAGCCTTGTTTATTGCTTATCCCCATGGTTGACTCAATTTTACCTAATCAGAGACAATCCCCCTCCTTCACCCTCCCTGCAGCTTAAGAAGCTTCTTTTCACTTTTTCCCAGTTCTGATGAAGGGTCTTTGACCTGAAACATTAACAGTTTCTCTTGCCACAGATGCTGCCTGACTTGCTGAGTGTTTCCACCATTTTCTGTCCTTATTTCTTGATGCATTTTTGTCTGATTTAGCTGGATTTTTAGGATGTGGTCTTCAATCAGGATTTCTCTTCCAGAGGGATGTGTTGTTCCTAATCTATCTTTTTTTTTTATTCCTTCTGCGTATTTTGAGCAAGTTCATCTGGTGATACTTCTTATGGTTCTAGAAATCCTCACCTTGAGAAACAGTCTTTAAGCAAGGAGCACACCCTGCAGGTCTATCAGCCCTGTTGTACTCATTGCTAAGGAGTCAACAGTTAATATTTATATGATCAAATCTGTTGCTTCTATTCCAGTTCTAAGGCCCTTAGACTCTTCTTTGAGGCTAAACTATCTTAAAAGTTAACCACACTCTAATACTCCATGCTCAGGAGACTTATTTCACTTGGATTTTCCAGATGGCAATGAAGTATGTTCACGTATCAATATGATATAACTCACAAGATATTATCGGACTCAGTAACTGATAGTTTGATTCATTTACAGTGAACAGATCATTAGGCGTCAGGGGCAGGTGGACAAGCTGTATGCAGGACTCAAAGATCTAGCAAATGAGCGTAACAAAAAATTGGAGGATATGCACAATCTCTTCCAGTTGAACCGTGAGGTAATGGATCTGGAGCAATGGATTGCAGAAAGGGATCTAGCAGCATCTTCACAGGAACTAGGACAAGACTTTGATCAAGTTACAGTGAGTATTTCATCATTCATTTGCCGCATTAATAAGAATAATCTTAATAAAATTTATCAGATCGCAACTTTTCAAGCACTTTAGCTTTTTTGTGCTTGCAATCAATTTACTGAGAAAAGCTTGATTTCATTTTGGTTCCTTTTCAATATTTTATGAATACTGTGGGCTCATGGGTTGAGATCAGGACAAGCACTACAGAAAACAGAAAGAAAACAGGGGTTGGTGAAACAAAGGAAGAAGAAAAAGTTTTGAACAGAAATGGTCAGCCTTTACTTACAATAAAGTTATCCCATAACAAAATTTGAAAAATGAGCATCATTAAACTCCAGTTGGTTAAAGAAATGAAGTGAACAGTTAAAGTGGTAGCCACAGATTCTGATCATAAAATCCTGGCAGTATTTTCAGAACTTGTGCAGAATCCAGGTCAGATATGTTAAAGAGAACCATGTTTTATTTGGTATCAAAACAACTGCTGGCTTACCATTGTTTTACTTTTCACTTTCAGATGCTGAGGGAAAAGTTCCGTGAGTTTGCTCGGGATACAGGGACAATTGGTCAGGAAAGAGTGGACAGCGTGAATATGTTGATCGATGACCTTATTGATTCAGGTCATTCAGAGGCCGCTGACATTGCAGAATGGAAAGACAGCCTGAATGAAGCCTGGGCTGATCTGTTGGAATTGATAGACACTCGAACACAGCTGCTGGCCGCCTCCTACGAACTCCACAAATATTTCTATGATGGCAAAGAGCTTCTGAGCCTGATCCAGGAAAAGCACAAGGAGTTGCCAGAGGAGCTGGGCCGTGATGCAAACACAGCAGAATCTTTCCACAGGATGCACAACACATTTGAACGTGACATCCATTCCCTGGGAATACAGGTACTGTACAATGTCACTAACATATGATAGAAATGAATACATAAGTTCTGTTAAATAGGAACAAAGTGACTGTGAAAATGATATCAGTTTCACTCATTTGATACAATCTTATTTTGGGACACCATGTCGAAGTAACTTGAGATGTAACATATAGTTAGTGTGACATGCTTGATAGAACTTGGTTCCCAGAGCTTGCTACCATTTGAGGGTTTAGACATCTCATAGTTGGGTCTGTTACAACCTATTTGAGAATGATTGGTTGCTATGATTAGTCAACAACTCCATTAGTCTAGCAGTCTGGTGTGTGCATGATTACAAGCCAGGTTGACTTTGCTTTTTCTTTTGTTTACTCTTACTTGTTTTCCTATATATTGTGATAAAATAAAGCCTTGTACGCCAGGTGGTAAATAGTTTTTGGTGCATATTTATACTTTGATTCATAAAATGCTACTTGCACTCTTTTTTCTTCTGGTTCATTTTATGTGTTCTGTTATGGAGATTCTGCACTAATTAAAAACCTGGCAGAATATCAATCTTTAAAGAAAAGAGGCTGAAATTTTAGTTCTGAATTTGCTTCATTGCTAACCCCATTAGCTTATAATTTAGAAATTGATTGAAGCCTTAAATAATGAGCTATTGGCTCTGTGGACTCTCACAAATGTCTCCCTCTGGTGTATGTTGTTGTCATTGATATAGCTTTCATTTAATGAAAGGCTATGGTGTACATTTTAAGGACAGTAGCAAGATTTTAAACAGCATCTCTCTAGAATTTATATGATTAAAGTTACATGCCCAATTACAGTTAGAACAACAGGGTAGGCAAAACATAGTGTCTTGACTTTATCTTGGCTGGATAATACAATGGATCTTCGTTTTAATAGGTTCAACAGTTCCAAGATGATGCAGGACGTTTGCAGACAGCATATGCAGGGGATAAAGCTGCAGCAATCCAGAAACAAGAACAGGAGGTGGTTGAGGCCTGGAAGGCACTTTTGGATGCTTGTGATGGTCGACGTACCCAGTTAATTGATACTGCTGATAAATTCCACTTTTTCAGTATGGTCCGGGATTTGATGTCATGGATGGAAAGTATAATAAGGCAAATTGAAACAGAAGAAAAACCACGGTAATTTGGAATTTCTTATTCATTAATGATGAGGCTGTGGCTGCCTCCAGCAAGCATCCATTCTCCAATTATAATTCCCAGGTGTCCTTGAAAAAATAGTGGTGGACCTTTTTCTTGAACTTTGTGTGGTCTTGGTGCTCCCAGTATTATTGAATTGTGAGTGCCAAGATTTTAACTAGGTGGTTGCAAAGAAACAGCAAAATATTTCAAGACAGGATATTGTGGTGTGGAAATTACCTTATAAGTGATGACTTCCAAATGCAATTGATACCCACGTCCTTCCAAGTAACTGTCAGATCTGGTTATTTTCGAATCCGCAAGTTCTTTCAGGAGTCCAAGAATGAGCTGAAAACAACTTGGTGCTTCACAAAGTTTTATTGGAAAAGTTTAAAACAAAGAAACAGTCACAGAGCACATGGCACTGGCTTTACTACTAGGAGATGAGCTGAGACAAAGGAACTAAAAATGAGCTCGGGCCAGGGGAAAGAGAGCAAGAGAGAGACAGAGGCAAGAGAGAGTGAGAGCAACAGCAAGATAAGCAAGAGAGTTATTAACAAAAAATGACACCTTTTATACCTAAGATAAGAGGTACTCCTTAGCTAACAATAGTTCAATCAGAAAACCTGTTAGATACCTGTGGCAAAACCAACCAATGAGAAAACACATATTCACCTGATGGACAAACCAATAAGCTAAAAAGCGGTTATACCTTGTACAGCCACTTGAGGTATATTAAACACTATACATGTTAAAAAAAACTACTTAAAACAGTCGAATCCAACAATCCCCCCTTTCATTCTAAATCACACATTTAGAATTATTACATCTGAAAATTCAGAGGCAGAAAAGACTTCAAATATGCACAAGAATATACACATGTCCTTCAAAGCATTTGTAGCCTTATGTCATGGTTAGGCAGATCAGTGGATGCACGAGTTTGAATAATTCTGCTAATGATCACCTTTAAACAAGTAATAAAGATATAGATTATGGTAAGGCATATCAGTATGAACATTATGACTCATGCTATTGAGTAACCCCAGGTTCCGAGACTGGAATGAATCCAACCAAAAAGATCCCATCCATCAGATTGATGTATTTTAGTTATTTCCCTATGAATGTGATCAGCCAAATTAGTTATGTCTTCGGATTCATCAGGTATGTAAGTACAATACTCCTTGCCTATGGCAGCACATGTTCCCCGCTTAACTGCTAAAAGATCTAATGCCATATGATTTTGAAGAACCATCTTACGCATGGCGACAATTTCTGTTGTTACCTTTCCCAATGCTTCAGCAGTGTCATTGCTTACTTTTTCTAAGGCTGCAGCAACATTTTTAATCTCTCTTGCTCTCTTGCCTCTATCTTTCTCTTGCTCTCTCCCCCCTGGCCTGAGCTCATTTTTAGTTCCTTTGTCTCGGCTCATCTCCTAGTAGTAAAGCTAGTGCCATGTGCTCTGTGACTATTCCTTTGTTTTAATCTTTTCCGATAAAATTTTGTGAAGCACCAAGTTGTTTTCAACTCATTCTTGGACTCCTGAAAAAACCTGCAGATTCAAAAATAACCAGGTTGGACATCACAGAAATCATCGTCAGGAGAGATGCTGTTGATGATACAAAGTTGAAAGGGATGTTATTTGTACCACCAAAAAGAAATACAATTTTAAATTTTTAAATTTTATTTACAGCGTGGTAGCAGGCCCTTCCGGCCCAACGAGTTCGCTCCGCCCATTTTTTAAACCCCAAATTAACCTACCAGTACGTCTTTGCAATGTGGGAGGAAACCGGAGCTCCTGGAGGAAACCCACGCAGGCAAAGGAGAACGTACAAACTCCTTACAGACAGTGACGGGGATCGAACCCTGATCGCTGGCGCTGTAATAGCGTCACGCTAACCGTTATGCTACCATGCCGAACATAAATCACAAATATTAACTGTAATAGTATCAAAATGCTGTTCAATTGTGATTAATTTTCATGAGTTAGAAGTAAATTTAAACAATTGATTGCTTCACTTTATTTTCTTCCTATATATAAAGTAAACAGAAAATGCTGGAAAAACTCAGCTGGTCAGGCAGCATCTGTGGAAGAAGAAACAAAGTTAACACGTCAAGTCTGAAACCCTGCATCAGAACTGATGAAGAGTTTCAGACCCAAAACATTAACTACTTCTCTTTTCTACAGATGCTGCCTGATCTTCTGAGTGTTTCCAGCATTTTCTGTTTTTATTTCAGATTTCTAGCTTCTGCAATATTTTTATTGTTATTTTCTTCCTTCCACAGTATTACTTGTTCTTGTACATTCAAGTAATCTGAAGAACTGGTTCCATTTAAAACTGTCTCTGATCTGTCTTCACAAGAAATGCAGTTTTTCATTTCAGTCACATACACACTAGACTAAGTGTGCATGCTAGAAAGGAAAAACAAATAACGCTAGAGAATAAAATATTTGAATGTAACAACAAATTCTTTCAAAACAAATATAGAAAAACATGACCGACTTTGCTCTCACTTTTTCCCTGGAAATCTATGAGTATCACTTCATGTGCACTTTTAATCTCTGGGCTAAATGTCTGCTGGTGTGGAATACGTATTGTTCTCCAGCCTAATAAATGACTGTTATGCTCTGAAGAAGGATGTGTCTGTTGGACCTTACAATAGATAAAGCTAATCTACTCAGCTCAATGCATAAGAATCATATTCCTGCCTCAGTAGGATAATTTGCTGCAGGATAACCAAATTAGGTCACATCAGCTTAGTCACTGAATATCTTCTGGCTGTCTTTTTTGCTTGTTGAATCATGTATGGGATCTGGCTCTTGTCTCCAAGCTCCATATTAATTGCTCATCCCAAACTGCTCTTGAGAAGATGGTGTTAAGCCACCTTCTGGAACCAGTGCAGATCTTCTGTTGAAACACACTGATGTTATGCCCCCCACACTTCTGTTATTGTAGAGAGTTCAGTGATTTAGACCCAGCAATGATGAGGCATTATTTATCTGGAAGTGAGGTGATATTTAACTAACTCACAGAAGACAAATTATAGCTTAACAGTATGTTTAAATGGCAGCAGAGATCTCACTTCAGCACATTTGTTCACGATTGGGAGATGCGGACTATACAGACACTTATCCATGTAACCTCATTCCCCGAAATGGCTGTTACGGTATGTCTGGGGTATTTAAAAACAATATTACTGCTATTGATTTGACTGATCGCTCTTGCTTTGTCAATCCTGCAAACATTTCTTTAATGAGATAAATGTTGATCCTGAGTAGTAGGATAACTCCAGCTATTGTATTATCACCTTTGATTTGATTTGGAGTGCTATTTTTCTGTAACTCTTTTGAGTCCTCCGATTCTCTTTATCCAACCTGAAAGGAAAGATGAACAATTTGTTCCCATTGTTCTATTGCTGAACATCAAAGTCCTTGAGACTGCTTCATGGATGAATTTTCCTATTCATTCTCTGTGGAATAAATCCTGGCTTCCTTCCAAGCTCCAGTGATAGCACTGAGATTGGAAACTCACTGGGGCACTGTCGTCGTGAGCCTGCATCCTTGGCTCTGTATTATCCTTCACCGATGTCGCACATGATCTTTGCAACATTTCACAGGGCTCAGTGACAGAAAATGGAATCCGATTCAGTAAAGAGAGTCAATAGAGATAAATGGTTTCCAGCTGATCAATGCTTGCCACAGATTTGTAGAGCATGATAGATGATGAGTGCAGGCCAGGATGTTGGCTACATAATCTCAGAAGAGAAATCAGTGTGGGGGAGAATAATGTGGCTGCACAACCAATAGATGAAGTTTCATTTGTGTGGTATTTCCTATCCTTGCTCTTCATTATTCTTTGTTGCTGCTGCCATTTAAATTACCTCATGAAAGGAGTTATAGATGAATAATTCATTCTCATTTCACAATGCATTGCAAGACTGTGGAAAGTTAATTTTCAAATACAGTTGCCACGCAGTCAAGCAATGGCTTATCCATCATTCCCTAGTACCAATGTTAGTAATACAAACATGGTTCTATCAGGAGATACATGAGTGTCCTGCTTCTAGTTCTCAAGATTGGCATAAGAGTTTTACCACTTAGAGCTTTGCCAATGTGAAGCTAACAAAGAAATTCCAGTAGGTTGGAGGCCCAGGAAGGTGGGGTCCATTAGAGAGCGCACTCTGGGGGGTGGTGGGGGGTGAGTCGGTTATGGGAAGGATCAAGCCTGGAGGTGTCAGCAACAATAGAATCCCCGAAGACAGAGAGGTGCGGTAACAATGGGAGTCAGGAGACAGGAACATGAGCCAGGGTGGGCAGAAGGGTAGTGGCTCTACAGCAGTCAAGATAGTTGGGAAGCTGGGGGATGCCAGTTGTTGGAATTGTAAATCTGGGGATCAAGAGCGAGTCTGAGGCAGATTGGATTGGGGTCCATTTCCAGACAGAATTGGGGGTCAGAGAGTTTAAATGCTCAGTCGTGTCTCAGGCTGATAGAAGCAGTTTGGAAGTATAAGCAGGAGTCAAAGGGGAATTAGACACACCATTGAGTATCATGGGATTTTGACGTGGTACTGGGTGTTAGGTTGAATTTGTTTGGATGGTAATACAGAAGTGGGGATTATGGGTGGAACCACTGGATATCATGGCATTGAGGACAGGTGTTGGGAGCAAAACAACAGATGTCTTACACACTACAGCAGCACACTGTAAGTCAGGCTGAGACCTCTTGAATTAATGCGAAAGCAGGTCTCAACACTCTCTGCTTTGATGTGAATGGCTTATGTTGCTTGTGAGCCTAGTATGCACACAAAAATTCTGTGCAATTGATATCAGCATTATGCATAGGCAAAGGTTTGCATGCTAATGTATATCATTCACACAGAAAATCTTTTATTTAAAATCACTGGCTACGTGCAAACATTTCTGGCCCAACCTATAAGCATATGATTCTGATCTTTTCATTATAAGATAATTCCCCAGTGTTCAATGTTCAGTTCATTAAGGATACATGTAATTAGTCAATCATATATCACTTTGGCAATACTTCTAGCTGAATTAAATGTTCAATTATTATGTTTAATGACAGGGATGTCTCCTCTGTGGAGCTACTGATGAAATACCATCAGGGAATCAGAGCAGAAATTGAAGCCAGAAACAAAAATTTTGTGTCCTGTATTGACTTGGGCAAGACGATGTTAGCCCGCAAACATCATGCTTCTGATGAGGTGAGGATGGGCAGAATGTTGTCACGGGTTTTAAGCTTGTTTTCCTCTTTTTTTGTTGATGCACAGTGGATTGACTTCCAACATTAGCTCTCTTAAAGCTGAATTAAATAAATGATCTTTGTTTCCTGCTGAATGAAAAAAAAATGCATGCTGAAGACTTACAGTATATATGTTTGCTAGTTGTAAACTAACACATTATGGGAAACTTTCCGAGTACTTGTGGTGAGTGCATCATCCGCTTTCCGTGTGTTAGAAAATGATTTGTTGTTATTCACTGGTGGTTACCATGGTACTGTACACTTGATGCACAGTCAATTGACAGAATGTGGTCTGCAGTAAAATATACAGAGAGCATGAAGGCTACAGTATGTCACTCTTTAACACACAGGCTGATTTGTGCTCTAGGTTGTACTTTTATTTTGCCCTGATCCAAATGCACAGTAAGTGCCCTCAATATCTTGTTTCTAACCCTTTACCTGTCGGATTATTCTGTTTATCACCCACTTTGAAATAAATATTTTAATATGTATTAAAACAAGATAAAAGAAAGTAAGGTTTTTGAAGCAAAACCAATATCTGACATCCAAATAAATCAGTAACTTTCTCATTTGCTGCCATTGCTGATTTAATACTGCAGGGTATCTTTCCTTAATCTTCCATGAAATTTACTGAAGTATGTGCCATATTCAAATCATATAGTACAATGACAAGAATGCAAGGAATGTACCTGAAGTGAAAGTGCATCTGCAAACCTGCTAGATGGATAATGCTAGTGAAAATATTTATTTTATGTACTGCCTGTAACATTCCACTGCCTTTTGCCCTGTGCTCACTCTTCTGCAAGCTAAAATTTATTAAAGCTTGTTTCTGTAGTGAGGTTCAGGAGCTTATTTCATATCTGTTTGTTTATAAATTTACACTGACATTACTTTTCTGTACATAGTTTATAAAATGAAATTAGTTATTGAGTGTTTTTCTACTTGAACATGCCAGACTGTTAAACTCCATGTCTCATTTAGAAACCAGAGATATATCATAGTCTTGCATACACTTTGCATCTTCCTTTGTCTCATGATATGTCATATTTAAAATTCTTTCTGTAAAATTCAAGATGTCAAAGATGTGCACTGATGTCGACAAATCTTCATCTTTTTAGATTAAGGAGAAGTTGGTACAACTCACAGAGAACAGAAAATTGATGATGGATAAGTGGGATGAACGCTGGTACTGGTTACGCCTTTGTAAGTGAACCGCTGTTCTCATATTTGTCTTTTTTTGCCAAATCAATGCAATACTGAGGGGTCACTTCATTGTTGAATGTGCTATCTTTTGGATGAGATGTTAAGATTGGGCTTTCTCAGGTGGATGTGATAGTTTTCAGGGCACTGTTACGAAGAACAGAAAAGGAGTACTCCCTGAGTTCTAGTCAATACTAATCCTTCACTGAAGCTGAATATCAGGTGATTAGCTCATTGAAGTTTGAGCGAACTTGCTCATTGCCAATCCACTATAATATTTCCCTACACAGCAACTGGGTTTACATCTCAAAAGTGCTTAATTTCCTTTGGACTGAAAGAACTGAGTTACTTGAATTTTATAATCATCCCAGTTGCATTTGCATGATATTTTTGAGTGTTATGTTGTTTCCTGTTCTGGAAAAAAAAGCATTATCATTTACATAAACATTGACATGACTTGGACCGAATCAAAATTTAAATAAATTTTGAAGCTCTCTTTTGGAGGAAGCATTTCCTCAAAAAGTGTTTTCCATGTTGCTGGGACAGTTGACCACATTTGCATGGCCCTATGGAAAGACTAATATATCTCAATCATGTGTGAGATACTGCTAAAGAAATTATATATGCAAGAAGAAAAGGCATGCTGAAGTTGCAGGATATATATATTTAACATATGCGCACAAGTGTAGTGTAGCTGAGGGTGAACAAACAAGATGCATGTGTTCTAGCAGCTCTTTATGATTATCTATATTCCCTGCAAAACCTGCATTCAGAGCAAGTAATGTGTGCACTAGCACACATACACAAATTGCTGACAAGGATGCAACAAATAAACCTCGCTGGATACAAGAGAAAAATTGACAAACTTTATATCAGGCAAGGAGATTTACCCGCAGGCCAGCAATTCTGGTGACCGCGCTTGACAACTTAAGGCACTGGTAACATTGTTCAGGATAGCGGCAGTTCACCCTGAGTACCAGTAGGGATGGGCACAGGAGAGAATGCCAGGTAAAATTTTGCACAAGAAGGGGAAACAGTGGAGTGTGAGATGCTCCTGGGAAAATACTTCAGGTGAGGACTGGCACAAGTCTACAACACAGTATGGTGCAGGCACAGTATGGCTAGCAAAGTGACTTCAAGTGTATGTGCTGAGGATAAGAAAGCTCCTGATGGATGCAGCAACTTGGCAGATGCATGAGAAAAATTGGTGTAGTTAGTTGAATGAATTGTAAGTCATGGCCAGTGAACCCATAGCCATTGTAAAGGCATGGATAACTTTGCATGGTCTGCTGTGACGTCATCAACCTTGACAAGAACAGCAACAGAATAGGACAAAAAGGCTGTTCAAACTGAAAGTGAGACACAAGAGAGTTTTGCTGCTCCACTGCGAAATCTCTTCAAGGTATGCCTACCCTGAAGAAGTTTTCCTCCTCTCTTCGATGGGAGTTCTGTGAGGCTGTCTCTCACTGCTCCCCCTATGTGATCTCTGCTGCTCTCCAGCTCTTCGACCACGTGCTCACCTAGACTGGCTTCCACACCCACGTCTCCTTCCTGGAAAGGATGAAGGGTCTCAACCCAAAACGTCAGCTGTTTATTTCCCTCCGTAGATGCTGCCTGACCTGCTGAGTTCCTCCAGCATTTTTTGTGTGCATTGCTCAAACTGAAGCTGCCTTTGTGTATAGTTAGTCAGGTCTCCGAATCTGTCTCTCTCAGTTTTCTGGATTAAATTCCATCTGCCATTGCACTGCCCAACTTTCCAAATGATCTATGTTCTGCTGCATCCTTAGACAACCTTCTTTGCTGTTTAAGACTCCACCAATTTTTGTGTCATCTGCAGACTTACAAATCAGACCATCTGCATTCTCATCAGCACTGATCCCTGCAGTACACCACTTGTTATAGACTTCCTGTCAGAAAAAGACACATCCACCACTACCCTCTGCCTCTTATCACCAAGCCAGTTTGGATCCAGTTTGCCCACACACCTCGGGTCCATTGTGCCTTAACCTTCTAAAACCCCTATAGGAGGCCCTCAGCCCAAAGGCGGCAATTTTCCCCATTGAAAATTGTTTTTTTTTTCATATCTGTTTATGAGGTACTAAATACTTGGGTGGACCTGACCGAAGTACTTTTGGTCTACCTGAACCACAAAGAGAAACTGAAAATTTCTGCACCGAGTTTCTTTGGGAGACTGACTACAATTTAAATCTGTTAGATGAATATATCCAAGAGAAAGGACCAAGTTTTGTGAGATACCAAAGAAATGCCTTCGATACTATAACAGAGGTTATTTACAGTGACCAAGGAATCTTTTTCTTCGGATGTTTCTGTTTGAACGGGATAAACTTTCCTTGTTAATCTACTTTTGGCTAAAGTTCAAAGACAAAACATGATAGCCCTGGCCATGGCATCATCAAGCATTGACCAGTTGGGGGGAGATGGGGAACTGCATATTTGGTTTTTAAACTCCTTTTAAATTTGACAAATGTGGAGGCACCAACCATGTAACATTGGTTGGGGAACTGCAAAGGAAAATATTCTAACAGATTCTAAACATATTGTCTGGGATGAATGTACAATGACTCACAAAGCAGCAAGTGAAGATTAGATCAAACCTTGCAAGATCTTAGACACAGTAATAAACTAATGAGATGTCTTAATTTGGTGCTAGCTGGAGACTTTTGTCAAACATGACCAGTAATTCCATGAGGTACTAAAGCAGATGAAATGAAAGCCTGTATTAAAGCATCATATACTTGGAGAAATGTTCAATGATTACACTTGAAAATCAATACGTGAGCACATTTGACAGTCGATACATCTGCAAGTGAGTTTGCTTTGAATTTACTCAGATTAGGAAATGGGCAAGTTAAACATGAAGACTAAACAGGAATGATTTCAGTGAAAAGTATGGGCCGAATGTAATATCACTTCATGATCTGATGCAAGTTGTCTTCCCAAATGTCATTCAAAACTGTTTGAATTATCAATGGTTGCGTGAAAGAGCAATTTTAGCACCAAAAAATCACACCTTGAATAAAGACCACCTTTCAAAGTTTCCCAGACAATCTCTAAAATGTAAATCTATTGACAATGTGACAGACATTGATGAGGCTATACATTTTTCTGCTGAATTTTTAAACTCTCTGTCATCACTTGGTCTGCCATCACATAATCTTGAACTAAAACGACAAGCTCCTATCATGGTACTTAGGAATTTGGATCGGCCAATACTCTGCAACAGTGCAGTATTATCAGTTCAAAAATCACTATCATGTTTAATTGAGGGAACAATAATGACTGGTAATGCTGTGGGGAAAATGTCTTCATCCCTCGGATACCGGTAATCCCATCTGATAAACTTTTCTCGATTCAAACAACTTCAGTTCCCTGTCGAACTTAGATTTGCTATGAGCAAGGACACCAGGCGCAAGGACAGTCACTAAAATGTAGTTGGTCTTAATCTCAAAACTCAGTGCTTTTCCCAAGTCAACTATATGTTGGTTGCTCCAGAGTTGGAGATAAAAGTACTCTTTTATTTTCGAATGGGATTCAAAAGAAAAAAATATTGTATTCTGATGCACTTAAACAATTAAATCAAGTAAATTTGCTTATTGTGCATAGATACATACCTACTAAAAGAGAACTGTATTAAATGTAATTTTTTGTCCATATATTTATTTTCGTTGTATGTTTTTATTGGTAACTTTAGTTAAACTACATAATTTTAACCCCCAATTGTATTACTCATTGAATAATTATATTTTTAAGTTTGATTGTATTTCATTTACAAGGTGCGTTATAAAACCCAAGTGCATGGAAATAAATATACATAATAGTGGCCAGCAGAATAACCTGAGCAACGCTGGCTATTAGCAGCTAATGTCCTCTAAGGGTCATGTCCTTTATAACAGACTCTTGCATTTTCTGTACCACTGATGTTAGGTTGTCTGGTCGAAAGTTCCCTGTTTTCTCGCTCCCTCTCTCCTGACAATGACTGTGCTGAGAATGCAAAGGCTGTCCAATATCTTACCTCAATATGATTATATGATCAGCTTTAAGCAAAATGTAATTGCAGATGCATTGGCAAGGTTACTGCATGAGCACTCAGAAATAGAGACTGAAAGCATGATATTCACAATGGAAATAGTAGGTGATTATTTTCTCGTTATAGAGGTAGTCAAGAAGACACTAAAACTAATTACTCTAAGTATATGAAAAATCTTGGAAAGGTGGACAGAATCAGTCAGATGTCTCGATGAAGGCACAAGACGAGGCTGTATTGTATGGAGACACAGAGTTATCATACCAAGTATGTACAGCCTTTTGAAGAGCTTCACACCTCTGAAATTGCAACCATAAAGGAGACCACATCTTACAACAGGTTCTATGCTCAGTTACTATTTCATAGAAGACTCAGAAGACCAATTGATCTTAGTTCAGCAAAATCTTGGGGGAAGAATGGGAGAGAAGCAGTTGAGGCAGAAAAGAAATTATGGCTCAAGGTAGAGACAGAAACAGTTAAATATGCAAATATTGCAAAATGAATGATGGATGGGGAAAAATTGAATAAAACAACCAAGGCCCTTTTTGTCCCTACAAATTGCATGGGTCCTATGTCAACTCTACCTTTATCCACCACAAGGAAACAAATGACAGACATGATAAATTCATTGATGAATCTACTGTTGAATCTAATGCAGGGTACGGGGGACATGAGATCAGTTGGATTAGTGAATAGTTTAAGAAGATTAAAACCTTGTAAATGATTGAAGCAGAGTTTCCTAAATGGATTTAATTTCAATCTATTTAGATCTTTAGTTGAACCTAAACTGGTTTTGCATCACAAATGGCCACCAACCCTAAAACATGTTTCAAAAGTAAATATACCAAGTAGCAGTTAATGGCCATTAAATCAATTTACAGTTTGTCCAGCTTGCTATTGCCTATTTTGTTTTACATGTTTAAGTGATATGAGCATTGCTGGTAAGGCCAGCATTTCTTCCCCATTCCTAATCAACCTTTGAACTGAGTGGCTTGCTGGGCTATTGTCAAGGGTAGTTAAGGATCACTATATCAAGGCTTTGGAGAGGATGCAGAAGAGGTTTACCAGGATGCTGTCTGGATTTGAGGGCATGTGCTCTCAGGATAGGTTGGACAAACTTGGGTTGTTTTCTCTGGAACGGGGAAGGATGAGGGGAGACCTGATAGAAGTTTATAAGATTATGAAAGGAGTAGACAGCCGGTATCTTTTTCCCAGGGTTGAAGTGTCTAATACTAGAGGGCATGCATTTAAGGTGAGAGGGAGTAAGTTCAAAGGAGATGCGTGGGGCAAGTTTTTTTTCACAGAGGGTGATGGGTGCCTGGAATGCACTGCTGGTGAGGGTGGGGGGGGGGGTGATGGTGATGGTGATGATGGAGGCAGATGGGAAAGAGGTGCTTAAGAGGCTCTTAGATAGGCAAATGAATATGCGGAGAATGGAGGGATATAGACCGTGTGTAGGCAGAAGAGATTCGTTTAGTTAGGTGTTTAGCTACTAGTTTAATTAGTTCAGCACAACATTGTGGGCCGAAGGGCCTGTTCCTGTGCTGTACTGTTCTATGTTCTTTTATTGCTTTAGGTCTGGAGTCACACATAGGCCAGTCCAGTTAAGGTCTGGAGACCAGGCCTCTCATTTACTACTCCAGTAATGTAACTGCCATGCTCTGTGTTCATGAACAAGCTAAATATTCAGAAAATAAACATACATGCTTCTTTGCCTATATTAACTGATAATAAACTTGTGCGTTTTCCTTTTTAGTACTTGAAGTATGCCAGTTTGCAAGGGATGCGTCAGTTGCTGAAGCGTGGCTGATTTCTCAGGAGTCCTATCTCAGCAGTCGTGAATTGGGCAACAATGTGGATGAGGTTGAAAAACTAATCAAGAGACATGAGGCATTTGAAAAATCAACAGCTACATGGGATGAGAGGTTTGCTGCGCTGGAAAGACTCACCACTGTAAGTAAAAACATAGAGAGGCGTTCAGCTTCACCCAAATGCACATATCTACCTTTGACAGTCCATTAACGGTTCATTGGCAGTTCACTTTGATGTATGAATAGTGATTTTGAAAGTGGTATCCCACAGCGATAAAAGCACTGTAATCTTTTGTCTGGATGAAAGTGCTGCAATCTACCTTTGCAGTTTTTTAATACAGATTCCATCCAAGTTTGGGGGTTGAACAGCAGATACAAATCATTTCATCTTTGCCCCTTTAAAACACTTGCTGGCCTCGACTAATCACTTCACAAAGAAAAGTTTTGTGTGTGTGTGTGTGTGTGTGTGTGTGTGTGTGTGTGTGTGTGTGTGTGTGTGTGTGTGTGTGTGTGTGTGTGTGTGTGTGTGTGTGTGTGTGTGTGTGTGTGTGTGTGTGTGCGCGCACGCGCACACATGCATGCACACCTGGACTGCATTTGGCTTTTGGAGTTTGAACGAGGAATGCACTAACTTTGCCATTCATTGGGGTCATGGAAGTTTTTACAGTATTGCTCCCAATTCCTGAATGACTCATTCCTGGCACTGATTTCCTTGGTCAGCTCCTGATAGTGCGACTTCATCTGTGCTGTGGGAGACCTGATACAGATCCTTCCCTCTGTGCTTTTGTAATTGTGGCCTCTTGATCATCCTAGGTTTAAGTTCTCCAACTTCAGTAGCCTTGCCTTTATAGTTGCCAAGGTCTTGGCTCGAGAAGTCCTTCCCTAATACTCTGCACACCCCATCAATTTTTTTCTATTTTAAGATGCTCTTAAAACTTAACTCTTTCACCAAACTGCCCTCGTGTGCAGCTCAGTGTCAAATCTCATGTCATGAGATGTTTTTCTATATAAAAAAACTTACATAAATTAATGTGTTGCCAATTAAATGCAACACCCAATAAAACACAGCAGACAGTGACCTAATAACCATACTACTTTGTTAATCGCTATGAATTCAAACAACTCAAAGATTAACTCCGTAGTTCCAAACAAGTTTCATTGACTGTTATAGTGACACAACTCATTTGTTAGTTTCACAACTTCCAAACCCACTACTTGCATTTAGATATTACTCGCTCTAGATGAACCTGGTCAGGGTTTGATGTGACAAACTTTTCTCTGAGTACCTGACTCAGGGTTGTCTGCTGTGATGGTTATTCTCCAGAATTGTTGCTCCCCATCATCCTGTGAAGCATCTTTTTATCCATTTTATTACATACCTCCTCGACATTGCTTTGGTTTTACAGCCAATTCTATGGCTATTAAGTCTTTACTTTCCTTAAATGTACTTGTTTCTGTTAATTCCTTCAACTTCCTGCTGGCTCCCATGATCTCTTTAGCCACCTGGTTCGCATTTCTTGGAGTTTAAGCTTGTACAGTTCACCAGACTATACCATGTACACAGTTTCCCCAAATGTTTGTGCACATCAGAATATTCTTATCTATTTTCCTCTGTGTTCAGGGATAGTGGGACATGCTCAGCTGAAAAGCTGTCTCAGCTATGTTCCCACACCAGTACTAACCAATTGTCCAAATATCAGCATGACCCCACTTCACACAGTCCCACTTCATACTGAACTGACTTCTTTGTTTCTAATTCTTCTACTTTATTCTTTCTCTCCCTCTTGACTGCCAAGACATGTTTGTTGGGGTGGAATCATCTGAGCTATGGTGACATCTCAAGGGGTAAATTACTATATTTAAATAGTACATATCTGTTGGTTGGTTGAACAACACTGTCCAACAACTCTGTTACACCAATTATTTAATGAAAATAATTTTATACCAAAGAAATTCCTGCAATGCTTTTGATATGTTTTTAATCATAATCATTCTTTTGTGACTTCTGCCAGTACGTTTAATATGGTACACACCTTGCTGTTTCTGTCTTGTAGTTGGAGTTACTGGAGATTCAAAAACAACAAGAAGCTTTCAGGCAGAGCAAGGAAGCAAAAGTACTGCCAGAGGCACAACTAGATCATGAGCAAAAAACATCTGTTCCAACTCATGAAGAGAAGTGAGTGTTAATATTTTGGGTCACAGTTTTATAGTTTCACCAGAAACGATTTTTGGAAATCGATGACAAAGAATGTAGAGAAAGGATTAAATATGAAAAGTGGTTGTTGTAAGTTGTGTTGAGGCTGACATTTCTAAACCAAATCATGATCTGGACTTGCCTCCTCATGTCAAAAGTGGATCAATGTAGGTTTATTGCCCACCAGCTGCTGTGAACCCATCTCATTTCCCTGGATAGGGTCACTTATCTCGTCACCTGTATAAAGTAGCTTCCAGGAGGAACATCCTTTGCAGAGGGACCTTACCACTGTAGTATGTAGTGGAGTTCCTGCTGCTTCCCTCGAAAAGTGTAGGACTATTGTTAAAACAGATAGTTACCTTCACTATTCACTCTTTGAACCCATTGTAGATAAAATCATCGAATCACAGCAATAGATGTTGGGGAAAGTTTGATTTTTATGCAAGAATTAAAATGACACGTGAAATTTTAAACTTGAAAACATATGTTGATTCTTTGAATGAAACACCTCAATGGTTGCTCAGATAGATAATAGATGAATGGTTGATGACATGTGAGAACCAAACCTGGACAGGGGGTGGGGTGAGGATAAGATGGGAAAGAGAGAATATGTGAATGAAATAGCAGTTCACATCAGTCTTTGAAGCCATATCAACTGCAAGTGTTCAGCTATCCATCACAGCTACAAATCCTGATCACATCAGTACATGCAGGAGAACACCCTACTGGCCCTTGTATGACACCAGACTTCGAGGCATATACCCCAAGATCAACAGTTTTCCAAGGCCTGCACTTGTCCTTTAAAGTCAATTGAGTGGATATTGATTTCCACAATGAGTGATGAATTCACTGGACATTAGTAGATGACTGTCCCCACATGACCAGAGGTTGGTCATGGCACACATTAACTCCAGCTTTCCAGACAACCTCAACCCACTGTTATTTGCCTACCGCTGAAACAGGTCTATGGCGGATGCCATCTTCCTGGCCCTACACTCATCTCTGGAGCATCTGGACAGTAAAGACACCTACGTTAGACTATTGTTTATTGACTACAGCTCCACCTTCAATACTTTATTCCAAGCAAACTCATCACCAAACTCTGAGACCTGGGACTCAACACCTCCCTCTGTAACTGGATCCTTGAATTTCTGACCAACAGACTGCAATCAGTGAGGATAGGCAGCAACACCTCCAGCACAATTATTCTCAACACTGGTGCCCCACAAGGCTGTGTCCTCAGCCCCCTACTCTACACCCTATACACTCATGACTACGTGGCCAGATTCTGCTTTAACTCCATCTACAAGTTTGCAGATGATACCACTGTAGTGGGTAGATGATACCACCATAATGATTAACAAACCAAGTTAACTTGCCTTTATCCAGTTTATGACATCTAAAAGATATTGTAAAATACTTTATAATGAATGAATTTATAATCAATGTATCTCAAATAACAATGAATACAGGAAGGAGATCGAGAGCTTAGTGACATGGTGTCAAGGCAACAACCTTTCCCTCAATGTCAGCAAAACAAAAGAGCTGGTCATTGACTTCAGGAAAGGGGGCGGTGTACATGCTCCTGTTTACATCAACAGTGCTGAGATCAAGAGTGTTGAGAGCTTCAAGTTCCTCAGAGTGAACATCTGTCCTGGTCCAACCATGTAGACGCCACAGCCAAGAAAGCTCACCAGCGCCTCTACTAAAGAAGAGGCTAAAGAAATTTGTCATGTCCCCATTGACCCTCACCAATTTTTATTGATACACCATAGAAAGCATCCTATCTGGATGCATCACAGCTTGGTATGGCAACTGCTCTGTCCGTGACTGCAAGAAACTGCAGAGAGTTGTGGACACAGCTCAGCACATCACGGAAACCAGCCTCCCCTTCATAGACTCTGTCTATACTTCTCGCTGCCTCAGTAAAGCAACCAGCATAATCAATGACCCCACCCACCCCAGACATTCTCTCTTCCCCTCTCCCATTGGGTAGAAGATACAAAAACCTGAAAGCACATACCACCGGGCTCAAGGACAGCTTCTATCCTGCTGTTATAAGACTATTGAATGGTTCCCTAGTACGATAAGATGGACTCTTGACCTCACAATCTACCTCGTTATGACCTTGCACCTTATTGTCCATCTGCACTGCACTTTCTCTGTATCTATTAGACTTTATTCTGCATTCTGTTATTGTTTTACTTTATACTACCTCAGTACACTGTGTAATGAATTGATCTGTATGAATGCTATGCAAGTCAAGTTTTTCACTGCACCTCAGTACATGTGACAATAATAAACCAATTCTAATTCCCAATTAGAATGTCTAATTCCATCGATAATTGAGTAATTCCTTGACTCTTTTGGTATAATGTCAATTTTTGGTTGGGTTTCTTTGGTTAAATTTAGAAAATAATACTTTTATAGCTGTGAAATAATAAAATATGCATGCAAATACAATTTCTTCAACTTCAAGCATTCATCAGCATTGGGATTTAGTTAGTTGTTAAATCCTTTCTGCAAAGTGGGAAAGAAAGCAAGTCATAGAGTTGTACAGCACAGCAATGGGCCCATCACTCACCATGTCTATGTTGACACTTCTGCCCATCTACACCAATCCCAATTGCCTGCATTAAGACCATTCGTAAAGCCTGAGCAATTCTATTGTATTTAGATGTTGAATATAAAATGTAGTACTCAAGATCTTTTGAAATTAATTTTGTGTAGTTTCTTTGCAGACGAGAAACACATAGAATAATTTGTGCCAGAGCCATGTTGATTGATAGTTCTTTCTCCTTTCCCTTAGAGCACAGAAAGAAGGGTGGAATATGGACGTCCAGGAGGCAGCAGAATTAACCCCCCATGTAACAGAAGAACCATCACTGGTCAGTTACCAATCTAAATTCTGTCATAGTTCCCATCGTTTCAAGTCAACCTAGAGCACCAACCATCGTCCTCTCTCAATCCGATTCCTCTTGTTTTGGTGGTTTGTCTCTTTTTTTAATCCTTCACCTGTTTTCCTCAACTATGGAAGCGCTTAAAAAAGATGATGACCATGCAGAGAGAAAAGTAAAAAGGAACAGAAATGGAATGAAGCTCTGAATTGGATACAAATGCAGACTGAACAGGAATTAATCTTGGATGGTAGCAAAAGCCAATAGCATTGTGTTAGCCTGCCTGATATTCAATTCCATTGCTGCATCCTTTGATTCACCAGCCAAGACGAATTTCTACCCTGGTTATTGCATTAAAATGTGGATATGATGAATAGTCAAGATAATCTGCCCCCCAAAAAATTTAGAATGTAATCAGCAAACTGCATCATTGTGGCAGTGTAACCTGGAGCAGTTTTAGTCAGATCCATACAGCCCTATTCCAATCTATCTTATTCTATCTCATGTACATGAGGATGCATAGTGGTTATAAAATGTAGGGTTGGTTTTACATAAAGGTCACTAAGCATGGTGTCCATGTTATATCCATGATGGATTTCGATCCTTATTGCTCTGTGTGGATTTTTACTTCTGTAAATCAATTTCCCTTATTCACCTTTTTACATAACCTACAATAATGGTAGGGAGATTTCTGCTTATCAGTTCAGATTTAACCAGAGTCCAGGAATGTGGGAGAAGAGCCCACTGTTAATCACTTTCTGTTGTTACCCCCTCCTTCTGCCACAAGAAAGCTCATTTTGGCAACAGCCCTTTCTCGCACCAGCTATTGCATGTCAGTAGTCACAGGTGCGACACCATACTTTATCTGTTTGGGCTCCAATGCACTTTGTCTCTATTCTGTTGTGCTAAGGAGTTGCCCTTCAGCCATATCCCAGCTTGCACAAAGGATCTTGGACGTGTTCCTAATTTAGCTTGTTCATCGATGAAATCTGACGGGATTTGTGACTTTATTCTGCTAACCTTTGAAATATTTTTGCAATTAATTTAACAATTCTCCTGCAGGGAACTTATGAAAACTACTGGTAGAAATGTTTGGTGGTGATGCCCTGCATGTGACCTGGCAGGAGAGTCTCAGTGATCACTATGGCTGGCCTCCCAGGATGAGGCTTTCCCATTGCACTTTGGCTATGCCGCTGCCTATGATGTCCCCAAATGCAGAATACTCGACTTCAAAATTTGTGGTCGTGGGGGACTGCGTTCAGGGGGATAAAAGTTATTCGGATCTCATGGCATGGCTGGACCAAGTCCTGCCCAAAGGAAGGAGAAAAAGACTGGCAGCCAGCTGTCCAGATCTTCTACCGCTCGTTGACTAAGCCACAACTGTCAAAAGATGACCAAACGCTCCAAATATTTCCAAGCTCTTTGGAAATATATATTCTTTTAAATCATATAAAAGCATAAACCAACTTAAAGCAAAAAAATGTGGAATGAATTTTAAACAAGAGACAAAAATTACAACTGCAACTCTAAGAATATTTTAAGGGGGTTCTAAGCTCTTCTACTCACCTTTAAACACCCTTAACCACTTAAGAATAATTTAAAATATTCATCTCAAAGTTCATCTCCTGTTCCTTTGACATAAATGGGACTGAATAGTAGAAATTAAGTAAAATGGCTGCCATACACCATGCCTAGTGCCACCAGTCAGGCAAGCATTCCTTGAAAAGTATTTTTGCACCAAGAGCTTATCAAATAAACATCTTGCATTGGGAAAAATACCTCAGGCTTTTGTAGCCATTCTCTTCCATTCAAACCAAGGGGAAACAATAATCTGGGCTTCTTTCTTGGCACAGGCTCCCACACTGGTCTCCATGAGGTTTCCTCCCAAGCAGTGAACCATAGACAGTGTCTTCTGGGTTTCTGTATTTGCATGTGCATCCCCAGAAATGCAGATGTTGCTGTCACTCATGATAGAGTAATGATAGGGAATACTGATGATTCACCAACATCTCCATATGGAATCCTGGCCGTTGTGTAAAAAATGGAATGTAAAAGAATCACTGCATCTTGCCTGAGTGGAGGTGACTTTTACATTTTATGTGACAGAGGAAGAAAGGTCAGGACACAAACACCATCTGCACTGCTACCTTAACTGAAAGTAATAGGTGTATTTTTCACAAGTAATGTTAATTATGAAGCGGGAAGTTCCACCTAAAGAACACGCCAACTGACTATAATTATAAATCCACATGGTACAGTGCCTCATGGATATAACAGAGGAATTTGGCATTAGCTGAGGGTGACCATCAAAAACCGGTCAAGAGCTTTTATACTTTTATAATTGTGTTTCAGTAAGAATTCTATAACGCTCATCACTTTTTTTAATCCAAAAATTGGCAGTGTCTACAGACTGGAGATAAAATTAGGAGATTTGTTAATAACAGATGGTGACCAATTTGCTAACATGGAGGTGTACAGTTGATTAAAGTTGCAGTATTCATTTTTCCAGGGTTGGGTACAGGGAAGGTGTTTCCATGGCTGGATTTACACAACTGAAGCTTTCACTGCCCTTTTAATGTTTTTATTGTTTTGTTTTCAATTATATACTTGAAATATCTAAGAATGATGGTGATGATCTGCTTTGAGGTATTACTTCAAAACTGGGTCAAATACAAGGGATTCTTCTCCAAATATATTTGGACTTTGATAAATGGGGAGAGGGAGCAAGATTTCTTCTGGTTGCTGTGCATTAGTGACATTGTGAATGCTGCTTGAAAATTTCACGTTTGCCAGTCCTATCGATAATTGTGTCAGAATAAGTCAACCGACTCTGTGTATGTTTTTACTGATTCAGAGCAACCAGAGGAAATTCCCACTGCCACTCTGAGATTGCTTTGTTGAAAATGTCATTGATTGAGGGGAAGGGGAAATGATACTGCAGCTTTAAAGGTTATCTGAGTCCAAGAAGTAATTTTTTTTTCTGTTCAACTTGTCTGTGGGATATTTCTGTTAACACAACTGATTAGTGATTCCTGCAAGAGATTATGGGAGGTTGTTCCATTCCAAAACCAATGCTGACCAATGTCCTTCATGCAGATGAAATGCTTTCGATAGTACACCAAAGTGGTTTATTGGATCGGTAGGTACAAGTAGCTGTGTAATGTAATGATTGCCAAGTGTAGGTTTTTTAAAATCTTTTGTGCACCATGGTGGAAATGTCTTCATATTTGGTAATAAGGTTTGTAATAGGAACCAAAGTTCCTGTTGAATCAATACCCTTTGGTTTCCTGCTCTCAGTCTGCCTTGCTTTGTCTTGCATAACAGTCTATTGTCTTGGGATGGCTTTTGCTTCAGATTAACTAAGTAACATTATCTTTGCTGGCTCTGCTTGTATTTTTATGAATATAGCAAGGAACAATGAAGATTTTACACAAGGCAACAAGAGATGGCTTTGCCTGGCACTCCTGTTTGTTCATTTAGCAGACTTAGTGCAAGAGCTGTTGGAACAAGAATACTGCAGTTATTTAGGGAAATCAATAATTATCACACTTGTATCCACTATCCTTCTGCCTTCACCAGCCATCAGATGCAGACCTGCTTATGTGTTTCTCAGTGATACAAATATAATTGTATATCTTTGTGATGCAAATTTTATACTTTAAGGATTTTAAGGGAGGCATCTCATTCATTTACACCATTCTTTTGAATATAGAAGTTCTGTAATTCTGGCTTTGTGAGAGATCAGTCATTTGTCATTAATTCAGAGAGCATAAAAGTGCAGCGTTCAGCTCTTCCCCAGTTTGGTGATGTGCACTCCAGTGAGGAAGTCAGTCATCAAAGAAAGGGGTGGAATATTGGAGCACTAATTCCATGATACGCACTGGCTTTAAGGTGGCAACCCACTGAGCTGCAGGATCACTAAATATGCCGTTGAATGTTTTGGGAGCATGGGGCAATATGATGGGATGGGGCTGGAGCAAGTATGCATGCTTTAGATGTTTTTTTTCTAAATGGATAAACTAAGTTTCAACAGTAGAATCATGGTGCAAAATGAGCACAGAATCAGTGTTGATGGTTCAGCTATGGAACTAAAAAGGGGAAGTGTGTGCCTTTCAAAAGAGTAGTGGGTATTAAATTTCTCCAGATATTCTTCTGCCAGTTTTCCATCACTCAGCAGAAGAGTTCCCGAAATCCTGTTTTTAAAAATGCCTTCAATCAATACAGAAACATCTGTCGTTTCACATACTGTATGCCTTGCTTCAAGAGAAATAACAATGAAATAAAAGCAGCCCCTTAAATACATGTTTTCAAATTAAAATCATCTTCTGGCCCAAAGGTAAGTTATAACTTGCAGCAAGATTCAAATAGGTACTTTTGGGACAAGCATGAAGGGTGCCCAGTGCTCATAATGTGAGCTTGGGCTGCTTTGACTCCCAGGTCTTACCTCCATGTCAGCTACCCACTCAGTCCAGTGATAATAATGAGCTGGTAGGCTTAAGAGGAAATTCAGCTGACAGGAGAGCGCCAGATACTACAAAAGTAAAGCTCACAAACAATGACGTAAGTCAAGAGAAGGAGCTTCTGGAGGATCTTATGATGATGAAGAGATTTGCTTGGGGTGGGGTGGGGTTTGTGTGTGTGTGTGTGTGTGTGTGTGTGTGTGTGCGCGTGTGTGTGCGCGCGCGCATACGTGTATAATCCATCCAGAAGTAGCATTATTGTGATCTTCGCTGTCCGTCAACGTCCAGAGAGGTGCAGAGAACAGCCTTGACCTCTATATGGCCTTTTGCAGCCTCACAAAAGCCATTGACTGTGTCAATCAAGAGGGACTGTGGAGCATTGTTCCCAAATTTGGTTGCCCACAGAGATTTGTCTCCATGCTACATCTGCTGGCGTACAAGCTGTGATCTTAACCATTGAGTTCACAACAGACCCAACCTCAGTTTAGACTGGTATCAGTTAAGGCTGCATCATCGGTCAACACTTTTATCAATCTTTTTCATCACAATGCTGCACAAGTGGAGCTAATCTATTGGGCAAATGGGAAGTTGCTAGACCTGGTCACTTCAACTTCAGAACCAAGATCACTCCAACCTCAGTCATCAAGTGGCAGTACACTGATGATGCTTGCATACATGCATGTTCAGGGACCAAGTTCAAGTCACCATTGATCCATTCATAGACAAACATGAAGAAGCATCAGCAAAACAAACATCATCAACCAGCCTGCATCTATTGAACAACACAGCCCCCAGACAATGAGGGTCCAAAATGAGATCTGGAACCCATAGACTACTTCCCATAACACAGGAGCCACCTCTCAATATGGACATTGATGATGAAATTCGCCATTGCATCGACTGAGGAAAAAAGTGTCTCAAGATTAAGTCTTCAAAACTGATACAAAAGCTCATAGTCTTATGACCAGCAGTGATGCCTGTCCCCCAGTATGCTTCTGAGAAATAGACTACCTACTGCAGGCACCTCAAAGCACTAGAGGGGTACCCCAATGCTGTCTCTGCAAAATCCTCTAAATCCACTGGCGGGATAAGCAAATCAAAGTCAGCATCCTGTCCCAGGTCAACATCCCCAGTATCCAGGCCCTGATTACAATCAGTCAGATCTGTTGGGTAGGCCATGTCATTTGCATGCCCATCACCAGACTCCTGAAGCAGACATTCTATTTTGACTCAGTCATGGGAAGAGATAACCAGGTGGACACAAGAAACAATTTAAGGATGCTCTCAAAACCTCCTAAAAGAAGTGTATTATCCCCACCAACTCATGGGAATCTCTTACCCAAAATGGAGGAGAGGCACTCAGGATGGTATTGAGAATCTTGTTTCATTCATTAGGGCACACACATGCCCAGTGGAAGGAACACACTACTTCCCAAATGTGGCAGAGTCAACCAGAGAATCCAGAGAACTGAAGTGGTTTAAGTAAGCAAGTGAAAGATGAAGCGATGCATGCAGAAGTGCGTGTGTGTGTGTGTGTGTGTGTGTGTGTGTATGTGTAAGCGTGCGCCAGTGGGTGGGGGACAGGGCAGGAGAAGCTGGAATCTGTAGGGCAAAGGACCACTTCTGCTTTTCTACAGCCAAAGAAGAAAGTAAAAAGAATACTTTGGCTTCTTCTGCTCCAGGTCTAGGCTTCTCTTTGTACTGTCTTCAGCTTGTATGAAAGCCTCAGTTCCTTCCTTCCCAATGTTGGGGATAAAATTCTATTTGGAGCATGTTAATTTAAACAGATCTGCAGTCTGCAGAATTGAAGGAGGATTGGTGTCTCTGCTGCCTCCCAGAGGTAGCAGAGGACATTGGCAAGTAAATTATGTGCTGATCAACTCCAATTGTCTACCTGAGCAATTTCCATCAGGCAGGTTGGGTTAAGATTGATCTGCCAGTTAAAAGTGCTCTGAATTTGATTCTGTGATGCCTTTCTTGCACCTCTGGCTTACTCAATTACTGTTGATCTTTCAGTTGTGCTAAATTATAGACAGAATCTGTTGTGTGTCATGAGGGAGATTAATCAACGCTGTCCAAGTCTGTGTGAATCTATCTTATAAAGGTTGATTTACATCACTTTATTTATATTTTACCAGTATGAGAGGAATGAGCCTGCAGGAATAGTGTGAAAACTGACAATGGCTTGTATTAATGTAGCACCTTTTAAGATGGTCAATTGTCCAAAGGCCATCTACTAGATGGGAATTTACTGTGAGAGGTCCATGTAAAGGAATGTGATCCAAATTCCTTAGTTAAAAATGAATTCAAATCCAATCTTTTTGTATCCCTCTATTCAAATGCACCTTATTCTCCCTACATTTTAAGATTGTGCCTAAAATGTATCCCTGGTTGGTGGTCAATGGAACCAAATTTCAGAAGTGAAGTAGAATGTGTAGCCTCCACTGAACAGGTGTGAATTGTTAGTAATCTATTCCTTGCTGACATCCTCAATCGAGTACCTGAACCTGGATAATGAGTGTTTGACAACACAAAGGCAGTGGAGCCAAGCATGATCCTGGTTTAACCTGTGTCTATACTGTCCAGACTGTTCACTGAATGACAGCAGAAACGAGCATTGAAAGCTTTTTGTTGCCCAATATCTCTCTCCCTGGGGCAATGTGGCTCAGGCTGAATCAGTTTATTCAGCAACACTTGATCAGACCTTAACTTTCCACATGTACAGCTGTTATCACAGCGGGGTTTACCACACAGAAACAGGCCAATCTGCCGGTATGCTCCATGTAAGCTTTGCTCAGCTGAAGTATCAAGAATTTTACAAATACTCTAAATCTTAAAATTGAATATTGCAATAGAAAATTCCTCACTTAAGAGCAGTCTGTAATCCAGTGGGGATTAGAAAGATACTTAGTAAATTGCAAGTGAAATATATTCACTGTGAATAAATTAAATCTTAATCAATTTAAAGTAAGATAAATGGCCTGACCAACTATTTCTTGGTTATCACTAGATAAATGCATGGATTGCTATCACATTTCTTTATTATTGTCAATATTGGGCTTCATCTTTTCAGTACAGATAAATAGATTGACATTGGGACAGTGATTTCCCTCAGAGATCACAATCTTTATGTGTAAATTAATGATAGATGGAGAAATCTTGTGTAAACTGAGACTGGGATTCAAATGATGATTTTTAACTCCATTGTATCTTGTCTCTCATGATTATACAGCCTTACTTTCCAATATATCTATTACTTTCTATACATACAAAACTACTCATAATTTTAATGTGTATCTAAATGAGCACTGCAATAAAATTAGACAAAAACAAGTAAGGCATTTATTCAGCTGTCCAGCTTCAAAAATATCCTATGGGAAAACTGAAAGTTTGCGATTATTGTTTTAAATTTCCTGAGGGCAAAATTCCTTTGCCAAAATTAAAATAATCAAGAGTTACCCATCAACCAGTAGATGGTAGTGCAACGTAGCCTAATTTTGACATTGACGCAAAGGGACATCAGTTTTATTACAAGGAATTAGTTGTGGAAAGATTGAGGTGTATTTTTTTTTCAACCTTTATTTTGCTTCACAATCAATCAGATTTAAAAGAAAGATATTAAGGAGCAATACTTCAGTGAAATATCTGTGCTTTTACTTCAATTATCATCAGTGTTTTAATGCTGAGTGGAATTGCACAATGGGAGTATGTAAATAGTATCTGCATCTTGAAAGTCTCACTATAAGAATAAAATTTAAGATATAAAGTTGTAGCTTGTTACTAAGACTTGTTACCTTCGACTTTAATCAGTGTCACCAAAATCGTGACTGATTTAACCTCCCTTCTCCTTTTCTTACCATCTTGTTGTCGTCAAGTCTGTTCCCTAGTACTAGTCCTTTGTCTTTAGATTTCTTAATCTTAAAAATGATTGACTTGATTAATTATAGATTATTAATTAAATGGACAATGTTTTTATCCCCCTCATTGAGTGTGAATGGGAGAAGAACAGTAATTCATCCCAGGTCTGTCAAAACACTAACGTGAGCTTCAGTTGCCAAGCTGTGTTTAACACAAAACATTAATACAACACAAAAATATCCTGCTGAATGCATTGCAGACTGTAGTATGGTCTGGGAACTGAGGGTATAAACTCATCCAGATAGCTTTTTTAAACTTACTCCTTGCTTTTAACTGCTGTAATCAAAAAGCAAAGACAACTGTAGATGCTGGAAGTCTGGAAAATAACCAGAAAATGCTGGAAATATACTCAGCAGGTCAGATAGCATCTGTGGAGAGAGAAGCAGAATTAACATTTCAGGTCAATGACTTTTCATCAGAAATCACCAGAACCTTAAATAGTCGCTCTGTTTTTCTCTCTACAGGTGCTGCCTGATCTGCTGAGTATTTTCAGCGTTTTCTGTTATTACTTTTGGCTGCCAGAGCCTGATTTTGTTTCACATACACATGCAATCACACTGTTCAATTTTCTCTCCTGTACTGCTTATGATTTTGCTATTCATCCCGCTGTGTTCTTTATATTTTTGTTTTGGTATTTTTCCCAATTGCTTTCTCTTCCTTACATTCTGATATATGTGTATTTGCAATCCAGCCACGATGTTCTCTTAAAAAAAATTCCTGTTCATTTTTCCTCCAGAGATTTTAAATAAAAGTCTTTGTCCTTGACATGATTTCATTGAAAATGTGTTTATGTTGCTTGCCATTTTATTTTCACCTGCTACTCTGCTGTTGAAAATATAATTTTGTCACTTGCCATTTACTTCAATTTACATTGGCATGGTTCATGCTTCATTGACTGTTAATATAGATTATGAACTTGCATAATAATTCAAAAAGCAAAATAAAATTAAAGAAAATCAATTATTTAAAACTGCCAATCAAGCAAATACAAATCTAAATTTTAAATCTAAAATAATTTGTGCCATCATTAATGTTAGAAGTCAGATCTGGAATGCCTCACATTGTCCCTGCTGCATCACTGTTGCCCATTGCATCCATTGGCCATTTCATCTCTGGACACCTGACATGACAGAGAGGGAACCTGGAACAGCAATGCATGTACCTAAACGGTTATTGTGTGGAGCTACTTGTTTAAGTTATACTTGCAGATTTAGAGCACCCAATAAATTGCAGCTTGTATACATTCATGAATAGAAGCTATTTTTCAAAATGGTCAGTGACATGTATTGTGGTTAAATTACTGGATTAGTAGCTACTGGCCCAGATTATTGATCTTGAAACACTGGGAATTTTTTTTTAAAGCAGAATTAAGAAGCTAATGGCAGTGAAACAAATGGATCATTGTGAAAACCCATCTGATTCACCATTGTCCTTTAGGGACAGAGATCTGCCATCCTTATCCAGTCTGATTGATTTGTCACAGAGCCATACGGCACAGAAACAGGCCCTTCAGCCTACCACGTCTATGCCAACCATCAAGCACCTACCAATACTAATCCCATTTGCCAGCACTTGGTCTGTTTCCTTTTGTGCATTGGCGATTTAAGTCCAGGTACTTAAATGTCATGGGAGTACCTGCCTCCACTAGCCACTCAGTGAGTTCTAGATTCCAGTCACCCTCTGAGCGAAAAAGTTCTTTCAATTCCCATCAGACCTCTTGCCCTCTACCTTCAACCTATATGTCCTCTAGTTTCAGCTATGGGGAAATGTTTCCTGTTATCTACCCTATCCATGTTTCCATGGGATTTTAACTGATATCCTTGGATCAGTTGCCCAGAATTCTGGCTATTAGACCAATAACTTAACCACTACTTGTGTCTGAAGACCTACCAATATGGTCGAGTCTTAAAGCCCTCTGACGTGGCCTGGCTCCAAGCTGCTCAGTTCAGGGCAATGAGGATGGACAGTAAACTGGTTCAACTGGCAGCATCCACATTCCTCTAAATATATTTTAAAAACTGCTGGTATTCAAGGATAGAAATCTTTGGAAAATACTGTGCTGAGAAACTTGATTCTGTTGCTGTTTCCTTTCATGCTCCTTGATTGAAAATGGCTTGAAACACAATGATGACTAGAAGAACATATTGTATTTTTCCAGAAATTCAACCAACTACATCCCAACATGAATGGAACTTGCACGTCTGATGTAGTTTTAGGTCAGGTGTGTATGAAAATAGCCACGGAACACTCTTTTTAGAACATTGCGAGGGAAATTAGTTCACGTCATGGGAGTACTGGTCACTTTGATGGGATTATACTATCGGCCTCCAAATAGTCAGTGGACTTGGAAGAACAATTATGTTGACAAATACCAGTAAGATGGAAGAGTAAAAGGGCAATCTATTATAAATTCTCCCCATCTTTGTCTGTAAGGGATTCATATTCACCTTTGCTTGTCTTTTCCTTTTAATATAGCTACAGAAGCTCTCACAGTCCATTTTTTATGTTATTCAACAGTTTGCTCTCATATTCTATCTTGCCTTTCTTTATCAATTTCTTCTGCTGCGTTCTGAAATGCGCCCAGTGCTCAAGTCTAAACCATTTCAGGCAACCTTGTTTGATTTCGTACTGTCTTTAATGACTTCTTAATAAAATATTGTGGGCACAACTCTCCAATGGACTAAATAGATCTTGATATTTCAGCATGATTGTATACCGATCCTGTGCAAGCAATAGGGCCGTTTCAAAGTAATCAACAAGTTTGAGCAGGTAAAGAATTAAAATGAGACGACAAGAGTTATTTATGGTCTATAAAATAAACCTCTGGGGTAGTCAAGCCACATGTAAAGCTAATGTTAGCAGCGAATAGATACAACCAAATTGGGAACAAAAATTAAATAGAAATAGAAATTCCCACTCAATGGATGATGCAAGAGGAATAGGTTTTGTTCACAATCTCAACTTTCGAACAGTCTGCCTCATCCTTGATTCCCTTATCCAATCAGGTAAATTTCAGATGTAGTGGATTAAAACCTTTATTCGGATTTGTTTATGTAGACTAAACAGTTGGTCAACAATTTATGATCACCAGAAAAACTATCTGTTCCCTTTGAACTGTGACAGTTTAAGAAACTAAACCACACAGTTAGGAGCATAGGAACAGGAATGGACCATTCAGCTCCTTGAGCTTGTCCTGCCACAATTCAATAGATAATGTCTGATCTTAGTTTAACTCCATTTATCTGCTCAGTTTCATACCCCTTGATATCCCTCAAGTAGAAGAAGAAATCAATTTGGGTCTTGAAAATATTAGTTGATCGAGCATCCATGGCTTTGAGAGCTCAAAATTTTCAGCATCTCTCGTGTGAGAAGGTGTCTCTAGATTTCACTAATGACTAGCCTGTTCCAGTTTTAATCTGTGATATTACAAGATTAGTAGATGGGGACTTCTTGAATACCAAAAAGAAAGTTAAGAAATCCAGGTGTCCCGATTTAAAATTTCAATCCGTGGTTCAAAACTTATTACAAAAAAATCTCTCCTTTGCATTATCTGAGTGGTGTTAACTTTGATGTGATGTTGGCCAGGAGGGCTTCAACATTCAGCACAGCCCCTCAACCCACCCTAACCCACAGATCAGTAGGTCACAAGCTGCAGAAGCAACACCAATGCCCACTGGTCCTCAGCACCCAGGAAAGAAGATCATAAATATGAGCCCTATGATGTTTGAAATTATCACACACCCAGATGAAGACATACTGGAACACCTTGCCTTGGCAGAGGTGACTGAAGTGGAAAGAAGTATATTATGAAGCAAACCTGGTAAGTTTTTTATATATGAGTGAAATTGTCAACTAAATCTTAACTCACATGAAATGTAGACAATGATGTGAATTGAAATAAGGCACAAAAAAAGCACAAAACATAATAGCTTTGATTGACATATCATTACCTATAGGATCATATAAATAACTAGATTTTTATTTCTCCACAGAAGAACATGAACCATCTTGTCTTCAAAGCCTATTGAAGCCTCATAATAATCCCAAGCTGTGCATACACTCACACCTGCTATATTAATGCAGAGATGCTTCAATATCCACATGACATTAAATCGCTGCCACATAAGCACTGCCACATTATGGAATAAGGGTAGCACCTCTGCAAGTTGAAAGTGTATTGGACTGACATTGGGCATGTAGGATGTAAGACTGACCACATTGCCAATCGTTATGGAATGAATGTCATCTCATGTGTTGATTGCAGTGGAAGCTATCTTGACTTGTTCAATAAACGATGAAGGAGTAAAACTTGTAAATTCCCTGATTGCTGTTGTATGTAAATAGGGATCCAATATCTGAGGAGCCTAGTGATCAAGTTTTTTTTGGAGAACTTTTCAGGGAAGTCTTTCTGGAGGGGCCACCTTTGGGCTTATCAATTACAAAGATCAAGAGTCCACTTACAGGTTATCTAAACAGAGGTACTAGGAGTTCTTATTCTGTTACAGTTTGGTAAAAGTAAATCCTCTGCATTTAAAAGGGAAATAAAATAAAACTCACAGCTGGCATGTAATGCTTAATTTGTGAAAATACAGAGGGTTGCAAATTTCAATGTTTAAGAGTGGAGAAAAAAAGTGATCTAATGCTGTTATGTTCGAAGTAAAAGAAAAATTACCTGCAGTTTAGATTGAATTTTGAAACATCTATTCTCACACCAGGAAGTATAATTGTACCAAATCAGGAATACCTCTCTTAGCTACCTTGTTCTGATATCAAGGTATGTGACTCTTGTACATATTTTGTAAATGATAATCTAAAGATGTTAAAGGCAAGATAAAGGACAGTTTATGTGTTGCTTGCAATGTGTATAACATTATCTACATTTCTTCATTTTGATGGGGAAAAAGAAAGTTGTCTTGAAATTGGTCAAATATACTTCTTTCTTTGGTTGAGAAATGCTAATTCAGAAAAAGTTACATAAAGTTTGTGTCTTCAGATGGAAGAAGTAATTCAGAGGGACAGGGAGTGAAATTGGTCCTGGCATATACACATTAAATAACTATGAAAGTGATTTTGTTTTAAATTTTCCCAGCATTATTAAGGACCCTTCAAAAATATATTCCAGCCACAGTTGTATCCTCTTTTGAAGCTGACACCTGATTAAAGTTTGCACTTTGCAATCATATCCTTGGTGGAATAATGGACCTTCCTCATAAAAGCGCTTGTATTGCTTCATTTGAACTAAGTTGTATGCATGTGAGCATGTCAATTGTTAGACTTGATCTGCGTGGAAAAAAATGTCGGAATGAATGTAGATTTTAATCTTATTTACTTTGTTTTGTTTCTGTGAGGAATTTGGAACTAATGTTGGGGAGGAAGGGACAGGATGGGAAGGAAGGAACAAGGATAGAAAGGTTAAAAGGAAACCTCTTGAGTGTGTTGTATTTGTCTATTAAGGATGTCAAGTTGTGCATCGGTGCCAGTTTATACTGAAATTGTATTTTAATGAGCTGCAACGGTTTGATATAGGTTGCTGCTGATTTTGGTTCCAAAGTTCATTGAGTTTACTGAATTATATGATAATTTCCATATTTCATGACTGTTAAATGGATTTAGGTGGGAAGAAACAAACTGCTGGACTTCACTTGGACAAATTCAATTTAATATCCTCTTATGGTGCCAAACTTCCTTTCAGGAGGAAGCCAAGTCCAAAGCATAACAACAAAGGAAAAATGATGAGAGAAAACAACAGAATATAAATATATTCCAGCAAAAGGACAACAAGTGAAAACTGAAGATTACACAAATTGAAAGTTTCCAATTCTTTATTGATCCCCAATATCTTGGTCTGTGTACTTTTTTGATATATTACCTGTGGATTAGAGGAAAGATCTGCAGGAACAGTTAACTGCTCTTTCTTCCATCCTATTTTGGAGCAGTGGTAAAATTTGTTGATATCCTGGAAACACCGATTCAAGCAATTTTTGTCAGAGCACTTCCAGGCATATGCTTTCAACTCTTTTCATTCAATTAGTCACCTACTCAAGCTCAGAACACATTCTAACATATCAAACATTTATGGGTGGCACTGTTTATGCTCCCTCAGGCTGCATCGATTGCTGAAGGATTCCCGTTCACACTCTTTATTTTCTATGCACGATAGTAGTACCAATGTAGTGGAAAATGGTGCCTCATTAATGGTGAGGCCAAGAAGGTTAGAAATCAGTCATTGAGGAAAGACACTGAAGACCAAGCAAATGAGAGTGGAAATCAGTCTAAGGCAAGAAAGGCTAGAATACAGGCTTCGGATGACTTGGAGGGAGAATTGCAGAGTCAAACTGCATGGAAGTATGTCCTCAGCCCACAGAGTCCATGCTGCTCATCTGGTACTATACTAATCTCAATTTCCAGCATTCAGCCTGTAGCCACCTTTGCCATGTTCATCTCAATAATTCTTAAATATTATCAGAGTATCTGCCTCCACCCCACCGCCCCCCAGTGTATTCCAGGTTTCAACCATGCTTTGTGTGAACAAAATTCTTCCAGGCGCTGCCTGTGTGGAGTTTGCATTTGGCAGGCACAGTAGTGTAGCGGTTAGCGTAACACTATTACAGCGCCAGTGACCCGGGTTCAATTCCGGCCACTGTCCATGAGGAGTTTGTATATCCTCCCTGTGTCTGTGTGGGTTTCCTCCGGGTGCTCCGGTTTCCTCCCACGTTCCAAAGACATACGGGTTAGGAAGTTGTCGGCATGCTGTGTTGGCGCCGGAAGCATGGCGACACTTGCAGGCTGCCCCCAGAACACTCTACGCAAAAGATGCATTTCACTGTGTGTTTTGATGTACATGTGACTAACAAAGATATCTATCTTAAAATCCCCTCTGAAGTTCCTACTCATTACCTTAAGTCTATGCCCTCATATGTAGATACCCATGTGAAGTGGAAATGTTTCTCGTGATCTACATCCCTCTTAATTTTGTATACCTCAATCAGGTCGCCCTCTCCATTTCAAAGAAAACACCCACAGCCTAACCATTCCCTCATAACTGAAGTGCTCCATCCCTGGCAATGTCCTGGTGAATCTCCTCTGCATTCCTTCCAGTGCAATCACATCCGGGGGTGGGATTTGGCGGGGGTGGAGTTGGGGAGGGAGTGAGGGGGAGTCCAGAGGTTCCCTTCAGTGGTGTAGGGGAGCACTTCAGCCACAACAGGTCCACAAGGATTGCTGGCAACTCCCACCTTGGTTCAGCTGCCAGGAATCTCGGGCATCCCTTTTGCTTTCTGTTCAAACAGAGTTGTTGATCAGATTGTAACTTCATACTCGCACTTCACGTTGCTTTTTGCAGCAACCTTGTTCCAGCCCTGAATTCTGCACTGTGAAATTTAAAGTGGCAGAGATGGGAGTGGAATTGCACCAATTAGTTTAACTTCTCTGATCCATACCTTAAGGCCCTGGGTGTTTTTCCAAAGGGAGGAGAAAACCAGCAGCTGGGCCACAGGCATGGAACTGCCAGCATCCACCTCAGCAGCAGCATAGGCTTAGGATCAGTGTGATGTATACAGCTCACCTGCCTTCTTGGCCATTTCTCACCAGGAAAGGAGTCTGAGACGTGGAACTAAGTATATTGAAATGTTTACTTTGTAACATTCTACAATGATTTCTTTCTGGCAAAAATAAAGCAGATTTTTCAATTTCTCATGGTAAATAACACTCTGATACCATGCCTGCCAGTGAATACTGAATTCAACAGGTTTTGTATTATTTCTCTCAAAAGTACATCTGATAACATATTACAGTTAAATATTTACTCCAGTCTTTCCAAGAATGGATTGTTTGGTGTTTCAAAATAAAGAACATTGGAAGAACTCAACAGGTCAAGCAGCATCTATGAAGTCAAAAGAGATATATTGATGTATCAGTGGAGACCAAGCATTAGGGATCAGATTGGTGTAGTTTTTTGAAGGCTTTATGTTATTTTGATAATTATTCAGAGTGTGCATTCATTTTATAAATCCTAGAGATCTTTTTGGATTGATTCTTCAAGATGAGCTTGCACAGAATGAAATTCTTAAGGTTCTGTGAAATACCTGCAGGAACATGAGTATGGCCAGTTCAAAACACAAAAAATCCACACCTATGATGCAAAGTGATTCTACCTCCACCAAATCATGTTGCTTTGTTCCAGACCTTAGGAGAGCAGGGCTTTGCTCCATAAAATGGCACAAAAGGAGGTCATTCCATGCCATCATCTGTAGAACTCTATCCTGCAGATATTTCCTTCAGGTATCTATCCAATTTCTTGTTGTTTCTACTTCCACCACCCTTGTAGGCAGAGAGTTGCAGATCATAACCACTTGTTGCGCAAAATGGTTCTTCCCCCATATCTTTTATTAAAACCTTAAATCTGTATCCCCATTCCAAGTACCAACAGCTAATCGGAACAGTTTTTCTTTCTCCGCCTGATCTAAATTAGTTATAATCTCGTGCACCTATGTCAAATGTGCCCTCAAGCTCCAAGTCAAGCAGAACAACTTCATCTTCTGCAACCTAAACTACCTAAAATCCCTCATCCCTGGAACCATTCTGGTAAATATTCTCTGCTTCCTCTCATAAACTTCACTGTCTTCCTAAAGCGTAGTGACCAACACCACAGCAATGCTCTAGTTGAAGTCGAAAGATCTGATTTATAAAGGTTCAACATTACTTCTTTACCTTTATACTTAGTACCCCTACTCACGGATCTCAAGACACCAAATGCTTTGTTACCTCTCTCAATTTGTCCTGGGACCTTCAAAGGTCTATGCAAGTGAACTGTAAGCTTCTTTGTTCCTGAATGCTCTTTAAAGCTGTGCCATTGTGTTTATATTGCAACCTCTTTAACCACAATACATTAACTCACACTATTGTGTGTTAATTTCTGCCACTGCTCAGTCTGCTAGCCTGTCTGTTTGGTTGCAGTCAGTTGGTGTCATCTCCACTATTTGCCACAAGAACAAGTTTGGAATAATCAGAAAATTATGAAATTTTATTATAAATCAAAAAAAAAGCAGTGGTCCTCACACCAAACCTTGGGAAACACCACTGCCTATCATCTCCCAGTCTGCAAAACACAATTTGCTGCTTTAAGCTAGTTACTTACTCAGTTTTCCCATTGTATCAAGATGACATTGACCTTCCTATTTCACAAGAATCAATTTTGTTTACCAGTCTTAAATGCAAAATGTTCTCTCAAAATCCATATGGACAACATCCACTGCATTCTCTTCAAATAAGTTCTCAGTAGCTTCATCAAAAATTTGATTTGTCAAATTCAATTTGCCTTTTAAAAATCTGTACATGGTTTTCCTTATCAACTAAAACATCTCCAAGTACTGGATAATTTTTCCTCCTGATTACTATTTCTAAAATCTTACCTTGCTACTAATGTAAAAACAAATGGTGTGGATAGAAAATTGGCAGGAAACAAAGAGTAGGAGTGAAAGACAGTTGAACTGGAAGGAAATGTACAGTGGAATTCCCAGGGGTACTAGGACCATTGCTTTCCTTATGCTGATTTGGACTTGGGGACATAAGGTACAGTTTCCAAATATGCAGATGACACAAAACTTGGAGGCTTAATGACCTGTGAGGAGTATGGTACTAAGTTTCAAGGAGATAGACAGTCTGGTAGAATGAACAGATAGATGGCAGATGAAATTTAATGCTGAGAAATGTGAAATGTTACATTTTGGTAAGAAGAATGAAAAGAGGACATATAAACTAGTAAACACAATTCTGAAAGAGGCACAAGAACAGAGAAATCTGGGGGAATGTGTTCATTGTTTCTTGAAAGTGAAAAGTTGCAAATAGAGATAAAATGGTAAAGACCATTTAATGTAGGTAAAGACTCAAGAAAATAGCTGGGAATAGTGGGAGTGTGTCATTGGATCTCAGAGAGGAGAGGAACAAGTCCCAAGGTTTTTGCTGGAGAGAAAACATGTTGTTTTGTAAAAGCATTGAAGAACTCCTGCAAAACTATAGCATTATCAGCACAAGGAAAGAAACACGTTTAATTGAGATAATTGCAGGCTATAGTATATGAAGCAAACTGAAGTAAATGTAGTGCAGTGTACATCTTCTCTAGAACTTAAAAACAGCAGTGAAAATGTGACACACGTGATGGATTTTATGTTTCTGTCTAATGTTTGGCATGTATACTTTACACTAATAATTTTGTACTGGGTTTTGTTCTGTCCTTCCATTTGTTTGTTTATTTGGGATATGAGCCATTTGGCTAAACATATCCCTTCATTTTTAATGCTTCCTGTTTTCAGCAGATGCTTTCCATTAATGCCTTAGTCAGGCCTTCTAATGTCCTGCCATTCTCAGAATTTGTTTGTGGAAATTTGTTCTCACAATTGAAAACTATTTACATTTATATTCTTTGCAGGATGTAAAGTTTGTAAGATGCACACTATTCCAAGTTCTCATTACAGTAACAGAAATCCAGTTAAGATATGTGTCACTTAGTGCATATTGCAATGACTGTGTATGGTCTTTGGCTGTTTATTCCCTATTGTGGCAGTGGCTCTCAGACTGAACTTGTGCGTGGAAAGTAGACAATGGCTTGTCGGTTGTGAACGCCTTAACAATTTTCCATTGTAATTTTGTATTAACTTTAATTCAGACTATTGAATAGAGACAGAGACAGACTTAAGAATACTGAACCAAATGTATGAAAACAGAGAAAATTAGACAGGAGGACCACAAAGAAAATGAGATGGAGCATGATAAAAATGCAGAGATCAATAAAGAGGGAAACTGGAAATTAAGTCACTACTGTACATGAATTGTTTTGCTTATGCATCTGGGGAATTGTCAATTTTTGCTGACATATATTTGAGCAGGCTTTCTAGTTTTTTATTAATGGTAGGGTGTTTGTAATTATTGTGATGAAGCAGGGCTTTGACCATTTTTACCTCATCCATCTGTTAAAAGACAGGACATTGGAAAAGATGAATCAGTAATAGAAAAGTGAGATTGAAAATAAAACACTGCAGATACTGGAAATCTGAAATAAATCAGAAAATGCTGGAAATACTTAACAGGTCAGGCAGCATCAGTGGAGTGAGAAACAGAACTTGTATTTCAGGTCTATGATCTTTCATCAGAAATTCTCTGTTTTTATTTATATTGGAAAACTGAGAAGATTTAAAGGCTAAGGGTATTAGATTTTTTAGAGGGAAACTTTACCTGTTCAATAAAAAGTATTAAATGATTTATGATTAACAATTCAAAATAGACTAGTGTGAAAAACAATGGTGAGGATAACAGCACTCACTTGCCCAAAAATTAGATTTTATTGGACTTTTTTTCCTGTGATATGCAATCACTGTAATCTGGAGTGATTTGAATAATTTTGGTAAATCCCATCTGCATCCTATCCAGAGTTTCCACATCTTTCCTGAATGCATCAACGTAATCTGGAGTAAATCCCATTAGGATCATTTCTGGGTGAAATTGAGGGGCACATCCCGTCAGGATTCACCGTGTTGCATTCAGCATCAAATGTCTACCTAATGATATCAGTTGTCATTGCAACGCACATCTGAAGCATCTGATGTAAACTGGAGATCCTGGATCTAGAAAACGACTGTCATTTGGCAGCACAAAAGACAAGAGGCACAACCTGTTGAGCTTTACATTTGGATACCATTTAAAAGGGCCACTTGGTTTACACCAGGGCACCTCCCAAGGCAGCTTCAGACTTCACTAGAGATTATGGTATTGGTTTATTATTGTCACTTGTACCAAGGTACAGTGAAAAACTTGTCTTGCAAACCAATCATACAGGTCAATTCATTACACAGTGCAGTTACATTGAGTTAGTACAGAGTGCATGGAGGTAGTACAGGTAAAAAACAATAACAGTACAGAGTAATGTGTCACAGCTACAGAGAAAGTGCAGTGCAATAAGATGCAAGGTCACAACAAGGTAGATCGTGAGGTCATAGTCCATCTCATTGTATAAGGGAACCGTTCAATAGTCTTATCACAGTGGGGTAGAAGCTGTCTTTAAGTCTGGTGGTACGTGCCCTCAGGCTCCTGTATCTTCTACCCGACACACCATCCAAGGTGTTCAGTGTTGGAACTAGCAGAGTGTTTTATGAGAATTTAACTACAAGGAAATCGTTTTATGACTGCTTCAATGGGACTCATTTAATGGGTACCTCACTGTTTTCTCTGCCCATGAGCCTAGTGAGGTACTGCATCTTTGGAAGCAGCCCATCCCCATCTAGTAATCTTCCAATTATTCCTGGCAGTATCTGCCTCAATGAGGAGAAAGCAAAGTTTATGTACTTGATCAGTGTTTTGGGGGTGGGGGGAATTGTGAGCTGACAACTATGTATCTAAGGGAGGTAGAGATGGAGCATATCTGAGGGATGCATGCCTGTCTGTGTGTGTAAGTGGCAGCATTAAATTAGAATTACTATTTAATGCATTGACTAGCAAGTGCTGTAAAGGTCACCTTGACATCTCTAATGATGTCAGTATATTTTTTCTGGCACTGCTTCATCTTTTTCCCTTCTGGTATGTGTCTTTTTCCCTCGAATGCATCTTATTCAGTGCCTTACAAAGAAAACCTTGGCTCTCCCTCCAGTTGCTCTCTTCTCCATGGCAGCATACTGTTTGTTGCTGCCATCTGGCTGCCATGAGTTGTGTGCCTTTAAGAGATGACACCCTTCTCTGAGTGCTGTGCAGCAAAGTGTCAGGATATGCAATAAGTTTGGAGTTATCCCATCAGGACCCGTGCAATTTGTTACTTAAACCACCTTTTTGGTGGAAACCATACTTATTCTGTTGTGCACCAGTTTACAGCTGTTTTCATGATCTTTTTGGGGGGATCAGTTTGGCATTCGTGCTAAACACGGCAACCTTTGAGTGTGACAAAAAATTGAAGTCCAACATCCAGACAACTGCAGCTCATATCCAAATCAGGCAGCAACTTCTTCTGAGTTCAGAAGCAAAGTTCATTATGTAAGCACTGAATCTGCTGTCCTACTGCACTGCTCCCCTGTTTGATGCACAAAAATCCCAGAGGATTGGGTGGTGTGAAGTTCCTGTCTGGATGCCTTGGATATGGACTAAATTCACAAGAAACAGGGATTGTCTACTGCATAGGGCCCTTCTGAAGGTCTGGTAACTCTTAATAAGTGCCAAGCGGTCTCTCTGGCACTGAAAATTAACTTTTAAAAAAAAGGGTCTCATTCCTTCAGTTTTTACTTGATGCAGAAAATATTAAAAGATATGCAAAGTAGCACTCCTTCCTACTGTCAAAACAAAACCCCACTCCCTTAGTTTAAAGGCAAAACAGTGCAGGTGTTGGAAATCTGAAATAAGACAGAAAATGCTGGAAGTAGCAGATTTGCTGCCCGACATAAGTATTTTCAGCATGTTCTGTTTATTTCAGCACTCTCTTCGTCCAACCCCGCTGACAAAGTGACACCCGCTCTCACTTCTGCTCCCCAACTAATGGAGCATTCCCTCAAAACTACTGACAATGCAGTCCTCCCTCTGCACTGCCCTTTTCACCCTGCAACATTCTTTCATTACTGGCCCTTCGACAATGCAGAATTCCCCTGAAACTACTCTTCTAACATGATAGAATACTACCCTTCTGTGTGCCAAAAGCAGCGCACCCTCAGTATTGCTCCTCTAACAATGCAACACTTGCTCATTACAGCATTCAAGTAACTGCATAGGTCATCCAAACAAGTCCAAAATTATTGACCTGGAGGCAAGAGAGCTACTAAATTAATCAAACTGAAAGAGATAATATGACATCATTAGTGTTCTTTTCAGGGTTCAACTTGATCTTTTCAATTTCTTCTTGCCAGTTTTTTGATCAACATGTCTCTCTAAACAAGTCAGATATTGACATTCTCTTGAGCATTCAATCCTCTGATCATGGATGTGCGAGCAAAATGTCTGGGACAACGCAGTGTCATCAAATGATTCAAAAGTCACCTTCCAATTCTCATGGCTTTAGCATGTTAAACCCCATCTGCAACAATGATCCACTGAATTTTCTCGTTTCCATGCCTTGCAATGAACATTTTTTTTTAAAAAAGCAAGTTGTTGCCAATAGCTAGAAAATGTAGCCAAGTTTCATGAACGAAGCATCCAGAAAAACAAAAGTTTAATATTCCAGTCTTGTATACAATCTTTCTCCTATCTCCTCAAGAGAATTTTCAAAAGAAATGGAAAATTACTTGCACAAGTCACAGCTCTTGAAACAAAACAAGAAAATGCTGGAAACACTCAGCAGGTCAGGCATCATCTGTGGAAAGAAATCTTTGACGTAAAGTATTAACAATGTTTCTCGTTCCACAGATGCTGTTTGACCTGTTGAGCTTTACTAGTATTTTGTGTTTTTGTTTCAGATTTCTAGTATTTGCACGCTTTTGATTTTTTCACTGCTCTTGGAATGTTGCACATTATCTCTCTGACATGAACGTTTCATCTCCAGCACAAAGATACTTTTTTGTATTCTAATTGTAGTTGCTGCTGTAAAATGTGCAGTAATTTAGTTATTAAATATTCTGTATTCAGTAATTAAGCAGTTAAATATTCTGTGAATGAATAGTCATATTATTCTTACTAAATGGCTTCATGGAATCTTGGACCAAACAGCATCATGTAAGTGCCATCTCTTTGAAAGGGCTATCCAACATTGTTCCATAGTCTGGTATTTTCCCTCTGAAGTTGCAGATTAGTTGTCTTCAAGAGCCTGTCCAATTGCCATTAAAACATTCCCATGGGATCTCATTGTGCCATCAAGGTTATTCATATCAGATCTTAAGAACTTTTGGTGTTAAAAAAAAATGACTGCTCATTTCCCCACTGGGTTTTTTAAAATAATTTTTCATCTATCAGCTCTGATTATCAACCCACTTCACAGATGAAATAGTTTCTCATTCTTTGCTTTGTTGAAGCCCCTCATAATTTTGGGCACCTCTCATACGTCTCGCCAGAGTTACCCTTGCAAGGAGAGCAATGACAGGTTCTTCAATTCCTCTTCCCTGATAGAATCCTGGTAAACCTCCTCTGCATCCTCTCCAGAGCCTAAGTGCCCTTCCTAAAATATGGCACTTGAATTGTACATCCTAACTGAGGCCTGATCAGAGATTATCGTCTCCTTGTTTTTGTGTGAAACATTCCTTTTTACAAAGATTTCTTAACAATTCATTATTAATTTCTCCTACTACCTTCAAAGGTAATGAGGTAGTTTCTCAAATTCTTCTTGAAAGTTCATCGATACATCATCTTCACTAACTCTCATTGTTATTGCATCCAAAAACTCAATCAGGTTTGTCAGAGATTACTGAGCCTCAAGAAAATCCATGCTTCCCTCAGGTGATAAATAATTTGGTCTTCAAAAATAGTCTCCAGGAGTTTTCCACCACCAGCATTTAATTGATTGGCCTGTTGTTTCAGCCCTCCCCTTCTCTATCACCACTCCCATATCCAAGAGGGTTGAAAGGTTATGGTCAGAAACTTTTCCAGCTCCACTCGAATTTCCTTCAGTGGCCTAGATGTATCCCATCTGGACAGGGTCACATTAACTTTGAGTGAAGCCAACCTACTTAAGGCCTCCCTTTAATCTATTTTTATCTCTACTCATTCCTCCTCTGCTCTGACATTGAAATTATTCTATTCCGTGAAGGCGAATGCAAAGCATTTTGGTTTAATTTATTTTGAGTTATTAGCTCCAGAAGTTTTACTTTTTGCTTTGAATTAACTGGATTATTATTTTTATTAACTTTTTATTGGTGTGATTATTGAAAACAAAAGGCCCCTCTTTCATATTATTAACTGATCCTTCCTCGCACAGTGCTTGTCCATTTTATATTGTTTACAGTTTCCCCCTGCACTCCCTATATTCTTTTGTATCTTGAGAATATGCCACCATCCATTGAGACAAATGTCCTCTTATTCTGTTCTTCCTGCAAGGGTTTCCACCTCTCAGTGCCCCATCCATTTCTTGCTACGTATTTTAGGGACCATCATCATCCACACTGCACTTCCAGGAGCTCTTCTCTTCCAGTCCTCCCTTTAACCTATCATGTAATTAAATCGAACAGGGCGAGATGTTTAACTGGGATTCTGACTATGATCACTAGGAACTTGCAATGCATAATGACAGATTTAATATTACTAACAATTGCTTTTCAAGAATTCCTTAAAGGTTAAGATGGGAGGGGAAACGTAAAGCAATAAACCTTACAGAAGAATCTATTTGCATCGATCAATGGTAAACCCCAAACATGGAGAACCCCATCATTGACTTATATAGGAGGGTACCTCCTGACAGGAAAAAAGGCAAGTTTTAAGCTCTTCTAAATAAATTGGGAAGAAATATTGCAAAAAGCCTTAAGATGATGGCATCCTGTTGCATTCTGAGTTGCAAGTGCAAGGAGAATAAAAGGAAATAATATGTTTTCTTTTAAATGCCAGCCCTTAAATAAAGAACACTGAATCCACTGGTCGGTCTCCTTTCACTTTCATTCAGCAGACCATACCTGCCTGTAATTTGTCAACAGGTGCTGTTTCTTGACAAAGGCATAAAATCAGTGGTGAACTGAACTAAACTGAACTGAACTGTTGTGTGAACCTGCTATGTTTCCCTTAAATTAATAGATTCCCTGTGCAATGACAGCAGGCTGAACTAATCTGCAGCATGCATTTGTATTTGGAACAGCAAGGAGGTCAGGAAAAGAAATGCAAATATTTGGACCAAGTTAATTCCAATTTTTCTGATTCAACATAAGAAACAAGGCAAAGTTTGCATATTTTGTCCACAAAAGGAGCAGACTTTGAGATTTCTCAAGAATATTCAGTAATCCAAAACTGGTATTAAAAACTCCCAATCTCTTTTCATGATTTGAAAAGTCTGTTGACAAAAATTTTTTAGACACACACTCACATAACCTTTTAGCATCACTAATAAGAATAAAACTTTATTGTATTTTCCATTTACTGAAAATTTGTGATATTTGCAACAAGAAATCGAAGCTAATAAACAGCCTGAAGATTACTGTCAGTAATATTTACTGATAAACTCCAATATGTTTCCCTTACGTGTTATTTTAGCACAAGTATTAGCTTGGTAATATTTTAAATGCCTATGCTGATATAAGAGACAATTTATTAAATGTTTGCTGGTATCACCAACTGTTATTTCTTGATTGGCTGTTTACGCTTGCAACAGTATAACACCGTGATTAAAATGAGTAATGCTCCATGTAAATAAACCTATCCAACATTCAGTCACTACTAAATATAAGTCATTTCCTTGACTCCACTGATTTTCTGACATCCAAATGCAGGACTTTTCCAAGGTTAAGTGGTGGTGGTGGTGGTGTATTGGCAGATGCAGGGGTGACAGAGCTAAAATTAAAAGTAGTGTTGTTAAGTAGATGTTCCTTTGTGCTAATTTTAACCTGATAAGTGTAACACTGGAGCACAGAGCCATTGAGAAATGTGTGAGGCAGGAAGATCAAAAGGGAAAGAAGATCGTGGGAAATTTTACAGGAAAACTTCCCTTAAGACATATTAAGTGAAATTTCCATATTCACTGTTACCCTATAAACACACAATACCTTTTCCTTTTTAATAAATGCATTCTCATTTAAAACAACTGAACTAAAATGCTGTTCAAGCAGTAAACAAAGACATTTCATGCTAACATATTAACACTAATATCAGTAGTCACTGACGTGAGAATTATTTCATGTTTTGTTACTTAGCATGCACTTTGGTAAAGCTAATTGTGTGTTGAAAATATACAATTCTGGGATATCTACCTGATGGGATAACTGATGATGTGGATCTCTGATGGTTGTCTTTGATCACTAATCTAAATGATTGAGTTAGTTTAAAAACAATAGAAATCATAACTTTTTTTAAATCCTCAGTGTTTCAGTCTCTGATGTTATCTACAACCTCCCATAGATAACTACAATTGAAGATCAGTCCACCATGGTAAATGGTACTGATAGCCCAGAAGATAAAACTATGGAGAGTGAAGAAAAATCAGAGTTAGAAGAGAAGCCTTACGAAAGGGCCTCCAAGCTTCCACCCCTGATATTGCCAGCAATGGAAATTGAAAAGCCCAGAACTTCATCTACACTTCCCAGTTTTACCTCAAAAGAAGAAATTGCCCAACTGGAGGGATACCTGGGACGTAAACATGAACTGGAAGGACCTAGCAAGAAGGCATCAAACAGGTGAATTTTTCAAGCTTTAAATCTTTTTTCACTTTTATGATCTAAGTTGGAATACAGTTAACATCTTTTTTCTTCTAGCTGTAAGTAACTTATGTGAACTGAATATGGATGTTCTCACATAACACTTATCTGCCCATAACTTAGCACTAGATAAATTCTGAGAAGCTATAGGGGTAGCTGTTGTAACACATATGCAGTACATTTAGTGATATCCTTCAAAGGATATCCTTTGAATGCACCAGGAAAGATTTCTTCTGGGTGATATGTTAATTAAATAATTAACCAATTATTTAAAACCTAATTGACAATTTCATTACAAAATGTATTGATCAAATCTTCCCCCATCTCACCCTGGATAAACCCAACACTAGAATCTCAAAAGTTGAAAACTTGTTGCATTTTCCAATGAATGCTCACTTTGACTGAAAATACATTTGATTTAAAATGACGTACATCTTTCCCTGAGGTGACTCACTGAATAAATTCACTGCTGATGATATCCAGTTTTATTTTTCTACCATTTTTCTTGATAACTTCAAACTGATAACCTTGAATTCAGCAAGTTGTCTTTTAGCTCAACCTCAGAAAGACAGAAGCCTTTACCTTCCACCCACTAGCTACTCCTCACTGATTCCTAACCACTCACTTTTTCCTTTTCAGAGCATCAATCAGATGTCCTCTTTGTCCCTGAGCTGAGCTATAAACCCAACATTCATTCTATCACCAAAACTGTTTAATTCCACTTTCACAGCATAGGTCAGTTCTTCCAATGTTGAAACATTTAGAAAGGTCTTTATCATCTGCAGATTCAATTACTCCTTTACTCCACTACTTGTTGTTTTGATGAACTGTCCAAACTGGGGAGATTAAGGACACTTTGTTTATGATCCTCGAAACAGCCCAGGTGGGAGTGAAATATTACAAATAGTTCCAGTATTTTGGGGGTAGAGTTGGTATGTTTCCATTCTTTCTGAAAATTTAGTAACCTGTTGGAAAGTTCATGTGCAGTGGTAGCAATACCAGTCTGAATCCATATCCAGCTATTTGCATGCAGCATCAATGATAAGGTTAGCAGATGATGGATGCCCTTTTTTGACTGGAACTGTTGAAACCCATTAAAGTTATACCCAGCATCTTTTCATGCTTTGGCACAGTAGTAATTGACATCGAGTGGCCTAAATTATCAATGAAAGAAACATCTTTTTCACACTTCTTTGGATCTTCATTTTGTAGATATTGAAAATATTAATTTATGTATACTTTAATTAATTGTATCCAAACTTAGGTCATGGATCACCTTGTATTGTGCCCTGAAGAGTGGTGAATTTTACTTCTACAAGGACACAAAGAATTGTAGTGCAGGTGTAACATACCATGGAGAAGACCCACTGAATCTGAAAGATGCTACTTGTGAAGTGGCTGCTGATTACAAGAAGAAAAAACATGTATTTAAACTGCGGTGAGTGGTCACTCTGTAAGTTTTGGTACTGATGATTTGTTGTAGAATGGTAGGTAAGATTTTTTTGAAATGGTTGAAACAGAATTAGATCATGAAAACCAAATCACCAAAGGGAAATATTCAGCAGCATCTCCCAAGTAGTGACAATAGCCACAATTACAATGTCAATCTGAGATAATGGAAAAAAAAAATTCCAAACCAAGAAGATTCCTAGATCTCTATGTACCAGGAATGCATGGGTGTAGCCAAATAGGCATCATCAAAATAGGATGTGATTCTCTGTACTTGGGCCAGCTTAAATGACCTGGGGGTTCAGATGAAAGTCAACCTGCAAATCTTATTTCAAACACCAGATCTAACACTGTAGCTTTTGAATAACTAATTGGCAGACTGTATAAATACAAACAAACTTGCCACAGCACTTAGAAAAATGCACATTCACTGTCTGTGTTACCAATATCTTTCACCCATACTTAAAAAGCATTGCAATATTTGACATAGCGCATAAACTTTGTGTATTGAATTTTGTCTTTGCAACTTCCTGATCTGAATTAATAAACAAGATACATCCTGTTTTCAGTACAAAATATATATTTTTTTCTTATCTGTATATATCATTGCAGCTATATCTATTTCAGACATAACTTCATTTGTAATCTTCAAATCTCAAGGTTATGGGTAGAAATCCCATGACAGAGATTTGAGCACATAAAATCCAATTCAGTTAAGTTAGAGGAGCCATCATTTGGATGATTAATAATGGGAGGACCTCTCTGGTTTCCTCAGGTGCATGTATAAGATTTTATGCAGTTCGTCCAAAGAGGAGCAAAGAGTTTGTATCTGGTGATCTGGACAATATTCATCCCTTGCCTCCTAAATACATCAATGAATTTCTGTTTGTGGGAGCTTGCTTTGTACGCATTAGCTGTTGCATTCGTTACATTGGTGTCTACACTTTAAAAGTATTTCATTGGTTGTAAGTCACTTGGGAGTATCTTGAGGTTGTGAAAGGTACTATAAAAAAAAACTTGTCTTCTTTACTTTGCAGGTTAAACTTGATAATGGCTGTATCAGTGATATTCATCCAGTATATATAATTCAAGTAGCAGCTCTCTACTAATCATTCCAAGTCCGTTTAGTTATTGCGGAGTGCTTTATTTTCCAGTTAATTCTTTGAATTTTCATTTCTGTCTGAATGTGTTTGTGTATGTGTGCATGTTTCACATACATATCAGGAAATGTAAATGAACTAACACTTGAAAGGACAGTAAGCCAGATATGATCATTGAGCACCAAGGTGATATGTTAACTTTGTTTCCCTTTCCACAGATGCTGCCTGACCTGCTGAATGTTTCCAGCATTTTCTGTTTTTATTTCAGATTTCTAGCATCTGCATTTTTTTGGGGGGTTTTCATTTATTGGTGATTATTGACTATACTGAAGCTGAATATTTAGCACAAAAGACAACTCAAAATGCCACTATAATTTTCCAGTTCAGGAATTTCAAATCATCCAATCTGCAAAGGAATTATATATTTAGCATTCTCATAGTTAGGGCTTGAATCAATTTGCACACTGTTGATTCAACAAAGCTTACAACAAAATGAATGAGCTCGTGAACACGAAAAGGATTAAAGAAACCTGTATGTACTGTTCAGCAACAAGAATTGGAAGCAGTCTTATCAGGAGAAAAGGGAACTATTGTTTTACAGCAAGATAAAATCACCAGAAAAAGAAGTATTACCAATGCATATCAATAGACCAGTCTGCACAGGATTAAGGTGAAGTAGCAGAGGGCAAGGCATACTTGAAACCTGGTGAAGGTGAGAGGTGGTTATCTTGAGTCTGAGTGGAGTATGTGCATAAACAAACAGGTTAATCTAAGAACCAAATTCAAACTGCTTGTTTGAATTGACAAACAAGCAGAATTTTGTATTCAGCAATAGATATTGTATGATATTGCAAGATGAACAGTCTTGCATGATATTGCTAATGCATCATCTACTTGCATTTGACCTGGTCACCCAATCATCTTTTCTGTTGAAGTCTCATGAAACTTCCATAAGGCACATCTTAAAATGATTGATAATTATGAATCAGAAGTATTGTCTGTAATTGGAGGGGGGGGGGGGGGAGTCTGCAACTCTTCGCTAGCATCATTTAATTCTTCCAAGGCCTCATTGATTTTTTTTTGGGGGGGTGGGGGGGGGATCTGGTTTGCATAGTTGATCTGTGTGTTTCTGACACATGCTAGAGCATTATTGCTTTCCCTTGATGCCCAATATTTTTATGGATCCATTATCTTTTATTTAGAAATCCTGAACGGAACAGGAAAATTACAGTGGCCCTTTAGCATTGGCAGTATTGTCCTTTAGTGCTGAATATTTATCAGTGATGGGACAAATAAGTGTTTGGTTCTCCTGGGGAGGATGTATATATAGGTCACTCCTCTTTCTTTGAAGTCCACACATATTTGGTAACTTTTTCCAGTGGAAAGAGACTGGTGCCAATGATACATATTTCTTTTATAAATAGAGCAAAACCTACGTAAGATGGATTTACAAAGCTTTAAAGCAGGTGAGGAAATCAGATGCCAGGACAGCAAATGTGATGGTTACGTACATTATGTGACTCCAGTGTATGTTACAGCCTTTATACTCCTTCCAATGATCCATAATAAATGCAGGCCTAAAAATAGAGTATTTGCCGATGATGTTCCACTGATTTCCTCATATGGACAAGCATCTGTTTTAAGCTTCTTGTGTTTGGGCTTGCTTTCAGGTTGAACAATGGTTCCGAGTACCTGTTCCACGGCAAAGATGAGGTAAGTAATATTGACCCTCCCAGTATTCACTTCAAAACAAATATTCCTTTGGTAATGGTGATATCTAAATAATCATTCACCAGTGATGATCAACAATTCAATGTAATCCTTGCACTGGAATGATCTTATGTATTTTTGGAACTCACTTATTGGTCTATTTTCTACAATTCCAGCAATGAGCATATCAGTGTTAAATAGTTCAGTGTCCATGTGGACATCACTATAATAGGAGTAAATTGTTATAAAAATAGATAAAAAGCAAATATCATGGGAAATTGAGGATGGGTGAGTAGCTGAGGAAATGGGGAAGGGTTGAGCTGTGAGAGTTTGTTAGGGTTAGAGAAAACAAGACAGGTGAAAGGCAGGGGGGAAGAGTACAAACGTCTACACAAGGCATTAGTTGTGTCTTTAATCATCAGTCATGAAAGTAATCAAGTTGGTCTGCGGAATTCAAGTATTTAGATGTAATGTATTGAAATGTATTGTAGTGGGAAGTATTGTAATGACAGTGAAATTTTGAAATTTATGGATATTATTGTAATTTATTTCAATATTCAATTATGGAGTATTGTTTATTTATTGCTTATTCATTGAACAACAAGCCATGGAGCAAGCACAGGAAAAGGTAGGGGAACAGGGAGAATAAAAATGGCCACGTCAAACCTTTCTCTCCAGCAACCCCTTGCAGCTAGCCACAGCCCCAGACTTTGCTGATAGCCCTTGTACACTCTGCACCAGTTCAGCAAGGACAGAAAAGGCATTCCCTCGTGTAACGGTGTTTCAGTAGTGCCTGATACTTTGTCCTCAGGAGTTGCAGAATTTCCAAATGGTAGACCCACATCAAACAAGTTGTTGGTGTGCAGCATGGTGGCTGATAAACATGTCATTGCTGGTACTGAGGAAGTTCCAGGAAATGGTCTGTAACAATTGGGCTTGATACGCAAACTGGTTAGTTGTTGTTTTCTTAAGTTTTTTGTGTGGATAAACACAGTCACCAGTCTGTGATTTGCTCCTGCTAATCTCACGTCCCTGAGTTGTGACAGATCTGACACAGCTCCCACGAGCTTTGGTTGAAGGCAGCTTACCCAAACTTTCCCTCATTACAAATTCTCGGACTAAATGTGTAGAGAATGCAAATATCTTATGAATGTCTTTTGCTAACTCATTAAAATGCCAGTTTTTTTTGAGGAGGATTAAACATGCCATTTATTCATTTTATTAGGTATTTGTGATTACCTAGCTTTGCAAATCCTAGGAGAACCTTAAAGCTGATTGGCAATTGATTTAACTAGGCAGGAGGCATTATTGGGTTAGAACAAAATAATAAACATCAGATAAAAGCAGAAAATGCTGGAATTACTCAGCATGTCAGGAAGCACCTGTGGAGAAAGAATCAGTATGGATTTCAGGTTGATGACTTTTAACCAAAACCAGAAGCAAAGGAAGAGGAGGAGTAGAAAGAATAAAGGGATTGTCTGTGATAGGGCAGAAGCTTAGAGAGACTGAATGACACAGGTGGCCATGGTGTTGGCTGAGAGGGGTGGTGAATGCTTGCTAATCTCAGATTCTGAAGGAGGTGTAGATAGAAGGCGATGAATGAGAACTGAGAAGAGAAAAAGGTCAGGGGATCTGACAGATACAAAAGATTGCATTTGCTGGGAAACCGTAATAAAAAAGAATTCTGAAGTAATGAGCAGGTTAGGCAGCATCCGCAGAGAGAGGAAAAAAAACGGGTCAACGTTACAGGTTGGTGACCTTCATCAGAACTGGCCAATGCTGATAATGAATTGGAAAGTCTGGCTACCCGAAATACACTGATTCCTAAGGACTGTAATGTGCCTGGTCAGGGGATGAGAGACTTCTTCTTGAGTTTATGTTGGGCTTTGTTGGAACAATGTAGAGGCTAAAGTTAGGAAAATTAAACTCATAGGCAACTGAAACTTCAGGGTTACCCTTGTGGAATTAATGGAGGTGTTCGGCACAGCAACCACCCAATCTACACTTGGTTTCTCTAATGTAGAGGAGACTCCACTGCAGAGGAGGTAACATTGTGAGCATGGAACGCTGTATGCTAAAATGGAAAAAGTACAAGTGAATCACTGCTTCACTTGGAAGAAGTGTTTGGGTCCCTGGATGGCGAGAGGGGAAGAGGTTAACAGGCAAGCTTGCATCTTCCATGTTGTATGGGAAAGCACTGTAAGAAGATGAGTGGGTGTTAGCAAAGATGAAAGAGCAAGACATTTGAGAAGGGAACCTTTGGAATACCAGGAGGAGAAGGGAACGTGTTTCTGGTAGTGGCATTATGTTAAATGTGACAGAAATTATAGAGATGAATGTAAAGGCTGGTGGAGTAAAGATTGGTCCCTGGGTGGTGGGACGAGAAGAGGTAAGAAGGCAAGTTTGAATCTCCTGCAGTTGCACGATCATAAGGGAAATCCTATACTGGATTTTAGTTGGAGGAGTGAGGGAGGAGAAGTGTGGGAAATGGAATAGAAGCAGCTGGGAGGCCTGTCATTTTTGGTGGGTGGAAACTGCATGTCAGGAAATCAGAAGTCATCTCAGAAGCACTGGTGTGGATGGTGTTGACATCAGAACAAACATGACAGAACAGAGAAACTGGGAGAGTGGAGTGGAGTGGAGTCCTCACAGGATGAAGGGTGGGAGGAAGTATAGCCAAAATCTCTGTGGCAGTCTGTGGGCTTATAAAGGGAACTGTCAGAAATGGACCATGTGAAAGTGAAATGGAATTTTAAATTGACAGTAAAGATGATAAAACTTCCAAGCTCTGAATGAGGACTAATTCAGTTATCTATGCCCTAGATAAAGAGGTGAGGGAGGGGGACTAAGTATGGCTGAACCAAAAACTATCCCTTGTATCCCACAAAGTGACGGCCTTAACGTGGACCAGTTAACAAGTTCCCATAGCCATACTTTTGATTTGGAGAAAGTTGTGGAGTTTAAAAAGTTGTTCAGTGTGAAAATTAGTTCAGCCAATTAAAATTAAGCTGGTAAGGACCAAGAAAATGGAAATTTTTACTTCTCACTTTCCTCCATCCAAGAACCCAAGAACTTTCTTCAGGTAAAATACTGATTCAATGATAATTCATGCAACTTAATGCACAGCATTCAGTGCTCAAAATGTGGTCTCCTCCACATTAGTGGAAACAAATACAGACTGGGTGACTACGTTCTGGAATGCCTCCATTCAGTCTACACGGGTGACCCTGAGCATCCAATTGCCTGTCACTTTAATACTGCATCCCGTGCATTTGGCAGTGCAAGGGTGACTCATGCCCAGAAATGCCCAGTTGAATATTCAGGGTGAAGCAAAATGACCCAGAGCCAGTAGTTATTCCGTTGCACTCCAGGAAAAAATACTTTAATTTGCATGATGCGGAAAATAAAACAGTGATATGCAGTTTAATATCTTGGCACATTCTGTGGGAAAGCTCATGCTGGCTCACTTGTGTTCTGTGCCAAACTTGAATAGCATGATAAGTCCTTGGAGTTTTACAAATGGGCATAAGTCAATCTACTAAAGTTTCATCAGTTGCATGGTTAGTGCTACAGATACTGATACAGAAGAGGTTGTAGGTGAGTCTAATGACAATCATTGTAGTAGAAACTATGAGAGATATAGATAGGATAGACAGGAAGAAACTTTTCCCCATGGTGGAGGCAGCTAAGATCAGAGGTTTAAGGTAAGGTGTAAGAGGTTTAGAGGGGAATTTTTTCACCCAGATGATAGTTGAAGACTGGAATGCACTGCATGAGAAAGTGGTGGAGGTGGATATTCTCACAACATTTAAGAAGCATCTGGATGAGCATTTGTATCACCAAGGCATAGCAGGCTGTGGACAAAGTGCTGGTAAATGGGATTAGTATAGATAGGTACTTGATGGTCAGCATAGATATGGTGGGCTGAAGGGCCTGTTTCTGTGCTGTATGGCTCGATGACTATGACAAGATGTGAAAAGCTCCAACCTAAGAACTAGTGTGGTGGTTCCATGGGGTCCACTGACTATCAGCAATGTGCTGGTCACTATGGTCCAGAATTCCAAGCCTGTGGAAATCAAGGACATGCTGGAGGTCAGGTACACTAGCAGCTGACTTCCCACTCTGCCACTGGACCCAACCCTGAGTCCACTAGCAGAGCTGCATTGTTTTGAGCTGAGGGGTCAGATATGCTACATAGCTGAAGGATGGGATACTCGTCATAGCTGAATCCTTAGTTTTAAATGCAGGAGAGTTCTTTTTTGTTTTATTTTACTTATAAATTATTTTCAAACATTATTATGTTAAACATTTTTTAAGTAAAATTATTACTTTTTAAAAAATATATCTTCTAATTAATTTAATCCTTGCAAACTGATTTTAAGAGTCCTGATCATCAGAGACATTGAAAAGCAGTCATCGACCCCTAATAGCAGTGAGCTGTCAAAAGGACAGTGGGAATGGGGATGCAGGTTTGCTGCCTGTGGCCCAGGCATTGCTCACAGACTGCTCCATGGATTCACTGTAGTAACAAGGCTTAGAGTTTGATTTAAACTACGAGGTCATGAAAGACTAGTGTGAGGGTGGACCTCAAGGCATGCGCTGGGTCAAAAAAATTCTGAACTGCTGGTATGGATGAAACCCTGCAATTTACAGTAATCTCTTACATTTACAGGTGATAAAGTTGAGTAGTGCATTCATGGAAATTTATTTTACTCTTGCAGGAGGAGATGCACAACTGGATCCACAATCTCAACATAGCAATTGCAGAGCATAACAAGCCACAGAGTGCAAAACAGGGTGATGTCAGGGCACATACCCTCCCTCTCCCCTCTGTGATTGTCCAAGAAACAAGTCCCGGCAAAAAGGACAAAGAAAAAAGATTCAACATTTTTGCAAAAAAGAAATGATTATCATTTAAACCAGGAAAAAAAAATGTTGTAGTGCCTAATTTACAAAGAGGTGGCAGTGCTTAAACTACACCACTGAGGTGATGCTAGTTTCTGCAAGTGTAAATATATATTTCATCTTTATAGAGCGTGTAAAGAGAGTAACATCTTTTTATTAATTTCCTGAAACCATGTGCATCTTCCCAAATGAAAATTATTTTTGGAATGATTTCAAATTTTACACACACTTTGGCAGAAACTGCAACATGTATTTTCCATACTAAATTCATAGAGCCCTTGCTAATGGCTGAGAAATGCAAATTTAGATTAAATAGAGCTTTAAGATGACCGTGAGTTACCCAGCCATGATAAGTCATCATGCTAGTATTTGTTCTTCAACAGGCATGGTCACTCAAACATAACTTTAAAACAATTACAAGTATACCATATTTAAACTAAATTGCCATAACCAAAGAATATTTTTTTAAAAAACAGAATATAATAAATATATGTAAAGGCCATTTTTTTCAAATTTAAAAGAAATTACAATATTATTCGACAGATAACCATGTAAGATTGATAAATATAATAGTTTCATCTTGGAAATGGTTATAAGTGCCAAGTTTGTACTGTAAGATCAGCAGCTGAAGGCATGTATGTACATTTTGGCATGTATTTTTTATAGTGTTGCCATATAGATTATGTTTTTAGCAAATTAGGCATTTTGTCATTGCTTTTTTTTGCTCCAACTGCCTTCATGGTGTAAAAGTTCTTTGAACCACCATTTATTGGATAAAGGTGTTTATAGAGATTTTATCTGTTCCTTATTAATGGCAAAATCAAAGATCTTACAGAAAATCTTCACAACATGTACAATGTCAACATACAGTGACTGGAGAAATCATTGCCATTTTATTTTATCTTTTTAACATAGTAATTTTTGTTTCCAGCTGTTGCTAGCAAACTAATCGCTTTCTTTAAAACTGCATTCATATTTCTATTAACTACATTAGAAAGCATTATCAACTATTTGTTTTCAAACTATTAAACATTTCCAACCAGGTGCTCTTGGACTAAGTAATGTCGAAGTCCTCTCAGTATGTTAGTTCAATTACAAATACCAGAAGCAATTGAGAAAAAAAAAGTACAAAAAGAAAGTGTTCAGTTTTAATTTTTGTTTAATTGTACACTCCTTTCTGTTTGATATTTTACTGGATTGATTTTTTTTAAGTCTTTTCCAAAAACTAATGTGGCATGCAATTATTATGCTCTTTAGGTTGAATATAACATTGTTTTTTTTGTTGATATTGCATCTATTGTTATATCAAATTAAACAAAATCTATGCATTACCCCTATAAATTTGCAAATCTCAAGGAGGATTTGTTTAGGTCATTATAACTTTGATTTTACAGTCCATATGTAAGTCAATACTACTTGCAATCTCATTTCCAGTCACTACAGTAAGGAAGAGGACCTATTTACTGATTTTGAGCGTTCTAAAATTTCTGGTCCTTCAAAGTCAGATCAAATGCAAATTAATATTCTAGTGCTGGGACTGTCATCATGTGTCACCTTGGTGTTAAGATAACTTTGTCCAGAATGAAAAAAATTGGCAGAGACACTTATAAAGTGCCATTTTGATATAATGAGGTATGACTGGATCTACGGCAGATTTCTTTGACCTTCAAGGAAGCAACAATTACAGTTTGCTTGCTGCAGTCTGTTTAATTTATGTTTCATGCACAAAGAGAAGCATAGCGAAGTTAGCTTATGCTACTGACTCAACTAAGCTATTTAATATTTAACCAGTGAATGTGTTCTCTCTCTTTAACAAATGCTTGAAGGTATCTCACCAGAGCTCTTTGGGCTTCTATTTGATGTTATCTATTGCCACAAAGCAATACCCGATATCAGAGGTGTTCAGGAGGTAGCAGAATTTCACACTTTCTCACATAGTTTAAAAGTGTTAAATGGATGTGCACATTGTAAGCAGGTTAAAATATCATTCTCTTATTTCCGTAAGTAGAATAATTTGTCAGGCAAGGAGTTTAACAAAAAATAATGATGCAAATTGAATTAAAATGGTCAGATGAGGAGTTGCTTTTAGGCTGGTTTGTGTTAAAATGATGCAAGGGGCTACAAACATCTCAGTGCCCGGTTCTCTGATAAAGCAATATTCATATTTAGTTTTCTGTATCAAGTGAAACTGAGAAACAAAAGTAGGTGTTCTCCCATGTTAGTAGGTAGCACTGGTTGCCAGACACTCTTTTTAGTATTCAGATATTCTGGTGCATGAAGTTTTCTGTGTGCCAAAATGAAATATATGAATACTAGTAAATGGAACTATGTTCTTTTCTCCAGCATGTAATAAGGCAGGAATCAGCTTTATCTTAGGTCAGCCTGGTCACTGTCAAAAACTAGTTCTTCCTCTACACTGCCCAAAGAATGTGCCTTAATCCAAACTCCAAAGAGGACTTTATTATATACCCATATGTGTTTCTCTTCACTTTCCATACCCTTATGGCACCTCTATATTGAGTTTGCCAGTTTAGTGTCAACTTGCAGGAAGTTTTCTATTTAGCGTTTATACCTAGGAGGAACTGGGTGAGGCTAACTTCAAAAATATTATTTATAGTCAATACAGACAGTAAACTTCTATTAACTAACAGTGGTTAGATTTGAACCCGTGCCAGAGACTCAAAAGGATATTAGTGACCTATCATATGAACAAGGTTCCTTCATTTTTTTCTGATTTGCATACCAGATATTCAAGTACTCCGAGTGTTTAAACAAGTTTAGTTCAAGTAATGAATAACTTTGAATCCCAGAGCTGCTCCAACTCAGGACATGTATTCCCAAAGTACCGCAAAAAGGCATTTTATTCCATTAGTCTGCTCTGAATTGAATCCAGTTTCTAGTGAGAAGGCAGTATGCTACCAACCAAGCGGCCCATTCTCTGCAGTAGTAATCTTTAAATAAAGCCAAAGTATTCAACAGGTATTAGCTCAATTTTATTTGTCATTTTGATAGTTTCAGAATTTATATCAAAACAAAAATTTGGGTCAGGGACAATCTAAAGAATTAAAACTTAATAATAATAGACCCTTCTGAAAAAGCAAGCCAACAAAATTAGTACATTACAAATATGGAAAGGAGCAGGAAAATTTTAGTGGTTTATGTTCCTTCTTTGTTTACTTTAATTTCATTTCCACAGAGCCCAGGAGAATTTGACAATTATATATCATACAGTATATCTTTGCATCAGAGACATCCTGAGGCATGTAAGTGGCCTCTTCTGTGATGTTATAATTCTGTGAGATGTAATCACCCTTCAATGTTGCAATAAACTTATTATCTATTGTGGTCACTGTTTTTAACCAAACAGAGAAAATGTTTAATTGAACAGACAATGAAGCAATATGTATTTATGAATAAAAACTGTTGCAAGCTGAATACTTCAATACAATGAAAAGTTTTCTCTCCAGAAAATATAGGCAAGGTTCATTTAAGAGCAAGATGCATTTATATTATCTGAAGAGGAGGGTTTGAAAGCTACCAGTATGTGGATAATGAAAGTAATGTCATGCAAGTTTGCCTTTGAAGTTTGTTGAAATTTCAGAGAAATTAAAAGCAGTTCAAGTATTATAATAACTGCTGAAATGAGTCCAATGCTGGAAAATGCATTCTGTTCATAAATGTCTTTAGTTAAACACACTTTAATCAGTTCTCAGTCCTCTTATTCTGTCAAAAATATTTGGTCCATTCACTTCATTTACATCATATTGCATATATGTACATACTGCAATCTGTGATAAAAATATTCTCACAATCCCACTGTTATGATATAAAATATTACTTAGTTTTATTGAAATAAAGTCTGTAGACTGGAAATAACTTTATTGTTTTAAAGGCAGACCATATATTGATTCCATGTGTTATTGGTGTGTAGATTGGTGCAACAGCCCACGATAGAATAAAACATTTTCTGTCACACTGCAATCATAGCTCATCTCTCAATTTTTTTTCAACTTTTCCTTCTACATTTTTGCATTTTTTGTGTGAAAGTGAATATGCTGGAGTGTTTTTCTTGCACTTCTGTCTGCTGAGCACAACCAAATGCAAACCTTTGTATATGTGACCATTTGAAAGTCAACCATTCCCAAGTAGCTCTTGTTTTTCCATGTTTTTGAGAAAGAAAAATTGATTCAATCAAAAGCATTTTTTTAAACTTCACATTGACTGTGTGGTGAACTGGTTAATGAATAACCTGGGCTGCAAGTTGATTGTGAATCATACAAGTCAACTACAGCACTTCACCTTATTTTCAAATTCCTAAAGTGCTATAACTCTCATATTGCAGCTGAGAACTTACTTAAGGAAGAAACTGCATGAAGTAACATTTCTACTTTCAACATGGTTTCTTAGGATTAGGATTTCTGAATGAAGTTCATTTTCATCAAAACACCTTAGATTATGTATGGGTAGATAAAAATAGTTTTTGCAGATTTCTCATGCATCATATATGTCTGGTAGGTTGTTACAGTCCTGAATTTACAAACATTTATATTATGTGGTCCAACTCTATATACCACATCACAGAAAATTATGGTAGGCATACATTCTATATAAATCACATGTTGAATGAAGTTTTAGCCTTCGCACAGATTTTAATCAAATTAACTTATGTGAAAAGTGTTTACCGAGTTCACAACTGATCTGTGCTACTTATCTATTGTTTGGTTATAGAATTATATTAATTGATTTTAAACCTGAATAAAATTGTGGTCAACAACGGAACATATATGCTTAGAAGCATTATTTAGTGGCAGGCAAGGTAGAGGGTCAATCAGCCATGCCCTTAATAAGATGATATAATACTATTACTAAAGTTTATTATTTTGCAATTAAAGGATAATAATTTAAATTTAAAATAAATTAATAATCAGCAATGAAAAATGCTTTAAAGTACCAAGGATTGACAATAGAAACTTTGAGGTGGGAAGTCCAATTGTAATGTGACATTTTGCTCCCAACTTGGCAATTCGTAAATAAAAACTCCATACTTAAATTTCATGACCCAAATTGTTATCCAAAGCTTGAATATCAAAACCTTGCCTTCTAATCCAACATTTCATCAAAATTATATATACAAAACTTACAAACATTCCATTTTATTGGTTTGCTGTACTTTAATTCTGTGTTCAATTAAACACAGTATATTTATTTCTGAAAGTAAAAGCTGGGTTGACAATGAAATTAGTTTAGCTCCAGTCTTATGTAAAGCCTTGTTGAAATGGTTAAAAAGGTCCTCTGCCAAGTAATATGTCCATGGGCAGAATTCAGTATTTCCAAGGCTGTCTGATCAATTGTTCAGCCATATTTCTCATGAAGGTAGTTTTTTTATGGTAAACAGGTGTCCAGCTAACAGCTTGGAAGTTGAATATTATTTAGCTAGACCTTTGTGAATGAATCACTTGAAAGAAAGTAGTGTATTATGATACAGACCAGCCTGTGAACAAAGAGTGTTTCAGAATGTATTAATTAATTAATTATGAGGGCCTTTCGATATATTTTTAATGATTTTCTGAAAAATTGCTTGGTATCAAAGTACTCATGTAGATTGTTTGATGGAACATTTATGAGAATGTTTATCCCTCTTGTGAGTATTATGATGTCTACTTTTCCTAAATTACATTACCTCTGACACAGAAAGCCTTTAGCTGAACAAGCAGATGTCACCATACTGTATGTTGTCACAAGATAGATTAGCCACTATGCAGGTAATACTAAATGATTAGACATTAGTCAATGACTAAGTTCAAGATAAATCATGCAATTATTTATACAATGATGGAACATCATGTGTTCATAGAGTCAGCTGATGAGTATGATGTGTTTTAAGATTATAACATTTATCTTTATTCATCCTGCCAACATTTATCCCTCCAGGGATTTAATTTATCCAGTGTAGCATCTAATATTTTCAATGAGATGTTATTTCAGAGATTTGTCTCCATGAAAAATATATTTCTAGCTTTACTCCTTTACTCTCTAAATTGGTTTCCAAAGAATACATGTTTTTTTATTATTAATCTGTTATTCTGGAGTTGGTGATATTCTTAAATAAGGTTCCATTTTTGCAAATAATAGATAGAACCAAAGAGGACTGGATAAAAGCTTGTGATGAGATCAATAAATAATTTATAATGATCAGTATCTATGCTAGTAGGAACATTGGTTCAGGTGTAAACCATTCAGATCCTCAAGCCTTTCTGTAATTCATATAGATCATAATCTGAATCTTAACCAAATTTATCTTCTTTACTTATATTTGTCTAACAAATGGATATCAATTTTAATGTTAACATTTTCAATTTGAAGCTCAGCATCTTTTTATGGAACTGACTAGCTCTATTTTTGTGGCTTTTCCAACCAGAGAAAATACATTTTCATCATCTCCCTGTAATTACCTTAAGCACCTTAATTAGATCATTCCATAACTTTACATGTTAAAGAGAATGTGCTACATGCTTCACTTTCCAACCGTGTTTCCTTCAGTATCATTCTGTGCACTCTCCGAGGCCAGAAATTCAGTGCAGTACTGACTTCAGCTTTATGTAACATGAGATTATTTCAGCCACTTTGTGGTAAAACCAACAGTCGGCTAGCCTTTTTTATTCCTTTGATCTGGCCGTAATTGAAGCTATCACTGATCAGCTGGAATACTGAGCAGCAGTAACATAAATGTACAGAGTATGTTGACTAATTACAGAGGGTAGATTTGTTCCTGGACACCTTTCAGAACTAAAGGTTGAAGGTGTTCCTTGTTAGGAACTAATTAGTCTTTATATGAAAACCACAGGAATAAAGTGGTTAACAAATTGATTCAATTTTTGACTGATTCAGAAGTGTTTTAAGACTTCCACTGATTTCACGATCAAAAAAGATTTTTTAATCAGTAGAAAATACCTTACACAGATTGAAAAAGCTTAAACAAGCCAGTGATTTTGTCAGGATATTTCAAGCAGAATAAAATGTTATTGACTGAAATTTTGTCTTGTTAGTTTCCTCAAACGCTGAACATTTCTGCAATGTTAAACCATTTGTCCAACATATGCATTCCAGACCAAAGTGAATCCCTATTTAAATAGTTTCTTTGCAGGAAATTGTTTGAATAGTTAGGGAATATTGCCAATTCTTTGAAATGAGGAAAACTTTGTTGGATATCTGTCATTAAAAATCAGTCCCTGTAAAATTGAAGCTCAATGTATCCCTCCAAAGATTCTGTGCACAGAGTCCTGCCCCAGCTAATGTGACATCCAGCCAAGTGCTGGACGGCCTGAAGAAGAAAAAGCTCATTTGCATGACTACTGTTGCCCAGCAATTGTCAATGACAGTCACAGCTCATGATGACACAACGTCTGGCTCTCACTCTGGTCTCTGCTTGTAACTATGGCAAAGATTGGGCAATCAAAATAATGGAGAATCCCACAATCCAGGAATGTGCAAAACCAGACCTTAACAACTTAATGAAATAATGAAGTTATGCTGAAGATAGGCAGGAAATTTTGGAGCACTAAATCTTGTCTATCTGTTATTATTCTACTTTTCTTAATATAAAAATATATTTTACATGGGACTTCTTCGGGGGTACAGTACAGCCAGTCAGATTAAGCTGACCATTTAGAGCTATTTATAATGCTCTTTCATAAGAACGACATGGGTGTAATTTTAGTCAATCTGTACCTTAGCATGCTTCTTTGAAGAGATCCAGTTCCACATGTTGCTGTTAAAGTTTCCTCCCTTTAGAATCTCTTGTAAAAATGTTGCTTTGAAGCCTGCACCAGATTCATATTCTGCCAGCCTCTTGGGCAAAAAAAAACAAGGAATTTCATTTTTGAACGCCAAATATTTCTGATTGCACTTCGCTGCAGCAATGTATTTGAAGCACTTAATGTAAACAGCCCTGTGGTAAGCAAAATGTTCCCTTTATCTGAGCATTTCAAAGCAAAGACCATTAAAAGAATATGCTTCTAATTGGCAGTAAAAGATGTTGTTAAGCTCCCTGAATGTGTACCATTACTGACAGCTGGTTTGCATTAGTTGATAAGGCTGTAAAACCTGTCCGTTAAGTCCCATGAAACCAGCAGCCAGATTTTATTGTCAAAATAATGGTGAAGCTAATGGGGCTCACTGGTACAGCAACTTCAGGTGAGAGGCTCTTGCCCATTAGAATGCCAGTATCAGAAAGTTGCTGTCTGAGTTGCAATCCCAACTCACTTCACATAAATGGTATCTTTCTGTCTTGCCACTGAAATTCATTCCATAGTTTGAAGTTGTTGTTTGTATAATAGATATGAACTAAACATGCTATGGAAATTTATTGGGACATCACAAGAACCAATTCAACAACATGATAAATTGTTAAGTACTGCCAATCAATCTCTGTGGTTCTAAAAATTAACCATTACAGATGTCTTTAGGTATTAATTTCAACTGAAGATATCAAGCATGGGAAGTTTTACATTTTTAGGTATTCTTTTTTAAATCCAATCTTTCCCTCTACTTTCTATATTTGATTTAGCTTTAAATCACCCTTTCTCATTTACACTTCTGTCTCGCTTCTTATGCTCCTTGTTTCAAAGTCCTTTCATGTGAGTGATTAAGGATTTTTACAGTTGCTTATCCTGTCTACACACTGTTTCCTTTATCAGCTTCCACTTTCAATGGTAAAACTTAAGTGGGTCAGAACAACATCACCTGGTTGACCAACTGCATCAAAATCTGGGCTGAGGTCTCTCCTTGATATGGAAGGGGGGGATGTGACAACCATTCAAGTTCCAAGACTAATTACTCATTTTCAAGAGGTAAAGGCTCATGCATTTTGGTTACAGAGGGGGAAATGAAACTGGCTTTTCCTCTTGAGTAAAAGACTAACAATCAAATTACAAATGAGTTTGCAGTACTTCCTAGGAATTATGCCTCTTGTGCAATGGTCACATAAATAGATTTGTCATCACACTGTGTGCAGGATTAAATTGCACTGACCAAGCATTACCATTGGTGTTGTTTGCAATAAGTGCCTTACACCTGTGTTTTCAGCAAAAAAAAACATTTTCTTTCCTTCTGGGTGGGAGAGGTCAAGTTTAAGGGAGATGCTGTTGCAAAAGGGTGGCATGGACTTGAAATGATAGGGGGACTGTGCATGTGTATTCAGTTGACTAATGATGCAATGCTGCATTAATTCAGGTTTTCAACATTATACAGTTCAGAGCTACAGTTTGACAGCTGTATGGAAGAAAGGGTCTTGCATGAGATTCTAGACAACATGAATCACACTTCATTTCTTGGGAGCCATTTCCCAGTGAAGGCAGACATCCATGATAACATTCATAACCACCTCCAGTGTACTAGCACGACCTATGGCCATGAGAGGAAAAAGATTCAAAAGTCAGGACCTCAAACCAAGCATAAGGCTCACAGTTCATCAGGCAGTAGTGACCACCGAACTCTCTTTGCTTTGGAGATATGGACTACCTACAGCAGGCACCTGAAAGCATTGGAGCTGTCATTTATTGCCATTGCTGCAAAATTCTCCAAATCCAGAAGTGAACCAATGCTAATCTCCTCTCTCAGGCCAACATCTCCAGCATCAAGGTTCTGATCATGCTCATCCAGCTCTGACGAACAGGCCACGTAGTCTGACACCAGACTCCCGAAACAGCCCATGGACTCTGAGCTCTGTCCCAGCAGAGGATAATCAGGAGGACAGAGAAGGATGCTTTCAAAGTCTACTTGGAAAAAATGCATCATCTCCACTTACTCCTGGGAATCTCTGGCCCATGATCACTCCAGTGGAGAAGGAGGTTTTGGAATGGTGTTGAGAAAAATGAGGCCATGCCTCGAGAGCACATAGTCCTCGCATAAGCAGGAAAAGGAGTGAACCACCTCACAAATTACCCACCCACATGCCCCATCAACAATCCCCTGCCCCATCTACGATGGAGTCTGCAGTTCCCGCATTAGCCTCATCAGCCACCCCAGACCCAGGGAACTGGAGTGGAACAAAGTCATCATTGATCCCAAACGAGTGCCTAAGACAGTTTAGCAAGGCAAAATTCTGTGGCACGATAGGCAATTTTACAGAGTTGTAAATTACCAGCAAAACGCAGAAAAGGAGAGTTGCAGAAAATTTTCAGCACTTGAGAAGGAATAGTGTACTGCCAATTTGTCTTGTAAGTTATAGAAATGATCCATAGATGGCAGTGTAGGCTGTGATTCAAATCTTTGAGGCACAACAACAGATAAATGGTTCAGGTGTACTTAGACTGAAAAAAGTATTTAGCTTGCTTTTCAATCCCACTGCAATTACTTGTATTTATCCAGTGTCCCCACATAAAGGAATGTCTCAGAGCCCTTTGAAAGGGGATTGATAAATACCAAGCCAGGAAAGAGGACGTTTGAGGGAAGGGTGCAAAGCCAAGTGGTTTGGGAGAGAATTCCAGAGAACAAGGCACAGTAGCTAAGAGATCATCTTCTGGTGGAGCAGCAGGCCAGAGTCAGAGCAACTGAGCTTGTGGGCAAGGACACGTGGCTGGAGAAGAATGTGGTCTTGGCAGCTGACCAATGGGAGATTAAAAAGCTCACTTCACAGCTGAAAGAAAGCAACATTTCACTCTCACTGCACCAAGTCTGAGCTCACACTGAGGAGTTAAAGCCTAGGCCACAATGTTGGCAGAAACCAAACAGGTGGCTCCAGGAATAAGATGACGTGGATTCTTTTCCCAGTCTATCTGCCTTAGTCCACGAGACCCGACTCTTTCTCCTCTTTCGACTCTTGCTCCCAGATGCTGACCACCAATGTCACTACCCAGTCCCGATGATCTTCAGGCGCAGTTCCCATATGTTTCAAGCCTGCTTTTGTCAACCCCTTTCTTAAAAAACAAACTACCCCTTGAGCAGTTAAGAAGGCCTATGGGATGTTAGCTTTCATAAGTCGTGGGATTGAGTTTAAGAGCCGTGAAGTGATGATGCAGCTTTACAAAACTCTGGTTAGACCACACTTGGAGTACTGTGTTCAGTTTTGGTCGCCGCATTATAGGAAGGATGTGGAAGCATTGGAGAGGGTGCAGAGGAGATTTACCAGGATGCTGCCTGGATTAGAGCGTATGGAATATGAGCAAAGGCTTAAGGTGCGAGGGCTTTATTCACTGGAAAGGAGGAGGATGAGAGGAAACATGATAGAGGTATATAAAATATTGAGAGGAATGGATAGAGTAGACAGCCAGCGCCTCCTTCCCAGGGCACCAATGCTCAAGATGAGAGGGCATGGCTTTAAGGTTATGGGTGGGAGGTTCAGGGGAGATGTCGGGGGAGGTTTTTCACCCAGAGAGTGGTTGGTGCATGGAATGCACTGCCTGGGGTGGTGGTGGAGGCAGATACATTGGACAGGTTCGAGAGTTTGTTGGATAGGCATATGGAGGAATGTGAGATAGAGGGATATGCGGGAGGAAAGGGTTAGATAGAGTGAGGGTGGTTTGATGGATGGCACAACATGGTGGGCCGAAGGGCCTGTTTTGTGCTGTATGGTTCTATGGTTCTATGGACTTCTGTCCTAGCGAGCAACCTGTCATTTCTCACCTCCCTATTCTTTCCAAAGTTCTTGGAGAAGTTGTAGCCTCACAAATCCATGTTCCATGTTTGAGCCCTTCCAATCAAGCTTCCGTCCCTTCCGCAGACCCAAAACAGCAAGCATCAAAACCGCAAAAGACTTCCCAGTTGTTCCACATCCAGACATTCAGTGACACTTCCGAGCAACATGGAAAAGTCATCATTGGATCTATTGTAATGCATAGAGAATTAATGTGGCTAGCATATGCTGGCAATGCAGTCAGCAAAAACAGGGAAGACATTGGCTTCTGTTAAATTAGGGAACGTATTGTCAAGACAGCTGATGTTCATCCACACAAATCTACTGGGAAGGAGCCACTTTGAAAAAAGGGAGAAGGTACAGACTGCACCCAAAGAATGAGGCTTAAAGACTTGAGACACACCACTCGCATCTCTGCAGCTCTTTCCCCACCGGTTCTAAATGGTTTATTTATTCCCTGCCTGGATCAATGAGCCTGTCAGGTGTCCTTTATGATACTGATTGTCTGCTTGTTGTAGAATGTACCCATTCTAATAGCAATTAATATGATTTGATCATTACAATACACTGAAATGCAGTTTATATCTAGCTTATGAAATGCATCCAGATTTGATTTTTGTTCCAGAAGAAAATTAATTTCCTTTTTGCTACCTTAACTTCATTTATGGCAATATGTTAAGTTATTTTTGTTTACCTAAAAGCAACATCATTGCAGGTACCAACAGGCCCTTAAAGGGTACCTTGCCATTTATCAGGCAGCTCTGTCAGAGGTATTCTTGTGACATGTCAAGGGACAATTAAGCTGTTAATAGTTTCTTTCTTTTTTCCAAAGCTTGGTTAGAGGAATGTTTTCAAGCCAGATGTTGTAACTCCAGGCTAAATAAGACACCATTTTATATGTATAAACATCAAAATAACCAGACTACACCTGCTGAACTTCAGCCTCAAGCTAAATGCATCAGTTGCTGCTGACATGATAATGATTTTTTTCTGAACACATTTCATATTTTGTCTCTTTTGCTGTTAGTTTGAAATCCACATTATCATTAACTTTATCCCTTTCTTGTTTTCCAGCAGCAGCACAGAATGAATGTCCTTCATGACTGCTCTAGATAGTCCTATTTTGGTAAGTTTGCATTTCTTAACGACCAGCAATCGTTTGGTGTGTTCAGTGAGGCATGTTGACATGTTGAAATTAAGGGTAGTTTCAATGTTAGTGTTGTAATCCGAAGGTCATGTTCAGGCATCAACACCATCCTCATTATTTGTGCAATGGAATTCTGCATTTCGTATCCCAGATGTCCTGGGGAAAGACCATTAGTTAGAAACTCTCATCAGCATGCTTCACTTAGGATCGCCTAATTGTGCCTGCACAATGCTTTCAACCGTCAAAATAAAACGATTATGTTAGAGCGAACTAGAATGTATATGATCACATTCATATGTCAGGTTCACTGCCTGGAATTATCAGTCTCATGGGATTTGAACTCAGTGGAATTTTTGTGCCGGTGTATGTGAACACATTTAAGAGGTCCTTTGCTGCTTGTTGCACCTCACTGCTGCCACATGTCCTATCACAGTGACTACATTTCATGAGTTTTTTTATTGAAGTTAAACTGCTTCAGGACATCCGTGAGTTGTGAAAGGCACTTTATGAAGGTAGGCCCTTTTTTTGCATGGGAATTGATGCTATCTACTTTTAAGCTGAGATGGATGTTTTCAGTTATAAACTCAGTCGCAATAGTGTATTTATTCATCAAGATGAGAACTGCTCCACTTTTAATTTAACATTCTTTATAAAATATATGATTGTTCGGTGAAATCTGATGACATTGCTGAAACAAAACATTGGAATAAATTATTACTATGGGGAAGGAGATCTTAACTGATACTCCTCATGCCAACTTCTCCAGGGGCAATCCCTGCAATTTCATTTCACCAACTTTTGTAATGTGTATCAATGTATGAGCATCAGATGCTTTCACAAAACTGTAATAAAGAATATCCGAGAGTTATTGGAGCATCTCCACCACCAGATCTCAATGCACCTTTGCATGAGTATATCTTATTATTGACTAGCTACTATAGCAAAGCTTGATGAACTTTATTATTATTGTGGCAACCTCTGTTCTGACATGTATTGTACTTGGATATCGTTAGATGAAGACTAAATACTTCCCAGATCAGACTAAGTGCTTAGAGCAATTACACTTTCTCGAGTATTGTTTTTGCTGACAAGAGAATTCTGGAGAGTATTGGAAATAAAAGCATTTTAATTATTCCCACCGTAATACAACTGTTTATGCTAAAAGTTATTTTTTTCTAATTAAGCATATTTGTTCATCAGCATCATTGTCTTTGTTCATCAGCCACATTGTCTCTAAGTTCTTATCATGTTGGAATTAGTTGGAAAAGTCGTCATGTTAGGTAGAGTACTGTCGAAAGGATGTATGTGGATAAACTTAATTACTGAGACAAAGAAACTTGCAGCAGTGATACAAAAAGAGAGAAGTTCCACTTACTATCAGCAGACCAGAGACATATGCAAAATAGACATTAATTAAAAATTGTTTCTTTTGATCCAAAGATAAACAAGATTTGGTCCACATGAACAAAAGGTATTTGTGACCAACCAAAGGCACTTTTTATTGCCGAATAGTAAAAGTTAAAGGAGGCAGAAGTACAATAAAAATATTTCAACTTGGGGCTGAACCGAGGAAGATTGTTTGAAATACGTGTCACAAATGGTTTCTCATTGATGCAATAAGAGATCACTATGTCTGCGGTTTGGAGGAAATCTCAGTACTGAAGAAATTGTCGGTTAGAGTCTACCAGATGTATCAAAATAGTACTTGGGGTGAAGACCTCTGCCAGGCAAACAAGTAGTTGCATGCCAAGGGGTCCATCAGCTCCAGATTGAATAAATTCTCTCAACCATGTTGGATGTGCGGTAAAAATAATAATCATCCAGACCCAATGTTTTAGTATGAACTGTATGGAATCAGGCCACTTAGTTAAAGTTGTTGGAAGCCAGTGGATACTGGTGGATTGGAGGCAGGGATGTGAAAGGTCATATTGTCATGCTGCAAGGTATCAGCAGAAAAGAAAGAAAATATTCAGGGTCCCTTATACGAACTTTGATGAGCCCCCTGCCTTAATAGAGAGTATTAAATGTCTGTCTCAATTGGACCACAGGGTGTGGGAACCATGATGTCATCAAAAGTATCACAAAAGGATCTGTAACAAGACTGAATTTTATTAAAATGTTTTTTTTTTCTGAACAACAGTTGCTGAATCTTGCACATTAAAGTGGTTCTAGTAAAATGCAAACATCAGGTGAAATTTTTATCAGTAATTAAAATCAAGAGCTAAAGTCCCTCATTGATGGGCAGAGGCTAGTTTCAAAGCCTGGATTGAACTGGTCCAGTAGTAAGAAGGTCATCACTGACACATCTCTGCACAGATTCATGAAGTATTGGGGGTCCTTTTCCAGTTCAAAACTCGAGACAACAAAGGGTATCCAGATGCAGCTTCATGTGAAGGAGGAGGTGGAGACCCAAGAGGTACCCAATGCTCGAAAGAAAAGGACATAAGTGGAATTAGAGTTGATGTAGCAGTGAGAAAATTATTGAGAAAGTTGACCACAGTTCCTAGCTAAGACTGATTGTGCCTGAAGGATAGCTTGAACAGAATGGTTCAGGACAAGTTTCTGAAAGTGGAAGCACCGAAACTAGCACCAAAGGAAACTAGTGGACTTGTGTATGGTCTCAGGCAAGTTGTGAATATTCCTCATTCCAAGAGCCAGGAAACTGTGATTAGGATTATTTCCTTGTATTTTTTAATTTAGTAACTGTAAGGTAGAGCAGCTAAATTTCTTTGCTTAGTGTTTCTTAGTTATTAACTGAGCTCCCTTTATGGATGATTCAAAAAAAAGGTGATAATTCTGAACTGCATTACTAGGGGTGAATGTTGGAAGTGAAGCATAGTTTCTACTTGCTGCTTCTTATCTAAGCACTAGATGGTCCATCAATGGAAGTAACATATTGCAGCAATCCTTCAGTATTCATTTTGTTATTCTTTAATGAGAAGCATTTTGGAAATAAAACGGCTTGTGTGGCAAAACAGCTTAACTGAGTACAACATTGTCTGTAATCTGGAATTGGCTTAGTATTCAGTATTATGTTGAGTATTCTTTTGTGTGCCAAACTTAAATGTTGGAGCAAAGGCAATTAAAGAGCATGGGTCATATGTTGAAACAAATGCATTTACTTCTCAGATTTATGGTGAAGTGGCTGAAAAAATCAACCACTCCTTAAGCCTATGTGGCTCAGCTAGACATCTTCAAACCAGTAGATTTAGTGAACCATTGGGAAGCAAGCATTGCACTCTATATCAGGGAATGGGATGGTGACTTACCACCAGCACCACAAGTAATATCTACTTCCTAGAGGATCACAAATGATCTGAATTGTATACACTTCATCCAGTCCATATAGAGACTAAGTAAGTTTAAAAAAAATATTGCAGTTGCCGAGAACTCCTGTGAGATGTGCTCTGATAAGAATAGGCTACTTACATTGTTCAGAGCCCACCATGACTGTACTTTTCTTGTACTGTGCATGAAAATATTATTGGTCAGCCACAACTTGGCAGTGCACTGTGGTATGTGGCTATCTGCGATCTTGCTTCCGTTGCGGGATGTGAAGCATGCAGCTTGGATTGCACTAATATTATTCATCCGTCCCATAAATTTTCACAAGCACATTTTGCAAAGGCATTCATTTTCATTGATGCAATGACAAAATTGTGCTGACAAGATTTATGATGTTTTAGGACAAAGTAATTTATAAATTACAAAATACAGTTTCTGGCATTTTTCCAACAATATGGGACATTACCTCGGTATATGTTGTGTGGGAAAAGCAGGACAAATCCTACACGGCCAATAACCGTCCCATCAGTCTACTTCTCCCATGTGGTGGCCACATGGAAATACCACCAACAGTAAGTTTCCCTCCAAGAAATACACCACCCTGACTTGGAGATATATCATTTGATCTATCACCATCACTGGGTCCAAGTACAAAAAGTCCTGACTCAACTGCACAGTGAGAGCGCCTTCACCATAAGCAGTTCAAGATGACAGCCCACCACCACCTTCTCAAGGACAATGAGGAATAGGGCAAAAGTACTGGCATTGCCCACCTCACCTGCATCCTTTGAAAGAATCAAATAATATCAAATGAACCATTGATTTTTATTGATGCACCATAGAAAGCATCCTATCTGGATGCATCACGGCTTGGTATGACAACTGCTCCATAAGAAACTGCAGAGAGTCATGGACACAGTCCAGTGCATCACGGAAACCAGCCTCTCCTCCATGGACTCTGTCTATACCTCTCGTTTCCTTGGTGAAGCAGCCAGCATAATCAAAGACCACACCCACCCGGGTCATTCTCTCTTCTCTCCTCTCCCATCAGGCAGAAGATACAGGAGCCTGAGGGCACATACCACCAGGGTCAAGGACAGCTTCTATCCAACGGTGATAAGACGGTTCAATAAACGGTTCCCTTATATGATGAGAATGACTCTTGACCTCACAATCTACCTTGTTTGACCTTGCACCTTATTGTCTACCTGCAATGCACTTCCCTGCAGCTATGACACTTTACTCTGTATTCTGTTATTACCCTGTACTACCTCAATGCACTGTGTAATGAATTGATCTGTACGAACAGTATGCAAGACAAGTTTTTCACTGTACCTTGGTACAAGTGACAATAATAAACCAATGCCAATACCATTGGTTCAGCTGTAATGGCAATTGAAAAAAATATTTTTCTCCATTATTTAAAGTTCTACAGACCTGATTGGATTGGAGTCAAACAGAACACCTAAGAGAAGGCTCAGCAAAGGGCATCACTTTGGCACAAATGGTAGAGCTACAGCCTCACACCTCCAGCAACCCAGTTCAATACTGAGCTGTGGTGCTATCTGAGTGGTCTACCCGTTCTGCCTGTAACCACCTAGGTTTCCACTGTGTGCTCTGGTTTCCTTCTACATCCCAAAGACATGTGGGTCAATAGAATAATTGTCCACTTTAAGTTGCTCCTAGTGTATAAGTGAAGAGAATCTGATAGGACTGTGAGGATTATTAAAAAGAGATTAGTGTAGGAGTAGTGTAAATGGGTGTTTGATGGTTAGCACAGACCCAGAGGGCTGAAGGGACTGTTTCTGTGCTGTGTGACTCCATGGCTCTATATATTGGATAAGCCTGTCTTGAATTGATTAATAACTAGCCCCTGACTCAACCTTAAGGAAGACAATTTCTAAGTTCAGCATGGAAGATTAGGACTGTCAAATCTATTAGCCAAAAAACCAACTCTGCTGCCCCTCCGGGAATTGGTGATTTTTCTTTTAACAAAATGTGAAAGCAATTAGAACATTGGATCATTTTATTTTAAAAAAAAGAACTGATTTAGTCAGTAAGAAGTGGTGGAGTTTGCTTATGGAATATCGTTCTCATGCGTCCTTACTTAGAGAATTGAAGGTTTTGACAGGAGAAAGGTGTCTCACGTAATACTGAGCTACGTCACCAAGAAGAGTTATTATCTGTATTGTTCCTCTTTGAGTTGCACCAACTTAATATTTGCTGAAACACTGACTAAGTTCGTTGGGGATTACCCCAACAGGCTATCCTAGCAGGTGCTTATTGAGTCCAGATGGTAGAAGCTGCCACATTTTGTCCTCTCAACACAACATAAATATAAGAACAGATGCTCCATTAAAGGCCGATTGTCTTTTCACTAATAATGTCAGGTTCCCTTTGTTGTTATGGCTTGTCCAGCAGGCTAAACTCCTATTTTCAGTTGCCACAATCATCCAAGCCAGCTGTTGTTTCAGATAGTCTCCACATACCCAGCAGTTCCATCAATGAGCTTTGTATTCCTTACAGAACAACCTGAGGCCTTTTCTTCATTCTAATATTTGTTCCTGATAAAAGTTATTTCCAAAAAGCAGTTGTTACTTTCCTGCAATCAGATGTGTTTAATTTTTTTTCTTGGAGATTTACACCTTTCTCTAGATACACATCTGTTTCCAATTATTAATTAAAGGAAAAGCAAAAATGACCTGATTGAAGTACATTTCATGGACCCTTTTGCAGTTGTGGAACATGAACATGTGTTCCATATGATGGGTGCCGAATACATTATTGATTTATTTAGCTTTTCATAAATCCATCCTGGTTTTTCGAGAAGTGCATTACTTTTGGCAAATCAAAGGACTTGTCTGAAGTGGTAACACAATCCCTGCTTTGTTGAATGAAGCAATCAATTTTTCCATACATTCTGCTATTGTTTCAGGATATGACTCAGCCTTGTAACTACTCTATTTTATATATAGATTTACAAAATAAAACAATTTCTGCACCAGGAAAAGTATTTTCAAGCTGTTAAAGTGTTTAACTCAAGCACTCCAAATCTAATTCACAGTGCAGCCCATTTACGGACATTTCAGTACTGTGAGCTTGTTAATTCAAGGCTCCTCTAGCATTGCCTGTTTTGTTTATGAAGCAGTTTCTTCTTCTTCCATTCAGTCTTTCTAACTGCAGTCATTGACCACTGCTGTCTTAAGTCTCGTCAACCTTACTGAGTAGATCTTTGTAAATTTAACAGACTCAGTAACCACCATCCAAGAGCTGGGCACAGAACCAGCTGCACCTTGCACAGTGGAACAGACATGACCAAACATGCCGACCCTCAGCTTTCCAACTCATGAGTCAGCTTGTCAGTGATGCAAGAAAAATCAGTCCCCCACACAACACCATCCAGCCTCCACTGCCACATCCACCCATCCCACCCCACCCACAAGAATCAGAACTTGTCAGTTTGAACAAATCCGACTGTGGCATTGAAGGTTACTGCACTAATTTTGTTCTCCTTTGATTCATTCTGCACAAGTTTGAAACCTATTGGATGTGTTTATTCTTTAGGTTGTAATCAACCAGAGTTTAATGCAAACAGTAAAACATAATTTAAACAATTGCAGCTTTAAATATCCCACAAAAGAATTCGCTGGAGCTGGTCCTGCTGTACCCCTGGATTGAGCTTTATTTGTTCACTACTGGTTAAAGAATACTCCCTGGTGTGAGTGCAGGAACTGGTTTTAATGCACCAGCAGAACTGGCTAGCTTTGCAAGTAAAGATCAGGATAGCATTCTTAGTGAGGTTTATTCAATTTAAGCAAGTAATATTAGACTTGTCAAATGTATGATTTCGTTACAGTACGCAGCTGTGCAATGTAGTGTAGCCCATTGGCTAATTTGTGTGTGTGAGGCTGGGTAGATGGGCTGGAGGGGAGGGGGATGTCAAAGGTCGGGTATTTTGCTGTGCCTGGTTGCATAGTGTCACTGCTTATGATTTGTTTTACAGGCATATGTTAACATCCCATTCTTACAGAAGAGTAACCAAAAAATGAGAACACACCACTTAACAGGGAAGCAGTTAATATCATGGTAAATTGGTAAATTGGTTTATTATTGTCACATGTACCAATGTACAGTGAAAAACTTTGTTTTGCATGCCATCCATACAGATCATTTCATGACAACAGTACATTGAGCTAGTACAAGGGAAAACAATAACAGAATGCAGAATAAAGTGTTACAATAACAGAGAAAGTGCACCGCAGGCAGACAATAAGGTGCAAGGCCATAACGAGGTAGATTGAGAGGTCAAGAGTCCATTTTATCATACTAGGGGACTGTTCAATAGTCTTATAACAGCAGGATAGAAGCTGTCCTTGATCCTGGTGGTATGTGCTTTCAGGCTTCTGTATCTTCTGCTGAGGGGGGAGAAGAGAGAATGTCCAGGATGAGTGGGGTCTTTGATAATGTTGGTTGTTTTATCGAGGCAGCATGAAGTGTAGACAGAGTCCATAGAGAGGAGGCTGGTTTCTGAGATGTTCTAAGCTGTGTCCACAACTCTCTGCGCTTTGAAGAGTGAACCATGAAGAGTGACATTAGTAATGGATAAGTATGTACTGGATTCCTCCTCCAGGAGACTAATGGGATTCATGCACCACTTTTTGCACCAACATGTAAGAAGTTCTTGGGAGTGAAGGAATGAAAGAACAGAATCACCATTCAGTCCCTCAGGCCTGTTTCACATTGAGGTACATAATGCTGATCCATATCATCAGTCTGGCTTCACTGCCCTAATGCTCACAACTTATATAAATCTGTCATTCTCAATCTTGAAAATTTTAGTTGACCCATTATTCACCTCTCGGAGGGAAAGTTCCAGGCAATAGCGGTGGCTTAATCCGTTCATTTGTTTTTACTGTATCCACTTGTTTTAAGTATGAGTATTTGTCTTATGAAGTTGCTTAAAGGCTAAACTGTTTTTATTTCAGATTTACTATTTGTCTGATCCTTCTGGGTAAAACTAGTCGTACTTTGAAAAGCAGATTCATCATTCATCATGGAATCCAAAGCAGTGTGAGAATGCATTAAGTGAAAAGTCACACATTCTGGGGAGGACCGCAGCCCAGATTCCCCACAAAATACATTCCCTAACCTCATGCATATCCCCACTTGAGTAAATTTAGCCTTCTCCATGACTGCAAACCACCAGCTGACGTACACTTTAACCATAGAACCATAGAACAATACAGCACAATACAGGCCCTTCAGCCCACCATGTTGTACCGACCTTTAAACCACGCCTAAGACTATCTAACCCCTTCCTCCCACATATCCCCCTATTTTAATTTCCTCCATATGCTTATCTAACAATCTCTTGAACTTGACCAACGTATCAGCCTCCACCACCACCCCAGGCAGCGCATTCCATGCACCAACCACTCTCTGGGTGAAAAACCTCCCTCTGATATCTCCCTTGAACTTCCCACCCATTACTTTAAAGCCATGCCCTCTTGTATTAAGCATTGGTGCCCTAGGAAAGAGGTATTGGCTGTGTACTCTATCTGTTCCTCTTAATATTTTGTATACCTCTATCAAGTCTCTTCTCATTCTCCTTCTCTTCAAAGCATAAAGCCCTAGCTCCCTTAGTCTCTCCTCATAATCCATACTCTCCAATCCAGGCAGCATCCTGGTAAGTCTCCTCTGCACCCTTTCCAACGCTTCCACATCCTTCCTATAATGAGGTGACCAGAACTGGACACAGTACTCCAAGTGTGGTCTAACCAGAGTTCTGTAGAGCTGCATCATTACTTCGTGGCTCTTAAACTCGATCCCACGACTTATGAAAGCCAACATCCCATAAGCTTTCTTAACTACCCTATCCACCTGTGAGGCAACTTTCAGGGATCTGTGGATATGAACCCCCAGATCCCCCTGCTCCTCCACACTGCCCAGAATCCTGCCATTTACCTTGTACTCCGCCTTGGAGTTTGTCCTTCCAAAGTGTACCTCCTCACACTTCTCTGGATTGAACTCTATCTGCCACTTCTCAGCCCAGCTCTGCATCCTATCAATATCCCTCTGCAAGCTTCGACAGTCCTCCACACTATCCACACCACCGACCTTTGTGTCGTCTGCAAACTTGCTAACCCATCCTTCTACCCCCTCATCCAAGTCATTAATAAATATCACGAAAAGTAGAGGTCCCAGAACCGATCCCTGTGGGACACCACTAGTCACAGACCTCCAATCTGAATGCACTCCCTCCACCACAACCCTCTGCTTTCTACAGGCAAGCCAATTCTGAATCCACGCGGCCAAGCCTCCCTGGATCCCATGCCCTCTGACCTTCTGAAGAAGCCTTCCATGTGGAACCTTGTCAAACACCTTACTAAAATCCATGTAGACCACATCTACTGCACTACCCTCATCAATCTTCCTGGTCACCTCCTCAAAGAACCCTATCAGGTTCGTGAGACACGATCTTCCCTTCACAAAGCCATACTGGCTGTCCCTAATCAGTCCATGATTCTCTAAATGCTTATAGATCCTATCTCTTAGAATCCTTTCCACACAGCTTGCCCACCACAGACGTAAGGCTTACTGGTCTCTAATTCTCTGGACTATGCCTACTACTTTTTTTGAATAAGGGGACAACATTTGCCACCTTCCAATCCTCCGGTACCATTCCCGTGGACTCAAGGTCCTAGCCAATGGTTCAGCAATCTCCTCCCTCACCTCGCGAAGCAGCCTGGGGAATATTCCATCAGGCCCCGGGGACTTATCTGTCCTAATATTTTCTAACAACTCCAACACGTCATCTCTCTTGAGATCTACATGCTCCAGAACATTAACCTTACCAACACTGTTCTCAGCATCATCAAGACCCCTCTCCTTGGTGAATACTGAAGAGAAGTATTCATTGAGAACCTTACCCACTTCCACATCTTCCAGGCACATCTTCCCACCTTTGTCTCTAATCGGTCCTACCTTTACCCTAGCCATCCTCCTGCTCTTCAACGCCTACTCGCCAACGCTTTTTCATGTCCCCTTCTTGCTCTCCTCAGACCCTTCTTAAGTTCCTTTCTTGCTACTCTATATTCCTCACGAGCCCTATCTGATCCTTGCTGCTTACACCTTATGTATGCTGTCTTCTTCTTCCTAACTAGTCGTTCCACCTCTCTTGTCACCCATGGTTCCTTCACCCTGCCATTCTTTCTCTTCCTCACCAGGACAAATTTATCCCTAACATCCTGCAAGTGATCCCTGAACAATGACTACATCCCCATAGTACATTTCCCTTCAAAAATGTCATCCCAATTTACACTCTCAAGTTCTAGCCTTATAGCTCATAATTTGCCCTTCCCCAATTAAATATCTTCCCATCCTCTCTGCTCCTATCCTTGTCCATGACAACGCTAAAGGTTATGGAGCAGTGGTCACTGTCCCCCAAATGCTCACCTACCGAAAGATCTGTCACCTGACTCGGTTCATTACCTAAAACTAGATCTAATATGGCATTCCCTCTCGTCAGCCTGTCAACATACTGTGACAGGAATCCATCCTGGACACACTTAATAAACTCTGCCCCATCTAAACTTTTAGCACTAAGCAGGTGCCAATCAATATTTGGGAAGTTGAAGTCTCCCATGATAACCACCCTGTTATTCTTGCACCTTTCCAAAATCTGCCTCCCAATCTGCTCCTCAGTATCCCTGCTGCTACCGGGGGGCCTATAGAATACTCCCAGTAGAGTAACTGCTCCTTTGTTGTTCCTAACTTCCACCCATACTGACTCTAGAGAGGATCCTTCTACATTATCCACCCTTTCTGCAGCTGTAATAGTATCCCTGACCAGTAACGCCACCCCTCCCCAAAAAAATATGATGTAACGACATCAAAAAGAGTACAAAGGCTGTAGTGAATCATTACATCCCTTCCTTCCTACCCAAATAGCTTGAGCTGCTAAGTGATTGCCATAAAAAAAAGAGATAACATGGCTTTGCACTATCAAAACTTGAAGTCGGTGCCGTGGATGAATACAGGAGAACATTGCATTTCATATTCATAAATGGCATGTGGGTGGCACTGGCAAGGCGAGCACTTATTGCCCGTCCCTTTGTGACCAGTTTCAGAAACTGCATACAAATTGATGAAAACATGGTGATTCAAAGAATAACTAAAGCTGTGATTGAAGAGTAACAGATGCATTACAGCAAAGAACTGATAAGGCAGTTTGTTTGATTGCTTTTTTTGTTCTCAAAATCCCAATGGTGCGTAAGTGTCAACCCAATATTACTTCAATGATTGCAAGGAACTTCCATTCTCAATCATACTACTACAGAACTGTTTAGCAACAATGGCTCAAGTTTTATGTGGCTGGTTCAGTTAGGCTTTTGGTCAAAAGCGAGTTCCCAGTTTGTCAATGGTGGGGGAATTAGGTGGTGGTAATGCTACTGAATATCAAGAGGTGGTAATTAGACTCATTTTTGGAGACGGTCACTGCCTGACACTTCTGCAACACAAATATTATTTGCTAATTTTATGTCCCCAAGCTTGAACATTATCTACGTTTTTATCAAAGTAGGCATGGACTGCTTCATTGATTAGTTCTGATGCTGAGTGATCTTGGCAGAATCCAACTGAGTAGGAGTGAGCAGCTATTTTAACACCTTGGTTTTATGGTCACTATTACTGAAAATGAGTTTTGTTCCAAGTTATATAATTAATTGATTTTAAATTTGCTAGTTGCAATGGTAGAATTTAAACTTCTGCATCACTGATCCAGTAATGCAATCAAGATATATTATGGAGTAATGCGCCCATGGCACTAGGAATAATCCCACTGTCTGCAAATATGATACTTCACAAAGGAAAAGAATATTTGAGGGTCATGCAGGCTGTTTCTGGGATCCGTAGGTTGCAGAAGCCCGAAAGGTCACCAATAACTTCTGCAGTGCAAGATGAATAAATAGAACTTAGAACAGTACAGCACAGTACGGGCCCTTCGGCCCACGATGTTGTGCTGACCAGTATAAACCTACTCTATGATCAATCTAACCCTTCTCTCCTACATGGCCCATAACCCTCCATTTTTCTTAAATCCATGTGCCTATCTAAGAGTCTTTTAAATGTTCCAATTGCATCAGCCTCTACAACCACCACTGGCAGAGCACCTAACTTTTCAGATTTTCTGTACACTGACAGAGCACTACACTAGATCATCATTGATGACTCCTATAAATAAGATCTAGTTTATTCTTTCACTTTTCAGTAAGGGTGGGTGAGGGATGGCGGGGGATGGAGAGAGCAACATGGACACTCAGATGAATTGTCCATTATTGTTTCCTGTCTCCATCTTTTCTCTTATGACTTTTACATCCTTATTTTAAATATGGGTGAGAGCTAAACCAGGTCAGGTGAATATTACCACTGGGGAAAAAAATGCTTTATGGAAAGTGCTGACTACTTGGCATTTGGGCACAGTTCTCCTCTGTATCTTTGCTGAAGAGCTCTTTGTTTAATATGAGAAACAGCATAGTGAGTCTTATGCCATGCAATGTGAAGGCAACATAGCTGAGAGTCATCCTGAGCTCACCCCCCGATCTTCTCTCATTTACACTCCCAGCAATGGACAACATTCAGCAGAAGTGATTGCTTACTCAGTTGCGTTAAATCCAATTGCAGCAAGTAAGCTATAGATAAGATGAAATCAACTAACTTATCATGCACAAATGCTTACATTTGAGACTTCCTGAGTCCAAGTGATTCCATTATTGAAAACCTTCCTCAGTTCAGCCAATCTGGGAAGCTTTAACTTGAATTTTAAGCTCCCCATGATGAGACTTGCATCCAAATGAGGCATGTTATTGTAATGCCATGCACAATCAGTATCCAGCATGATGGAAGGTCATGTTTCAAATATACAAATATGCAAAAAAAAGTATTGATAGACTTTTCGATATTCGGGGGATTATAGGGATAAGGGGAGAAAAGTAGCACTGAGGTAAAAGATCAGCTGTGATCATGTTGAATGAAAGAACAGGTATGAGGGGATGAATGAAATATTCCTGCTTCTATTTCTTATGCTACAGTTAATCAGGCATCAAAAAAATTTCACACCTGCAATAACATTAAGGTGTCGCCCAGTCTGGTGACTTGATCAATAATTGGGGAATTGATATTGAGAGATATTTTTGAATTCACCAGATTTGGTTGGAGATTTTGCAACTGTTTGTTGGAATTATCTTCTTTCACTTGTCTTCTCCCTGGGTGACAGTGTTTGGATGCTTTCAGTTAGCTCCTTAGCAATAGTAACTGTCTCTGGCATCCAATGTTATCGACTCTAGAACCCTCACCATTCCATTAAAAAAAGTGTTTAATTATGGATCTGCAAGAGGAACCACCAGACTTAAGGACAGCTTCTACCCCACTGTGATAAGACTATTGAACGGTTCCTTTATACAATGAGATGGACTATGTCCTGACCTTGCACCTTATTGCACTGCACTTTCTCTGTAGCTGTGACACTTTACTCTGTACTGTTACTGTTTTTACCTGTACTACATCAATGGACTTTGTACTAACTCAATGTAACTGCACTGTGTAATGAATTGAGCTGTACGATCGGTTTGTAAGACAAGCTTTTCACTGTACCTCGGTACAAGTGACAATAATAAACCAATACCAATACCAATAATTCAGGATGAAAGCCATCAGTTCCTGAAATAATGATTGACATAATTCATCAAGTTACTCAATGATACATCCATTATTGATTCAGGCTGTACCTAAATTGTGGATTGAACTTTAAAAAAAGTAGCTGAATTTGTGGACAGTGCAATCAAAATTGCAGAGAGGAAATATTTACTTGCATTAATTGCAATAGTTTGATAAATTCACTTGGCATATCTTTTTCAAGGAAGAACATAGTTTAAAGTACATAATCACCTTTCGTACTTCTTTACAAACATTTAAATCACATCACTAAATAATGTCTGTGGCATATTTTACCTTAGTAACTGATGTTTTATTCTGCACATCCTTGTTGCATTGCAGTTCATTGCTTCCTTCCAGGGATGTGACTGGTTTGGTTCATGGGATCTGTTATAGAAGTAGGTGAGGATGGACTCCAGGATTGAACGGACCAAAGGCAAGCCCCAGGAGCTGCCAAGAGGGAGGTGAGAGACCCTAGACACAGCTGAGGTGGAGTTTGGAAACATTGGGAGTAGGTGAGAGGGAGCACAGAGCACATTGGAGCAGATTAGATGATCTAGTCTATACTGTAGAGGCCTGATATTGTGGAACCATTGGCTATAATTGTGCAATATAGCATTTTAGGTGGGACCTTATCATTATAACAAATAAAAACAGAATATGCTGTCCAGTTAGGCAGCATGTATAGAGAGAGAAACAGAGTTAACATTTCAAAGCATTAACTCTGTTTCTCTCATCACTGATGCTGCTTGAACTGCTGAGTGTTTCAATCATTTTCTGTTTTTATTTGTTTCCACCATCTGCAGTATGTTGCTCTTGAATGATCACAGCAAGCCTCCTTCAACTGTGGTTTTCAACTGCAATAAAACTGTTAATCCAACACACTATGGACCTTGGCGGTGCCAGTCCAGCAGATTTTCATGGCTTTTGGATGTTCTTTCTATTAATACTCCAACACATGTTTAATTCACTTTTCCTTATATGTTACACAGTAGAATAATAAATTTAATAGTAAACCCAGTAAGTTTAAAGGGAGTGCAGTAACTGGGGCCCTGGTGAGTTTTAAGGGAGTGTAGGAACCAGGGACACAATGACTTTAAAGGATGTGCAGGAACGGGAACCTTGTGAGTTTAAAGGGTCACAGGAACCAGGGCCCTGGTGAATTTAAAGGGACCATGGCAAGCAAGGCCCTGGTGAGCTTAAAGGGAGCTCAGGAACCAGAGCAAAAGGGAGCATGGGAATCAGCAGCTGGTGAAGCAGATGTTGAACCATCAGGATTTAAAAATAGTTGGAAAGCAAATTATCAGAATTTTACTGTAAAATAAACACTTCTTTTAAACATCTGATGAAGAAAGGTCACTCTACATTGGAGAGAATAGAAAGAAAATGATGTATCACATTAGAAATGTTGCGATTTTTCATTCTCTTTGGAAAGTAAATGTTATGTTTGATTTGTTGGATATGCTTTAGAAATCTTCCTACTTTCTAGTCTAAGTAATTAATATAAAGAAAAGATTCCTATTTTTAATTAGCTTCAAGTTAGCCAGTTCAGCAAAGCTGCTTCAAAAATGAATTTA